>NC_086099.1:24456462-25119378 GCF_963921235.1 Mobula hypostoma | reverse complement strand
TGGTTTGATTAAGTATTCCTAGAGTTTTATTGAGTATTCCTGAGGAAGGGTCTTGACCCGAAACATCAACTAAGTACTCTTTTTGATAGATGCTATCTGGCCTGCTGAGTTCCTCCAGCATTTTGTGTGTGTTGCTTTGGATTTTCAGCATCTGCAGATTTTATCATGTTTGCGAAGTATTCTTTGTTATATAATGCATTGTGGATTTTATATAAAAGTACGTAAATTTATTTTATATAAAAGTATGAGCTTGAAGAAAAGGGGAGGGGAAAAAGAATTTTTTTAGCGGAAGGAGAAATCAATAATATCATGCTTTCTGTTTGGAGGCTTTTCAGACAGAATATAAGGTGTTGCTCCTCCATCCAGAGGGTGGCCTCATCGAGGCACGAGGAGGCCTTGGACTGGCAAGTGAGAATGGGAATGGGGATTGGAATTAAAATGTTTGGTCACTGGGATGTTCCACTTTTGGTGAATGGAGTGGAGGAGCTCGGCAAAGTGGTCCCCAAATTTATGGGTCTCAGCAATGTAGAGGAAGCTGCATTGGGAGTACCAGACACAATAGACAACTGCAGATTTGCAGGTGAAGTGTTGCCTCACCTGGAAGGACTGTTTGGAGCCCTGAATGGAGGTGAGGGCTGAGGTGAATGGGTAGGTGGAGCACTTTGGCCATTTGCAGGGACAAGTACTGAGAAGGATGAATGGATAAGGAAATCACAGAGGAAGCGATCCATGTGGAAAGTGGAGAGTGGTGGGGGGGGGGGAGCAAAGCTATATTTGGTGGGAAGCTCCCTTTGCAGATGGCTGAAGCTGGGGAGAAGCTGAAGCTGAAGTTGGAGATGAGGAGTAACCTCTTTAGCCAAAAGATGGTGAATCTGTGGAATTCATTGCCATAGATGGCTGTGGAAGACACTTTATTGGGTATATTTAAAGTGGAGGTTGAGTTCAGCAGGGTATAATGACTTGTTTGAGTCCTTGGAAGTTATGGATGGACAACCCGGCTTACAGATGGGTTATGAACCCTGTGGAGAAGATCATAAAACTGCTGAATCATTACACTGACTGAGACTTTGCTCCTGGTCTGATCTGACCCAGGGATACGGAGACCAGAACTATGCACACCGTCCTCAAGAACAGAGGTTTGGCATCGGATGAGAGTTGGTGTTATCTCAAGTCTCACAAGGAAAGATTAAAGAAAAAAAATGGTGATATATAAATGCAGGAGCAGGCAATGGTGCAGTAAAGCAGAATGGTTTTACTGAATGGTTACTCAATGGTTGTAGAAGGATGGGGCAGAATTTCCTGCCTCAGAGTGCAGTGAATCTTTCGATAATTCAATCCCAGGGACTCTCTGGGTACATTGAACAGAAACAAGCCCTTCAGCTCATGATGTTGTACCAAACCAATTAAACTATATTAATTAAACACTAACTAATCTCTTTAGTCTAAACACTGTCTATACCCCTCCATTCATGTATCTATGAGTCTCCTAACCATCTCTATCCTACCTGCCTCCACCACCATCCCTGGCTGTGCACTCCAGACACCCACTGTTCTATGTGTAGGAAACTTGTTTCACACATCTCCTGTAAACTTACGCCTCTCAGTTGAAGAAACATCTTGTCCTCAGTCAAGTATCTGCCACAAAATGTGAAAAATTCACAGTATTTTTAATTAACAAAATTACTTCCACAAGGGGGAGAGTATAGCTATAGACATTGGTAACCTCTACAGGCAACTTCTTAAGAAGACAGCAAGCATGTCAAAATTGACAAATATTTCTGATTCAGAAAGCGACAAAGAGTAAAACAGTGATGACAGTCCTTGACGAGGATGGTTTGGACACAAATGCTGGAGTATCAGAGACCAGGATCAAGACACGGAATAAAACTGGATTGAGAACTGAGCATGAAACAAAACGCTAGATGATATCTCTGGTTGGCCTTATGAATGAGCACCAAGACACCGTTCAGGTGCTCCTTAAATACTTAATTCTTGGCGCCCAAAACATGATTGCTAATTGGCAGGACAGTCCTGAATCTTTAAAGGAGCCGCGCCAGCTCTTCATATTCCAGAGAGTTAGAGTGTCTTCTTCCCTGGCTTCTCAGAGAGATGATGATGGTAGTCATGGATGAGAGCTGGATCCAAGATCTTCCTTTCAGGAATCTAGCACCGTTCCTCAGGTCCGAACAGTTTGTGAATCTAAAATCCTTATCACTGCAAAGACCTGCTCCCCATCGACAATCCTGGGTGGTGGCGGGACTGATGGTGTGGGGCTAAAGGGATGGTGTTCACAGGTTTTAATTTGGAAATGTGAAAAATGAGATTGATCTTGAGAGTCTTGGGGAGCTGCAAGGTGTAAGCCACCAGGTTTAACTTCCTGAGAATCCTGAAGGGTCCAATGAACTTGGGCACCAATTTACTTCACTCCACTCAGACAGGCAAATCCTGAGTCAACAGCCAGACTTGTTGCCCAGGCGGCAGAACTGGTCCCTGTCTTCTCTTGCTGTTAGCCTTTACTTCTGCCTTCCAGGTGGAAGCTAGCAAAATCTCCCTCGCCCTAGTCCACTTCTCCTTGCAGTGTCGGATGAGATCTTCAGCCATAGGACCCCCAACCTTGGCCTCCTGCTCAGGGAAGAGTGGTGGAGAATACCCAAATCGGCATTCAGAAGGGGACATCCTGTGTGTTGAATGCCGTAAAGTGCTGTGCGCAACCTCGGCCCACATCAAACAGTCACATAAATCGTCCGGTCTTTCAGAGGCTGGGCATCTCAGAGTATGTTCCATATCTTGATTCACCCACTCTGTCTAGCTGTTGGACTCCAGGTGAAAGACTCACTGTTGCCCCATCCAGCTTGTAGAAGACCCTCCAAAAACGTGACACGAATTGTAGGCTGCAATCCGATACAATGTCCACATGAAAACAATGGATCCTGAAGACCTGATGCAGGATAATTTCGGCTATCTCTGCCACAGATGCTACTCTATCCAAGGCAAAGAATTTGCAGGCCTTCAACAAATGATCAACCATTACCATGGTAATAGTCTTCTCCTTGGAAGGAGGAAGACCCGTGACAAAATCCATGGAGATGCACGCCCATGGTCTGTTTGGAACAGGCAGAGGGTGTAGGAGCTCTTTCAGGGGGCTTCTTGTTCCGGGCTCACACCTCACATGCCTGCCTGTACATATTGACGGCCATCCATTGCCATTCATCTTTTAATGAGATCAATGGTCCTGGCAATCCCTGGGTGAGTGGTCATTCTTGATGTTTGTCACCATTGAATAACCTATGACTGGATGGAACTAGGAATGAACAGCCGACCTGGAGGGCCATTCTGAGGAATTTCCCCTTGTGCCTGGGCCTTGCGAACAATTGTGTCGATCCCCCAATGAATTGTCACTATCACCTTGGATTGGGGCAAAATAGTGGTACGCTGCTCCTCTCATTTGGGTTTGTTGAACTGACGGGACAAAGCTTCTGGCTTCTGGTTCTTTGACTCCGGTGGATAGGTCAGGACGAAATAAAAACAGTTAAAGAAAAGGAACCATTTGACCTGACTGGTATTCAGTCTCTAAGCCAGTGACACCATTCTTCCAGAGTCTACTTGACTGTGAACAGCTCTCTATTTTCAATGTCATAGTTCACCTGGGGATAGTCGCCTGGAAAAGAACTCATTCAGGTGCTGTTTATTGTCCAAAGGTGTTCGTTGAGTCAAAACCGCACCCACTTCAACACTCCGAGACATCGATCTCCATGGTGAAGGGAAGGTCCGGGTTGGGTGCAACCAAAATGGAAGCTGTCGTGAACTCCTGTTTGAGCTCTGCCTCTGCTTCGATAGTCCAAACAAAAGGGCCTGTGGATCACTCGGTTAGTGCTCTCAGCAGAGTCGCCACTGAGCTGAAGTTTCTGATGAACTTTCTGTAAAAGTTGGCAAATCCCAGAAATCATTGGACGTTTCACACTGGATGGTGGGTGGCTAATCTCTGACTGCCTGTGTCTCTACGAGGGTCCATCTTGAGATTGCCATTAGTGATGAAACCCAAAAGTAAAAAGGTGGTGAGAAAGTAAAACTAATTCATGCCTTTATATCAAATAGACTAGATTACTGTGATGCACTTTTTACCGGCCTCCCAAAGCAATCTACTGACAAACTTCAACTCATTCAGGATGCTGCTGCTGGATTTTTAGCCAAAGTCAGAATGAAGGAACATATCAGTCTTGTACTAGCTTCTCTGCATTGGCTTTCTGTACTTCATACATTGGCTTCATGCATCTTTTAGAATTGCTTTTAATATTCCCTTCACTTGTTTTAATGATCTGGGATTGGAGTACATCACAGACTCATAATCCTGCTCCAGCTTTCAAGTTTTTTAAAATTTAAACACTCTCAGTAAAAATATCAACAACCCTCTCAACGGGATCATAACAAGTTTGGCTGTTTAGCTAACTCTGGCTAACATCCATGGGATTCAGCATTGCACGGGTCCTCGATAAGCATCACACATCCAGGGTCGGTATGATTTTGGTTCAACCAAAAGGAAAGTTGGGATGTTCTGATTAAGGTTCATTGACTTTAGTGAATGCTGTGTAAATACTGTTCCATACACAGTTACCGTCTGCCAGGAATTAACAGATTGTACACCGGCATATAATTACAAAAGAAGTAATATTTTAAAATTTTTCAATTTTAACAAACAGTTAACAGAATAGGAAGATAAAAATTAAATGTTCCATTGCAGTTAAACCAGTCTAAATATGCACATACATATTGGAGCTTGTTTCTGTTGGAGTTGGGTGTATCACTTTACTAGTGGTGCTGAATTCCCATCACAACCTCGGATAGAACTTACTTTGAAGAACGTCACTACAAATTGGCTAATGGCTAATTTAAAAGTATTGGCACTTCCACCCTGAAACCATTCATCTGCACAAAGCACTCCTTGAAATAGGGTTTCGTTTTGGGTGCAGTCCTTCAAGTGTCTTCCCTTATGCTCTTCTCTGCACTTCCTAACAAAAAAAGAGCCCAAATCAGATTACCGTCCTTCAGAAATCTGATCCCAACCAGCTCTCTCAAATCTTCCATACCATCCCACTGGGCAAAATGTTACAACATGTTACCAAGTCAAACCCGATTGACTGACACAATATTCCTAACTTGGACAAATTGGCTCCTTTATCCAAAGCCTATGAAGCTTACTAATAGGATACAGTGTGTTTGCAGGAAACTGCTAAAATAAAATGACCTCACAGCATAGCAGTAGAAATCTTAACCAGGGCATTACACATAATTGGCAGGTTAGCTTTTAGGAACTATAATCCTAAATTATGGAATTCAACACCGAAATATATAAGACTCAGTTGACACTTCTAAACACCAACCCAAAACTTACTTATTTAAGCTTGCTTTTAACTAACGCCTTTATTACCCGGGGGGGGGGGGGAGATTACAGCTTTCTACTCTGTACCAGGGTAAACCTTTTCACTCATTCTTCCTATAATGGGGCAACCAGAACTGAAAGCAATGCTTCAGATGTGCCCTGAGCAGAATTTTATACTACCTCCTTATAACGTCTGAACTCTTGACCTCTGACCTCGAAGACACGACTAACAAAGGCAAGCATGCCCTGCGTGTTCGTTACCATCCTGAACCTGTGCACCACCTACAGGGAGCCATGTACTTTGACCCCAAGATCCTTCTTGTCCCTTTAAGAGAGTAAAACTCAGGTAATCCTGTAGTAAAGGCAGACTGGTTTAGATTGGGTGCAAATTGGTCAAAAGTGTGATTTTATTTCTTATGCATGGTGAAGTTAAATTTTTGGATGGGTGGTGGTTGCTGTGGGGAGTGAGATTGATCAAAATTTGCAGAGGGTATGGGAGAGATCAGGGGTGTAAAATTCTTCCTACTGCTTTTATTTCCCACAGGGTTTAATTGTGGTGGGGAACTCGTTGACAAACAACATGAACAGTAACACAGAAATTTTCTCAGAACACCAAAGAACGAAATGAAAGGTGAAGGGATGTGTCATCTTCTTGAATTGTTTCCTCTCTGTGGTGTCATGTTCTCTGCAATAGGACAGGAACAGAAGGAGCTTCCCTCTCAGTCTGACCCTGGGATTGCGTGATGGGAGGTTGTGGAGGGAACTTCAATCTGTCTCACCCAGTGAGTGTGTGATGGGATGGTGTTTGGGGGAGATTCCCTCTGTGCCTGACCTCAAGAATGTGTGATGGGATGGTGTTGGGGGGGAGCTTCACTCCATGTCTGACCCGGTGTGTGTGTGATGGGATGGTGCTGGGGGGAGCCTCACTCCATATCTGACCCTGTGAATGTGTGATGAGATGGTGTTGTGGGGAGCTTCACTCCATGTCTGACCCAGTGTGTGTGTGATGGGATGGTGTTGTGGGGAGCTTCCCTCTGTGTCTGGCCCCAGGAGTGTGTGATGGTATGGTGCTGGGGGGAGCTTCACTCCATGTCTGACCCAGTGTGTGTGTGATAGGATGGTGTTGGGGGGAGCCTCACTCCATATCTGACCCTGTGAGTGTGTGATGAGATGGTGTTGTGGGAGCTTCCCTCTGTGTCTGGCCCCAGGAGTGTGTGATGGGATGGTGTTTGGAGGAGCTTCACTCCATGTCTGACCCAGTGTGTGTGTGTGAGATCGGATGTTGTGGAGGGAACTTCACTCTGTGTCCGACCCAGTAAGTGTGCAAAAGGATGGTGTTGAGGGGAGCTTCACTCTATGTCTGACCCAGTGAGTATGTGATGGGATGGTGTTGGGAGAACTTCACTCTATGTCTGACCCAGTGAGTATGTGTGGGATGGTGTTGGGGGAACTTCACTCTATGTCTGACCCAAAGAGTACAATGGGATGATATTGGGGGGAGCTTCACTCTGTTTCTGACCCCAGGAGTGTGTGAAGGGATGGTGGTTCCTAAAGTGGGTGATATAGCCCCCACTGGGGGCAGTAGTAGTTTCTAAGGGGGCAATGAAGATAAAGGGAGCAGTGAGAGTACTTTATTCAGAGCACTTTATAGTTGTTGAAAAGAAATGTGATATTTATTTGGCATCTCATATGAAATCTGGAGTACAGAAATTATGCTATTTCTAGACCCTGGTCATGCATTATTGTTCTCTCCAGTAGTACAGTGTTAGCTGTTACAATTCCCATGGTATAATTATGCAGTGAACCAATTCCTGACAATTAGGGCATGGCATTCAGTGGGGTAAAATACAAAATCTTCCCTCTGGAATGGTCTTTATCACACTTTTCAAGCCCACAGCCCAACGGCCCAACCAAGATATTGCTGCCCCATTTTGAGTCCTGAAGAATGACCTCGGCCCAAAATGTCAACTGTTTATTTATTTCCGGGGAACTGCCTGACCTGCTGAATTCCTCCAGCATTTTGTATATGTTGCTTTGAACTTCCAGCATCTGCAGACTTTCTCATGCTTATGCTGCCCCACCTTATGTACCTTCAGGCAGAAAGTCAGGTTTTGCTTGAGCTATGATGATGTCATAACTTTCCCCGTTATTGATCACAGTGTTTAAGGTTGGAATTGAAAAAGAAGTGTAGATAGTATACTGTGGATTATCTGAAATATATATTTATACCAGCACCAAGCAACCAACAGCAGCCAATGTGAATTTTTAAAATAATTAAACCAATATATTTGCTTTCCACCATATCGGTTCATATTTTACCTGGCATGCCAGTAGTATAAAAAGGAATTCCCAGTGTTCCTTTGCACAATTGGTGACAAATTTGGAATTATCACTCAAATATGGGAATTCTGAATTTACAGGCTGAGTCCAGCTGGCAATTTCCCAGTTGCATTCAGCTGTTAGAACACAAAAAGACAAAGCAGAAGCTTGACAATTCTACCCTTGACTCCTAAGTCAAATGAGACCCGATGCAGGACATGAAACACCAGTCACTTGTGTGGCCAACAGGGAAAAGCTCGAATAAATCACATTCTTAAAACCGTGCTTGCTTTAATGTCTAACTGTTTTGGGCTAATTTTAATTTGTATTTACTTTAATATTTTAATTATTGGGTCTATTGACGCAGATAGTTACCATCCAGTGTCCAAGGTATACTGCATAATCTTATCAGGGGCTATTACTTCATGAACACTCCACAACAACTCTACTAAACCAAGGAGGAACTAATCTTGAAAAAGATGATTGATCTAGATCAGTAGTCCCCAAAGTGGGCAATATCGCAGCCCTCCAGAGGCAGGGTTTTTAATGGGGCAATAAAGATAAGGGGCTATTGGGGTGTATCCAGTAGGATGATGGTAGCTGAGGAATTACAGGGCATTCCCGGCCTGGCCCACGTATTATTGCCATTCACTACTGCAGACTGATGTAAACTGGTACGATTCCCACACTCTAACCATGCAGTGGCATAATTCCTTTAAATTAGGGTATGCCACTCAAAGGGGTAAAGTTCAGAATCTTCCCTTTCAAATGGTCTTGCTGCATTTCTCCAGCCCACAGCACAATCAAGATATTGCTGCCCCACTTTATGTACCTTCAGGCAGAGTTAGGTTTTGCCAGAGTTATAATGACATCATAACTTTCCCCTTTATTGATTGCATCGATTGACCCATAATGAAAATGGTAAAAGCAGACCAAATGAAAAAGTACAGACAGTATAGTGTGGAGTATCTGAAGTATTAATTTATATCAGCACCAAGCAACCAACAGCAGCCATTGTATCTGCTCTGTGAAAAAGGACTTTTTTTCCAAATGAGGCAATGAAACCATCCAGGCACCTGAACATTTGAAAAGAATACACTCTGATAAGGCAAACAAGAATTTGCCTTATTTTCAGTCACTTCATGAATACTTTCAGAAACGGAAAACACATCAAAACTTGTTTTCCAGCACATCACAACAAAACAGTTTAAGAGTTGTTATTTCCAAAATGACTAGAAACAGATATGAAGGGTGAGTCAATATTTCAGTTTGTTGAGCAAATTTTCAAAGAGAAGGACAATCTACTCACCAACATTCTTGCTTGTGTTACAGATGGGACATCATTAATGACAGAACTCCACAATGAGGTTATTACTTTCTTGAAAAAGCTAATATCTAACATATCTGGTATTCACTGTGTAATTCACAGGCAACATCTTGTCACAATGAACTTAAGCGATCAGCTGAACAAATCATTAAATATCACATAACATTTATCATAGCGATAAATAAAATCGTCCCATGTTCTCAACTCTCGACTATTTCGAGAGGTTTGTATTGAGAATGATGAACTGTTTGAACTATTGCGATTGCACTCAGAAGTCAGACTGTGTAATGAACCAGAGGTGATTAGGGAGACTGAGGTGAAGGAACAGTGATCATAACATGATTGAGTTCACTGTGAAATTTGTAAAAGAGAAGCCGAAATCCGATGTGTCGGTATTTCAGTGGAGTAAAGGAAATTACAGTGGCATGAGAGAGGAACTGGCCAAAGTTGACTGGAAAGAGACACTGGCGGGAAAGACGGCAGAGCAGCAGTGGCTGGAGTTTCTGCGAGAAGTGAGGAAGGTACAAGACAGGTATATTCCAAAAAAGAAGAAATTTTTGAATGGAAAAAGGATACAACCGTGGCTGACAAGAGAAGTCAAAGCCAAAGTTAAAGCAAAGGAGAGGGCATACAAGGAAGCAAAAATTACTGGGAAGACAGAGGATTGGGAAGTTTTTTAAAACTTACAAAAGGAAACTAAGAAGGTCATCAAGAGGGAAAAAGATGAATTATGAAAGGAAGCTAGCAAATAATATCAAAGAGGATACTAAAAGCTTTTTCAAGTATATAAAGAGTAAAAGACACGTGAGAGTAGATATAGGACCGACAGAAGATGATGCTAGAGAAATTGTAAGGGGAGATAAGGAGATGGCGGAGGACTGAATGAGTATTTTGCATCAGTCTTCACTAAGGAAGACATCAGCAGTATACTGGACACTCAAGGATGGCAGGGAAGAGAAGTGTGCACAGTCACAATTACGACAGAGAAAGTACTCAGGAAGCTGAATAGTCTAAAGGTAGATAAATCTCCTGTACCAGATGGAATGCACCCTTGTGTTCTGAAGGAAGTAGCTGTGGAGATTGCGGAGACATTAGCAATGTTCTTTCAAAAGTCAATAGATTCTGGCATGGTTCCAGAGGACTGGAAGATTGCAAATGTCACTCCGCTATTTAAGAAGAGGGCAAGGAAGCAAAAAGGAAATTATAGACCTGTTAGCTTGGCATTAGTGGTTGGGAAGTTGTTGGAGTCGATTGTCAAGGATGAGATTACGGAGTACCTGGAGGCATATGACAAGATAGGCAGAACTCAGCATGGTTTCCTTCAAGGAAAATCCCGCCTGACAAACCTATTACAATTTTTTGAGGGAATTACAGGTAGCCTAGACAAGGGAGATGCAGTGGATGTTGTATATTTGGATTTTCAGAAGGCCCTTGACATGGTGCCACACATGTCAACAAGATAAGAGCCCATGGAATTACGGGAAAGTTGCATACGTGGATAGGGCGTTGGCTGATTGGCAGGAAACAGAGAGTGGGAATAAAGGGATCCTATTCTGGTTGGCTGGCGGTTACCAGTGGTGTTCCACAGGGGTCAGTGTTGAGGCCGCTTCTTTTTATGTTGTACATCAATGATTTGGATTATGGAAAAGATGGCTTTGTGGCTAAGTTTGCTGATGATACAAAGATAGGTGGAGGGGCTGGTAGTGCTGAGGAAACAGAGAGTCTGCAGAAAGTCTTGGATAGATTGGAAGAATGGGCAAAGAAGTGGCAAATGAAATACAATGTTGGAAAGTGTATGGTTATGCACTTCGGCAGAAAAAATAAACGGGCAGACCATTATTTATATATACTTCCATCCCCCATCAGGAAGGTCTCAAAGCTCTACGCTTCTTTTTGGATTCCAGACCTAATCAGTTCCCCTCTACCACCACTCTGCTCCGTCTAGCAGAACTAGTCCTTACTCTTAATAATTTCTCCTTTTGCTCCTCCCATTTCCTCCAAACTAAAGGTGTAGCTATGGGCACCCGTATGGGTCCTAGCTATGCCTGCCTTTTTGTTGGGTTTGTGGAACAATCTATGTTCCGTGCCTATTCTGGTATCTGTCCCCCACTTTTCCTTCGCTACATCGACGACTGCATTGGCGCTGCTTCCTGCATGCATGCAGAACTCGTTGACTTTATTAACTTTGCCTCCAACTTTCACCCTGCCCTCAAGTTTACCCGGTCCATTTCCGACACCTCCCTCCCCTTTCTAGATCTTTCTGTCTCTGTCTCTGGAGACAGCTTATCCACTGATGTCTACTATAAGCCTACTGACTCTCACAGCTATCTGGACTATTCCTCTTCTCACCCTGTCTCTTGCAAAAACGCCATCCCCTTCTCGCAATTCCTCCGTCTCCGCCGCATCTGCTCTCAGGATGAGGCTTTTCATTCTAGGACGAGGGAGATGTCTTCATTTTTTAAAGAAAGGGGCTTCCCTTCCTCCACTATCAACTCTGCTCTTAAACGCATCTCCCCCATTTCACGTACATCTGCTCTCACTCCATCCTCCCACCACCCCACTAGGAATAGGGTTCCCCTGGTCCTCACCTACCACCCCACCAGCCTCCGGGTCCAACATATTATTCTCCGTAACTTCTGCCACCTCTAACGGGATCCCACCACTAAGCATATCTTTCCCTCCCCCCCCTCTCTCTGCATTCCGCAGGGATCGCTCCCTACACAACTCCCTTGTCCATTCGTCCCCCCCATCCCTCCCCACTGATCTCCCTCCTGGCACTTATCCGTGTAAGCGGAACAAGTGCAACACATGCCCTTACACTTCCTCCCTTACCACCATTCAGGGCCCCAAACAGTCCTTTCAGGTGAGGCATCACTTCACCTGTGAGTCGACTGGGGTGATATACTGCGTCCGGTGCTCCCAATGTGGCCTTTTATATATTGGTGAGACCCGACGCAGACTGGGAGATCGCTTTGCTGAACATCTACGCTCTGTCCGCCAGAGAAAGCAGGATCTCCCAGTGGCCACACATTTTAATTCCACATCCCATTCCCATCCTGACATGTCTATCCACGGCCTCCTCTACTGTAAAGATGAAGCCACACTCAGGTTGGAGGAACAACACCTTATATTCCGTATGGGTAGCCTCCAACCTGATGGCATGAACATTGACTTCTCTAACTTCCGCTAGGCCCCACCTCCCCCTCGTACCCCATCTGTTACTCTTTTTTATGCACACATTCTTTCTCTCACTCTCCTTTTTCTCCCTCTGTCCCTCTGAATATACCTCTTGCCCATCCTCTGGGTCACCCCCCCCCCCGTCTTTCTTCCCGGACCTCCTGTCCCATGATCCTCTCGTATCCCCTTCTGCCTATCACCTGTTCAGCTCTCGGCTCCATCCCTCCCCCTCCTGTCTTCTCCTATCATTTTGCATCTCCCCCTCCCCCTCCAGCTTTCAAATCCCTTACTCACTCTTCCTTCAGTTAGTCCTGACGAAGGGTCTCGGCCTGAAACGTCGACTGCGCCTCTTCCTTAGATGCTGCCTGGCCTGCTGCGTTCACCAGCAACTTTGATGTATGTTGCCAGACCATTATTTAAATAGGGATAGAATTCAACGTTCTGAAATGCAATGGGACTTGGGAGTCTTCGTGTAGGATACCCTTAAGGTTAACCTCCAGGTTGAGTCAGTGGTGAAGAAGGCGAATGCAATGTTGGCATTCATTTCTAGAGGAATAGAGTATAGGAGCAGGGATGTGATGTTGAGGCTCTATAAGGCACTGGTAAGACCTCACTTGGAGTACAGTGGGCAGTTTTGGTCTCCTTATTTAAGAAAGGATGTGCTGACATTGGAGAGGGTACAGAGAAGATTCACTAGAATGATTCCGGGAATGAAAGGGTCAACATATGAGGAACATTTGTCCGCTCTTGGACTGTATTCCTTGGAGTTTAGAAGAATGAGGGGGGACCTTATAGAAACATTTCGAATGTTGGAAGGCATGGACAGAGCGGATGTGACAAATTCGTTTCCCTTGATGGGGGAGTCTTGTACGAGAGGGCATGACTTAAGGATTGAAGGGTGCCCACTCAGAACAGAGATGTGAAGAAATTTTTTTAGCCAGAGGGTGGTGAATCTATGGAATTTGTTGCCATGGGCGGCAGTGGAGGCCAAGTCACTGGGTGTATTTAAGGCAGAAATTGATAGGTATCTGAGTAGCCAGGGCATCAAAGGTTATGATGAGAAGGCAGGGGAGTGGGACTAAATGGGAGAATGGATCAGCTCATGATAAAATGGCGGAGCAGACTCAATGGGCCGAATGGCCGACTTCTGCTCCTTTGTCATATGGTCTTATGGCTACAAAAGCAAACTGCCTGAGATGCTCTTACATACTTTTTGAAACCGTGATAAAGTTATTTGAATACTTGAGTGCTTCATTCAGTAACCACTCAATAATTTTAGTCATTACATTGTTTATTTGTTAGAATTATTCACTAAGTTTAATGAGATCACTCTTCAATTGAAATGTTGTTTTGAGGAAATTACAAGCAGGGTAGACAAAGGAGATGTAGTAGATGTGGTAAACTTGGATTTTCAGAAGGCCTTTGATAAGGTGCCACACATGGGGCTGCGTAGCAAGATAAGAGCCCATGGAATTACAAGGGAGTCACTAGCATGGGTGTGTGGCACATGGCCAAGTGGTTGGGGCGTTGGACTAGCAATCTGAAGGTTAGGCGTTCGAGCCTTGGCCGAGACAGCGTGTGTGTCCTTGAGCAAGGCACTTAACCACACAATGCTACAATCTACCCAGCTGAGAATGGGTACCGGTAAAAAAGCTGGGGGTTAACCTCGCGATAGACTGGCATCTGAGTCTCCTACTCTCAGTCGCTTCACACCACAGAAACCGGCATAAAGCACTGGCCTGATGGGCCACAAGGCTCGTAACAGACTTTAATCTTTTATCTGCTAGCATAGGTGGAGCATTGGCTGATTGGCAGAAAACAGAGAGTGGGAATAAAGGGATCCTATTCTGGCTGGCTGCCAGTTACCAGTGGAGTTCCATAGGGGGTCGGTGTTGGGACCGCTGCTTTTTACGATGTATGTCAATGATTTGGAATATGGGATTAATGGATTTGTGGTTAAATTTGCCGATGATACAAAGATAGGTGGAGGAGCAGAAGTGTTGAGGAAACAGAAAGCCAGCAGAGAGACTGTAGGGGAATGGGCAAAAAGGGGTAAATGAAATACAATGTTGGAAAGTGTATGGTCATGCACCTTGGTGGAAGAAATAAACAGGCAGACTATTATTTAGATGGGGGGGAGAATTCAAAATGCAGAGATGCAAAGGGTCTTGTGCAAGATACCCTAAAGGTTAACCCCCAGGTTGAGTCAATTATGAAGAAGGCAAATGCAATGTTGGCATTCATTTCTAGAGGTATAGGATATAAGAGCAGGGATGTGATGTTGAGGATCTATAAGGCACTCGTGAGACCACACTTGTAGTATTGTGTGCAGTTTTAGGCTTCTTGTTTTAGAAAGGATATACTGACATTGGAGAGGGTTCAGAGAATATTCACGAGAATGATCCCAGGAATGAAAGGATTACCATATGATGAACATCTGGCAGCTCTTGGGCTGTTATCCCTGGAGTTCAGGAGAATGAGGGGGGATCTCATAGAAACATTCTGAAAGTTATAGGGCCTGAACATATTAGATATGGCAAAGTTATTTCCCATGGTAGGGGAGTCGAACAAGAGGACACGACTTCAGGATTGAAGGACGTCCATTTAGAAAAGAGATGCGGAGAAGTTACTTTAGTCAGGGGGTGGTAAATCTGTGGAATTTGTTGCCATGAGTGGTTGTGGAGGCCAAGTCATTGGGTGCATTTAAGGCAGAGATAGATAGGTTCTTGATTAGCAAGGGCATCAAGGATATGGGGAGAAGGCAGGGAAAGGGGGATGACTGGAAGAATTGGATCAGCCCATGATTGACTGGTGGAGCAGACTCGATGGGCCAAATGCCCTGCTTCTGCTCCTATATCTTATGGTCTTATGTCATGAATCTTATCAAAGTCAAATCAGTTGTCTCCATATTTCTGTCCAAGTTAACCCTATTTAAGTGCAACGTTGGCTGTCATGACATTTTCCAATTTCCAAGTCTCTCTGAGTTGGAAGAGAATGAAAGATTACCAGATGATAATCTTCAGGTATACTGTGCCCACCTGGGTGAGCTGTATAAAGACATGTTGGAGAGATTTTAGGATCTTTTCTTGGTTCAAATTCCAGATTAGGTACTAAATCAATTCCTAAACACTTGCAATAAGGAACAGAAGAAGAATTGATCTCACCACAAAATGACTTTGAGCTAAAGCCAAGATTCAAAAAGTCATATCAAGTCATATCTTTTGGTTGCAGAGAAAAAGAAATCATTCAGTGCTATCCTGCACTGTAGAAAAAGATCAAGATGTTCCTTATTGCCTTTCTAACATCATATTTAGAGCAGCGCGGTTTCAGGGCAGTCGCCCAGCCTCTTTCAAAGCAATGAAGTAGATTGCAACTTACTGAACATGGAGATCGGAGACTCCTTCTGAGTGACATTCAGCCTGAGAAGCTGATATCACTGCACCAAGCCCATCCATCTCATCGAAAGGTGAAAAGGCAATGAAGTAGTCAATAGTTGGACCTCTAATAAACACTGTAAAATTGTTTAAAAATTGGTGTTACTATAATTATTTAAATTTTATTTGTAGCTTAAAATAGATATGAATAGGTTTTGCAATTATTGATCACCGCTTTGAATTTGCAGTTCATATTTTATTTCACTGTTCATTGTAAATCAAACTTCTTTATAGTTTTTTATGTAATGACTGGAAAGGGAGAGGAGGAGGGTATTCAGGATGTGGTCTGGGAATCAAGGAGGCGGTAACCCAAAATATTTTGGGAATCATTGTAGAGGGAGTAACTCCATGTCTGACCCAGGGAATGAGTGAGAGATGGTTTTGATCACATATACCCTCTACACACACAAAACACCACAATATTCTGATAGAGGAGTGTGTGTCTTTCAACTGGTCGCAGAAGTGATGGAGTGGGCTGTGCCTGACACCCACTCCCAGAGGAGGGAAATGTGCCCTCTCCCAGAAGGGGAGAGGATGATGTGTCTGACGCCCGATCCCAGGATGGAGAGGTGGTCACAAGGACATTGCCATCATTGACCATTTGCCTCTCACACTGCAGGCCAAGTCAAAGAATTGACCTGTGTCTCCCAATAAGCATTTATCCACAACAGCTCACCTTTCTCCATACCATGGGAAACACAGGACAATACTTTTTTTAATATATTGCTTCTTCAGAATTTTTTTTTATGACAGATAGCTTGAAGCTGAACACAAAAGCAATTTCAGGTCATCAGTATCACATAGGAACTTGGAGAAGCAAGAAATTAACTTTTATTGAATATAACATCATAAGATATAGGAGCAGAAGAAGGCCATTTGGCCAATCAAGTCTGCTCTGTCATTTCATCATAGCTGATCTATTTTTCCTCTCAGCCCAATCTCCTGCCTTCCCTACCGCCCCCCCCCTCCGTATCCCTTCATGCCCTGACCAATCAAGAACCTATCAACCTCTGACTTAAATATGCATAAAGATTTGGCCTCCACAGCTGCCTGTGGCAGTGAATTCCACAGATTCAGTACTCTCTGACTAAAGAAATTCCTCTTCATCTCCATTCTAAAAGTTCGCCCTTCTATTCTGAGGCTGTGTCTTCTGGTTTTAGACACTCCCACCGTAGAAACTTTCTCTCCACATCCAATCTGTCAAGTCATTTCACCATTTGGTAAGTTTGAATTAGGTCACCCCTCATTTTCCTAAATTTCAGTGAATACAGGTCCAGAGCCATCCAATGCTCTTCATATGACAAGCTGTTTAATCCTGAAATCATTTTCGTCAACCTCCTCTAACCCTCTAATGCGTTTAATTGCATAATGGTGCTGATGCTTTGCAATAGTTCAACTGAACTAAAAATGTTTTGCTGGTAATTTTCGTTTGTACTCAGTGTCTGAGGCTTCTCACTTAAGTGTCCAACAATAATCAGCTGGCATTGATGGATTCCAGGTGCCCTGATATCATTTTTCTATGATCACAAGGCTCTGATGAAACCTTTCGCCGTGCTCATCACTAACAGTGGCAAAACTTGCAGGGAAGAAGTCTAAAAGGAATGTAGAAAATGAATCTTTAGTGACAAGTTGCACTTCACGCTTGAAGCATGTTTTCAACTAGCTGCACATAGATTGGTGCTCTGTAGTTGTCAAGAAAGTTTTCAACAACTTCCATGAGTGCTTTCTATGCAATTTTCTCTGGTCCCACCTGAAGCTCTTCTAATTGCCTGACATTGATGACCTGTTTGATTTGTGAACCAACAAAAATGCCTTCCTTAATCTTGGCATCAGTTATTCGGGGAAATATCTGTATTAAATATGAAAATCCTTCATGGAAATTTATAGCCTTTCTATAATCTGCCCTTCCATGTGGTATCTGCCCTGCCTAAACATGGCCAAGCATGCCTGGATAGATAGAAAACTCTTTATCTTTGAACACTTTAATTGACTTGATTTATGAATTGAAATAACAAATGTAGGTGATTTCAGAAAATGGTGTGTGATTGAGAAATTTCATGGTGATTTTCATGATCAGCAGCATAAAATCCATAAGATACAATCAGAAGTATTCAGGAAACCAAATCATTGGTGTCTAGTGAAAATGCTTCCTTTCTCCAGTCGTGTTGAATCCAATCCCAGTCTCTCTTCTGGGGACATCAAACAGGAAAAGGCCCTTCAGCCCACGATGTTGTATGAAATGAATTGAACAATAATAATTAAAGATCTAACTAAACTAAAAGGAGGAGGAGGAGAAGCTGGCAGCGTGACGCAGCCTGTGTGCCCACTCTGGTGAATGATATCTGTAATCTGTCAAGTAGGATGCCGTGCACAATCCTGACTTGATGGAGACAGACGTGAGAGAACGGAGGAACATCTGGAGAAACTTCTGAAATGCCTTTTTCGCTGCTGCTGCTACTGTGTGATCCAGAATCTCCGGAGGGAAAGGCCCCAAGTCCTCGGCTTTGTTTGTTGCACGGCAGCCGGGACGGGGTTGAAGCACTCGGCAGAGATGGTGCTCGGTGTTCGGTGTCGAAGAGCTGGTCGGAGGCTCAAAGTTTTCAGACAGACTCAGAGTCGGCTGTGGTTGGGTGCTTCCAATGCATCGGCAGTTGTCGGCGCCTGGAGGTTTATGGCAGGTAGAGTTTCTCCTTCTGCCGCCTGCTATCGGGGACTATCGGGAGTCGATTGGATCTTTGAGACTTTTGTTTTTACCGTGCCCATGGTCTGTTCTTTATCAAATTATGGTATTGTTTTGCACTGCTGTAACTATATGTTATAATTATGTGGTCTTGTCAGTGTTAATCTTTGGTTTGTCCTTTTTTTTGTGATATCACTCTGGAGGAACATTGTGTCATTTCTTAATGCATGCATGCATTTCTAAATGACAATAAACGAGGACTGAGTGTCCTCATAATCTAAAAAAAATCTAAAAATCTAAACTAATCCCTTCTGCCTAAACAGTATCCATTTCCCTCCATTATCTGAGCATTTATGTATATATCTGTTAAGGATCTGGCCTGAACGCTGGGTCGAAGGGCCTCTGCTGGCAGCTCTGGATCACGACAGTCTTTAATTTCTGTTTTCTTTCACCTGGCCATGTAGGTTCTGGCCCAGCCCCTTTCTGTTTTTGGACTTCCTCCAATTACCTGCTTGTCTCCTCATTTGCACCCAGCTGTTTCTAATTTTCACTCATTACCCTGTCCATTTAAACCCCACCTTGACTAGCATCCTTTGCCAGTTTGTCCCAGTTCTGACCTGTGTTGTTCCAGTCTGTCATTGTGACTTCTGCCAACTGATTTTGCCTGATTATGTGTTTTGGACTTTGCCTGTTCTTGGATCTGACTTTTGCCTGTGTGCTCTGGATTGTCTGCCCTTGCCTGACTGCCTTTCCTGGTAAGACCTCTGCCTGCCATTTGGATTTGTGCCTGTCTTCTGTTGTTGAAAGACTGTTGCCTTTGTGCTCCCTAATAATCCTGGTGAAATAGTACTGATTGGTCTGCACTTGAGTCCTGACAATATTGAAGAGTTTCCTTTACCACCTCTACCATATCTCCCTCCATTACCACCCCTGGCAATGCATTCTAGGTCTCCACTATTCTACATATAGGAATTTGACAGATTCACCACCCTCTGGGTAAAAATATTCCTCCTCATCTCTGTTCTAAAATGGGTATCCTTGTATTCAGAGGCTGTGCCCACTGGTCCTTGACTCCATTATAGAAAACATCCTCTCTACATGTGTCCCATTTTATTCTCCCCATGTTCCCATCAACTTTTCCCCTTCCTGATTCTGCCTCACACCAACATTAACAACTTAGTGTCCAATTATTTTATTTGTTTTAAATTAGAGACACAGCATGGAGCAGGCCCTGTCAGACTAACAAACTGCACTGCAATTTGTTCATTATCGGCTGTGTCAAATAAAGTGGATGATCATGGTCTTTCTATGACCATTAATGTTGGCAGATTTTTCTACAGAAGTGGTTTGCCATTGCCTTCTTTTGGGCAGTGTCTTTACAAGATGGGTGACTCCAGCCATGATCAATACTCTTCAGAGATTGTCCACCAGGTGTCAGTGGTTGCATAACCAGGGATTGTGATGTGCAACAGCTGCTCACATAACCATCCACCACCAGCTCCCATGGCTTCACGTGACCCTGATAGGGGGCTATGCAAGTGCTACACCTTGGCCAAGGGTGACCTGAAGATGAGAGGAGGGAAGGAGAAGCTTGCATGTCCTTTGGTGGAGAGGTATCTCCACCCCACCACCATGCAGCAACCCACCTATTTAACCCTAAGCCAAATCACAGGACAATTTACAATGATCAGATAACCTACCTGGTATGCCTTTGGACTGTGGGAGGAAACTGGAACACCTGGAGGAAACCCACGTGGTCAAAGGGAGGACGTACAAACTTCTTACAGAAGATGCCAGAGTTGAACTCTGGAACAGCTTGAACTGTAATAGCATCACACTAACCGCTCTACTGTGTGGCACCTACATTGATAGGTTAATCGGCCACTGGGAGGCAGGAGGAAATTAAAGCAGTGACAGGTAGAGAATATAAACACCATGTAGATGGCAGCTGAAGTCAGAATCAGGTTTAATATCACTGGCTTTTGTCGTGAAATTTGTTGTGTTTGCAGCAGCTGTTCAGTTCAATACATGATAATAGAAAACAACTACTTTGAATAGCAGTAAGTATATATAATAACAAGATAAATTATGTAAGTAGTGCAAAAAGTAGAAATTTTAAAAAGTAGTGAGGCAGAGTTCATGGGTTCAATGTTCACTCAAGAGATTAGATGGCTGGGGGCAGGAAGGTGTTCCTGAATCACTGAGCGTGTGCCTTCAGGTTCCTTGAGGATCGATGCCCTGGATACTATGGAGGCTAATCCCCATGACGGAGCTAACTAAGTTTACTACTCTCTGCAGCTTATCTCGACCCTGTGCAGTTGCCCCCACCCCCCCCCCATACCTGACAGTGATGCAGCCAGTTAGAATGCTCCCGACAGTACAGTTGTAAAAGTTTGTGCATGTCAGGATTGATCTTGGGATGCTAGAACTCTGAGACGTTGGCTATACCAGGTGAATGCTTTGCTGCCTAAGAGAACTAGATGTCTTTTTAAGATATTTGTTGATATTGTACTTTGAAATCTATGTAAAGAATGTAAAGTGCCCAGAGCAAGATCAAGGGTAGATTACATCACAGCATGGAAGAGTGCATACACTTGGATACAGATCTCTGCCCTCCCAGCTCAGGTTATTGACCATTAAAGTGAATGGAGCTCTGTTGAATTCTGATTGAATCCTTCAGACACTCCAGTCTTGTTACACTATATAAAATCTACCGTCATCCATCACAATGCTTTTCTGAGGAGATCTGCAATCACTTGAACATAGCTGCCTCAACTCCACAGTATTCTGAAGAAATTGGATTGGCCTATGGCAAAAATATTAGTGTTGGAAGAAAAATGAAGCTGCAGTTCAAAACTGGAGTGTTTTGGAAAAATTTGTAGAAGAAATATAGGGGTAGGGATGGAACTGCTAATACCCCTCCCCATCAACTTCTTATTCTGCCGCCTTCCCCCTTCCTTTCCAGTCCTAATGAAGGGTCTCAGCCTGAAACATTGGCAGTTCATTCCCCTCCATAGATGCTGCCTGACCTGCTGAGTTCCTTTAGTATTTTGTGTCTGCTTCGCTGGATTTCCAGCACCTGTGGAATCTCGTGTCCCACTGAAACCTGCCCATTCTAAACCCAGGGTCAGAGTGCAGCAGGAGCCCGCATTATTTGAATGTTCATCTATCAAATATTAATCACAGGTTCATTTGGTAGATGTTCAAATCTTCAGTGGGTGCAGAATGTTCCCAGAGTCCGGACCATCATTTGTGAATTCTGCGAGGCTGAATTCTTCAAATAATAAACCCAGGAGATATGATTGAAGACAAATAATCTGCTCATATTAATTTTGTTTGTGGGAGCTCAGTAAATTGACATCTAAACTGTTGTATCCCTTAACCAGCACTGGATTCTGTATATGTAATTTGGTAAATAATATATTGTTATGAGCAGGTATTTAGATATTATTAAAAATGAGTGTTCTGGCAATTTCATAATCTTTCACACCTTCCACAGAAATGAATCACACCTTGAAGATGCAAATTATTTCAGTTGCTATTAATTCCTCCAGTGGCATCTTGTATCAGTTGTGGAGATCATTTCCATGCCATTTTTTTTCTGGCATAAGTGACACATTTTTCAGATATCCAGCATTATTGAGAGATTTATTTTCCCAATATTGTTTTCTTACCCCTCAGCTTTTCTATGTACCCAGATACTGGAGACACCAGTGTGTAAGATGAGCATATGAAAAGTTTGCTTCAGCCTAACAGAATTTAATCTTCAAATTATAACAATAACTGTTGCTACTCTGATGGTCTCTTAAATTTAGACAGTCTCCCTCAGAAGATAATTGGCAGGTCAGCTTTCTTGGACAACACCTCTAAATAGTGGAAGTCCATGCCTGAAACTGTAAGTGATGCAGACTCAGTTGACATTTTAAAATTCCAGCTCAAAGCTTAATTATTTAAATAACATCTTTATCTTTCATTTTCATGTTTGCAATTTATGCTATTGTAAAGCACTTTGAACAATGTGGTCTGTATAAAAAGTGATTTATAAGTAAGTTATTATTATTGAGGCCCCATGTGCCACCTAGGCACTAAGGGTTCGGATGATGATGGTGATTATTATTATGTTGAAAATGAGAGGGGTTATGTGCACAGCTGTGGTACTAGATTCATCTAGGTCCTCCAAGGTAAAATATTCCACTTGTTCTGGAACCTGCAAGTCCCGTTGCCTTGATTTACTACTGCTTGATATACAATGACTTGGATAACTGAGAGCCTTCATAGACATCTTACCTACTGTTTCCAATATAAAGGGCAAGGGGTGTGTTCAAAGGATTCTTTAGTATGGATGCCATCACACTTAGTTCTCCACTAATAGCGATTCAAGAAATTAAGGAATATATTTTTAAGATTGGCAACATTTAAGCTGAGGGCTTGATTTTCTTCTGATTGGATTAAAGTAAGGGTGGTACAGTAGTACTGGTTTGTGTAAATCTGTTAGTGCCAGCAAGTGGTTCAATTCTACTGATGTCTGTAAGGAAGTTATATGTTCTCCCTATGTCTGAGTTTCATTTCCTCCCACATTCCAAAGGCATACGAGTTTGTAGGTTAATTGTTCACGTGGGTGTCATCGGGTGGGGTGGCTCATTGGACCTGAAGGTCCTGTTACTGTGGTGTATATCCATACAAAAAAAATTTAACCAACATTAAAAACACCCTTAGTTGGTGTGTGAACATAAAATGATACTGGGTTACTAACTGGGGATGTGGGAAAACAGTTCCAACAGCTCAGAAATAGAATAAAGTTTAGTTTGGGCATACTTCCCACAAAAAGCTTCATCTTCTGTGAAGAGTGAGTGGATTTGATGGTGGATGGTGGCATTTGTAAGGAGATCCAGAAGTGCATATAACCCAGTGGTGCCAACAAGCTATCCACAGGTGCTATTAAGTATATTGACCACTTTGCCATTAAGGTAAATAAATCACCAATAATGTGGTACAAATTATTAGTGTATTATAACAAAGTCAATAGTCTGGACAAGCAAAAGTAGAAGTTAATGCATTACCTGGCTGTTAAAAGCTCTTAATGCTGAAGTTGTGATTCTCTGCAAGTTTCATGCCAAAGACAGCCTTAAGGGATCTACAGAAGCCAATTCTTTAATTTTGCCTTAAGCAACATCACCTAGACAGAATCAGAATTATTAGTGCTGTCTTATATGATATGAAATGTGTTGTTTTGTGGAAAGGCATAGATCTACTTTCATCATTATCATTAGGTGCCATGCTGTATGATGTGGGTGATCATGGTCTATGACCATGATTGTTTTTGGCAAATTCTACAAAAATGGTTTGCCATTTAAATTCTTCTGGGCAGAGTTCTTACAAGATGGGTGACCCCAGCTATTACCCATACTCTTCAGAGATAGTCTGCCTAGTGTCAGTGTTGCATAATCAGGACTTGTGATATGTACCAGCTTCTCATACAACCATCCACCACCTGTTTCCATGGATTCATGTGACCCTGATTGGAGGACTAAGCAGGTGCTACACCTTTCCCAAGGGTGACCTTGCCCAGGGTAATGAAGGGAAGGAGTGCCTTGCATCTCCTTTGGTAGAGACATATCTCCACCCCACCACCCAAATGTATTACAAAATAAATAAATAGGGCAATAAGAAGTATCAATGAGACCCGGTTGAAAAGCCTTGATCTGAAATATCGACTGTTTATTCCCTTCCATGGATGGTGCCTGACTTGCTGAGATCTGTCAGCATTTTGTGTGTTTTCAATGGTGTGGTGTTCCTAAGTTCATAAATTATTGGGAAATCTGATGACAGAGTGGAATAATGTTCCTGAATCTTTGAGTGTGGCTCTTCAGGCTCCTGCTACCTCCTCCTCGACAGCAGCAATGAAAAGAGAGTGTGTCCTGATTGGTGAGGGTCCTTCCCTCTTGAGGTGCTGCCTCTTGAAGATGTCCTTGAAGGTGGGGAAGATTAGGAATCTTGCAAAATCAGCAGTTAATTTGTGTTGATGAGAGAGAGGATGGACTGTCCTTTTATATCATTGTTCGAGATAAAATACAATAGTCAGGACTGAATAACTGCCTTCGGGGAGAGTTAATAGGTAGGGTGAGGCAAATCAGTGATCTTTATGGAAAGTGGAGGGGTGGAGAGGAAAAGACAAGTCTGCTGGTAGTTCATGTAAATAATTATGTTGAAATGTTAACATTAATTCATCATGCCTTGTGAGATCAAAGAAATATGCAAGCAAAAGAAAGGAGGTATAAAATTTGTGATCATAAAGAGTGCCATTATTCCATCAAACAAGTAGTTGTTTGGCA
Organism: Mobula hypostoma; assembly: GCF_963921235.1. Classification (NCBI taxonomy): domain Eukaryota; kingdom Metazoa; phylum Chordata; class Chondrichthyes; order Myliobatiformes; family Myliobatidae; genus Mobula; species Mobula hypostoma. Next base: position 25,094,732 of record NC_086099.1, on the reverse strand, counting down.
GTTAGATTTAATCTGAAAAATTTCAGCCCAAAAATATAAGACTGTTGTCATCTAAACTGAGATCAGAAAAGTAAGTTTACATATGCACAGCACAATTTATGTCCTAAGACGTCGGCTATTTTGAACCAATAAATTACTTTTGGATTGTCAACACATGTGGCAGCCAATTTGAAAATAGTCTGAGTCCCATTAAATAGAATGTTGCTGTTGGTTGAGGAATTAACATTGGCAAGGACTCTGGGGAAAATGACATGATAATTTTTAGATAGTATTGCAAGATCCTCTATGAATATCTTAGAAGGCAGATAGAGCCTTGGTATTGTGCTTCAGAAAGTGAACACTCTGAAGCTGTGCTATTCCTGTTGTATGGGATTGACATATTTGTTATTATAAGACCGTAAGACATAGGAGCAGAATTAGGCCATTTGGCCCATTGAGTCTACTCTGCCATTCAATAATGGTTCATCCTTTTATCCCCTCCTCAATCCCACTCATGGCCTTCTCTTCTTAACTGTGTCCAATCAAGAATGTATCAATCTCTGCCTCAAATGCACCCAACGACCTGGTCTCCACAGCTGCCTGTGGTAATAAATTCCACAAATTCACCACCCTCGGGCTAAGAAATCTCTCTGCATCTGATTTAAACACCCCTCTATCCTGAGGCTGTGGCCTCTTGTCCTAGACTCCCCCACCATGGGAAACATCCTTCCTGCATTTACTCTTCTAGGCCTTTCAACATCTGAAAGGTTTCAATGAGATCCTCCTCAACCTTCTAAATTCCAGCGAGTTGTATTCTCCGTCTGGGAGTGATGCTTAGCTCAGTGTTATGGCTTATAGGGATGGAAGGTTCGAACAGTTCTGCTTCACAATAATAATTTATTGAACCTTGTATTCATGCACTCACTTTAATGCAACAAAATATTTCAAGGCAGTTTACAGGGGCATTGCCAGCTTGTACTCCTTCCCCTCCCTCCCCCCCCCCCCCACCATTTCTTATCCTGGCATCTGCCCCCTTTTCTGTGATGATTTCAGCCCAAAAGGTTGTCCCTCTATAGATGCCACCTGATCTGCTGAGCACCTGCAGAATTTTGTGTTCCATAAATTTGCTTCAGTTTCAGGGTGACACACCAAATTCTGGAGGAACATGGTAGGTAAGTCAGCATCTGAGAAAAGGAATAAAGAGGTAACCTTGGGATTGTATGTGTGAGTGTGTCTCTGTTTGAATGCCCTAGTTGGGTAGTCTTTCATTGAATCTATTATAGTTACTGTTCTATAAATTTGTTGAATTTGCCCACAACATGTTGAATATGGTGATTAAAATTTACTTTGAACTTTGATTTGCTATTTCAGTTTCAGACATTTTCTTAGTAGGTGGTCAGAGTCAACAAGCGTTTTTAATAGAGACTAGTTTCAATGAGTCCAGCATTTGGAATATTTAGTTGGGAGGAAATATTTCCTCATTTCTGTCTGATTATTCAGACAAGCAGTCTGATAATTTAGAGACATAATTCAGAATCCCAAGGACTAACAGAAGTAGCTGTTGAGAATTGAGCAGGAACTTTAAAGACACTAATCTAATTGTTTCCAGTGAAATTGTAAATGTTTTCTGAAGGAACTTTAATATAATTTGTGTTTTCAAAGTGATTACATGGAAAGATAATGTGTACCCTCCCCCCTCCCCTTACCCTTTCCCCCCCTGATATATACCCCCACCTGAAAAGAAAGGGAAGGAAGAAAGAACTGCCTGGATATTGGAAGGTTTCCACATGCTCCATGGGATTCAAAATAAATTTACTATATTTATTTATTACTACTTTCCCCAAGGGACCAACATCTTGATCATCGGAGCAACTAAATATGCCATCCTATCTTTTGTAAATAAGGTGCCAAATATTCAAAAATGTATCATATTTATCTCAAATTATAAGTAATTTTTTCAAGTGGAATACAACTAGATATTTCATTCTTCCAACAATTCATACTTAAATACGAATCTGATTTCCAAGTAACTGCTATAGCCGCCTTGGCTACTGCCAATGCAATTTTTATGAATTCTTCCTGATATTTATTCAGTTTAAGTTTTGGTTTTATCCCTTCAATATCACCTAATAGAAATAATACAGGGTTATGTGGAAGTTGAGTTCCAGTAATTTGTTCCAGTAAGACTCTTAAATTTATCCAAAAAGGTTGAGTTTCAGAACAAGACTAAGTAGAATGTAAGAAAGAACAATTTCTTGATTACACCGAAAGCATTGATCAGATAAGTTTGAATTTATTCTATTTATTTTTTGTGGTGTAATATATAATTGGTGTAAAAAATTGTTGTACTAATCTAAGTTGAATGTTTTATTGTATTTGTCATACTGTCAAGATGGTCTTCACCAATTTGTTTCATCAATATTAATCAGATCTGTTTCCCATTTTTGTTTTGACTTGTGGATTCCTTGTTTAATTGTGTTTTTGAATCAAATTATACATACAAGAAATTTTTTAAAATTTCTCCTTTTTGAATTAAAATTTCAATTTCATTGGGTTTTGGCAAAAACATTGTTTGACCCAGTTTGCCTTTAATTAAGTAAGCCCTTAATTGAAGGTAACAGTGTTGTTTGATATTTTATATTTATTCTTTAGTTGTTTGAATGACATCAATTGAAGGAACTTCTGTAATATAAGATCATTATGAGAAAATATCTCTGCAATTTTCAACATGCCTTTGGTGCAATTCCTGGATTCAGTGGCTTTTAAATCTCTCAAGCTATTAACCCCCAAGCACAAACTTATAGTAAAGGAAATCACCAGTGTTTTGAGCAACACACAATGCTGAAGAAACTCAGCAAGTGAGGCAGCATCCATCTATGGAAGAGAATAAATAGTTGATGTTTCAGGCTGGGACCCTTCATCAGGACCGGAAAGGAAGGGGGGGGGGGGAAGCCAGAACTAGGTGGGTTAACGGGGAGGACGACAAGCTGGCAGGTGATAGGTGAGACCTGGTGAGGGGAGAAGGTAGGTGGGCTGAAGTAAGAAGCTGAGAGGTGATAGCTGGAAGAGGTAAAGGGCTGAAGGAGGAGAAAGCTGATAGGAGAGGACAGTGGTATATAGACAAGGGAAGGAGGAAGGGTACCAGAAGAAGATTAGGCTGGTAAGAAAAGAGGGGCGAGATGGGAACCTGAACTTCAGTGTCTTTATGTAGCAAGTAGGACTCAGAATCATACAAGCAGAAGAAACATTTAAGATATTTCCTGTCATGTTGAAATGAGAAGCACTGAAATTTCTACAGAACTTTTTCAAAAAGTGACAGCTTCCTTAATGAAATCTATTCTGTAATTAAGAGGAATGGTCGATTCCAACATTATATCTTCCCTCAGTCCCTAAGCAATGAAATATGCCTGAGAACACAGGCATCCTTTATACTATTTACATGATGCTATTGTACATGTGTGAATGGATGGATTATCTTCCCATTGTTAATAACTTTAACACAATATTTTCATTAGCTTCCTTGACAGTTTGCAACTGTAGACTGACTTACCTTAACCCATCTCCATTGTATTTACGCTCAGACATGCTGCACTTTCGAGATGACACATTTCTCTGAATGTTTCAATGCTTTGATGTACAGGTGACAAATAAAGCTAATCTTTTTTATCATTTGCATAAATGTTACATTGTTGTGACCAAGATTAAATAGAAAGCATAGGACAAATCTTGCCACCTGTTAACTGAGTAAGTGGAAAACTATATCTATAAAATTACACAGTATAGCATTTGAGTGGCAAATTCTGTAGCCTCCATTTGGGTGTACAGATAATCATTTTACTAAGTCAGCAGCAGGGGGAGAGAATTATTAAAATACTTTCTAGAACCAACACAGACAGCAGGTAATGCAGAGTACATTAAAGGCATACATCATTGGCCCTACACAACTAGATAAGTTGAAAGCAATGTCTTGCAGTATTGTGACACAGAAGATGCTGGGGGAATTCAGCAGGTCCTACAGTCTCTGGAGAGGAATAAACAGTCGACATTTTGGGCTGAGACTCTTCATCAGGACATGAATGAAAGGCCTCAGTGAAAGGTTGACTCTTTATTCCTGATGAAGTGTTGACCCAAAACGTCAACTCTTTATTCCTCTCCCAAGATGCTGCCTGACCTATTCACTTCTCCAGCATTTCTTTGGGTTCCCAATGTCTGATAAATCTTTTATGCTTTTATCTTGAAGTGTTGTTTTTATTGAGTGTAAAATATTGTTCATTGTCCATTAAGTGAACATCAAAATATATTTGGGGGTTACAGGAATTATAGAATAGTTTCACTATAGCAAAACAAAAGAACAAAGTGTGAGCACTGGGGATCTAAAACAAACAAAAATTGCAGAAGGAACTCAACAGATCAGACAGCATCTGTGGTGATAGAATATTCCATGTAGTTTAACATTCCAGATGGAACAGTGCTAATGTTTAAAACTGGTAAAAGACTAGAAAACACACTTGCAGATAGAGAGGAGGATAAAGAACGAAGTTTTATACAGGGTAAAATTATTTGCTAGAGAGAATTTTGCTGTAATTGCCAGCACAAGTGGCATGCAAGCTTGATTTCAACATTTAAGAGAAGTTTGGATAGATACATGGAAGGTAGGTGTATAGAGACCTATTGTCCTGGTGCAGGTCGATGGGAGTAGGCAGCTTTAGTTCAGTATGGACTAGATGAACCAGAGGGACTGTTTCTGTGCTGTTCTTTTCTATGACTATAAATGATGCACTGTGACAAAGCAATAATGCAATGCAAATACAAGGATACCCCTTTAGAACAGAGATGAGGGGGTAGGGAGCCTGCTGAATTCATTACCACTGATGACTGCAGGCCAAGTCATTGGGTGTACTTAAAATGGAGGTTGATAGGTTCTTGACTAGTAAGAATGTCAAAGGTTATGTGGAGAAGGCAGGAGAAAGGGGTTGACAGGGATTTAAAAAAAAATATCAGCCATGATGGAATGGCAGATCCAAATAGCCTATTCTCCTTCTTTGTCTTATGGTCTAGAATGGAAGTGGTAATGGGGTAGGGAAAATAATGATAGCAGACTGTGCTGGAAAATGAGAGACCCACAGTGATCAACACGCTACAGGGTTCAGTGAGAATCTCAGCTGGTCCTTCATCACCACCACTTTGATCAACAAAGCATGGCACAGCCTCCACCTCCTGAAGAGATTCCCGCCCCCCCCCCCCCCATTCTAACTAAGATTTATAGGAGCACCACGGAGTGTCCTGACCAGCAGCATCACTGTCTGGTATGGAAATTTCAAGGCAACTGACCACAAGTCCCTACAAAGTATTGTGCAGACTGCAGGGATAATCATCAGAGTCTCTTTTCTACCCATCAGATATTTATCAGGAGCATAGAGTATGTAGCACCCTTACAATATCAAAGATCCCTCCTATCTCTTCTACAATTTCTTTCAACACCCTCCCATCAGGCAGGAGATACTTTAGCATTACAACAAGAATGGGAAGCAGCAGCTTCTCCCTGGCTGTGTGACTACTGAACTCAAAGATTCAAAGTATGCATGGAGTGTACAACCCTGCAATTCATCTTCTCCCCAGACAGCCACAAAAAAAGAAAAACAAATGACCTGTTCAAACAAAGATATCAACCCCACCACATGTGGAAAAAATACAAATTGAGCAACCAGAAACATAAAAAATGAGGAAAAACCACAGGATAAAACACAAAATAGGAAGAGTCCAGACATATTCAGTTCAACTTGTTGTTCATAATCTGCAGGCTGCCCTGATCCAAAATTGCCCAAACTAACAACAAAAAAAGGAATGTCCAGAACTAGAAACACATCGTAATGTGAATGACAGACTCCAATCCACAAACTGTGTCGATTAAACCTTGCCCGAGACTCAAACTCTGACAGTATTGATGGAGGGAGAGAGAGAGACCATTTGAACACAGGGATCTTCCTTCAGAAGCAGCAAGTGAGAGAGAGAGAGACCATGACATGCAGACATCTTCCTCTGACAGCATAAGCAGGAGGCTGGTAGACAGCACTGAACACACGCCTCGATGAACTTCAATCTTCCACTGTGCTTTAATTGGTGAGATTGGCTAGGAATTGAGTTGATCATGGGGCTTGCGCCCCATCACCATGATTCTTGGCCTCGAGGCCACACCCTTCACTCAAAGCCTCACGGACACCCTGAAAAATAGCAGAATGTCAAATTGCTCAATTGGCCCAAAAACACACCACCAAAATGTAGATCGTAGGCTCCAACAGTAGTAGAACCACACTTGAAAGAAAAAGAAAACGTAAGAGAAATGAAACATCTGGAGGATGTCACCCTTGGTCATGTTGTTTGCTGGCACCATCTTCTTCTAGCCTTCCTTAACCACTCAGGTCTCACCACGTATGAAGTATCAGTAGCATTATACTGATTACTTTTGAAGTTGTGTTGTAAATGGACTTTATTATTGGTAAATTTATTTGTGGTAATATTACTTTGTGTTCTATGTGTGAGTTATATATACTGTGTTGTGCATCTTGGTCCGGAGGAATGTTGTTCCATCTGGCAGTATACAGTGTATACGGTGGAATGACAATATACTTGACCTCGACTTGAGAGAAAGTATAACCTGGGATGACATCACAGTGAATATATGTGCCTCTTTCTGAAAGAACAAGTGTGATAATCTAGATATTGGTCACACCAATGCAGATCATCTATCTGTTGAAGAATATGAAGCCAGGGCCTGAAGGAGAGCCAAGCGGCTGAATAGGGGACCTTCCCGCGAGGAGCAAACTAACAGTCAGGCTGAAATTTGCAAATATAGTGTACCTAGGAAATCAAGAAAGGATTGATATAGGATTAAGGGCCATGGGGCAGCTGTGCAGCAGAGGTTGAGAATGTGGCATTTTCATAGAAGGTTTGCACTGCAGTCTGGCAATAGTAACAGAGAGCATTAATATAAAGCTGATACTAAAAGTGGTCTATGAGTTACAGCTTGGGAGTGCAAACTGTGCTGTTTGCTAGTGTTGAAGGGGAAGGAGTAGTGAAGGCTAATAACTAGTAAATAGGAATGTGGATTGTGTTAATGAGGCAAAAGGGAACTGCAGACGTAAGCAGAGGCATAGAATGCAGCAGAGATGACACCCAGATCTGAGGAATTTCTTTAATTATGTTATGGTGTGCACCCATTGTTATCACAGAAAACCTAATCCACTGATAGACCTGTGGATAATAATTTTATTCTGTAATCAGGACCTAGTCTGTTTCTTAATTATGTCTTCCTGGAGCCACTGTTTTGTTATCAAAGGGTAATTTTACTGGTAATGTCACTCTGCCATAGTTGGATGCATCAGTAAGGGAGATGAGGCTGAGTACAGGGCTACGGTAGGAAACTTTGTCACATGGTGTGAGCAGAATTATCTGCAGCTTAATGTGAAAAAGACTAAGGAGCTGGTGGTGGACCTGAGGAGAGCTAAGATACCGGTGACCCCTGTTTCCATCCAGGGGGTCAGTGTGGACATGGTGGAGGATTACAAATACCTGGGGATACGAATTGACAATAAACTGGACTGGTCAAAGAACACTGAGGCTGTCTACAAGAAGAGTCAGAGCCGTCTCTACTTCCTGAGGAGACTGAGGTCCTTTAACATCTGCCGGACGATGCTGAGGATGTTCTACGAGTCTGTGGTGGCCAGTGCTATCATGTTTGCTGTTGTGTGCTGGGGCAGTAGGCTGAGGGTAGCAGACACCAACAGAATCAATAAACTCATTCGTAAGGCCAGTGATGTTGTGGGGATGGAACTGGACTCTCTCACGGCCTGAAAAGAGGATGCTGTCTAAGTTGCATGCCATCTTGGTCAATATTTCCCATCCACTACATAATGTACTGGGTGGGCACAGGAGTACGTTCAGCCAGAGACTCATTCCTCCGAGATGTAGCACAGAGCGTCATAGGAAGTCATTCCTGCCTGTGGCCATCAAACTTTACAACAACTCCCTTGGAGGGTCAGACACCCTGTGCCGATAGGCTGGTCCTGGACTTACTTCATAATTTTCATATTACTATTTAACTATTTATGGTTCTATGACTACTTATTATTTATGGTGCAACTGTAACAAAAACCAATTTCCCCCTGGGATCAATAAAGTATGACTATGACTATCTGAGAACATAAAAAGCAGTACCAACTCATGCTTCGGTAGATCAACATTGGCTGGTCTCCTAGTGCACACCAGGTCTTTCAATAAATCGTCCATTATTTTGAACACCGACTCCATGTGATCTTTCAATTTGCTCCTTCAGCTGGCAAAGGCTGAGCACTTGTTTTTGTCACAGTGGATCAGCAAGTGAAGCGAATGGCAGAGAGGCACTAGGCAGAGGGTGTTGATTGCAGACGAGCCTGCAAAGGGGAAAATAAAATAAAAACTGCAAAGAAAAATAATTCCAAGTTCAATTTAAATTTATTATATATGTCATTCTATACAACCCTGAGATTCTTTTTTGGGATTCATAGTAAATGCAAAGAAACACAGTAGAATGAATGCAAAACTGTATACAACAAATATGGTCAAACAACTGATGTGCAAAAGACAACAAATTGTGCATATATAAAAAAAAACAAAATAATAAAGTAATAAATATCAAGAATATGAGTTGCAGAGCCCTTGAAAGTGATTTCACGGTGTGTAGAATCATATCAGTATTGAGCTGAGTGAAGTTCTCCCCTCTGGTGCTGAAGCCTAATAGTTGAGGATTAATAACTGATCTCAGAATTAGAGCAGGATCAGCTGTCCTACGGTGAAGGACAAATCCTCCTAAGCAGCTTGTCCAGAACGTCATTTGCAAAATGGTTGAGCAGTTTCAGGCCATATGAGTACTTACACTCAGTAGGTAATTCAGGTGAAACGTTGTAATCTGCCAAGACAGTATTAGTGAGATCATAAACACAGGATGTTCTGCAGGTGATGAAAATCTGATGAAAGGTCTTGAACTGAAGCTTTGACTATTTACTTGGTCAATGTCTCCCATCCACTACATAATGTACTGGGTGGGCACAGGAGTACATTCCACCGAGATGCAACACAGAGCATCATAGTAAGTCATTCCAGCCTGTGGCCATCAAACTTTACAACTCCTCCCTTGGAGGGTCAGACATCCTGAGCCGATAGGCTGGTCCTGGACTTATTTCATAATTTACTGGCATAATTTACATATTACTATTTAACTATTTATAGTTCTATTACTATTTATAATTTATGGAGCAACTATAACAAAAACCAACTTCTCCCGGGATTAATAAAGTATGACTAGTATTATTCCCCTCCATAGATTCTGCCTGACTTGCTGAGTACCTCCAGCACTTCACGTGTGTTGCATTATGAGTGAGATGTTTCACAGAGAAAAACTTGGAACACCAGAGAGCTGAAACAGAAAGAAAATTTGCTGGAGGAACCTGTGGCCATAGAATATTCCATGTAGTTTAACATTCCAGACAGAACAGTGCTAATACTTCAGATTAATAATCTTTAAAAGTGGAAAATGACAAGAAATGTTTAAAGAAAATATACTGATAAGGAAGTGGTAGAGGAGGGGAGAAAAAAGAACAATGTGTTTTTTTAGGATAATTGATGCAAAGTAACCAAACAATAAAAGTGCAAGGCAAATGGAAGAAGTAATTAAATAGGAAAAATGATGATAACAGACTGTCCTAGAAAATGGCTATCAACACACTACAGGGGAGACTGAGAGAAGATATTGTACAGTATGATCTGGGAATAACCAGTAATGTATCTTTCCTGTTCCATTACAAGAATCAGTGTATAAGGTGAAAGACAGAAGGCTTGGTGCTATGGGCTGCAGCTTTAATTGAGTTTGGCACAGGTGACCCTGCTATGGTTGATGCTACTGTAAAGGTTGTAAAGAGCTTGGCAGACTGAATGATTCAAGACTGAGCTGCACTGCAATCAAATGCAGTTCAAAAGCTCCGAAGATTTGATGAAGGACATCACAATGGTTATACAGTACCGTGCAAATGTCTTAGGCCCTAGATTTTTTATATGGTTTCAGATGGTAAGGCCTCCACAGAGACCTGATCTCAACATCATCAAGGCTGTCTGAGATTACCTGGAGAGACAGAAGCAAGCGAGACAGCAGAGGTACAGACGAAATGAGGCAAGTTCTCCCAGATGCTTGGGACAACCTACCAGCCGACCTTCTCGTAAAACTGCTCAACAGAGTACTTAAGAGAATTGATGCAGTTTTAGAGTGGTCACACCAATTATTGATTTGATTTAGATTTTTACTGTTTACTGTTTGCTCTTTATAGTAATTTTTTTTTGATATTTAGAAACTTCAGCCATTTCCACCCTGGGAAAAGGCATGAGCAGGCTGACCACCCTATTTATGCCTCTTATCATCTTATACACCTCTATCAAGTCACCTCCTGTCCTTCAGTCACAAGAGAAGAGCCCTAGCTCACTCAACCTACCCTCAGAAACACAAGAGATACTGCAAATACTGAAAATCTAGAGCAATACACACAAAATGCTGGAGGAACTCAGCAGGTCAGACAACATCTATGGAAATGAATAGATAGTCAGCGTTTTGGGCTGAGACTATTGACTGTTTATTCATTTCCATAGATGTTACCTGACCAGCTGAGTTCCTCCAGCATTTTGTGTGTGTTGCTCATAACGCATGTTTTCTAATCAAGACAGCATCCTGGTAAATCTCCTCTGCACCCTCTCTAAAGCTTCCACATCCTTCCTATAATGAGATGACCAGAACTAAGCACAATATTCAAAGTGTAGCCTATCCAGAGGTTTTAGAGCTGCTACACTACCTCGTGGCTCTTGAACTCAATCCCTCAACTAACAAAGACCAACACCTCATAAGCCTTCTTAATCACTCTATCACCTTACACAGTAACTCTGAGGCATCTTTGGACATGAACCCCAAGATCCCTTTATTGCTCCACACCACTAGGAATTCACCTTGTGCCCTTAATTTCAACCTTCCAAAATGAAATCACCTCATACTTTTCTGGATTGAACTCCACCTGTCACTTCTCATAAAACATAGAACATAGAATCTACAGCATATTATAGGCCTTTTGGCCCACAATGTTGTGCCGACCATGTAACCTACCCGAGAAGTTGCCTAGAATTTCCCTACCGCATAGCCCTCTATTTTTCTCAGCCCATGTACCTATCTCTCTTAAAAGACACTAATGTAGCCACCTCTACCATTGTCATTGGCAGTGCATCCAATGTGCCCACCACTCTTCGGTGTGATAAAATTACCCCTGACATCCCCCCTCTACCTACTTCCAAGCACCTTAAAACTGTGCCCCCTCGTGCTAGCCATTTCAGTCCAGGGAAAAAGCCTCTGACTATCCACACAATCAATGCCTCTCATCATCTTATACATCTCTATAAGGTCACTTCTCATCCTCTGTCACCCTAAGGAGAAAAGGTCAAGTTCACTGAACCGTTTCTATAGTATCCACATCCTTCCTGCAGTGAGGGGCTAAGAGCTGAACACAGTACTCCAAGTGGGGTCTAACTAAAGTCTTTTATAGCTTTAACATTACCTCACGGCTCTTGAACTCAATCCCACGGCTGATGAAGGTCATCACACCATACACCTTCTTAACAACACTGTCAAACTGCGCAGACCCCAAGATCTCGTTGATCCTCCACCCTGCCAATAGTCTTACCATTATTGTTATATTCTGTCTTCAAATTTGACCTACCAAAAGGAACCACTTCACACTTATCTGGTCTGAACTCCATCTGCCACATCTCAGCCGTGTTGTGCATCTTATCGATGTCCTGCTGTAACCTTTGACAATCTTCCAGATCAGCTACAACACCCCCAACTTTTGAGTCATCAGCAAACTTACTAACCCACCTTCTACTTCCTCATCCAGGCCATTTATAAAAATTACAAAAAGGAGGTATCCCAGAACAAATCCCTGTGGGACACCACTGGTCACTGACCTCACTGCAGAATACAAACTACCTACAGCTACCCTTTGCCTTCTGTGGGCAAGCCAATTCTGGATCCAGAAGGCAAGGTCTCCTTGGATCCCATGCCTCCTTACTTTCTGAATGAGGCTTGCATGGGGAACCTTGTCAAGTGCCTTACTGAAATCCATATACACTACATCCACTGCTCTACCTTCATCAATATGTGTTGTTACATTCTCAAAGAATCCAATCAGGCTCATGAAGCACGGCCTGCCCTTGACAAAGCCATGCTGACTATCCCTAATCAGCTTATGTCTCTCCAAAGGCTCCTAAATCCTGCCTCTCAGGATCTTCTCCAACAACTGAAGTAAGCCTACTCCCTTTCTTGAACGAGGGAACATTTGCAACCCCTCAATCCTCTGGTACTACTCCCTTCCTTATTGATAATGCAAAGATCATGGCCAGAGGCTCAGTAATCTCCTCCCTCACTTCCCCCGGTAACCTAGGGAACATCTCAACTGGACCTGGCGATTTATCTAACATAATGCTTTTCAAAAGCTCCAGCACGTCCTCTTTATTAATGTCTATATGCTCAAGCATTTCAGTCCGCTGTGAGTCATCCCCACAATTGCCAAGATCCTTTTCCCTGGTGAATCCGAAAGCAAAGAATTTATTAAGTACCTCCTCAACCTCCTCCACCTCCATGCACACATTTCCAACATTGCACCTGATTGGTCCTATTCTCACACGGCTCATCGTCTTGCTCTTCACAAACTTGAAGAATACCTTGGGGTTTTCCTTAATCCTGCTCTCCAAGGCCTTCTCATGGCCCCTTCTAGCTCTGCTAATTTCATTTTTAAGCTCCTTCCTGGCACTCTTGTAATTTTCTAGAGCTCTAATAGTACCTAGTTTCTTGAACTTTTTGTAAGCTTTTCTTTTAAGCTGTTCAAGTTTCTTTTTTGTTTATTTCCCCCCTCTCTTACTGTGCCATTGAAATGGTGGTGGTGTGTTCTTTGTGCCGGATGTTGGAGAGCTGGGAGACCCAGAGTCTCCAGGGGAACTACATCTGCATGCAGTGCATCCGGCTGCAGCTCCTTGAAAACCCTGTTATGGATCTGGAGCAGCAACTGAATGACCTTCAGCTTGTACGGGAGAGTGAGGACATAATTGATCAAAGCTACAGGGAAGTAGTCACCCCGAAGTTGTAGGAGGCGAGTAGCTGGGTAACCGTCAGGAGAAATGGAAATAGGCAGTTAGAGCAGAGCACACCTGTGGCCATTCCCCTCAAAAATATATATGTATAACCGCTTTGGATACCTTTGTGGGGAATGACCTCCCTGGAGAATGCCATGGCGACCAGGTTGTTGGCATTGAGCATAGGTCCCTGGTGCAGAAGGGAAAAAGAGAGAAGAAGGGAGCAGTAGTGATAGGGGACTCAATAGTGAGGGAACAGACAGGAGATTCTGTGGATGTGAAAGGGACACCCGGATGGCATGTTGCCTCCCAGGTGCCAGTGTCAGGGATGTCTCAGATCGCATCAACAACATTTTGGAGAGGGAGGAGGAGCAGCCAGATGACTCGGTACATTTGGTACCAATGACATTGAAAGAAAAAGCAAAGAGGCCCTGAAAAGAAAATTTAGAGAGCTGGTAGAAAGCTGAGATGCAGGACCTCCCTGGTAGTAATTTCTGGATTGCTGCCTGTGCCACCCGCCAGCGAGGGTGGAAACAGGATGATTTGGCAGAAAAATGTGTGGCTGAGAAGCTGTTGCAGGGGACAGGGCTTCACGTTCTTGGATCATTGGGATTTGTTCTGGGTGAGGTACGACCTGTTCAAAAGTGATGGGTTGCACCTGAACCTGAAGGAACTGATATTCTCACGGGCAAGTTTGTTTGAGCTTTTGGGGAGGGTTTAAACTAATTTGGTGGGGGGAGGGGGTGGGAACTGGAGTGAAGGGACTCAGGAAAGGACAGATGGTAAAAAAAGTAAAGATAGCATGCAGTCAGATTGTCAGGAAGGGCAGGCAGGTGATGGGACTTGGATGCAGCCAACAGGCAGAGTATCAAAACGTTAGGGATGCAGAATCAGAAAGGGTAGCAAATACGGTACTCAAGGCGTTGTATCTAAATATGCATAGTATAAGAAATAAGGTGGATGATGTTGCACAATTGCAGATTGTCAGGTATGATGTTGTGGCCATCACTGAATCGTGACTGGATGATGGCTGCATTTGGGAGCTGAATGTCCCAGGTTACACATTATATCGGAGGGATAGGAAGGTAGGCAGAGGGGGTGGTGTGGCTCTACTGGTAAAGAATAGCATCAAATCAGTAGAAAAATGTGACATAGGATCGGAAGATGTTGAATCCTTGTGGATTGAGTTAAGAAACTGCAAGGGTAAAAGGACATTGATGGCAGTTGTATACAAAGGTTCCCAACAGTGGCTGGGAGGTGTACCACAGATTACAACAGGAAATAGAAAAGGCGTGTCAAAAGAGCAATGTTATGGAAGATTTTAACATACAGATCGATTGGGAAAATCAGGTTGGTAATGGATCTCAAGAGAGCGAGTTTGTTGAATGCCTAAGAGATAGTTTTTTTGGGCACTTCGTCGTTGAGTCTACTTGGGGATCAGCTATACTGGAATGGGTGTTATGTAGTGAACCAGAGGCGATTAGGAAGCTTAAAGTAAAAGAACTCTTAGGAACCAGTGATCACAATATCATTGTGTTCAACTTGAAATTTAATAGGGAGAAAGTAAATTCTGATGTAGCAGTATCTCAGTGCAGTAAGGGAAATTACAGTGGTATGAGAGATGAGTTGGCCAAAGTAAATTGGAAGGAGCTGTTGGCAAGGATGTCAGCAGAGCAGCAATGGTGTGTGTTTCTTGGAAAAATGAGGAAGGTGCAGGACATAGGTATTCCAAAAATGAAGAAATGCTCAAATGGTAAAATGGTACAACCATGGCTGACAAGGGTAGTCAAAGCTATTGTAAAAGCAAAAGAAAGCGCATACAACAAAGCAAAAATTAGTGGGAAGATAGAGGATTGGGAAGTTTTTAAAAACCTACAGACAGCAACTAAAAAATTCATTGGAAGGGAAAAGATTAAATATGAAAGCAAGCTAGCAAATAATATCAAAGTAAAAGTTTTTTCAAGTACATTAAAAATAAAAGAGAAATGAGAGTGGATATAGGACCACGAGAAAATGAGGCAGGAGAAATAATAACGGGGGACAAGGAGATGGAAGATGAACTAAACAAGTATTTTGCATCAGTCTTCACTGTGGAAGACAGTGAAACAGTGTGCCAGAAGTTGTAGTGTGTGAAGGAAGAGAAATGAGTGCAGTTACTATTACAAGAGAGAAGGTGCTCAAAAAGCTGGAAGACCTAACTGTACATAAGTCACCCGAACCAGATGAATTGCACCTTAGAGTTATGAAAGAAGTAGCATTAGAGATTGTGGTGGCATTAGAAATGATCTTTCAAAAATCATTGGACTCTGGCATGGTGCAAATGTCACTCCACTCTTTAAGAAAGGAGGATGGCAGCAGAAAGGAAATTATAGACTGGTTCGCCTGGCCTCAGTGGTTGGGAAGATGTTAGAGTCAATTGTTTAGGATGGGGTGACACAGGACAAGATAGTATGAAGTTAGCATGGTTTTCTTCAGAGAAAATCCCGCCTGATGAACCTGTTGGAATTCTTTGAGGAGATTACAAGTAGGATAGATAAAGGGAATGCAGTGGATGTCGTATATTTGGATTCTCAGAAGGCCTTTGATAAGGTGCCACACATGAGGCTGCTTACCAAGTTAAGAGCCCATGGTATTACAGGAAAGTTACTAACATGGTTAGAGCATTGGCTGATTGGTAGGAGGCAGCGAGTAAGAATAAAAGGATCCTTTTCTGGTTGGCTGCCAGTGAGTAACAGTGTTCCTCAGGGGTCAGTGCTGGGACCACTTCTTTTTATGCTGTATATAAATGATTTAAATGATGGAATAGACGGCTTTGTTGCTACGTTTGCAACTGATACGAAGACTGGTGGAGGGGCCAGTAGTGTTGAGGAAACAGGTAGAATGCAGAAGGACTTAGACAGATTAGGAGAATGAACAAGAAAGTGGTAAATGAAATACAATGTTGGAAGATGCATGGTCATGCACTTTGGTATTAGATTAAATGTGCAACTATTTTCTAAATGGGGAGAAAATCCAGGAATTTGAGACGCAAAGAGACTTGGGGGTCCTTGTGCAGACAACCCTAAAGGTTAACTTGCAGGTTGAGTCGATGGTGAGGAAGGCAAAATGCCATGTTAGCATTCATTTCAAGAGGCCTAGAAGACAAAGCAAGCATGTGATGCTGAAGCTCTGTAAGGTACTGGTGAGGCCTCACTTTGAGTATTGTGAACAGTTTTGGGCCCTTCATCTTAGAAAAGATGTGCTGGCATTGGAGACGGTCCAAAGAAAGTTCACAAGGATGATTCCAGGAAAGGATTATCATATGAGGAACATTTGATGGCTCTGGGTCTGTACTCGCTGGAATTCAGAAGGATGAGGGGGGATCTCATTGAAATCTTTCAAATGTTGAAAGGCCTAGACAGAGTAGATGTGGAAAGGATGTTTCCCATGGTGGGAGAGTCTAGGACAACAGGGCACAGCCTCAGGATAGAGGGGCGCCCTTTCAAAGCAGAGATGAGGAGAAATTTCTTTAGCCAAAGGGTGGTGAATTTGTGGAGTATGCAGCTGTGGAGGCCAGGTTGTTGGGTGTATTTAAGGCTGAGATTGATAGGTTCTTAATTGGACGTGGCATCAAAGGCTACGGGGAGAAGGCCGAGAACTGGGGTTGAGGAGGAGGAGGGAAAAAATGGATCAGCCATGATTGAATGGCAGTGCAGACTTGATGGGCCGGATGGCCTAATTCTGCTCCTATGTCTTATGGTCTTTTCTTCTTAACTGGATTTTCTACATCCTTTCTACACCATTGTTCTTTCACCCCACCATCCTTTCTCTGCCTCAATGGTACATACCAATGCAGAACGCCATGTAAATGAACATTTGTCACCTTTCTGCTGTGCATTTCCTGAGAACATCTGCTCCCAGGTTTCTGCCTTATAGCATCATATTTCCCCCTACTCCAATTAAATGTTTTCCCAAATTGTCAGCTCCTATCCTTCTCCAGTGCTATGGTAAAAGGGATAGAATTGTGATCACTACCTCCAAGATGCTCTCCCACCGAGAGATCTGACACATGACCAGGTTCATTTCCCAATACCAAACCAAGCACAGCCTCTCGTCTAGTTGGCTTATCTACATAATGTGTCAGGAAACCTTCCTGAACACACCTAACACACTCCACCCCATCCAAACACTTTCCTCTAAAGAGATGCCAGTCAATAATAGGAAAGTTAAAATCACCCATCACAACAACCGTATTATTATTGTACCTTTCCAGAATCTGCCACCCTATCTACTCCTTGATACCCCTGTTACTATTGGAGGAGGTCTATAAAAAACACCCATAGAGTTATTACCCCCTTCCGGTTTCTGATTTCCACTCACAGAGACTCAGTAGACAATTTCTCCATGATTTCATTTTGTTCTATTTTAAATTTTGAATGCGGCTTCTTAAATAACTTGTGTTTGGTCACCTTACAGGGGCTGCAAAGGAATTTTTTTCCAGCCTATCCCTTGTTTTGGGCAGTGTGTTTTTTTTCACCTTTGCATAAGCACTAGTGGTAATAGAGGCGCATAGCAAGTTAGAACCATAGAACCATGGAACATTTCAGCACAGAAACAGGCTGTGCCGAACCAATTTTCTGCCTAGTCCCACTGACCTGCACCTGGACCATATCCTTCCATACACCTCTCATCCATGTACCTGTCCAAGTTTTTATTAAAAGTTAAAAGTGAGCCTGCATTTACCACTTCATCTGGCAGCTCATTCCACACTCCCACCAGTCTCTGTGTGAAAAAGCCCCCACTAATATTCCCTTTAAACTTTTCCCCTTTTACCCTTAACCAATGTCCTCTGGTTTTTTTCTCCACTTGCCTCACTGGAAAAAGCCTGCTTGCATTCACTCTATCTATACCCATCATAATTTTATATACCTCTATCAAAACTCCCTTCATTCTTCTACGCTCCAGGGAATAAAGTCCTAACCTATTCAACCTTTCTCTGTAACTGAGTTTCTCAAGTCCCAGCAACATCCTTGCAAACCTTCTCTGCACTCTTTCAACCTTATTAATATCCTTCCTGTAATTTGGTGACCAAAACTGCACACAATACTCCAAATTCAGCCTCACCAATGCTTTATACAACCACACCATAACATTCCAACTCTTATACTCAATACTTTGATCTATAAAGGCCAATGTACCGAAAGCTCTCTTTATGACCCTATCTACCTGTGATGCCACTTTCAGGAAATTTTGTATCTGTATTCCCAGATCCCTCTGTTCTACTGCACTCCTCAGTGCCTTACCATTTACCTTGTATGTTCTACCTTGGTTTGTCCTTTCAAAGTGCAAAACCTCACACTTGTCTGTATTAAACTCCATCTGCCATTTTTCAGCCCATTTTTCCAGCTGGTCCAAATCCCTCTGCAAGCTTTGAAAACCTTCCTCACTGTCCACTACACCTCCAATCTTTGTATCATCAGCAAATTTGCTGATCCAACTTTCCACATTATCATCCAGATCATTGATATAGATGACAAATAACAATGGACACAGCACTGATCCCTGTGGCACACCACTAGTCACAGGCGTCCACTCTGAGAAGCAATTCTCTACTACCACTCTCTGGCTTCTTCCATTGAGCCAATGTCTAATCTAATTTACTACCTCTCCATGTATACCTAGCGACTGAGTCTTCCTAACTAACTTCGTATGCGGGACCTTGTCAGAAGCCTTACTGAAGTCCATGTAGACAACATCCACTGCCTTCCCTTCATCCACTTTCCTGGTAAGTTCCTCAAAAAATTCTAACAGATTTGTTAAACATGACCTACCATGCACAAAGCCATGTTGACTCTCCCTAATAAGTCCCTGTCTATCCAAATACTTGTAGATCCTATCTTTTAGTACTCCTTCCAATAATTTACCTACTACTGACATCAAACTCACTGGCCTATAATTTCCCGGATTACTTTTAGAGCCTTTTTTAAACAACGGCACAACATGAGCTATCTTCCAATCCTCCGGATGTGAACTGATAATTAGAATAATGGTGAAGTTGTAGGCCTAACAAGGTGAGACTAAAAGTCACTTCATGGAATAGTTTACCAACAGAGAGAGCGGAGTTTGCCAACTTTGGCTCAAGAGGCTTCAGTGAGGAGGTATAGTTGAGTAGTGGGTGAAGCTTTTGTAGTGGTTGAATAAAAAGTCACCAAACTACAACTAATTAAATAAAGTAAGGAAAATGCAGGATCAGGTGATGTGCTGTAGCTGCATGATGTGGGAGCTGGTGGACCCCATTGTGGTTCCTGGTGACCACATCTGCAGCAAGTGTTGGCTGCTCGAGGAACTCAGGCTCAAAGTTGATGACCTTCAAACATCTGAGCTTCAAACACTGCGACACATCAGGGAGGGGGAGAGTTATCAAGATTCTCTGTTTCAGGAGGTAGGCACATCCATTAGATTAGCTGCCTCAAATTCAGTCTGTGGTCAGAGACAAGGGGGCGTGACTGCGAGTGAGGTGGGTAGTGGGATCCAAGAGACAGTACTGGGGGAGCCTCAGCCCTTGAGCTTGTCCTCAGGTCTGAGATTCTTGTTCCCTGTGAGGATGAGAGTGGGGGCTGTGTAGTTCAGGGAACCATTCACAAGGGGGGAGAGAAGAGAAATGTAGTGGTAATTGGAGGTAGTATAGTCAGGGGAATAGACAGAGTTCATTGTCACGAGGATAGAGCATCGCGAAGGCTATGTTGCCTGCCTAGTTCCCAAGTTTGGGACATGTCATCTGACCTGCAGAGGAATCTGTAGCGAAAGAGGAAAAATCCAGTTGCAATGGTCCATGTGTGTATCAAAGACATGGTCAGAATGAGGAAAGAGGTTCTGCTGAGGCAATTTGAGCAGTTAGGGACTACATTAAAAAGCAGAACTAAAAAGGTGATAATCTCTGGATTACTACCTGAGCCACATACTAATTGGCACCGGGCTAAACAGATTAGAGAGTTAAATGCATGGCTCAAGAATTGGTGTGAGAGAAGTGGATTTGAGTTCATGGGAAATTGGCATCAGTATTGGGGAAGGAGGGAGACGTACCAATGGGATGGGCTCCACCTGAACCGTGATGGGACCTGGATCCTGGTGAATGACATAATTAGGGTTGTAGACAGGGCTTTAAATTAAATAGCAGGGAGTGGGTTCAACAGATTGGAGAAGTATGGATAAAATATAAAGGAAGGAGTGGATAAAGATAAAGTAAAAGCAAAAGATTAGAAAAGGGAAAGTAAGGGTCGAGTGCAGAAAAGTCAAATGCATATGAGACAAAGATTACTAGATTTTAAAGGCACTATTAGTGTAAAGGCACGTTATCTGGATGCCCATAGCATTCAAAACAAGTTCAGTGAATTTGTGGCATAAATCAGTATAAAGGATTTAGTGGCCGTTACAGAAACATGGTTGCAAGTTGGAGAGGATTGTGAATTAAATATCCAAGGATATCAGGTAATACGAAAGGGTAGGCAGAAAGGTAAGGGAGGTGGGGTAGCGCTCTTAATTAAAGATGAGATCTTGTATTGTGAGAGACAATACAAGACCTAAGAAGCAGAATGTTGAATCCATCTGGGTAGAGATAGGGAATAGTAAAGGGAAAAAAAAATCACTGGAGGGAGTTGTCTATCAGCCACCAAATAATAACATTACAGTGGCGCAGGCAATAAACCGAGAAATATCTGAGGCAAGTCAGAATGGAACAGCAGTTATCATGGGGGACATTAACTTGCACATAGATTGGGTGAATCAAGTTGGTTGAGGCAAGTTGGTCCTCTTGAGGAAGACTTCATAGCATGCATCCGTGATGGCTTTCTTGAACAGCATGTTACTGAACCTACAAGAGAACATGTTATCTTGGATCTGGTCCTGTGCAAAGAGACAGGTAAAATCTTGTAGTTAAGGTTCCTCTTGGAAAGAGTGATCACAGCATGACTGAGCTTCTCGTACAAATGGAGGGTGCAATAGTTCGATCGAAAACCAGTGTATTATGCCCAAACAATGGAGACCACAATGGGATGAGGGAGAATTTGGCTTGTGTAGATTGGGAACACAGGCTATATGGTGGGATGGTTGAGGAACAGTGGAATACATTCAAAGAAATTTTTCACAGTACTCAACAAAAGTATATTCCAGCTAAAAACATGGGCGGTATGGGTGGGGAGAGCCAACCGTGGATAACTAAGGAAATAAAGGAAGCCATCAAACTAAAAGCTCATGCATACAAAGTTGCCAAGACTAGTGGGAAACTGGAAGATTGGGACTTTAAAAAACAATTTAGAACCACTAAGTGAGCAATAAAGAAAGAGAAGAAAGATTATGAAAATAAACTAGCACAATATATAAAAACAGACAGTAGAAGTTTTCATAATTATATAAAGCAGAAAAGGGTGGCCAAAGTGAATGAAGGTCACTTGGAGAACGAGAAGGGGGAATTAATATTGAGTAATGAGGAAATGGATGGGAAATGTGTTGGTCTTCATTGTGGAGGAGACATCTCACATGCCAAAGAGAGATGTCATGGATGTGATGGGAGGTGAAGATTTCGATACAATAGCTGTCACTAAAGAGATAGAGCTGAGCAAACTTGTGAACCTAAAGATAGATAAGTCTCCTGGTCCTAAGACCGTAAGACAAAGGAGCAGAAATCGGCCATTCGGCCCATTGAGTCTGCTTTGCCATTTTATCATGAGCTGATCCATTCCCCCATTTAGTCCCACTGCCCCGCCTTCTCACCATAACCTTTGATGTCCTGATGGAATGCATCCCAGGATACTGAAAAGAAATGGCAAAGGTTATAATTGAAGCCTTGGTGATAATTTACTAAATTCTCCGGACTCTGGGTAGATCCCTGCAGATTGGAAGAAGACTAATCTCATGCCCCTGTTCAAAAAGGATGTAGGCAAAAGGCAGGTAACTATAGGTCAGTTAGTTTTACATCTGTAGTTGGGAAAATACTTGAAGCTACCATTAAAAAAGAAATAGTGAGGAATCTGGAAATAAATGGATCCATCAGGCAGACACAGCATGGATTCAGCAAAGGCAGGTCCTGTTTGACAAACTTACTGGAGTTCTTTGAAGATATAACAAGCGCAGCGGATAGAGGGGAACAGATGGGCATTATTTACTTGGATTTCCAGAAGGCATTCGATAAGGTGCCACATAAAAGTAGAGTGGGGGGGGGGGGTGATGTATTAGCATGGCTAGAGGATTGGTTAACCATTAGAAAGCAGAGAGTTGGGATACATGGGCATTTCTCTGGTTGGCATCAGTGGTGAGCGGTGTGCCACAGGGGTCAGTGTTAGGCCCGCAACACATTAGTGATCTGGAAGAGGGGACTGAGTGTAGCATACCTAAGATTGCTGATGACACTAAATTGAGTAGAAAAGCAAATTGAGCAGAGGATAAGGAGGGTCTACAGAGAGATATAGATAGGTTAAGTGAGTGGGCAAAGGGTCTGGCAGATGGAGTGCAATGTTGGTAAATGTGAGGTATTCCGCTTTGGAAGGAAAAATGGAAGATCAGATTATTATTTAAATGGTCAAAAATTGCAGCATACTGCTGTGCAGAGGGACTTGGGAGTGCTTGTGCATGAATCGGAAAAGGTTGGTTTGCAGGTGCAGCAGGCTATCAAGAAGGCAAATGGAATGTTGGCCTTCATTGCTAGAGGGAATGAATTTAAGAAAAGGGAGGTTATGCTGCAACTGTACATGCAGTTCCGGTCTCCTTGAGGAAGGATATACCAGCTTTGGAGGTAGTGCAGAGGTTCACCAGGTTGATTCCAGAGATGAGGAAGTTAGACTATGAGGAGAGATTGAGTCGCCTGGGACTGTATTCGCTGGAATTTGGAAGGATGAGAGGAGATCTTATAGAAACAAAGAAATTTTTGAAAGGGATGGACAAGATAGAGACAGGAAAGTTGTTTCCACTGGCAGGCGAGATTAGAACTAGGGGACATAGCCTCAAGATTCGGAAGAGTAAATTTTGAATGGAGATTACGAGGAACTGCTTCTCCCAAAGATTGGTGAATCTGTGGATTTCTCTGCCCAATGAAGCAGTGGCCACCTCAGTACGTACAGTATATTTAAGACAAGGTTGGATTTTTGCATAGTAGGGGAATTAAGGGTTATGGGAGAAAGCCAGGTGGGTGGAGATGAGTCCATGCTCAGATCAGCCATAATCTTATTGAATGGCAGAGGAGGCTCAACAGGTCAGATGGTCTACTCCTGCTCCTATTTTTTATGTTTCTTCAGTTCTTATGTTTATCCTTTTCTGCAGCCGTGATACTATCCCTGATTAGTGATACTACACAACCAGCTCTTTTGTCTCCCTCCCGGTCCTTTTTGGAGCATCTAAAGCCCGGCACACTGAGTAGCCATTCCTGCCCCTGAGACACCTGTGACAGGATCCTGAATTATCCCTATGAACTGTGCTTTTAAAAAAGAGAGAGAGAGAGAGAGGTGTCCAACACAGACACCTGGTTAGTAAGAGAGAGAGAGGTAAAGACTGCTTGGATATGGTGTTATGGTTTCTCTGCAGTGTGTTTACACTTCTGCAAGGACACTGGCAGCTTCTAAGTTCTTACAGAGAGAGAAGGGAGGAGCTATTGATGGACAGCTGGTGTTCATCACAACAGTATTTAAATCAGCATAATTTCTTGTTTCACAGGACACACAGACGCACAAGGGTGTGGTGAAGTTACCACTATCCTGTCCAGGTGCCCATGAGTGTGGGTCTGAGGATCGATTCTGAGGGATCGATCTGTGATTATTAGTGCATGAAAGAGCGACCTTGTGGAGTCTACTAGTGTGTCTAACCCTCGCCTGGGTTGGTAGACTATCACTCGAAGACAGTGCTCTTAAATTGGTCAAGTTTGGCTAACTTGGAAGTTTCGGAGGACAACGGGAAGATCGACGGCATGAGCTCACCTGAAGAACTAAACACCTCTCTTTCTCCACCACAGTCAACTCAATACCACGAACTGAACTGAACTTTACTCATCACCGTAAGACTGTATCCATTTACCCCTCGGCTTGAAGAAGCTTGGTTTTTCTATTTCCACACTTATATATAATCTTTGCTAACCTGTTTGATTATCTGCATTTATATTACTGTATTGCATAGTTACTAATAAGTACCATTAGTTAATAGCAATACCAGACTCCAAAGTGTTTTCCATTTCTGGTAGTTCTTTAACCCGTCACAGGGTACATGACACACCCAAGTCACTGTAATGGCCACAATGTCATAGTTCCACGTATTGATTCATGCTCTAAGTTCATCCGCCTTGTTTTTGATACTCCTTGCATTAAAATAGGCACATCTCAAACCATCTGGATGAGTGCATCTTTGCTCTATCATCTGCTTATCCTTCCTCACAATATCCCTACAAGCTGTCTCCACTTGTGCGACAGCCACCCCATCCTCTGCCTTTTCACTTCAGTTCCCACCCCCCTGAAAATCTAGTTTAACCCCTCCCCAATGCAATTAGCAAACCTCCCTCCACGATATTGGTTCCCCTCCAGTTGATGTGCAACTTGCATAGGTCACCCTTTCCCTAGAAAAGGTTCCAATAATCCAACAACTTGAACCTCTGTCCCCTTCACCCTCTCCTCAGCTTTTCAGTCATCTGCACTATCTTCCTGTCCTGACCTTCCCTGGGTCATTGCACTGGGAGTAGTCTGGAGATTAGCACCTTGGAGGTCCTGTTCTTTTGCCTCCTTCCTAACTCTCTAAACTTACTGTGTAGGACCTCTACCACTCTCCTGACCAGTTCTGCATCCTGTTAATGTCACATTGCAACCTACAACAACCTTCTGAACTACCTACAACACCACCAACTTTTGTGTCATTTGCCCAACATCTACGTTGTCTTTAGTCCTATTGACTAATACAATTACAGCAGAAATCTTGTTGGAGGTGATGTGTGACAATGTAGCAGGTAAGATTAAAAACAAATAACATTGTTATTTCATAACAATGGATTGCTTCAGGAAGTTTAAACATCATGATGGATGATTATAGACACAAGAGATTCTGCAGGTGCAGTCCTGGTGAAGAGTCTCGGCCTGAAACGTTCGCTCTTTATTCCTCTCCACGGATGCTGCGTGAACTGCTGAGTTCCTCCAGAATTTTGTGTGTGCTATTAAGGTTATTAATCTCCTTGGTGTGGGCAAGTTGTCTTTTGAAGAAATGTTGGACAAACGATATTTCTGTCAATAAGTGTTTGGAAATGTGAGAGGGGTCTTGTTTGAAACGTATAACATCCTTGATTCGGTGGATGTTGAGAGGTTATTTACTCTGCGAGACAATCTCAGACTAGTGGGGCACAGGTTAAAAATAAAGGAGCAAATAGTTTGCTCTCAGAGAGTTGTAAATCATCGGATCTTTTTCTCAAAAAGTGTTGAAACAATGGTTGTAGGATAAAGTGGATTCTGGTTAATTGGGAAGTCAGTCAATCAGGGCCGCCACTTATTTGGGAAAATTCTTAAGGAACAAAAACTAGTTAGAAAGATTGCCAGAGTCCCTTCATTTATTTGGAACATTATGTTGCTTAATTGGGACAGGAGACAGTTACTAAACTGTTTCTAACTAAAGTCCGTTGCAAGCACTGATGTGGCTGTTATACTCTACACTGTGCTTAGAGTGAATAGTTTTTAAATAATGTAAAGTACATGGGTTTGTGTTCAAATAGCAATGATTTTTGTCACTGATAGTAGGCAAAAAATAAGCATTAAGACCATTCAGAACTGTTTCACTCACCGTGGATTCAACCATTCAGTCCAGGAGGTTAGGAACTACAAAAATTTCGAAGGTATCGAAAATTATCTTGAATGTTACAATGAAAATGAAGATTTGTAGGATGTAATTGTCAAAAGCATTATATGAAGACGGCCCATTATCTGCACTAGGTGTCTGTGCTGATTTTGTTCATTTACAGTCAATCAACAAAACACGACAGTATACACTGGATGAATTCTTCCGTTGATAACTATTAGGAACACAGTTTTGTAGTACTATATTTGTTCTGTATTTCATTTAGATACATAATTTGTTTCTTACTTTGTCTTTTTTATATCTTCTCAACTGTTTCATGAAACTTCAGCTAATTGGGGCAGCCATTTATTTGGGCCAAAACGTACTGGTCCCAATGTGTCCCAATTAACCGGAATCCACTCTATTTGCATAATTAAAAGGGTCAAATGTTACCAAGGATAGTGAACAGTTTAAGCTACAATCAAATTGGCTGTGATCTTATTAGATGATGAAGCAGGCCTGGTGTGCTATGTGACCTACTGCTGCTGCTAATTCATCTTTCAGTTATCCTCAGATCTAATTTTAAATTTTTTATACTATATAGTTCACTAGAAAATTTGATTATTTGATTATTTTGATTATTATTTCTAATGTAGCAAGACTCACATACTATAAGATCATTGAGATAATAAATACCATAATGAACTTCTTGAAAATTGCCAGTAGCAAGTAGATCTACTATCTCACAGTTCCTGAGATCCAGGTTCAATTCTGACCTTGTCTGCACATTTTCCCTGTGACCATGTGGGTTTCCTCTGGAAGCTCCACTTTCCTCCCACACCCCAAGGACACGGAGTTTTGTCGGTCAATTGAGGATTGTCAAATGCCCCTATGATGAGGGTGAGAGGTCAGATTTGGGGGAAATTGTTGGGAATGTGAAGGGAATATAACAACAATAAGATTTATGTAGGATTAGTGTAAATGGGTGGGTGCTGGTCAGCACAGATTTGTGGATGAAGGTTTGTATTGCACCCCAGCTCTGTAATTAGACCATAAGACATAGGAGCAGAATTAGGCCATCTGGCCCATTGAGTCTGCTCTGCCATTCAATCATGGCTGAGCCTTTTTCCCCCTCCTATAAGACCATAAGACATAGGAGTTGAATTAGGATATTTGGCCCATCGAGTCAATTCATTAACCATGAATTGTCTCACAAAATATGAACTGCACATCCACTCTGTTAGTTACCAATGATTGCAAGATGTTGGTACAATACTGACTGGTAGCCTTGGAAAATGTTCTTTGCTAATTAATTTGAAATGAATGGAGAGAATGAAAAGTGAAAAAAGTGGTATAAATACATTAAGGAGGTGTTTCTCCTATTATGGCAGACAAACAGGGCTTCTCTGAAGGCTGAGACTTTATTCATATTCCACCGACATGGTCCCATATTTGCAACAGAAAATATCATAACCTAGCACTTTGTAGTTGAGGTATGCAAAGCTGAGAGTAATAAAAAAAATAATGTTTACTTGTGAAAACAGTGCCACATTTATAAGCGTAAGTTATCAGTAAAGCTTCAAGACAAACATAGCAATGGATACATATTCAAATTAAACTCCAGTCTCCAGACAGACTTATTGCTTGTGGATTTCAAGTTTTACTGTGAGTTGATTTAAAACAATTTTACTGATCTAAGAAAGCTGTTTTTTATAATCTTGCGCTTCTATATCTCCTGTGTCTGCATAATGTTAGTCCCTTTGTAATTTTAACCATCTCAGTTGCAAAATTCCTCATTTGCCCCTACATTCCTTACTCATATTTATCAATTTCTCTCAAACCTCCTTTCAATCCTGATGAAGGGTGCCGGCCCAAATCATCAACTGTTTATTTTTTCCATGGATGCTGCCTGACCTGCTGAGTTCCTCCTGCATTTTGTGTGTGTTGATAGGGGCATTTAATAAATGTCTATAAAATTATGAGAAATTATATGGGCAACACAGTTGCCTAGCAGTCACCGTAACAATTTACAGCACGAGCTGTAAGACTGGGGTTCAATTCCTGCCACCACCACTATTTTATCATTTCCTGTCAGAGCCACTTTACACACAGATACTCCTATACCCAGTGCTATTTTATGTACATACAATTAATCCATGTATATAAGCTAATCTTATGCATTTATATTGATTATGATTTTTTTTAATTGTGTTCCTTAAATGCTTGTTAGCTGGCCATTGGTGTAGTGGCATCCACACTGGAATTCAAGGCAAGTGGTTCCAGGTTCAAAACCAGCTGGCTTCTTGAATGCTTTCCATCTGCAAGCTAGCAACCTGGCCTCATAAAAGAACAGGTAAAAATGCTGAAGTGGCAAGGTTTCCACCTGATGTACCACAAGGTTGAGGTTACCACAATTTGTATTTATTGTGATTATTCTTTTGGTGCATCAGATCCAGAGTAACAATCACTTTGTTATTCTTTACACTCGTACTGAAGAATGACAATGAACAATCTTGAATCTTGAGGATAAACAATTAAGAATAATACAGTTAACTTACAGGGCTACAGTCATTCAGTTTTTCAATAGGATCCATACATTGGTGGCAAGGCTGGAACTTACTGCCTTTACAGTCGTCTACAGGGCCCTGCAGGCCACACCTGGAGAATGCTGGGAAATGGCTGGTTGGTGAGCTGCAAGAATGGGAACTAACCATCGTGAAAAAACAGAGTTTTGAATGCCATTGCAGATCCAGGACCTTAACAGAACTCCAACCACCTTAAAAACAACAGAAAAAGCGACATTAAAGGAGGAATTTAAGCTGTTTTTGCAGGTGAACTGGAAGAGGAAGCTATTTGCCACCATCCTAACTCCGTCCACACATAATCCTACAACCATCAGGCTCCCGAATTGGTGTGGATAACTTCATTCACCACTACTCTGAACTGATTCTATGATCTACAGACTCACTTTCGAGAACTCTTTACAAACTTATGTCCTCAGCATTATTTTTACTTGCACGGTTTTTCTTCATTTGCATATTGGTTGTTTGTCATTTTTTGTCTGTTTATGCACAGTTTATGTAAAATTCTATTGCATTTTTTTCCTATAAATGCCTGCAAGAAATGAATATTAAGGTAGCACTCAATAACATATATGCACTTTAATAATAAATTTACTTTGAGCTTGAAGAGAACATGCTATAGGGAAATAAATGGGAGAATGACAGTAATGGAATCTGAGAGCATCTTGTTCAGTGACAGTGCTAGATAACGCCGAAGGTGGTGTGACGTAGCACCCATGCTGGTGGCGATGTCCCTCCTGTCTTCGGTCGGTGGAAGACAAGCTGGATTGCATTCGTCTGCACACTGCTGCGGGCTTGTTCTTGTTGACAACATCCATGAACTCTGGGACTCAGGCTATATTATATATCTTTTATGTGACTGTAGTTTTACTGCTATCTTAAGTGTGCTATATGATCCTTGTGCTGCGTATGACTACTGGTATTGTGTTTTGCACTTTGGCCCTGGAGGAATACTGTTTTGTTTGGCTGTATTCATGGGTATTCATGTATGTTTGAATCACAAAGTTGAACTTGAACTTAAAATAGCTATCTTCTGTGAAATGAGGCCTCCTGGTCACAAGTATCTTCCTTTTCCTAGCTGGGCACCTCTCAGGTGCAGAGGGTGGGTGGTGAGTTCTGGCAGGAACCTGAAACCAGTGCAGTTCAGCAACTTATAGTCCTATTTACACCAGTTAGAGTGTGGGCACGTGCCCAAGTGGTTAAGGCATTGGACTAGCTACCTGAAGGTCGTGAGTTCGAGCCCCAGCCGAGGGAATGTGTTGTGTCCTTGAGCAAGGCACTTAAACACACATTGCTCTGCAACGACACTGGTGCCAAGCTGTATGGATCCTAATCCCCTTCCTTGGGTAACATCGGTGTCATGGAGAGGGGAGACTTGCAGCACGGGCAATTGCTGGTCTTCTATACAAACTTGCCCAGGCCTGCGCCCTGGAGAGGGAAGACTTTCCAGGCGCAGATCCATGGTCTCGCAAGACTAACGGATGCCTTTACACCGATTAGATGACCTCCAGACAAAAACTATGACCCATAAAAGTAAGATAAACAAGAGTTTGTGTGAATTCTATGTGCTTTACTTCCATACCTTGAATAATAATTTGAATAATAAAAAGTAATTTAGGAAATGGTCTTTTGACTGGCATATTTGATTCAGACAAATAATGAATTAGAAAACGTTTGATTTAATTGTGGCTAAAATATAACCAACAATTTTATAGCACATTGTTGAAATAAAACACAGCTTTAAAAAAAGGATGTGATACAAGAGATGTATTAGTCTGAATCATAGACTCAGACTTGTCAGTCCTAATGCAGAATGTGTCTTCATACAGTATATTGTGCTTTATATATCAGAGAGCAATGTTAGATTTGTTACAAAAGATCAGTATGACTGTTGATAATGGATTGTCACAGCTCTCGGAAGTCTGAGTTCATTTAAACATGTCAGGAAGATTGCTCTTCTTACAGCTTCATGAGCACAAGTAGGCTACTGCATTTTACTTCAATGATGAAATCTTACTACTTCTGTTCTATTATAACTTGTAAAGAAAAATCAGAACTTTTCAATTAAGTTTTATTGTTCATTGAGGGTACCATAGAGATTTCTTTGGCCAAAGA
Organism: Mobula hypostoma; assembly: GCF_963921235.1. Lineage (NCBI taxonomy): Eukaryota > Metazoa > Chordata > Chondrichthyes > Myliobatiformes > Myliobatidae > Mobula > Mobula hypostoma. The sequence goes on along the minus strand of NC_086099.1, from coordinate 25,064,094 downwards.
TGGAAACAGGTGCTAAGTGGGTGCTGTGTTAATAAGAAATGCCAGTTTAAAGTCTGGATTTACTGCACAATTTCAGGGCTAATTGATGGTTAGAACATTCATGCTGCAGCTGAAACTGCTGAGTACTGCTTTAGATCTCAATTACTAATTAAGTGCAATTTTCCAAGGATTGTGTATGTATATATATCTGGTTCCTATAGGTTATTATATCTGGGGTAGTAGTAGGGATAAGCTCCCACTACCTATCAAATCCTCCCAGTGGTATGTGTCTCAAATAGCCTTGGACAACCAAGTCCAGCTTTTATCTGTGCCTTAGCTGCTGAGTCCATCGGTACTGTTTCTGCTGATAGGAGAAGGAGCAAAGGTACATTACTGGTGTCTTAAAACCGGTCACTTTGGGCAGATGGGGCTTGTCTAAGAGAAGAAAAACTCTAATCTCGAACCTCTGCTGTCTTGTGGCTGTACCCATTCATGGGGAAGGCTTTGGAGAAAACCCCAAGGGGGGAAGAATCTTAGCTGGAGTCAGCATTGAGTCCAACACTGAGTGGCAACTCCTGTGATGCCGCTGGGGCCAAACTGTATGAGTGCCACGTGCCGGTGATGATAAACCCGATTCTGATTCTGAGTCTCTGCTGTTCCTTTGGATTGATTGGCTGCATGCAGAGGGAAACCTGCTGCATAGGCAACAGTTTGACTCCATATCGTACTGCCTGACTTGTGTATCATGTAGAGAGCTGGGACACACCATCCATGGCTGATTCTGACCAAAAGAGGGCATTGTATATAGCCACTTGGCACATACTTTCTTCCACCTATGGAGTGTACTGCGTGTCCTCGCTCAGGAAGGAGTTAGACGACCATCTACTCTATGGTTACCTGGCAGGTCACAGACAGGAGTCCCGAGTAAGACACATCAGATGCTGAAGGAACTTGCCAGGCCAGGAAGGGAATAAACTGTTGACATTTTGAGCTGAGACTCTTTATCATGTCTCATTGTCTAGAATTGATATCTAGTACTGGAGAAATGTAATCATGACTAGTTAAGGTAATTCGGCATCTCACAGACTAGTCTTGCAACTGTCCCCCCATCACAAACTCAACACAGGTCACCTTCTGATTTGTGCAAATGACACTATGCTACCTTGTTCACAGACATTTTAGATGCATCTTTTATCTATTTCAACTATGTGAGGGATTACAGGAGAACACCTGCAAATGTTCAGTTGCGTTCACCACTCTTTTCCAGAAAAATGGTGTACATATTGAGATCTGACAAGAGGAGGTGTGCTGTTATCACGACTCCACTGTTATCAGACCCTTGAAAGGAGCTCTTTTAGGATAAGATGAACTCCTGATCTCACAATCTACCTCGTTATGATCTTGTACTTCATTGTTTACCTGCACTGCACTTTCTCCATCTCCACTGCATCAGCTCTCAGGATGAGGCTTTTCATTCCAGAACTAAGGAGATGTCCTCCTTCTTCAAAGAAAGGGGATTCCCTTCCTCCACCATCAATGCTGCCCTCAACCACATCTCTTCCAATTCACACACATCTGCCCTCACCCCATCTTCCCACCACTCCACCAGGTATAGGGTTCCTCGTGTCCTCACCTACCACACCATCAGCCACCACGTCCAGCACATAATTCTCCGTATCTTCCACCACCTCCAACAGGATCCCACCACCAAGCTCATCTGCCCCCCCCCACCAACTTTCTGCTTACCCCAGGGATCGATCCCTTGTCCATCCAACTCTCCCCACTGATCTCCCTCCTAGTACTTATCCTTGCAAGCAGAACAAGTGCTACACCTGCCCCTACACCTGCTCCCTCACTACCATTCAGGGCCCCAACAGTCCTTCTAGGTGATGTGATGCCTCACCTGTGGGTCTGTTGGATTTAACTACTGTATCCGGTGCTCCCAGTGTGACCTCCTGTGTATCAGTGAGACCTGACATAGACTGGGAGACTGTTTCGCCAAGCACCTATGCTCTGTTCGCCAGAAAAAGCAGAATCTCTCAGTGGCCACCCATTTTAATTCCACTTCCCATTCCCATTCCAACTCATCAGTCCATGGCCTCCTCTACTGCAGCAATGAGGCCACACTCAGGTTGGAGGAGCAACACCTTATATTCCATCTGGGTAGCCTCCAACCTGATGGCATGAATATTTATTTCTCAAACTTCTGGTAATGGCCCTCCCACTCTTCCTCACCATTCACCATTCCCATTTCCTTCTCTCACCTTATCACCTTACCTGCCCATCACCTCCTTCAGGTTCTCCTCCCCCTTCTCCCATGACCTTCTGTCCTCTCCTATCAGATTCCCCTTTCTCCAGCCCTTTATCTCTTCTACCAATCAAATTCCCAGCTCTTTACTTCACCCCCCCAACCGCACTCCCGGTTTCACCTATCACCTATTACCTTGTATTTCTTCCTCCCCTTTCCCCCGCCTTCTTACTATGACTTCCCATCTTTTATCGCCAGTTCTAGTGAAGGATATCAGCCCAAAACATTGACTGTTTCCTTTTTTCCTGGCCTGCTGAGTTCCTCCAGCATTTTGTGTATGTTGCTTGGATTTCCAGCATCTGCATGTTTCAAAGTGGGAAACATCTCAGTTGAAGGTAGGTATAATATAAGTATAACTATATGCTATAATTATGTGGTTTTTGTCAGTTCTTCAGTCTTGGTTTGTCATGTGTTTTCTGTGATATCATTCTGGAAAAACATTGTATCATTTCTTAATGCATGCATTACTAAATGACAATAAAAGAGGACTGCGTGTCCTCATAATCTAATCTAAAAAAATCACTTCAGCTCCCTGATATGTGCAGAATGATTCCTGATTCATCATCACCCAAAGTGCGCAAGCCATCATGATCTCATTACATTCATTTATATCCTTCCTTAAGCAATTTGTAATAATTATTAATTAAGCAATTAAATTGCAATTTGAAATGCTTTATAGTATGTGTGTGCAATATTAATATTTTTGACTGCCTAAAATATCTTTTAAATTGTGCTCAATATGTAATTTAAAATTCTTATCCTTGTATTCATTTCTAAAAAGCAGTTAGAATGGATTTTGGAGTTCTGCAGAGTCTTGGCCTTCAGAAAGATATACTCACTGGTTGCTTTGTTAGGTACCTGTACCGAATAAAATGGCCACTGAATGGACATTTGTAGTCTTCTGCCTCTGTAGCCTATTCACCTCAAGGTTCAATGTGTTGTGCATTCAGAGATGTTCTTCTGTGCACCTTGTTGTAATACGTGGTTATTTGAGTTCCTGTTGCTTTCCTGTCAACTTGAACCAACCTGGTCATTCTCCTCTGACAGCTCTCATTAACAAGGCAATTTTACCCACAGAACTGCCACTCACTGGATTTTTTTTTGTTTTTCAGTCTATTCTCTGTAAACTCCGGAGACTGTTGTGCATGAAAATCCCAGGAGATCAGCTGTTTCTGAGATACTCAGACTGTGGTGCCACCCCATCTGGCACCAACAATCATTCCACGGTCAAAGTCACTTAAATCACATTTCTTCTCCCATTCTAAACTATGTCTGCATGTTTTTATGCATTGAGTTAATTATTATGGAACTGTGCAACAGTCTTAGGCACAGAAATACAGCTAGGTTGCCTAAGACTTTTGCACAGTTCTGTAAATGGCAATGAGGTTTGCTCCCTGATGAGCTCAATGCTTTTTATGCCTGCTGTTAGGGAGTATTCTGGATTTGTGTGACTATAGCAGATATTAATTCAGGCAAGAACCAGTCTTCTGTTCTTAATGAAACTTATAAATAGCAAGCAGTAGATTGAAGTTACAGTACTGTACAAAAATCTTAGGTGCCCTCGCTATATACCTGAGACCATAAGATGTGAGAGCAGAATTCGGCCATTTGGCCACTCAGGTCTGCTCCACAATTTCATCATGGCTGATCCAGCTTCCTCTCAACCCCAGTCTCCTGCCTTCTTCCCATATCCTTTCTTTGCTGTACTAACCAAGAATCTATCAATCTCTGCTTTGTATATACCCAAGAACATAGCCTCCACAGCTGTCTGTGGCAACAAATTCCACAGATTCACCACTCTCAGTTTAAAGAAATCCCTCCTCATCTCAGTTCTAAATGGACATCCCTCCGTTCTGTGACTGTGTCCTCTGGTCTTAGACTCCCTCACAATATGAAACATCCTCTCAATATCCACTCTATTGAGGCCTTTCAACATTCGATAGGTTTCAGTGAGATACTCGCCTTCATTCTTCTGAATTCCAGTGCATAGAGTCCCGGACCCATTAAATGTCCCTCTTAAGATAAGCCTTTCATTTCTGGAATTATTTTTGTGAGTTTCTCTCGAACCCTCTCGAATATCAGCACATCCTTTCTTCAATAAGTGGCCTAAAACTATTCAAGTGAAGCCTTACTAGTGCCTTAACATTGCATCCTTGCTTTTTTATTCTAGTCCTTTTGAAATGAGTGCTAACATTGCATTTGTCTTCCTTACCACAGGCTCACCCTGCAAATTAGCCTTTCAGGGATCCTACACAAGGACTCCGAGGTCCATTTGCACCTCCGATTTGTGAACTTTCTCTCCATCTAAAGAATACTCTTACGTTTTTATTTCTTCTACCAAATTGCATGACCAAACACTTCCTGACACTGTATTCCATCTGCTATTTCTTTGCCCATTCTCCTAATCTGTTTAACACCTTCTGCAGCTCTCTGCTTCACAATCACTACCTGCCCCTCCACCTATCTTTGTATTATCTGCAAATTTCGTCACAGAGCTATCAACTTAGTCATCCAAATCATTGACATATAATGTAAAAAGAAGCAGTCCCAACACAGCCCCCTATGGAATGTGACTAGTCACCAGCAGCCAATCAGAAAAGGCTCCCTTTACTCCCACTCTTTGTCTCCTGCCAATTATTGACAGCTTTATCCATGCTAGAATCTTTCCTGTAATATCATGGACTCACAGCCTCATGTTTGGCACCTTGCTAAAGGCCTTGTGAAAATCCAAGTACAGAGCATCCACCGATTTTCCTTTGTCTACCCTGCTTGTTATTTCTTCAAAGAATTCCAACAGATATGACTGGCAAGATTTTCCCTTGAGGAAACCATGCTGGCTTCGGCCTATTTTATCATGTGCCTCCAAGTACCCTGGAACCACATCCTTACAATTGATTCAACATCTTCGCAACCACTGAGCTCAGACTAACTGGACTACAGTTTCCTTTTTTCGCTCCTCTCCCTTCTTGAAGAGTGGAATAACATTTTCAATTTTCTGGACACTCAAACTTCTGGCATACTACTTGTGTCTTCCAAAGTGAAGACATGCAAAATGCTCATTCAGTTCGTCAGCAATATCCTTGTCCTCCATTACTACTTCTCCAGCATCATTTTGCAGCGGTCTGATGCTTACTCTCACCTCTCCTTTCCACTTTATATAGCTGGAAAAACTTTCAAAGGTTCAAAGGTTCATTTATTATCAAAGTATACAACTCTGAAATTCTTCTTCACCAGATAGCCATGAAAGCAAGAGAGAAAAGAACGCCAGCATGATTACACAAAATACTCTGCAGACGCTGGGGTCAAAGCAACACTCACAACACGCTGGAGGAATTCAGCAGGTCGGGCAGCATCCGTGGAAATGATCAGTCAACGTCTCAGTCCTGACAAAGGGTTCTGGCCTGAAATGTTGTCTGATCGTTTCCATGGATGCTGCCTGACCTGCTGAGTTCCTCCAGCGTGTTGTGAGGGCAGTAAGATTATCAACTCTGAAATCCCTCCTCCCCACACAAAAAAACAAACAAAAAACAAAACAAAAGAAAACAAAAAAAACAAACAAAAATGGAACAGGCACATTGACCAGGGGAAGTCCCCTTCCCCTGCACACAAAAAAAAACGAGAAAGACTGGGCAAAAAACACAGAATACAAGAATACCATAAGACTGAACAGTCTAAATACACATCCAAAATGCAGAAAACCTGGTCAACATTCTCCCTCTCCATAGCAGAGCGATCTCACCAGTAATAAAAAGGCAGTCTGCCCTCTCTGGCAGCAGAGCGATCCCCCAGTGATAAAAAGGAAGGTAGGCGATTTTTCAATCTCCCTTATTGTTTTAATAGGTGGAAGATTTATTCGGCAGAATGGGGTTGAACATCAGTTCGAAACTCTCACCACAAGGTTCCCACATGCTGCCTCTGCCTCCTGAAATCCCCTTGGAGACTGCAGAGCACAGAAGCACCCCAACAAGGAGGAGAAGATGGCGGCACCACGGCAGTGCGCGCAGCCTCTCCGGTGAATGATCTCTGTTATCTGTCAAGTAGGGGACCGTGCACAATCCTGATTTGATGGAGATGGACGTGAGAGTATGGAGGAACATCTGGAAAACTTATGAAATGCCCGCTTCACTGCCGCTGCTGCTGTGTTATAACCGGAATCTCTGGAGCAGGAGGCTCCGAATCCTCGTCTTTGCTTGTGTCAGTGGCCGGGGCTAGGTTGAAGGCGCTCGGCAGAGGATGGCGCTCGGGAGGCTGTACTGGGGGGGCTGGTCGGAGGCTCGAAGTTTTCGGATGGACGGACTCAGTGTCGGCTGTGGTCGGCTGCTTCCAAGGCATCGGCAAGTTGACAGTGCCTGGAAATTTATGGAGTTTCTTCCTTTTGCCACCTGCTATCGGGGATTCGGGAGTCAATCAACTCGGGGACTTTGAGACTTTTTTTTTACCGTGCCCAGGGTTTGTTCTTCCTCAAATTATGGTATTGCTTTGCACTGCTGTAACTATATGTTATAATTATGTGGTTCTGTCAGTATTAGTCTTTGGTTTGTCCTGTTTTCTGTGATATCACTCCGGAGAAACATTGTATCATTTCTTAATGCATGTATGCATTTCTAAATGACAATAAAAGAGGGCTGAGTGTTCTCATAATCTAAAAAATCTCCAAATCGAAAATCACAGGCTCCAAAAGTTCCAGAATTATATTCATGACAGAAAATAAATGTAAAAGAGATAAAAGAAGTGAAATATATAGTTTCATGATCTACCCAGCAGATGTCACATGAAGGAGCATTGTACATAGGCACCATCTTGAGCGGAAGGTATCCTCTTTAATATTATTGGCTAGCTTACCTTTGTATTCCATTTTTTTCCACCTTTATGACTTTTTTTAGTTGCCTTCTTTTGGTTTTTAAAAGCTTGTCAATTCTCTAACTTCCCACTGATTTTGCTGCATTATATATGTTGTGTGTGAATGAAGTCACTGGAGAAAAGTACTGGTAGCTATGAAGCAGCTGCTTTGTTTGACATAACAAGATACAGGAAGCATTATATGGAGATGCTTTCAGTCAAAAAGTATGCCTATGTCCAGCACTACTCACAGTTTATGTACAAAACATCAAAGGGATAGGTCCATATTTACAACACTTCCTTTGAAACTGCACACAAACTTCACACCTCCTGATTTGTACCCACACCATGGGCATCTAAATGAATTTTAATCAGATTTGTCTGGGCTGTGGATCATGGCTTTTAGGATCCTCTTGTTATTTAAATTAAATCTACAAGTTACATTCAGTTTTGAGGATTGGTGTCCGAGAAGTCATTTGCTGAATGTAAATGTGCTTACCAAAAACATTGCTCTAACATACCCTCCTCTTGGCCCTCCTAAAATTGTACCTGGAAAGGCCAACCTTAAATACCCTGCCTCAGAATTCCACCCTCCCACCAATTATTTTAAGTGCTTCTACATCTACTTTAGGCCGGCTGGTGGCGTAGTGGCATCAGCGCTGGACTTGGGGGCAAGAGGTTCGAATCCGGTCGGCTCCCTTGCAGGCTCTCCTTCTGTGCCTGGGTTGAGTGTCAAGCAAACAACTCAACCTCGTTTAAAAAAAACCTGGAGAGGGATGGGCTCCGCAGGGTTTCAGGTGCCCAAGACACACCGTACGATGAGCATACCAAAAAGATCGGTGCAAGAAGCTTGTCGTGACGGCGCTCCAACGACAGAAAGAGAAACGGAGGAGGAAAGGAGTGAAGGAGTATCCCGATGGGAGCTGGACACACAGGGAGGAAAGAGTCATGGGACCACCCTGTATTAGGCAGATACTACTGGAGTTATATCATGGGGTGATGCCTCGGGAAAGGCAGAGTATGATCACAATCCTCCAGCATAATTGGTAGCGGCCACGAATGGGTGGGGATATCGAGAAATTCTGTTGCCGTTGTAACATTTGTGCCCAGCGTAACCCCAATAAGGGCAAAAAGCTACAGCCATGGCCGAGGGGACCCCGGGAAAAGTTCCAGGCGGACTTCATCCAGTGGGTAGAGGCTTTCCCAACAAAGGACTGCACCACAGGTACTGCTACACCAATTCTAGTTCAAGAAATCGTACGACTCACCTTCTTGTCGCTCCCACAGACAAGCGGGGGATCAAGTATATCCAGCAACCATGTAATTACAGAGAATTTAAGAGATGAACACCAGCCGGCCACACCAGACCTGACCACAGTTGATGAAAACACACCCGCAGGAAATACGAAGGCAGAAGACACCGAGAATGTGACAGACACTCGCAAATAACATGTTAAAGTGTGATGGTAACGGTACTCTGTAATGAAGGCTGGTTGCTGAAGGTAGGTGATCAATTGAATAGCATAGAACAGAAAAGATATTGGGGAAAATAGATGGGGAGGGATTTAAATTAAAGCAGACAGCAAGTTCCACAAGTTAGATAGCATGACAGTCAGAGAAAGATTGCATACGGCTTCTGAAGGCAGTTACTCCCAGTCTGAGTGGGAGGTGAACAGAAATGAGGTGGGCCATTTCAGCAGCCGGGCCAGTGATCCACTGGCCAGTTTGAAAGGAGGTGCCACCGGGGAGAGATCTTTGCAATCATTCAAATAGAGACCACTCCAGCTCCTTCCTCTGCATTGACGAGAGGGCCTTTGAGACTAATACATTTACCTTGCTGGGTGTCCCTGGAAAGAGAGAGTTTTAGCAACCATAGAATGAAGGGTTGAAGACAAGGAATGTGATTAATCTGCAATCAGCCAGCAGGGAAGAGCCAACAGATGTGTGTGTGTGCACACATGCCCTCAGCAGGCCAGGCAGCATTTAGGGAAAAGAGGACAGTTGACATTTCGGGCCAAGATCCTTTGGCCCTGATTTGCACCCACACCGAAGGCAACTAAATGAATTTTAATCAGCATTGTCTGGGTCTGTGATTCATGGCATTTAGGAACCCATTGTTCATTTAAATTAAATCTACAATTTACATTCAGATTTGAAGATTGGAGGCTAAGAAGTTATTTGCTAAATATAAATGTGGTAAACACAAAAATTGTCTAACAAAATGCCTTCTCTTTGACTTTTATGTCAGCTTTGACTTCGCTTGTCAGCCACGGTTGCATCATCCTGCCTTTAGAACATTTTTTCTTTGGGATGTCTCAATTTTGCGCCTTTTGAATTGCTCCCAGAAACTCCAGCCATGGCTGCTCTGCCATCATCCTGCTAGTGTTCCCTTGCAAATCAATTTTAACCAGCTCCTCTTTCATATCCCTGTAATTCCCTTTACTCAACTGTAATACTGATACATGTGACTTTAGCTTCTCCTACTCAAATTGCAGGGTGAATTCTATCATATTGTGATCACTTCTCCCCTAAATGTTCCTTTACCTTAAGCTCTCTAACCAATTCCAGTTCATTTCACTGTGTCCATGACGTCCAGAATAACTGATCCTCTTGTGGGCTCAACTGCAAGTTGCTATAAAAAGCTATCTTGTAGGCATTCTATGAATCCCCCTTCTTGGGATGCAGCACCAAACTAATTTTCCCTATCAACCTGCATATTGCTTTCCCCCATGACTATCGTAATACTGCCCTTTTGAAATACATTTTCGATCTCCTGTTGTAATTTGTAGACCCCATCTTTGCTACTGTTCAGAGGTCTGTATATAACTCCCATCATGGTCTTTTTTACCTTTGCAGTTTCTCAGCCCTACCTACAACAATATGTGCCGGAGAACTTTGCGCAGTCGCGTATTTGCATTAACAAGCAGGTGTACATGTGAAGCTCATGAGGAGGCCACTGACTGATGTTTGAAATTCAAGGTGATTTTCTCATGAGTTTCTCAACTGTTTTTAATTACTATTTATGAAACGGGCAATATGACCAAAGTTTCTGGCATGACTCTCTTAGGTCCCTTTCATCCTGTTTGCATAATGTTTTCCTCAAGAGAGAAGAGTAATAATCTGCCACTGCATTTATTCAGGCCAAGACAAAAGAGACCCAGGATCACTTGGTCCAAGGCATGGCCTCCTCTACTGTAAAGATGAAGCCACACTCAGGTTGGAGGAACAACACCTTATATTCCGTCTGGGTAGCCTCCAACCTGATGGCATGAACATTGACTTCTCTAACTTCCGCTAATGCCCCACGTTCCCCTTGTACCCCATCCGTTATTTATATACACACATTCTTTCTCTCACTCTCCTTTTTCTCCCTCTGTCCCTCTGACTATACCCCTTGCCCATCCTCTGGGTTTTTACCCCTCCCTCCTCCTTTTCCTTTTCCCTGGGCCTCCTGTCCCGTGATCCTCTCATATCCCTTTTGCCAATCAACTGTCCAGCTTGGCTCCATCCCTCCCCCTCCTGTCTTCTAACATTTTGGATCTCCCCCTCCCCCTCCCACTTTCAAATGTCTTACTAGCTCTTCCTTCAGTTAGTCCTGACGAAGGGTCTCAGCCTGAAACATCGACTGTACCTCTTCCTGGAGATGCTGCCTGGCCTGCTGCGTTCACCAGCAACTTTGATGTGTGATACAGAAAAGTGCATCATTTGTGTCTAACCAAATCAGAAAGGATTATGCTAGGGTAGCCTGCCACCACGCTTCTGGCACCAACATAGCTTGTTACTTACTAACTCTAACCTGTGCACCTTTGCAATGTGGGAGGAAACCAGATCATCCAGTAGAAAGCCACACGGTCACGGAAAGAACGGACTCTTTACAGACAGCAGTAGGAATTGAACTCCAGTCGCTGCTTGCTGTTGCTCTAATGGCATTACACTTCCCACCACCCTCATTTGCTTGGTTTGCACTAAAGCGGATCAACATGCTTACCAATCTGGAATAGTACCTTAGCTTTTCTCTCTCTACAATGCCTGATCCACTGGCCATTTAAGAAAATATTTAGAACAGAGAACGCTACAGCACAGTACAGACCCTTTTGTCTACAATGTTCAGGATCGGGTTTAATATCACCCGCATACATCGTGAAATTTGTTGTCTTTGCAGCAGCAGTACAATGCAATACATAATATTAAAAAAAATGAATTACAGTAAGTATAGATGTACATTTTTAATTTGTATATAGATATATAAAATAGCAAAATTAGAAATAAAAAGGTAGTGAGGTAGTGTTCATGGTTTAAATGTCTATTCAGAAATCGGATGACAGAGGGGAAGAAGTTGTTCTTGAATCATTGAGTGTGTGCCTTCACACTTCTGTACCTCCTTCCTGATGATAGCAATGAGAAGAGGGCATGTCCTGGGTGATGAGGGTTCTTAATGATGGACACTGCCTTTCTGAGGCATTGCATTTTGAAGCTGTCCTGGATACTACAGAGGCTAGTGCCCATGATGGACATGACTAGGTTTACAACTCTTTTAAGCTACTCCAAGATCAATCTAATCCTTCCGTCCCTCAGAGCTCTCAAATTTTCTTTCATCCATGTGCCTATCTAATAGTCTCTTAAATGTCCCTAATATATCGACCTCTACCACAGCCCCTGGCAATGCGTTCCACAAACGCACCACTCTCTGTAAAAAAAAAACTTACCTCTGACACGCTCCCTGTATTTTCCTCCAGTCACCTTAAAATTACGCCTTCTTGGATTAGCCATAAATAAGACAAGCAGTATTTCCAGCTCTTGACATCTCATTTTGAATTCAGCAACAGCCCTGACCTGCATCTCAACTTGAATGTATCAGTTTTATTTTCTCTCTCTAACAGTCCTTATTAATCTGCCACCCAGATGACTCATAAACAACAGGAGCGGCGTGGCACGGCGGCGTAGCGGCTGGCACAGCACTTAACATCATGAGCTGTAAGATCGGGGTTTGATTCCACCATCGTCTCTAAGGAGTTTGCAAGTTCTCCTTGTGACCCTGTGGGCTTCCTCTGTGTACTCTGGTTCCCTCCCCCTTCCAGCTAAGGTGAGTGAGTTGTGGGAAAGTTATGTTGATGTCAGAGGCATACGACACTCAGCAAAGTCCTTGCTGATTTGTTTTGATGCCAATGACACATGTCACATGTGACAAATAAAACCAATCTTTGAATTGCTTAAGTAAATTGGGCCTTATCCTATCAGATATCTACCCATTACCATCCCTTGCCCACACTTTTTTTTACTCTTTTTTGATATAAGATCTTCAACTTGAATCATTAGCTGTTTCTTACACTTTCTGAAGTTAAGCTGAAATGTTTGCTTTCCACAGATGCTGCCTGACCAGTATTTTCTGCTTTTATCATCTTTTTCACTTGTACTACCTTGTTCAATCGCGATGTAATGGCACTTGCCAACCATTGCTGTAGCTCTAATTATACAATGTTTGATGTCACGTTATTCACTGACCTTGGCAATTAGTTTGCAGACGTTTCGTCACCAGTCGAGGTGACATCCTCAGAATGGCAGCTGGTTGGTGTTTCTCTCTGCGAATGCTCGTATTTATATAGCACCACCCCCACCATTCGCTTTCCTCAGTCCTGATTGGCTAGCCCTTCAGTTTACCTTTGCATCCTATCAGCTGATGTTGCTTTGGCTCTGAGGGGTTCGTAGACGGTATCTACTTCAAGATGTTTGTTTAGGGAATTATCAGAAGAAGCATAAACATGCGCAATCCCAGAGAAACACCAAAAACTGTGCACCGATGATGTCACCTTGACTGGTGATGAAACGTAGAAACATAGAAAACATACAGCACAATACAGGCCCTTCGGCCCACTAAGCTGTGCTGAACATGTCCCTACCTTAGAACCACCTAGGCTTTACCCATAGCCCTCTATTTTTCTAAGCTCCATGTAGCCATCCAGGAGTCTCTTAAAAGACCCTATCGTCTGATCTATGCCAAATCCTGGAACATTGACATATTCTGCTTCCAATCTTTCTTGTAATTAAATAAAAATCTTAGTGTGGTCCAGATGCTGAGCAATATGAATACTTATGGCACATCCTATCAACTGTCCAATACTCATCGTTACCATTTTCCTGGGTAAAAGTATAATTAGCTTCATCAGAAAGCTCACAGGGCTAACGGTTAATGTATTGGATAACACTAATGTAATAATTCCGCTGATAAAACAGATTATCTACGTCCAAATCCTTTTTACAGAAGCAACGCCACCTGTGATACAAGTGGTGATGTGAAGAAGAAAGGTCCAAATCCCATCTGGTTTCCCCAGAATCAATAACTGCTCCTCCATCCAGCCTCTTTAGGATTTTTCCAACGAATCAGTCTTTAAAAAAGGTTCAGGATGGAGGCATTAATTGCATTTTTGGGAGCTTGTTATATTGAATGCTGCTTCAAATTAATTGAAATGTCATAGCAATTTCAAGTATCCCATGCCCACTGGAAGGCAGAAGGGATCCTTGCCTTCATTAGTCATGCCATTCAGTAAAAGAGATGGGAAGTCATGTTGCAACTAAATAAAGCATTAGTTAGCCTGCACTTTTGTGAACTTCAGCTCTGAATGTTATTGGCTTACTTTAGTTGTTTGCACGATTAGTTTTTTTTCTGCACATTGGGTGTTTTACAGTCTTTTCAATGGGTTCAATTGGTTTCTTTGTTTTCTGGCTACCTATAAGGAGACAAATCTTAAAGTTGTATATAGTATACATACATTGAGAATAAATGTACTTTGATGTTGGAATATTGTCCAACACAGAGAATGCTGGAGGATCTCAGCAGATCAGGCAACATCTGTGAGAGGAATAAACAGTCAACGTTTTGGACTGAGACCCTTCATCAGGATGTGGAAGCTTTGGAAAGGGTGCAGAAGAGGATTACTTGGATGCTGTCTGGATTATAAGGAGAGTCTGAACATACTTGGGTTGTTCATTTTTCTCTCTGGAGCATCAGAAGCTGAAGGGAGACTTGAGTGATGTTTATGGAATTATTACAGGGTTTAGAGACAGAATCTTTTTCCCAAGATAGAAACATGAAATACTAAAGGTCATGTATTTAAAGTGAGAGGGAGAAAGTTTAAAGAAGGAGTGCACAGCAAGTTCTTCTTACAATGCCAAGAATGGAGGAGGAAGAGGCTTTTAGACAGACACATGAATAGAGAGACATAGACCATGTACAGGCAAAAAATGTTTAGTCTAATTTGGTGTCACATTCAGCACCAAACTGCTGCTTTCTGTGCTGTACCCTTTTGTGGACATACGTCTCCACCAAAGGAGGTGAAAGGTGCTCTTTCCCTCCACTAGCCTGCAGGTCACCCTTGGGCAGGGTGTAGCACCTGCTTAGTCCCTTGATCAGGGTCACATGAAGCCATGGGAGCAGGTGGTGGATGGTCGTATGAGCAGCTGGTGCAGATCACAAGTCCTGGTTATGCGATCACTGACGCCAGGTAGACAATCTCTGAAGAATATTGATAATGTCTGGGGTCACCTGTCTTGTAAAGTCACTGCCCAAAAGAAGGCAATGGAAAACCACTTCTGTAGAATTTGCCATGAATAATCATGGTCATGAGACCAGGATTGCCTATGTCATATGACACGGCACGTAATGATGATGATGACCCTTCTGTGTCTGCAATCTAATTACAAAGTTTGGCGAACACTGCAACATTAAACGCCCCAACCCAAACTACCAATATTCACCACTGTCCGAAATCATGCAATGTATATTACTGGACGCTAGCTGCAACAATTACTACTTTGGTTACTTGGTCATCACAGTAGCGTAGCGGTCAGCGCAACACTATTACATAGCGGGGTGTTCCGCAGTCCAGAGTTCAGTTCCGCTGCTGTTCTGCAAGAAGTCTGTACGTTAATTCAGAAACAAAGGAGAGTGACATAGTTAATTCAGAAACAAAGGTCTGAACTTAAAGAGGGGTAACTTTGAAGGTATGAGACGTGAATTAGCTAAGATAGACTGGCAAATGACACTTAAAGGATTGACGGTGCATATGCAATGGCAAGCATTTAAAGGTTGCATGGATGAACTTCAACAATTGTTCATCCCAGTTTGGCAAAAGAATAAATCAAGGAAGGTAGTGCACCCGTGGCTGACAAGAGAAATTAGGGATAGTATCAATTCCAAAGAAGAAGCATACAAATTAGCCAGAGAAAGTGGCTCACCTGAGGACTGGGAGAAATTCAGAGTTCAGCAGAGGAGGACAAAGGGCTTAATTAGGAAGGGGAAAAAAGATTATGAGAGAAAACTGGCAGGGAACATAAAAACAGACTGTAAAAGCTTTGATAGATATGTAAAAAGGAAAAAACTGGTAAAGACAAATGTAGGTCCCCTGCAGACAGAAACAGGTGAATTGATTATGGGAGCAAGGACATGGCAGACCAATTGAATAATTACTTTGGTTCTGTGTTCACTAAGGAGGACATAAATAATCTTCCAGAAATAGTAGGGGACAGAGGGTCCAGTGAGATGGAGGAACTGAGCGAAATACATGTTAGTAGGGAAGTGGTGTTAGGTAAATTGAAGGGATTGAAGGCAGATAAATCCCCAGGGCCAGATGGTCTGCATCCTAGAGTGCTTAAGGAAGTAGCCCAAGAAATAGTGGATGCATTAGTGATAATTTTTCAAAACTCGTTAAATTCTGGACTAGTTCCTGAGGATTGGAGGGTGGTAATGTAACCCCACTTTTTAAAAAAGGAGGGAGAGAGAAACCGGGGAATTATAGACCGGTTAGCCTAACGTCGGTGGTGGGGAAACTGCTGGAGTCAGTTATCAAGGATGTGATAACAGCACATTTGGAAAGCGGTGAAATGATCGGACAAAGTCAGCATGGATTTGTGAAAGGAAAATCATGTCTGACGAATCTCATAGAATTTTTTGAGGATGTAACTAGTAGAGTGGATAGGGGAGAACCAGTGGATGTGGTATATTTGGATTTTCAAAAGGCATTTGACAAAATCCCACACAGGAGATTAGTGTGCAAACTTAAAGCACATGGTATTGGGGGTAAGGTATTGGTGTGGGTGGAGAATTGGTTAGCAGACAGGAAGCAAAGAGTGGGAATAAACGGGACCTTTTCAGAATGGCAGGCGGTGACTAGTGGGGTACCGCAAGGCTCAGTGCTGGGACCCCAGTTGTTTACAATATATATTAATGACTTGGATGAGGGAATTAAATGCAGCATCTCCAAGTTTGCGGATGACACGAAGCTGGGTGGCAGTGTTAGCTGTGAGGAGGATGCTAAGAGGATGCAGGGTGACTTGGATAGGTTGGGTGAGCGGGCAAATTCATGGCAGATGCAATTTAATGTGGATAAATGTGAAGTTATCCACTTTGGTGGCAAAAATAGGAAAACAGATTATTATCTGAATGGTGGCTGATTAGGAAAAGGGGAGGTGCAACGAAACCTGGGTGTCATTATACACCAGTCATTGAAAGTGGGCATGCAGGTACAGCAGGCGGTGAAAAAGGCGAATGGTATGCTGGCATTTATAGCGAGAGGATTCGAGTACAGGAGCAGGGAGGTACAACTGCAGTTGTACAAGGCCTTGGTGAGACCACACCTGAGTATTGTGTGCAGTTTTGGTCCCCTAATCTGAGGAAAGACATCCTTGCCATAGAGGGAGTACAAAGAAGGTTCACCAGATTGATTCCTGGGATGGCAGGACTTTCATATGAAGAAAGACTGGATGAACTGGGCTTGTACTTGTTGGAATTTAAAAGATTGAGGGGGGATCTGATTGAAATGTATAAAATCCTAAAGGGATTGGACAGGCTAGATGCAGGAAGATTGTTCCCGATGTTGGGGAAGCCCAGAACGGGGGGCCACAGTTTGAGGATAGAGGGGAAGCCTTTTAGGACCGAGATTAGGAAAAACTTCTTCACACAGAGAGTGGTGAATCTGTGGAATTCTCTGCCACAGGAAACAGTTGAGGCCAGTTCATTGGCTATATTTAAGAGGGAGTTAGATATGGCCCTTGTGGCTACAGGGGTCAGGGGGTATGGAGGGAAGGCTGGGGCGGGGTTCTGAGTTGGATGATCAGCCATGATCATAATAAATGGTGGTGCAGGCTCGAAGGGCCAAATGGCCTACTCCTGCACCTATTTTCTATGTTTCTATGTTTCTATGTCCCCCCGTGGGTTTTCACCTGGTGCTCCAGTTTCCTCCCAACAGTCCAAAGACATGCTGGGTAGGTTAACTGGTCATTGCAAATTGTCCCGTGATTGAGGCCCTCTGTCGCCTGGGGTCAACCATGGATGTTGTGTCCCAGCAGTCTACATGATATGCAGTTCAGGGCTGTATGAAGTGGAGAGGAAGCTGTTGCCCATGCGGTAGGCAACCCCTCTCCACGTAGCTGATGAATCTAAAGGAACGGCAAAAACCGATGCCGTTTGGCACCAGCGGCCTTGCGGGATCAGAATTTCCCAGTCAGCATTGAACTCATCATAGGACTGCCCGAGGGACTCCAGCTCCGGATCTTTCCCTCGGATTTTTCTTTACTCCCGAAGCCTTCCACATGACTGAGTACAGTCGCAAGGCAGCGGAGGTTCGAGTTTGAAGTTTTCCTTCTCTTAGATGAGCTGACAAACACGGCTAACAAGACTAGTCTGCCCAAAGCGACGCTTTTGCACCCTCTCCTGTCAGTAGAAACAGTTCCGCCGGGCTTAGTGGCTAAGCCACACGTGAAGGCCGGGAGCTGGACTTGGTTGTTACAGGCTATTTGAGATGAATGCCATTGGGTGCATTTAATAGGTAGTGGGGATAAGTTCCCACTTCCTATTAAATGCTCCCAATGGTGAGCATCTCAATAATATACCCCTGGCTATAACAATCTTAAGGAAGCAATGGTGGGTCAAGGTTAATCAGGTTTGCTGGGGTTGCTGTGGCAGCATGGGTCAATGGGTCAGAAGGGCCCAATTCGAGCCGTGTTACTAAGTAAATAAACATATATTTAAATAAATAAATACTTCTCAATGCTTTCCATTTTTGTGCAATTGATTTCACACTGTCTTGCATCCAGACTCCTACTGTGACTCACCAAAGAGAACAGACATCTCTTCTTTCCTACTGTCACTTTTGAAATTCCAGACACCACCTCTGATTCTCCCTTTGTGGATCATTTCCAAGTTTTTCAGTTCTGAAATGACTGTTTACAGTTTTTCTATTCACACCCTTGTTACACTGTGGGATGACATTAGTAAGTTTCTGTGAACATTGACATCCTCACACAATATCTCGAACTTTTAATTCAGAAATTCTGCAGGAGTACCTTAGACACAACCTTTTCCCCAGAACTTGTCCAAACCCATTTACCCTATCAGCCTCATCTGGAATAAACTTGTTCATTATTACCCATTGTTTCACAGAATGGGGAACTTCAGGGAATTGTGCCACATTTGTGTTCCATTCAGATAACCAGTCTTTCCAGTTTAAGTCATCGGACTGAAATACTAATTTCAATTTTAACACAGAATACTACAGCATAGTATAAGCCCTTTGGCCATAGTTTTCTGCTGACCTTTTAACCTCATCTAAGATCAATCTAACCCTTTTCTACCACATACTTTCCATTTTTTTGATCATCGATGTGGCTATCTGGCATTTTCTTAAGTGTCCCTAAGCTAACTACCTCTACTACCACCTTTGCCAGGGCATTCTGTAAATCCATCACTCTCTGTATAATAAAACCTAACTTAGGCATGCCTCCTATACCTTCCTCCAGTCACCTTAAAATTATGCCCTCTTTTTTTTTTAGCAAGATTTGCCCTGGGATAAACTCTCTCACTGTCCACTCTATCAATGCTTCTTATCATCTTATACACCTCTATTAAATTATCTCTCATTTTCCTTCACTCCAAAGAAGAAAGTCCCAGCTCACTCAACCTATCATCATATGACATGCTCTCTAGTCCAGGCAGCATCCTGGTAAATATCTCCTGCACCCTCTCTTAAGCTTCCATGTCCTTCCTGTAATGAAACGACCAGAACTAAGCACAATTTTCTCAACACAGATGTTGCCTAACCTATATGTTTCTGACTTCTAGAATATTTTGTTCAAAATTCAAAGTAAATTTATTGGCAAAGTACAGTACATATTTATCACCATAAACAAGCCTGAGATTAATTTTCTTGTGGGCATACTCAATAAATCCATAATAGAATAATAACCACAACAGGATCAATGAAAGACTACACCAACAGGCTGGACAGCCAGTGCGCAAAACACAACAATCTGTGCAAATACAAAAAGAAAGAAATAATGTTAATAAAAATAAATAAGCAGTAAATATTGAGAACATGATATGAAGTGTTCTTGTAAATAAGTCCACGGGTTGTGGGAGCATTTGAATTGAATTGATTTTATTTCTTACATCCTTCACATACATGATGAGTAAAAATCTTTACGTTATGTCTCCATCTAAATGTGCAATGTGCAATCATAGTAATTTATAATAATTTATAATAAATAGAACAGTCAATGTAATATAGAGTACACTCAAATCAGTGTGAGTTCATCGGTCTGATGGCCTGGTGAAAGAAGCTGTCCTGGAGACTGTTGGTCCTGGCTTTTATGCTGCGGTACCGCTTCCTAGAAGGTAGCTGCTGGAATAAATTGTGGTTGGGATGGCTTGGGTCCCCAGTGATCCTACGGGCCCTTTTTACACACCTGCCCTTGTAAATGTCCTGAATCATGGGAACTTCACAACTACAGATGCGCTGGGCTGTCCACACCACTCTCTGCAGAATCCTGCAATGTCCCAATAATAGGGCATGTTAGGTTGGGTAAAGTTATCCCCTTTGGTTCAGGAGCCTGAAGGTTGAGGGGTAATAACCATTCCTGAACCTGGTGGTGTGAGTCCTGATGCTCCTCTACCATCTTCCTGATGGCGGCAGTGAAAAGGGAGCATGGCCTGGATGCAGGGGTCCCTGATAATGGATGCATTGTTCTGCAGTGTTTTGTATTTCAATTCAAACATTTTTATCTCCCGGTTTTGTTCATTTCCTTTCTGCTTCTCTAGGCATATCAATTGTGATTAACAAGCCTGTAATCCACCAGTTATTTCATTCCTACCACTATCACTTGTGTCATTCTGTCTGTCTCTCTTCTTCTTTATCCTGTCACAGACATTTCCTTTTGCTACTTGATCTATTTCCACTATTTAAAACATGACTGATTTCCTTCTTTTAAAAAAAATTCTCAGTTTTTGGTTTTGATGAAAAATTGACCTGAAACATTTGCAGTTCTGGCTACCCTGCAGAACATCTCTGATAATATTTTGTCTCAGCTTTTCTGTGTGCTTGCTCCTTAGAACTCCAACCCAAGAGAATGTGCCATACATTGTTGTTACCTTTATATTGTTACTCTAAATATTTCCTTGAATATTACTCTCAGTGGCCACATATAAGATACATTTGTATACCCGCTCCATCATTCAGATATCTAATCAATGTGGCAGCAACTCAACACATAATAGCATGCAGACATGGTCAAGACGTTCAGTTGCTCTTCAGACTAAACATCAGAATGGGGAAGAAATGTGATCTAAGTGACTTGACTGTGGCATGACTGTTGGTGCCAGATGGGGTGGTTTGAGTATCTCAGAAACTGCTGAGCTCCTGGGATTTTCCTGCACAACTAGAGTTTAAAAGCAAAAAACAAAAAGAAAACATTCGGTGAGTGGTAGTGCTGTGGGTGAAAATACATTGTTAATCAGAGAGGTCAGAGGAGAATGGACAGACTGGTTCAACAGTGGTGTGCGGAAGAGCATCTCTGCATGCATAACATAGAAACATAGAAACATAGAAAATAGGTGCAGGAGTAGGCCATTCGGCCCTTCGAGCCTGCACCGCCATTTATTATGATCATGGCTGATCATCCAACTCAGAACCCAGCCTTCCCTCCATACCCCCTGACCCCTGTAGCCACAAGGGCCATATCTAACTCCCTCTTAAACATAGCCAATGAACCGGCCTCAACAGTTTGCTGTGGCAGAGAATTCCACAGATTCACCACTCTCTGTGTGAAGAAGTTTTTCCTAATCTCGGTCCTAAAAGGCTTCCCCTCTATCCTCAAACTGTGACCCCTCGTTCATGGCCAACCTTGAAGTGGATGAGCTACAGCAGAAGAAGACCATGAACATACACTCAGTGGCCACTTCATTAGATACAAGAGGTACCTGATAAGGTGGCCACTGAGTCTATGTTCAGTGTGGCAAATAGTTTCCCAAGATCTTTCCCAATGATCAGTCCAGACACAGATCATACAACCGAATGTATTGAAACAAGGTACTAAACCTGATCGTGTATTATTATGACCCAGGACAAGGTTATTATTTATCAGCAGAGCAATCCCCACAATCTTCCTCCTCGTTTCCCTGTAGCTGGGCCTCTTGTTCCCTCTCATGCCCATCAACTTCCCATTGGTTCTTTTTGCCATTTACCTCAAAGTTCCAAGTAAATTAATTATCAACGCACATATATGTCACCATATATAACTCTGAGATTCGTTTTCTCGAAGGCATACTCAATAAATCCAAAAGCCATAATAGAATCAATTAAAGACCACACCCAACAAGGCAGACAAACAACCAATGTGCAAAAGACAACAATCTGTGCGAATACAAAAGAATAAGTTATAATAGTAAATAAGCAATAAGTAAAGAGAACATGAGATGAAGAGTCATTGAAAGTGTCCGTAGGTTGTGGGAACAATTCAGTGATGGGGCAAATGAAGTTGAGTGAAATTATCCCCACCGGTTCAAGAGCCTGATGGTTGAGAGTCCTGAGTCCTGAGACTCCTGTATCTTCTTCCTGATGGCAGCAGCGAGAAGAGAGCATGGCCTGGGTGGTGGGAGTCCCTGATGGTGTATACTGCTTTCCTGTGACAACACTCTATGAAGATGTTCTCAATGGTGGAGAAGGCTTTACCGGTGACAGACTGGGCCATATCCACTACTTTCCGTAGGACTTTCCATTCAAGGGCATTGGTGTTTCCATACCAGGCTGTGATGCTGCCAGTCAATTTACTCTCCATTACACATCTATAGAAGTTTGTCAAAGTTTTGGATGTCATACCTGCTGATTAATTTACAACCAACCTACCAGCCAAGCCCACAAGATGCTGGAGGGACTCAGCAGGCTAGGCAGCAATCCTGGAAAGAAATAAACAGTCAATATTTTGGGCCAAGGCCCTTCATCATTTCCCTCCACACTTGTTGCCTGGCTGCTGAATTCCTCCATTGTTTTGCGTATAATGCTCCAGAGTGTATCAGCGCAATCGCTTTACAGTGCCACTGATTACACATTGGGGTTTGATTCCCATTGCTATCTGTCAGGAGTTTTCACGCTCTCCCCATGATATTGTGGGTTTCTTCCAGGTGCTCCAGCTTCTGGTTTAGTGAGTTGTAGGCATGCTCTGTTGGTACTGGAATTCTGGTGACACTTGCAGACTGCCCCCCAATCCTCACTGATGTGATTTGGCACAAACAATACATTTCACTGTATGTTTCAATGTTTTTAGGCTTTAACTTTTCCAGCATCTTCTGTGTCTTCAGCTAGCCTCCCAGCTCAAGTTTGGGGTGTTGAGGAAAACTGGAGCACTCAGGCAACCCATGAGGTCATGAAGAGGGTGCAACTTCCAACTGAAGTTAGGATCTAGCCTTTATCCTTGGAAATGGCAGGATCTACACTTGGAAAAGATGCACTATCACTTTGTATCCTTCTATTGTTCTGTGTCCTCCCAGCTGTTGGAAACTTGATGGTGTATTTGCCCCACAGGAATATTTCAACTTGTTCCAAACACAGGGCAATATAATCATCACATCTACACAGTCCAGTACAGGAACAGAACCACTGGCCATTGATGTTTGTACTGAGCATGATGTCAAATTCTTTCTTTCAGTACATTCATATCCCTCCATTCCCTACATTTTCATGTACCTAGTATCCAAAAAACCCTCTTGGACACCACAATGATATCCGTTTCCACTACCATCTCTGGCAGCATGTATCAGGTGCCTTCCGCTCTGTGTGTAATTTAAAAAACTTGCCCTGCAAGTCCTCTTTAAAATTTACCCCTCTCATCTTAAAGCTATGACCTCTAGTACTCATACTTTGCTCTTCTTAAAAAATGCATTTTCATGTTTTGGAAGGGAAATTTACAATGCAGAAGGCCAACAGGTTTTAGTCTGAATAGCAGACTAGATGGCACAGGATTACAAAAACATGAGTTTTTCGTTATAGAAAGCTTTTGGGGTTATGAGATCAACTGAGTTAGATTGGATGATAAATTGTAAGTGCTTTGGTTCAGCTTTAGGCGGGGTTCAAGGAGAAAAAAAAAGTGGTGTCAGAGTGCAGGATTAAAGTTAGTGGAAACACAGGCTTTGTTCTTCACAATGGCGGGCCCAGTTCCTGCCGCTGCCTGTAAGAAGTTTGTATGTGGGTTTCCTTCCACGGTTCAAAGCCATACCGGTTAGTAGGTTAATTGGTTATTGTAAATTATCCTGTGATTGGGCTAGGATTGAAAGTTGGGGATGGCTGGCTGGCATAACTCAAAGGGCTGGAAAGGACAAATCTCACCCATCATGTTGCATTTAATTCTGATAGGCCATTTCAATGTTGTGGAAGAAGTGCTAACAGGATTAGGAGGACATGGAAAATAGACAGAAGTTTGAGAGGTGATATTCCATTTCAGATCATTGGAGCTGAATAGACTTAGAAGATAACGTTTTGCTGTAATTACAAATTTGTTTTGTTTATCTTTGAAAATCAATTTGAAGATTGAATACAAAGCCATATCCAAGAAGCAGCTCACAGATTGCCACTACCTGCACTCAACTGCAGTGGAATACTTTAATATGGACCATTAAAATCATTCACTTTATTTCTTCGCATAATTAGCTTTCACCTAATTAGCTCTTCAGCATTTGTCATAAACAGCATAGGGTATGAGTTATTCACCCAGCATGTGGATTTTATTGAGTGGCTTTCTGACTAGTGGAACATTAGATGAGTAAGTGGGGATTTCCAGCACAGGCAATGTTAGTGGTTCTTTTCTGAAATTACATTAAACTTTACTTGCGTCTGCATAAAGTGTCTTTGCAATAAATGCATTAATACAAATTAGTTGCTAATCACTTAAATGGTCTATCAACTACTTGTTATTAGGGTGGCTCAGTAGCATAGTGAGTAGTGTAATGCTTTAAGATTCACTAATGTACTATTAAGGCCAATCACACTCTAAATTGGGCCCAACCACTGAAAAAAGATAAGAGTAGCAAATCTGAGTAACCTTTACCATCTGAGAAGCCCCACACCACCTGGATACGCTCACTTCTAGATTACTCCTTGCAGTTCCCTACTAGTCAATATTGTGAATTTATTAAGAGCTGCAGTGGTTCAACAAAGCAGATTACTGCTTTCTTAATGAAAAGTGAGATGAGCAATGATGCCACACGCTGACAGCTAAAATGCTGCATGACAGCACATGGTTAAAATTATCTATGTCACAGGACTGCCCGGTTGTAATTTGCGACCGGAAAGTATCAACTATTGGATGTCTATTATGGATGTCTATTTCAATCAATCAAACTGGCGTCTAAGAGCTTTAGAAGAAATGTTAACAAGTAGTTGGTGGTATTGCTTTGCCAAGTGTCTACTTGTAATAGGGAAATTTTAGACATGGTTATTTTAACAGATTTCTGAATCCTGACAAGCAATTATCTGTGTTCTGTCAATATTCCTCATTACTGTAAACTTCTCTTGGGTAATCTGCAGGCATCTCCTTCGGACTAATGCAGTAGAATCCGTCAGTTCTGCACTTTGATTTTGATTAGATTTGATTAGCTTTATTTGTCACGTGTACTTTGAAATGCACAGTGAAACGAGCCAATTTTGTATCAAGACCAACAATATCCGAGGAAGTGCTGGGGGCAACTCGCAATGCGTTGCAATGTTTTCAGCACTAACATAGATTGCCCACAATTTACTAACTCTCTAAGTAGTAGCTGCAGTTAAACTGCACAGCAACATATGTACAAAATGCTGGAGGAACTCAGAAGTCCAATTATTTGCAGAAAACTGACCTGCTGAGTTCATCCAGCATTTTGTATGTTGCTCTGGACTTCCAACATGAACAACATAAAAAACACCTGTTGATTTCCTACAGTATTTTGTGTATTTTGCTCAGGACTTCCAGCTTCTGCAGAATCTCTTGTATTTAAAACATTGCAGAAGTCATTTATTTCAAATTCATAACACTGTGCATATGAAATGAGGTATTGCTTGGAAACTACCATGGATATGTTAGTGTATGATTTACAGCTGTTGGTGGATGCTCCCCACAAGTGCTTAACAGGATTTATTATAATACATTAGCATTCTAAAAAGTGCTTAGGTTACTAAATACATCAGGAAAATAATTGTGAAGATGCTCATTATGGGACAATACCAATAATATTATCACATGCAAGCCTAACAGGCAGTCAGTTCCTGGACTGCTCTATGGTATT
The DNA here is from genome assembly GCF_963921235.1 of Mobula hypostoma. Lineage (NCBI taxonomy): Eukaryota > Metazoa > Chordata > Chondrichthyes > Myliobatiformes > Myliobatidae > Mobula > Mobula hypostoma. Next base: position 25,038,391 of record NC_086099.1, on the reverse strand, counting down.
TTGCAAGTTCCCATCTTTCAAGCATCAGCCTTCAACTGATGGATCTGTAGAAATATGTTACTTCACCTCATGACAGCTTCACACTACAGCCAGGATAAAAAGGGTTTTTGAAGACAGGATGTTCAAGCACCTTACATAATATCAATCTACAGTAACAAATTTTAGAGGGTGACGAGCATCTGGAACACCCTGTGTGAAAGAGGAATGGAGGCAGAATATCCCATTCTTGTAACATAGAAACATAGAAAATAGGTGCAGGAGTAGGCCATTCGGCCCTTCGAGCCTGCACCGCCATTTATTATGATCATGGCTGATCATCCAACTCAGAACCCCGCCCCAGCCTTCCCTCCATACCCCCTGACCCCCGTAGCCACAAGGGCCATATCTAACTCCCTCTTAAATATAGCCAATGAACTGGCCTCAACTGTTTCCTGTGGCAGAGAATTCCACAGATTCACCACTCTCTGTGTGAAGAAGTTTTTCCTAATCTCGGTCCTAAAAGGCTTCCCCTCTATCCTCAAACTGTGACCCCTCGTTCTGGACTTCCCCAACATCGGGAACAATCTTCCTGCATCTAGCCTGTCCAATCCCTTTAGGATCTTACACGTTTCAATCAGATCCCCCCTCAATCTTCTAAATTCCAACGAGTACAAGCCCAGTTCATCCAGTCTTTCTTCATATGAAAGTCCTGCCATCCCAGGAATCAATCTGGTGAACCTGCTTTGTACTCCCTCTATGGCAAAGATGTCTTTCCTCAGATTAGGGGACCAAAACTGCACACAATACTCCAGGTGTGGTCTCACCAAGGCCTTGTACAACTGCAGTAGTACGTCCCTGCTCCTGTACTCGAATCCTCTCGCTATAAATGCCAGCATACCATTCGCCTTTTTCACCGCCTGCTGTACCTGCATGCCCACTTTCAATGACTGGTGTATAATGACACCCAGGTCTCGTTGCACCTCCCCTTTTCCTAATCGGCCACCATTCAGATAATAATCTGTTTTCCTATTTTTGCCACCAAGGTGGATAACTTCACATTTATCCACATTAAATTGCATCTGCCATGAATTTGCCCACTCACCCAACCTATCCAAGTCACCCTGCATCCTCTTAGCATCCTCCTCACTGCTAACACTGCCACCCAGCTTCGTGTCATCCGCAAACTTGGAGATGTTGCATTTAATTCCCTCATCCAAGTCATTAATATATATTGTAAACAACTGGGGTCCCAGCACTGAGCCTTGCGGTACCCCACTAGTCACCGCCTGCTATTCTGAAAAGGTCCCGTTTATTCCCACTCTTTGCTTCCTGTCTGCTAACCAGTTCTCCACCCACACCAATACCTTACCCCCAATACCGTGTGCTTTAAGTTTGCACACTAATCTCCTGTGTGGGACCTTGTCAAAAGCCTTTTGAAAATCCAAATATACCACATCCACTGGTTCTCCCCTATCCACTCTACTAGTTACATCCTCAAAAAATTCTATGAGATTCGTCAGACATGATTTTCCTTTCACAAATCCATGCTGACTTTGTCCGATCATTTCACCGCTTTCCATATGTGCTGTTATCACATCCTTGATAACTGACTCCAGCAGTTTCCCCACCACCGACGTTAGGCTAACCGGTCTATAATTCCCCGGTTTCTCTCTCCCTACTTTTTTAAAAAGTGGAGTTACATTAGCCACCCTCCAATCCTCAGGAACTAGTCCAGAATCTAACGAGTTTTGAAAAATTATCACTAATGCATCCACTATTTCTTGGGCTAGTTCTTTAAGCACTCTAGGATGCAGACCATCTGGCCCTGGGGATTTATCTGCCTTCAATCCCTTCAATTTACCTAACACCACTTCCCTACTAACATGTATTTCGCTCAGTTCCTCCATCTCACTGGACCCTCTGCCCTTACTATTTCTGGAAGATTATTTATGTCCTCCTTAGTGAAGACAGAACCAAAGTAATTATTCAATTGGTCTGCCATGTCCTTGCTCCCCATAATCAATTCACCTGTTTCTGTCTGCAGGGGACCTACATTTGTCTTTACCAGTCTTTTCCTTTTTACATATCTATAAAAGCTTTTACAGTCCATTTTTATGTTCCCTGCCAGTTTTCTCTCATAATCTTTTTTCCCCTTCCTAATTAAGCCCTTTGTCATCCTCTGCTGAACTCTGAATTTCTCCCAGTCCTCAGGTGAGCCACTTTCTCTGGCTAATTTGTATGCTTCTTCTTTGGAATTGATACTATCCCTAATTTCTCTTGTCAGCCACGGGTGCACTACCTTCCTTGATTTATTCTTTTGCCAAACTGGGATGAACAATTGTTGTAGTTCATCCATGCAACCTTTAAATGCTTGCCATTGCATATCCACCGTCAATCCGTTGTGTCATTTGCCAGTCTATCTTAGTTAATTCACGTCTCATACCTTCAAAGTTACCCCTCTTTAAGTTCAGAACCTTTGTTTCTGAATTAACTATGTCACTCTCCATCTTAATGAAGAATTCCACCATATTATGGTCACTCTTACCCAAGGGGCCTCTCACGACAAGATCGCTAATTAACCCTTCCTCATTGCTCAAAACCCAGTCCAGAATAGCCTGCTCTCTAGTTGGTTCCTCGACATGTTGGTTCAAAAAACCATCCCGCATACATTCCAAGAAATCCTCTTCCTCGGCACCTTTACCAATTTGGTTCACCCAGTCTACATGTAGATTGAAGTCACCCATTATAACTGCTGTTCCTTTATTGCACACATTTCTAATTTCCTGTTTAATACCATCTCCGACCTCACTACTACTGTTAGGTGGCCTGTACACAACTCCCACCAGCGTCTTCTGCCCCTTGGTGTTACGCAGCTCTACCCATATCAATTCCACATCTTCCCGGCTTATGTCCTTCCTTTCTATTGCGTTAATCTCTTCTTTAACCAGCAACGCCACCCCACCTCCCCTTCCTTCATGTCTATCCCTCCTGAATATTGAATATCCCTGAACGTTAAGCTCCCATCCCTGGTCACCCTGGAGCCATGTCTCTGTGATCCCAACTATATCATAATCATTAATAACAATCTGCACTTTCAATTCATCCACCTTATTACGAATGCTCCTTGCATTGACACATAAAGCCTTCAGGCGCTCTTTTACAACTCTCCTAGCCCTTATACAATTATGTAGCTGACAAAATCATGAAGCAAAGGCTAATCAAGGATCTATCAACCTCTGCTTTAAATATACCCAATGACATGGGCTCTATAGCTCTGTTTGTTATATAGACTAGGTGAACACCTGTTCTACAACTGACAGAAGTATGATGCTAAAGCTGGAAAGCTCTATATGGAGTGGATGTGGAGACAATGTTTTCTATAGTGGGGGAGTCTTCGAATGGATAGCAGAGCCTCACATTAGAGGGACATCCATTTAGAATAGAAAGAGGAGGAATTTCTTCAGTTGGGTAATTGTGAAGCTGTGGAATTCATCACAGATGGCTGTAGAGGCCAGGATATTGGGTGTATTTAAAGTGGAAGATGGTGGTTTCTTGATCAAAGGTTATGGGGAGAAGGCAGGAGAATGGGACTGAGAAGGGAAGTAAATCAGCCAGGATGAAATGGCAGAGCAGACTTGATCTCCTAATGGCATCATTCTGCTCCTATGTTTATGGTCTTATGGAAATAAGGCTGGGGTTTGCTTCCAACTTAAACACCATCCTATTCTTACCCTATATATCCTATTATTAATTATATTCTACCATATTCCTACAGGATTATCCTGTTCTTGTGCTATGCATTTCTATGGTTGTACAAGCCATACACAGTGAATGAAACAAAGTAATGTTGTGTCTGAGTCTGACAATAGACAATAGGTGCAGGAGTAGGCCATTCGGCCCTTTGAGTGAGTACCGCCATTGACTGTGATCATGGCTGATCATCCACAATCAGTATCCAGTTCCTGTCTTATCCCCATAACCTTTGAGTCTGGTGATGAAACTGAATAGATTCCTGCAAAAGTTTGCAAATGTCAGAGGGCAGCATTGTTTGAGAAAGAGAAATGGTCTGATTTAGCCTCATATGATGTTCAGTGTGAGATAAAAATATATCTTTTCACCGTACCAAAGCAGTCAGATTTGTTTTGTATAGTAGTACAACAGCAGAAATACACAGGGGCTCTGGAGGGATGTAGTACTTGGAGATAGAGCCATGTTCTAGTCACATGCCTGTGGTAACCATGACCTTAACCAAACAGAGGTCTATTTTAAGCATGAGACTGCCAGATCCCAGCCTGCAGCAGTGGTCTGTAAATCACTGGAAAATCGTGGAAGGTGATGCCAGTCACGATTGATCGTGCTGCCCCTCATAGCAGGCTGGTCAAGAGGTGACACTTGGATTCAATATCAAACAGTATTTCTAACATGTAGAAGAAGCAGCCCAAGGAAATTCTTTTGAGCAATTATTAATCTGAAATGGACTTCTAATTTTTCATGTTAACAGTGTTGTGCTCATTCTGAGAGTTTTGATGTAAAGAAGAATATAGTGGCTGGCTTCTCTAAGGCCCAGGATTCAATCCATGACACTGACACTGCATTGTAGGTACCACAGCAAACACACATAGCTCCTTTAAGAAGAGATTTGATTCCCACAATTGGACATATTTCTTTAAATTACCCTACTACATTATAGCAAGGTCTAAAGATCTCGACATAGTCTGTTCTTAGTCTTGTTTATTTTGCCATAAATAAAGAATAAGTTGTGTAAGGACTCGACACTTAACTCTGCTCCTCACAGATAGAATTGCTTCTGGACAAATTACTGTCAGGAGTTTGGCTTCGTTCTGTCTGCATTTCACATTTTCCACGCAAGGAAGATAATCAAGGACCACTCACATCCTGGTCATTCTCTTCTCTCAATGGGCAAAAAGTACAAAATCCTGAAAGCATGTACTACCAACCTTAAGGGCAGCTTCTAACCTGCTGTTAAACAGACCCCAAATACAATTAAAGACTCTTGATCTCAAAATCTACCTTGTCAAGGCCTTGTATCTTATTGTCTTCTTGCACTGCATTTTCTTTGTAACCCTTCATTCTACATTGTTATTGCCATTCCCTTGTACTATCTCAAAGCATTGTTGTGATGAAATGGTTTGTATGAATAGCATGCAAAATTAGGTGTTTTTACTGTGCCTTTCTCCATGTGACAATAATAAACCAATTATCAAAATAACATTCCATTTCAACATGTAGTCAACTGATGTATAAGTATTTCCACTCTCCAAAGTGTTCCTCATGAACTAAAGTCTAATTGAATTGAAGTTGTACTTGGTTAACCACCTTTAAATTTTTAGCCTCACGGGAACCCAGTAACAGCTTGGGGCAGAACCAGTCACGGTTTTGTATGTTCATCCTAATAAAAGGGGAGTGCTTTTGACGTTTAATTGTCAAAAGACAGTCAACAAGTTTGCTCCAAGTTTACCCCATTGTCCTAGTAGTGTAAATTGGGTGATTGACAACTGGGTGAGCGATCTGTGTCTCGGGAACATTGCTGTCTCAGTGTTCCACGACTGAACGTCGTCCTTTATCGTCCAATAGGGTGGAACGGGGCGGGGCTTCGTTCCGACACTGGCAGGTTGTCATCTTTATCCTTGTCTACCGGCACCGTGAGCCAAGCCGCGCCAGGTGAGTCTGGTGCGGGTTTGTAACTCGGTCTCACGCTGAAAGCAGCAGCCTGCTGCATTAGACAGCGCCAGCCCAAACATGAGCATTCACCGGGGAAGATGACAATTGCGAAATCCGAAAAGGGATTGCAAACTCGAGGGAGTCAAATCTGTGGACGCGACGCGGCAGCGAAGTTTTCATGAGCTGAACGGCGGAAATCGCTGGATTTGCATTGGTGTGAATGCGACGTGCTCGCAGCTTTTGGATTTGCAACCTGCCGTCTTTGGAAGACCACAACTTCCTTTGGAAATTCGGTGCCAAGCAGGAGTGGTCATGAAGAAGAGAATCCCTGCAGATTGACGATGACATGTCCTGTCTCCCTCCGGGGGTCACGTCACAAAAAAAAAATCGGCCAAATTGCGACGCGGGATCCACGGAGAGTAAATGGTGGCTGCGCCCTGTGGGGCGCCTGTGTCTTTAAATAGACCAGCGAAGGATCTTTATGTGACGCTGGATTGCGCTTTGAATGTTGTTGGATGGGTCATCCGCTAACCGATAGGCTTTTCAGCCAGAATAGGGACGAGCCGAGCCCGCGGCTGTTCTCTCCGTCTTTCCACTCCTTCCACCGGCCAGGCGCGCCGCGCTTCCACGCCGGTCCGCGATGAGCGGCGCTTTGTCGACCGGGGCGATCATCGCCATCGTGATCAACGGCATCCTGGCGCTGCTGGTCCTGGTTCTCCTCATCATCCTGTTTAGGGCGTGCAGACAACCTTCGACGGCGGAGGAGAAGACCCCCATAGCGGAATCGAGGCAGATGCAAAGTGAGGTGAAGTACTTACTGAAACCCTGACGTCAACATTGCCGATGCCTGGACACACAGTGCCCACTCCTTCCCCGAGCAAGATCAAAGTTTAAAACTCTGCAAAGTGAAAGGCGTTTCTTTTGAGAAATGTGAGGTGTGTTGGAAGCACTAACTGCGTGAACGACAAAAAAAAACATGCGTCAAACGATAAATTCCACACATTCAACCAAATACTAGGTTACAGTACTTTAGAATCATTTGGAGGGCGTTGGGGATGCCCCAATTCGGGGGACTCGGGCATCGGAGATAAGTCAGAGTTGCGCCGTCCGGTCGGTGCTGATGGGGGGTGCTCTGCTTTCTACTGGGTAGAATATTAACTTACCGTCGCGACCAGTTGGGAGGAGGAGGGCAGTCTCATGCGCCGCGCTGAATGGTCACGGAAAGAAATTCTCCTGCGCTGCTCTTCGGTGCCCATGTCGAGGTTGTGTGTCCAGCGGGGAGCCGCGTGGCGTCCGGAATTGGGGCGAGCGGCGACTCCTTCGGCCGGTCTCCAGCCCCGCATCTTCGGGCACATTTCATCGGCACCCACTAACTTTACTGCTGCACTGTTTAGCATTTCGTTGGACTTTTGCACCAATTCTTTTTAGTATTTGCAATTATATATAAATATATATTATATAACCTTGTCGCTGTGAAAACTTATTTTCTCTGTATTTTAATATGCTTTTATATAAAAGGTGAGGGGGTTATCATAAGTTTTATAGAAAACTATTATTTGAGCAACTTCGACATATAGCTTATAATATGATCACTCCGCTGATTTAAAAAAAAACAGTAATAGCGTCTGGTTGTAAGGAGACGCAACTAACCTATTCACTGTTGCGTCTGGATAATGTAGCGACGCGAAGAACATAGAAGGTTAATAGACTTAGACGCTGCGGAGGTTGCTGTGTTTTTGCAGGGCGGCGGATCGAAGTTGGTGGATTGAACGTAGATACAGAGTGAATCTGATCCATCCCGATGCCACTACGCAGGGTTAGAGAAGAGGAACAAAATCTTATTAAGTAAATTGTTTAAGGTTATATTCTTCGTAATAATAGTGTTTAACCAAAGATCTGTGAGGGAAAAAAAAGTTACAAATTGGGATGCAGTTTTGAAGCTGGTGATAAACGTTTATATGTAGATTATAGGTTATAAAAATGTACTTTGAATACAGCAAAATATACGGTGCTCATCAAAAAACAATTTGGCACTAAGAAGCTAAATGACGTTGGTCAAAGGGTTTGGTTTCAAGAGGTGTCTTAAAGGAAGCAAAGTAGAAGTATTGTAGGCAGCCAATGACAGTGTCCTGAAGGAGGGCTGCCACCCAAAACGTCAACTGTTTACTCTATCAGAGATGCTGTCTGACCTGCTGAGTTCCTCCAGCATTTTGTGTGTGCTGCTAATGACAGTAGTGATTAACTTTGGAAAGAATAAGAATTTGAGGTGTACAAGTATCATTGAGGATTTTAAGACAGATATGTAAAAGGATAGGAGGATGATCACATGGAAACAGGAATGAGAATTTCAAAATGTAAGCATTGCATAGCTGGAAGGCAAATCCAGTGGTGATGAATGAATGGAACCCTGGTGAAAAGTTTTCAATGATAGATCTCTGAGCAAGATACAAAGTGGTGGATGCATGAAAGACGCTGCCTGGGGTGGTGGCAGAGGCAGATACATTAGAGCAGGGGTTCCCAACCTGGAGTCCACAGACCCCTTGCCTAATGGTGTTAGTCCATGGCATAACAAAGGGTGGGAACCCACTGCATTAGAGACTTAGATAGGTACGTGAGTGTGGAGAAAGTGAAAGGATATGGACATGGTATAGGCACAGGGGATTAGTTGGCCATTTGATTACTAATTTATTTGGTTCATCACAGCATTGTGGGTTGAAGGGCCTGTTTCTGTGCTGTACTGTCAATGTTCTATGTTCTACTGAAGGTTAAAGTTTAAAAAACGAGGATTTGTGCAGCAGTTGAACCGAAATGGTATAAAGTTGATTGACTTCACACACAAATATTAGACCTTCCACAGCACTGCACAGAATGAATAGGAAAATCAAGTGTTCAGTAATACCAGATGACATTAAGTGGAGCAACCTTGACTTTTGGATGGTAGCATGATAAATTGGTAGTAAATTCTCAGCAATTTTACCTGCTACCTTTAGTTCATTTATTTCAAGTGAAAGGAACATAGGAAAGAGGTAAAGTCGATTGCTGTGTTGTGAAATGCAGCCAGCGACCAATCTTTCCCTCAACAGATGAACTGTTATTAAATGTATCTACAGTTTACACAGTGTTCTTGTGTGATGTCTGTGTCTCTCATTTTGTCATTGTTGAATATCTTGTACGTGTAAGTGAGAGTCTTTGAAAGTGTCCAGTGTACTTGTTACTCTCACATGCATTCCTCAGTAGACGTTGTAAGCATTCAGTACATGCAGTTTGATGGCAAATAGCACCTCCAAGGACTAGAATACAGGAAACTATCACCCTGGTGTTTCATAATACCAGAGGAGTAAGGTGAAATGGGAGGGAAAGAAATCTGGGAACATCTGTCAATACAATGACATAGAATGATTGGGTTTTGTGGCAGTCAAGAAAAATAGGCAAGCTGTTAGAAATGTTTGGGTACTTCACTCCAGCATTTATCACGTTGGATTTAATCTACACTGATGTTTACTCGTGCTGTCTTATAAGTTAAACTACAGTATAATGCAACAACATATACCATTTGGCCTGCAACCTTGTTATTGTATCTATGAAAATACCCTCAAAAATTTTTATTTAATCTTTTTGACATTTGACTGAGAAGGCATCGGGTATAAAAATGCCTATCACAAATCAGTAACCTACTTTATTTCAATAAATTACACAGCCACAGATATGCTCAGAGTGACTTCAAAATAATGAGACGTTTATAAGAATTCAAAATAATGAATACAAGTGTTTTTTCATAAAAGTAAAAAAAAAAGCTGGAAATACTGAGTAGGTGAGTCAGCATTCATGGAAAAACAGTGATTTTCTATCACTTTAGTATCGTCAACTGCTGAAAACTTCTTGCATTTTTGAAAATGCTTACAGTCATATTGGGGTGTGTAACAGTAGCATTAGTGCAATACTATTACAGCTAAGGCATTTTGGACCTCGATTCTGGAGCTGTTCTGTAGGGAGTCTGTATATCCTCCCCGTGGACTATGTGGGCTTTCCCCAAGTGCTCCAGTTTTCTCCCACAGTCCAAAGGCATACCAGGGAGATGAATTGGCCATTGTAAATTGTAGGTTAGGGATAATGGGGGTTAAGGTTTGCTTGGGCGGAATGGTTTGAAGGACTGGAAGGGCCTATTCCGCACTGTATCACTAATAAGTATACATCTATGGTGTTCCGGAATATATTGGGCTAAGGAGGGCAAGAGTATTAAAGTGAGGTGATGATGTGAGAACCAAAGGCAGAAGAATTTCCAAACTTTGAGCAAATGCACATTCTTGATCAGATGTACTTTTCCAACAAGGGAGATGACATTGCTTGAGGAAATGAGGCAGATCAAGTAAAACAATAATTAGTTGGACCATATCTAGAAAATAACGATCAAAATTTTATTTACAATACCTTTGGAAAAGGATGGAGAACACACAACATGAAAAGAGGCACAAGAGATTACCAGTGCTGGAATCTCAAGGAAAAACACTACCTGCTAGAAGCATTCAGCAGGTACCAGATGAAGGGTCTCGTCTGTCCGTTTCCTTCCATAGTTGCTGCCTGTCCAGCTGAGTTCTTCCAGATATTTGTCTACTGTCCAACATAATGAACTAATTTAAGGGTCATTTTCAATGGAAAGAGACTTGTCCTACTTGGTAGGGGAGTCTAGGACAAGAGGGCACGACTTCAGGATTGAAGGACATCCATTTGGAACAGAGATGTGGAGAAATTACTTTAGTCAGAGGGTGGTAAATCTGTGGAATTTGTTGCCACGAGTGGCTGTGGAGGCCATGTCTGGGTGCATTTAAAGCAGAGATAGATAGATTCTTGATTAGCTGGGGCATCAAAAGGTATGGGATGAAGGTAGGGGAGTGGGGATGACTGGAAGAATTGAATCAGTGCATGACTGGCAGAGCAGACTTGATGGGCTGAATAACCTACCTCTGCTCCTATGCCTTATGGTCGTAGTGCGGTAATGTGGAAAGAAATGAGACCTTTGAAGACTTTTCAGTTGGTCTAAATATATTCTTACAGGGGGAAAGCACAGAGAGATTACAACTGGAGCTTTTCAAATGATGAAACAGGCAGCAAAAGATCATACAACATGCTCTTAACAATAAAAAAGCAGCCTGGGAGGAGAAGTAAACACTAAAATAATAGAGAAAGGGAACACAGAAAAGACTAGCAGCAGATAGAAAAGTGAATCTATCGACTGAATAGTAACAACTGAATTGGAACAAGGTTGTAAGAGAAGAAGTGAGCTGATCAGTCATCAAAAAGGATATTTACTCATTGTGGCAGTGAGCGTGGCTGGAATACTAAATATTTCACATCCGTCTTTAATGATGCTGATGCTGCTTAAGTTCTAGCCAGAAAACTAATTCTGATTCTGGGTGGAATAAAAATTGATTAAGGGGAGGTACTGGAAAGGTTAGCTGCACTTAATGGGATGGTACAGTATCCTGTGATGCTGAAGGAAGTAAGGAAAGAAATTACAGAGGCTCTGGCCATAATTGTTAATACAGGGGTGAACCTGAGGACGGACAATTACAAATATTAACCCCTCGATCCAGGAATAAGTCCAGTAACTACAGATAAGTCGATTTAACAGGGTGGAGATGAAAGGTTCTTGAAACAGGGTCAGAATCATCCCCCTTGGATAAATTTGTCAAAGTAAAATTGTGTATAATTTTATAGAACTTATTGATAAAAGTAACAGAGAGTTGATGACAGAAATGCATTTGATATGATATATCTGGATTTGCATAAGTATACGATAAGATGCTGCATAAAAAATTGTCATCAGGGTTGAAGGCCATGAAATCAAATGGACAGTGGCTGCATCAATATAAAATTAACTGAGGTTATGAGAGTGACAATAACAGATGGTTTATCAGTCTGGAGGGAAGTGACAGTGAATTTCCCCAGGGACTGGGAGAAGAATGTAATTTTCTTTGCTAATGATATGGACTTGAGTATATAGGGCATAACTTCCAAATCAATTGATTGTACAAAACACGGAAAAATACCAAATTATGAAGAGGATATGAACAGACTTGATGGAAATATTGACATGCTGGTGGAAAGGGTGGATTGGCGGCTGAGGGAATTTAATGCTGAGGTATAGTACGGAAATGTATTCTCTGAATATTCTTAGAGTGGTAATAAATCAGGTCAGACCACTGAATTCTTTGTATTCTTTGTCTCTTCTGCCAACATGGTCTTGTGATCTTTTCCAGCTTGACACCCAGCAGAGCACCAGCAAAGAGCCTATTTCTTCCATTTGCTTCCCTTGCACCTGTCTTGCCTTCAGTGAAGGTATTTACTCTTTGCAGTTATTGTCAATCTAATGACCACTTCATCAATGCCTAACAAACCTGCAAATAACTAATAATAGTAACAGTACTTATAGAGCACTTTTCATACAGAGCATGCAGTTTAAAGTACTTTACAATGGGATAAAGTGTAAACATGAAAATAAAAGACAAAAAGATGTTAGTTGAAAGCAAAGTTAAATAAATATGTTTGGAACTGGTGTTTAAAGGTGTCAACTAAATCTGTATCCCTTATAGTTTTAGGTATTGAATTCCACAGTTTCTGAGCATAATTCAAAAAAAAACCTGACCTGCCAATTATCTTGAAGGAGATTGCTTAAATTTAAGAGACCACCGGAAGATCTGAGAGCTCGAGCAGGATTATAAAATGAAAGCAATTCTATGATGTACTCCGCCCCCAGACCATTAAAACCTTTAAAAATAGTACTGATATGCTGTAAATTTTTGCACAGGTTACACTAAAAATGAATGCTTATGGTTTGTAAACAAAATATGTTTTAGTTCATTCTTATCTCTAACTGCTCCCCTCCCCCTTACCCATCAACTAGAACACCTCTGCAACTTATTGGGCAGTAAACCTGTCCCACACCCTATCAGAAATATTCCCTTTGTCCTATCCATTCCTTTCCTTCTTTGCAATTTAAAACTAATTAGTTTTTGATGTTTTCCATTGTTACAGACTATTTTGGCATTCAATATTAACTATATTTCTCTTCACGGATACTGACCTATTAGGCCTTTTACAGCATATTCTGTTTTAATTTAAAACTTCCAGCATCTGCACTTTTTTTTTCTCTTTTTTGGCTTTTATTCTAAGAAAATGACAGCTCCTTGTGGCTCAAGGCAACAAGACACTTTTCCATAATATAATTAGAATCGAATGAAAAATGGAAGGTTAGCTAGTATTAGGAAAGAGAACAATAACTTAAAATGTCAGGTTGCTGATCTTTCAAAGTGTCTGATAATATTTTAAAAACGTAGACCCAGGAAAATAGCAAAGGGATGTGGTTGTTACACTTTAAAAATACTGTAGTTTAAAGGGGAAATAGAAAGGAGGGGTCTACTTGGTTATGAGATATTTTTTAATAGTAAGACCATAAGACAAGGAGCATAGCCATTCAGCCCTTCGAGTCTGCTCTGCCACTCCACCATCCCTCTCAACCTCATTCTCCTGGTTTCTCCCCGTAATCTTTGATGCACTGACTAATCAAAAGCCTATCAACCTCCACCTTAAATATACCCAATGACAGCCATCTGTGGCAATTAATTCCACGGATTCAGCACCCTCAGGCTAAAGAAATTCTGTCTCATCTCTGAACTAAATGGATTTCCCTCTATTCTGAGGCTGTGCGTTCCGGTCCTAAACTCCCCCACGACAGGAAACATCCTCTCCACATCAACTCTCTCTCGGGCTTTTAATATTCAATGTTTCAATGAGACCCCTCACCCCCCCATTCTTCTAAACTCCAGAGTAGAAAAAGAGTAAAGGCTTGGAGTCATCAAACATGCCTCATATGTTAACCCTTTCATTCCTGGTATCATTCTTGTGAATCTCCTCTGGGCTCCCTCCAGTGCAAAAAAATCTTAGATAAGGGGCTCAAAACTGCTCGCTATTAAATTAGAGAAACAGTGCAAGTAGTCATAATTGAACCGTAATCAGAATTGAATCATAACCCGCAGAATATAAATCAATGTCTGCACTTTTGTGTGTTGCTCAAGATTTTCAGCATCTACAGAATTTCTTGTGTTTAGAATATGTGTTACTTTTGTTGTGTCTTCAACTAAAATGCTTGCTGGTACCCTGTTGGAAAATCAAAATGCAGAGTATTGTAGATGATGGAAATATGAAGCACAATCAAAAACACTAGAAACACTTTGCAGGGCACCTTGCTGATTCACATTGCAAGTCCATAACACTTATTAGGAGAAAAATCAATAGTTTCCTTAGTCGATGACTAGACCACGACTTAGTGGAAGCAGGGTGAGATTTTTAGTTTCCCTGATAATCTGGAATTATTAATATTAAATATTATTTAATTATCTATTATTATTAATCCAGGATATACTATAATGTAAAAACTTAGGTTATATATATATATATAGAGAGAGAGAGAGAGAGAGACTGCCTATGAGTTTTGCACAGTATTGTAGTAATTTTAAGTATTGCACTGTACTGCTGCAAAAAACAAATTCTATGACATATGTGAGTGATCATAAATCTGACTGTAATATGGTCTGTATTGTGAATGGAGAGTGAGAGGGAGCGGTAAGCACCACAGAGACATTCTGGGATCAATAAAGCAGTTGTTTGGAATCCAATAACCTTGCCTGGTGTCTCAGGGCTGGGTGTGGTTGCATCCTCACCACCCTTTCCCTGCCCTTAGCACTCCTCCTCCACTTCATGTCTCACACCCTTCTTGCAGCGCTCCACCCTCGCCATCTCCAACATCCTCTGCTCCGGCCAGATTCACAACTCACCCTGCGCTCCACATTGTCAAATACAGCTCTGTACAAAAGTCTAAGGCACCCTAGCTATATATATGTGCCTAAGAATTTTGCATGGTACTGTATATTAATTTATAGCAGTACCACAATGGAAAGTCAAGAATAACTCTTGGTCAATTTATAAAATATTTTGCTCAAAGCTTTTATTTCTCTCCAGAATTCAAGTAAAATACAAGACTTTATTTTGTAAGCTGCACAAAAGTAATCTACCAGTTCTAAAGTATCTGTTTATTTCTCTAGATTTTCATACAAAAAAATCATCAATAAGTAGGAGGAAAAATAAATTTGTCTGTAAATATACTAAATTGACAGATTTATCTCATTATATCTCAAAACATTCCTATGCTGTTAGGGTTTTGTGCTGTGTTTATAAACAAAAAACATGCAGGGTATTTCATTTCTTAAGTAGTAGTAGCTTTGATGGTGTCAGGCTTACACATGACTGCTGATTCATTTGGAAACATTGAATAAGTATCCTCATTGCAAGGGCTAATTAGGTCTCCTTGACAATGGGGTCTCTAACCAGAGCCAGTAGCTTGTCCAGTTTAGCTTTTTCCACTTGGGGCCCTTTTTGCACTTCTTGTCCTTTCTTTGCCTAAAATTGATAAGGATAATAATTAATTTGGAGCACATCACACAAAGTGAGCAGTGATTGTATTAGAGAAACAAATCTAAATATCCAGCCATGTAAAATCAATTGCATCATGAACCACCACACATTAGCAGGATTGTTTCTTCTTTATTCGATTTACAGGATCTGGGTGTCACTGGCAAGGAGTAGATTTATAGCCCATCTCTAATTGCGCTTGTTTGGCCATTTCAGAGACAACCACAGTGATAAACCTGGAGTCACATATAGACCCGTGTGGGTCCAAATAGCTGATTTCCACCCCAGAAAGATATTTGTGGGCCAGGTTGGATTAAACAATAAGCTTTCTTTTTAAATTCCTGATTATTAGTGAATTTAGTGATATGAACTCAGACTGCCAGATTGTTAATCCTGGCCTAAAAGTTAACATCCCTGAAAGATACTGGGCTGACCTCACAGGATTCTGTGTCATCATCTGCACCTGGGTAGACCCTATTGCAATCAAATATAATATATACAGTTATTATATTGTATAATATTAATATAAATAAAGCAACACTTTGCTGTTATACAAACTAAATATTATAATGAGATGAGCATGATAATATTTATTTATTGTTTGGTGACAGATGTGAATATTGCTAGCACCACCAGCATATCCCATCTCGTCTTGGTTTTCTGATTGCTTCATTTCCATTTCTGAGGATAAGGAAGGATCAAACACATTGCAGAGCCTGGACCTAGTAGTTTGATTCTTTCTTTTGTCTTTTCACTCCGGACTTTTATTATTCACATGAATCTAAATTTTCCAGCTCCTATGGCTGGGTTCAGAAACATGCCTCTTGATCAATTATTATCGTACATTGTTTAGTTCTTCCTCCTTTGTTCCTTTGCATAATTAATGAAATTCTGTCATTAAAATTTGGCACAGAAGGGTTTAACTTACTTTATCCTTTATCCTATTCAATTTAATACCAAGAAAATACTGTTTTGGATACTGTTGTGGGAGGTGATGTCCCAGGGGAATGCCACAGACACCAGGTTGTTGGCACTGAACATGGGTCCCTGGTGCAGAGGGGAGAGAGGGAGAAGAGGAGAGCAGTAGTGATAGGAGACTCGACAGAGGAACAAACAGGAGATTCTGTGGACATGAACAGAACAGCTGGATGGTTTGTTGTCTCCCAGGCGTCAGGGTCAGGGACATCTTGGATCGCATCCGCAGCATTTTGGAAAGGGAGGGAGAGCAGTCAGATATCTTGGTACACATTGGTAGCAATGACTTAGGAAGGGAAAGCAATGAGGTCCTGAAGAGACAATTTAGAGAACTAGGCAGAAAGCTGAGAAGTAGGAACTCCAGGGTAGTAATTTCTGGATTGCTACCATGCCATGCATCAGTGAAGGTAGAAACAAGATGATCTGACAGATATATGTGTGGCTGGAGAAGCTGGTGCAGGGAGGAAGGGCTTCAGGTTCTTGGATCATTGGGATCTCTTCTAGGGGAGGTATGACCTGTACAGAAAGGACGGGTTGCACCTGAACCTGAAGGGACCAATATTCTCATGGGTAGATTTATTAGAGTTGTTGGGGAGGATTTAAACTAATTTGGTGGGGGATGGGAGCTGGAGTGAAGGGATTCAGGATAGGATGGATGGTAAAAAATGCAAAGATAGTGTGCTGTTAGACTGTTAGGAAGCGCAGGCAGAGGATAGGACAAAATTGCAGCCAGCAGGGATGCAGAATCAAAAAGGACAGCCAATACAGTACTCAAAGTGTTATATCTCAATGTATGGAGTATAGGAAATAGGAGGATGACCTTGCTGTACTCTTACAGGTTATCAGGTATGATGTTGTGGCCATCACTGAATCGTGGCTGAAGGATGGATGTAGTTGGGAGCTGAATGCCCAAGGTTACACATTGTATTGGAAGGATAGGAAGGTAGGCAAAGAGGGTGGCTCTGGTGTTAAAGAATGGCATCAAACTAGAAGAAAGATGTAACATAGGCTTGGAAGATGTTAAACCCTTGTGGGTTGAGTTCAGAAACTGCAAGGGTATACAGGTCTCCAAACAGTAGCTGGGATTACAATAGGAAATAGAAAAACTGTGTCAAAAGGGCAATGTTATGATAGTCATGGGAGATTTTAACATGCAGGTAGTTTGGGAAAATCAGTTTGGTAAAGGATCCGAAGAGAGTGAATTTGTTGAATGCCTATGAGATGGCTTTTTAGAGCAGTTTGTCATTGTACCTACTGGGGGATCAGCTATACTGGATTGGGTGTTAAGTAACAAACCAGAGGCAATTAAGGAGCTTAAGGTAAAGGAACCCCAAGGAGGTGGTAATCATAGTATGATTGAGTTAAACATGAAATTTGACAGGTAGAAAGTAAAGTCCGATGTAGCAGTATTTTAGTGGAGTAAAGGAAATTACAGTGGTGTAAGAGAGGAGTTGACCAAGGTAAATTGGAGAGAGATGCTAAGGAAACAGTGGAAGAAAGCCCCAGATAGTGAGAGGGAAGGCCTCAACCAACTTCAAGTGGACATCATGAGCTGGTGGACAAAGTTGTGAAGAGCTGGGAATCTAAGGAAGCTGTGCAGAGAGAAAGAACAAACAAGAACACAGTTCTACAAAGACCCTTCTAAGTTCATGAAAGGTTTCTTCACACCGGAAGAAAGTTGAACTTTGAAAACATCAAAGCAGGAACTGGAAGAGCACCTGGAAAAGATTCACACCAACTTGAAAAGGCTGGACATATGATCATTACATCTGACATCACACCAATCCAGCCCTCCACCTACCACCTGGATTCTGACCCTCCAAAATGGAGGGAAGTGGAGAAGGCAGTCCGATGGGCAAGTGTGCATCTGCTCCTGAGCCTAATGGAGTACCGCATAGGCTTTAAAGGAACACACCAGACGGCTTGTTGTTTCTCTAGAGGCTCATGAGGATAGTATGGCAGAGGCAAGTAATACCCAAAGTGTGGCAAAGGGCTGGCGGTGTCCTGATTCCCAAAGAAGAGGATGCAGAAAGCATCACACAAAATGCTGAAGGAACTCAGCAGGCCAGGCAGCATCAACGGAAACAAGTACAGTTGACGTTTTGGGCCGGGGTTTCGGGATTTGGGCTTGGATTTCCAGCATCTGCAGATTTTCTCTTGCTTGCAGAAATCATCAGTCAGTTTTGACCAATTTGCCTTTTGAACATTGACAGGAAAAATCTTCTTTACTGTATTAGTACAGAGGCTGGCTAGCTACCTGGAGAGAAACAGTAAACAGGAATTCCAGGGTTCTCTGGGTACTTGGAATGTACAAGCATGATATGGCATCAGATCCAAGCAGCTAGGATCTCTATGTGATCTTCCTGGACCTTGACAATGCATTTGGCTCAATTCCCCTGCACTCCTCTGGGAAGCATTTGACTTCTTCCAGACACTAAAGCCCATCGCAATGCTGGGGAAGTTGTACTTTCAAGACCTGCAATTGTGCTTCATGACAGCAGATTTTACCACAACAAGGCAGAGACTGGAAGTAGGCATTATGGCAGGTTGCATAATATCACCCCTAGCCTTCACAATGGCCATGGAGGTCATTATCAGGGCTTCAAGATGAGTGGTATGTGGTGAAAGAACAAGTGCTGGACTTTGTCTTTCCCCTATTAGGGCATATGGGCAAGATAATAACACTGACCACTACTACAGCATGCACCAAGCGACTACTTGGAAAGCTGCAGGAAAACATCAAGTGGGCCAGAATGAAAATCAAACCCAGCAAGTTGCAAAGCATTTCCATAGTCAAGGGAAAGCTGAAGTACACTTAAGTTCTTCATCAGTAATGACCAATTCCAACTGTGACTAGACAACCTGTCAAAAGCCTGGGTAGACGGTACAACACCAGTCCCATGAACAAAGCAGGTGTAGCAACTAAAAATACACATCACCAATGGCCTAAATAACATTAACAGAACCATGTTGTCTGGAAAACTGAAGCTCTGGTGCTTACAGTTTGGACTCCTACCCCGGCACCCACTGTCTATGATGTTCCACTACAACCGTGAAGAAGCTTGAGTGAATCATCATATCGTTCGTGAAAGAAGTGGCTCGGTGTCCCAGGGTGTATCATTAACATCAGTCTCTATGGTAAAGGAGCCCTTGAACTGCCTTTCACTGGCTTTACAGAGGATTTCAAGTATTCTAAGGTGCATCCACAGATGACACTCAAAGACACTCATGACAAGACCATCAGTACTGCTGCATGGACCTTATGAACTGAGTGGAAATGGACCCCAGCTGGTGCAGTGCAGCAAGCAACTGTTGCCCTTAGGCATAGAGACACTGTGGGGCAAGTCCAACAGGGCAGGGGAGGCTATGGTCTGGCAGCAAGTGGACTCACCTGGCACAAGGCCACAATTCCAGAGTGAAGGAAGATGGTTGTTGAGGAAGTACGGCGACAAGAAGAGACAGACAGAAGTGCAAAGGCTGTCTCCCTGGCTAAGCAGGGGCAATGGCTGTGGTGGGAAAACACTGAGAGGAGGAACATCAGCTGGATGGGAGATGGAAGCAAACAGACTTAGCTTTCTCTGCAGAGCTACATATGATATGCTTCCCCTCACAAAAAACCTTCACTAATGGATCGGTGAGGACCCAACTTGTCCCCTGCACCTGATTCCGGCAAACCTCAAGTATATCCTGGCAAGCTGCAAAACCAGCCTCACAGAAGGCAGACACATGGTGTGTCACAGCCAGGTCTTGAAGGGTCTGGCAGCATGCATTGAATGCTAGCATTCAATGTCAGCATTTATTTCAAGAGGTCTAAAATATAAGAACAGGGATATAATGCTAAGGCTTTATAAGGCACTGGTGAGGCCTCATCTTGAGTATTGTGAATGGTTTGGGGTTCCTTATTTGAGAAAAAATGTACTGGCATTGGAAAGGATTCAAAGGAGGTTCACAAGGATGATTCCAGGAATAAAAGGGTGATCATATGAGGAACGTTTCATGCTTCTGGACCTGTACTTGCTTGAATTTAGAAGGATGGTGGGGGGGGGGGGATCTTATTGAAACCTTTCGAATGTTAAAAGGCCTAGACAGAGTAGATGTGGAAAGCATGTTTTCCATGGTGGGGGAGTGTAGGATAAGAGGGCACAGCCTCAGGAGGGGCGTCCATTTAAAACTGATGCAGAGAAATTTCTTTAGCTGGAGGGTGGTGTATTTGTGGAATTTATTACCATGGGCAGATGTGAAGGTCAATTCATTGGGTGTATTTAAGGCGGAGATTGAAAGGTTCTTGATTAGCCATGGTATCAAAGGTTATGAGGAGAAGGCCAGAGAGTGGGGCTGAGGAAGTTAGAAAAAAGGATCAGCCATGATTGAATGGCGGAGTAGACGTGATGGGCCAAATGTCCAATTCTCCTCCTATGTCTCATGGCCTAAAATGGCTCCTCAGTAATATTAAATTAAGGCTGAGTAAGAACATAAAATGAGAAGACTTCAGTACTGCTATACACATTGAAAATTCAAGCTACTTTACCAATTGAAGCATAATTTGTATGTAATCACTATTTGGTGGCTAAGTATATTATTTGTTTAAATTCCAACCATATGTTTGAATGGGATCTCTGGCTATAAATTTTGGGATGTTAAAAGGTGCTTGAAAAGTGGTTACTACATGATTATATTTCTAGACCAGTATTGTCCAGTGAGGGCAACGAGGCAGTACGAGAAGTTAAGGTGGTTTGTGATATAAACAGAAGCAGCAATTTTTACCTGTTTTGTATTTTAAACATAAGTTTCTTTGTCTTTAGTATTTATTATAAAGAACATTGTAGATAGTAGAAATTTCTAAGGATTTGTTATTTGCTGAAGTCAATGAAAAATTAACTTGGATGTGCAACAAAAAGGTTGCATAGTCAGTGTGAGTCCACTTCTCAATTGTTTCACAGACCAATTTCTCTTCCAATATCTCAGATCTATCATAAATAACTTTAGATTTCCATTCTAGGCAATATTTTGGTGTGAGTAGTGAACCACAATTCACATTGGTCATAGAGTGTAGGTGATTGACAGAAAAACCAAAAGTGACATTTGGAAAAAGTTTATCATACAAAATTTTAGGGGGTAGTATGCAAAATTATGAGGGTTATAGATATGATAAATGCAAGCAGGCTTTTTCCACTGAGGTTGGTGAGACTAGAACTAGAGGTCCTGACTTAAGGGTGAAAGGTGAAATGTTTAAAAGGAACATGAGTGGGAACTTGTTTACTCAGAGGGGTGAGAGTGTGGAATTAGCTGCCAGCTGAAGTGGTGAACGCAGGTTCGATTTCAACATTTAAGAGAAGCTTGAGTAAGTGCGTAGATGGGAGGGGTATGGAAGACTGTGGTCCAAATGCAAGTCGATGGGCCAAGGCAGAATACTAATTCAAAGATCCTGTTTATCTGCTGTAGTTCTGTATGATTCCATGATTATGACTATATTGAATGGCCATGGTTTAGAATAAACTGCCAGGTATCATCGTTGAGACATGATAAAGTGAGCTGAATAACTATTTAAAAGGAAATAATTTACAAAGCTAGGGGGAAAGGCCAGGAGACTGAATGTAACTTGACTGCATTTTCATAGAACTAGTACAGACACAACAGTGTAAATAGCCTTTGTTGGTGCTATTACTACCATGACTCATTGATTCTGTGCCCCCCACCTTATTTTGCTGCCAATGAAAAGAAAATTTACAAATTCATTCCTGCCCCCCCCCCCCCATGGTCTAAGACTGTAAGGGCAATAAATTACAATCAAAATATTGGTTAAGCAGCAGGAACTGTATACAAATTTGGTTGTCTACCATCAACAAATGATAACATAGCTAGAAGATGATAGGTGAAGTGGTCCCCCGGTTTACAATGGATCTCAGCAATGTAGAGGAGGCCGCATTCGGAGCACTGGATACTATATAAGACCCCAGCAGATTCACATACAAAGTATTGCCTCACTTGGAAGGACTGTTTCGGGGCCTGAATGGAGGTGAGGGAGGAGGAGAATGGTCAGGTGTAGCATTTTGGCTGCTTTCAGGGATAATTGCTGAGAGTGAGATTAGTGGAGAGGGACAAATGGACAAGGGAATAACAGGAGCAATCCCTGCAGAAAGCGGGAAGTGAGGGGGGAAGTAAATATATGCTTCGTGGTAGGATCCCAAATCGAATATCTTAAATATCTCTGTCAGATCTTCTTGTAACCTTCTCTAAAGCCTTCTAAAGCATTTACATCCTTCCCAAAATCTGCTGCCAAGAAATGGGCACAATACTGCACCTGCAGTTCAATCAGTTCTAGAAAGGCTTATTGTGACTATGTTGCACACATACCCTCTTCTGTGAATAAAGCCAAGAATTTGATATCCCTTCTTTAAACAACTTTCCTAACCTTCTCTGTCACTTTCAAGAAACCATGTAAGCCTCTCTTTTCTCAAAGCCCTTTTAGAACAGTGCTCTTTAGTTCATACTGTATTGACTTTCCACATTCTTATTGAAATGTAACGCTACACATTTTTTGGCATCAAATTTTATCTGATAACAACCCTCCTATTTCACCAATCTATCTAAATCTCTTTGTGTTTTACTATTATCCACTTCCTAGTTCACATATATCCAAATTTCAACTAAAATTTCGAAACTGCTCTGTGCATCCAAGTTTTAATCATTATTATATAGATCATAGAAACCATAGAAACTACAGCACAGAAAAAGGCCTTTTGGCCCTTCTTGGCTGTGCCGAACCATTTTCTGCCTAGTCCCACTGACCTGCACACGGACCATATCCCTCCATACACCTCCCATCCATGTATCTGTCCAATTTATTCTTAAATGTTAAAAAAGAACCCGCATTTACCACCTTGTCTGGCAGCTCATTCCATACTCCCACCACTCTCTGTGTGAAGAAGCACCCCCTAATGTTCCCTTTAAACTTTTCCCCCCTCACCCTTAACCCATGTCCTCTGGTTTTTTTCTCCCCCAGCCTCAGTGGAAAAAACCTGCTTGCATTCACTCTATCTACACCCATCATAATTTTATATACCTCTATCAAATCTCCCCTCATTCTTCTACGCTCCAGGGAATAAAGTCCTAATCTATTCAACCTTTCTCTGTAACTGAGTTTCTCAAGTCCCGGCAACATCCTTGTAAACCTTCTCTGCACTCTTTCAACCTTATTTATATCCTTCCTGTAATTTGGTGACCAAAACTGAACACAATACTCCAGATTCGGCCTCACCAATGCCTTATACAACCTCATCATAACATTCCAGCTCTTATACTCAATACTTTGATTAATAAAGGCCAATGTACCAAAAGCTCTCTTTACGACCCTATCTATCTGTGACACCACTTTTAGGGAATTTTGTATCTGTATTCCCAGATCCCTCTGTTCCACTGCACTCCTCAGTGCCTTACCATTAACCCTGTATGTTCTACCTTGGTTTGTCCTTCCAACATGCAATACCTCACACTTGTCTGTATTAAACTCCATCTGCCATTTTTCAGCCCATTTTTCCAGCTGGTCCAAGTCCCTCTGCAGGCTCTGAAAACCTTCTTCACTGTCTACTACACCTCCAATCTTTGTATCATCAGCAAATTTGCTGATCCAATTTACCACATTATCATCCAGATCATTGATATAAATGACAAATAACAATGGACCCAGCACAGATCCCTGTGGCACACCACTAGTCACAGGCCTCCACTCGGAGAAGCAATTCAATACTACAACTCTTTGGCTTCTTCCATTGAGCCAATGTCTAATCCAATTTATCACCTCTCCATGTATACCTAGCGAATGAATTTTCCTAACTAACCTCCCATGCAGGACCTTGTCAAAGGCCTTACTGAAGTCCATGTAGACAATATCCACTGCCTTCCCTTCATCCACTTTGCTGGTAACCTCCTCGAAAAACACAAATAGATTGGTCAAACATCAATAAATTGGTCAAACATGACCTACCATGCACAAAGCCATGTTGACTCTCCCTAATAAGTCCCTGTCTATCCAAATGCTTGTAGATTCTGTCTCTTAGTACTCCCTCCAATAACTTACCTACTACCGACATTAAATTTACTGGCCTATAATTTCCTGGATTACTTTTCGATCCTTTTTTAAACAACAGAACAACATGAGCCACTTTCCAATCCTCCGGCACCTCACCTGTAGACAGCGACATTTTAAATATTTCTGCCAGGGCCCCTGCAATTTCAACACTAGTCTCCTTCAAGGTCCAAGGGAACACCCTGTCAGGTCCCGGGGATTTATCCACTTTAATTTTCCTCAAGACAGCAAGGACCTCCTCCTTTTCGATCTGTACAGTTTCCATGATCTCACTACTTGTTTCTCTTAATTCCATAGACTTCATGCCAGTTTCCTTAGTAAATACAGATGCAAAAAACCTATTTAAGATCTCCCCCATTTCCTTTGGTTCCACACATAGCCAACCACTCTGATCTTCAAGAGGACCAATTTTATCCCTTACAATCCTTTTGCTCTTAATATACCTGTAAAAGCTCTTTGGATTATCCTTCACTTTGACTGCCAAGGCAACCTCATGTCTTCTTTTAGCCCTCCTGATTTCTTTCTTAAGTATTTTCTTGCACTTCTATACTCCTCAAGCACCTTATTTACTCCCTGCTTCTTATACTTGTCATACAACTCCCTCCTCTTCTTTATCAGAGTTGCAATATCCCTTGAGAACCAAGGTTCCTTATTCCTATTCACTTTGCCACTATTCACTTTTATATTAAGAAAAGCCATGGATCTAGTACACATGCTTGGAGAACATCGTGATTTTACTTCCTTTGAGCTCAAAAATAAACACTTCTTCATCATTTGTACTGCTGTTATAACTCAGTGACTCAGGATGTCCTGAACCAGCTGACCTACCCACTTTAAATGCCGCTAGTCTGCTGCTTTCTCATCATCAATGTTTAGCTCATTCAGAATGTCAGTAACATTAAGTTTTGTTCAGAATCCAGAAAGATCTTCATCATTGGCACAGTCTCTGATGAATGGTTCCATTCCAGAGTTATTGACATGAAATCAAGAGAAACCCTACATAGCACAGTTAGGATTTCTGTTTAGTTTAACAATAGGGTTGCAAGTATGCAAAAACGAGAAATACTTCTATAAATATTATTTTGATTTAAATTTCTGTAATTTTACAATTAAATTATTTTCAAATCTTAATAACTTAGTAATGCTATAGTGAATGTAATAATTTAGAACTGTACAAATGAAAATTACCACCCATATATTCCTCTTTCCAGTCTCCCTAAAGATTAAAGATAAAGATAAGCCTTATTTGTCAAATGTATTGTACATCAAAACATACAGTGAAATGTGTTGTGTGCGTCAAATCTCAAATTAATGAGAATTGTGAGGGGAGCCGGCAAGTGTCACCACACTTCTAGCGCCAACACAGCATGTCTGCAGCTCACTAACCACATGCCTCCGGAAAGTGGGAGGAAACAGGAGCACTCACAGGAAATCCATGTGGTCATGGAGACTCCATGTGGTCATGGAGAGAGCATACAAACTACTTGTAAACTGCAGTGGTATTTAAACCCTGATCTTACAGCTAACACTGTGAAACATTGCTTCAACCGCTACATTAACATGGTGGCCCTTTATTCCATGGTCCACTGTTCTCTCCCATCAGATTCCCTCTTTTCAGCCCTTTGCCACCTCCCAGCTTTTTACATAATTTCTACTCCCCACCTCCTCTCACCTAGATTCATGTTTCACCCACTAGCTCTTACTCCGCTATCTCCTCCACCCTTTTATACTGGTTATCTCCCCACTTTCCAGTACTGAAACTGGACTGTCAACTTCCCTCTATGAAAGCTGCTTGACTCACTGAGTTCATCTAGGATTTTGAATGTTGTTCCAGATTTCCACCATCTGAAAGAGTGTTTCATCCTCAGTGCACTTACATTCAGAGAGGAAGCTGGAGGGCATTCGAAACTTACTCAATTGTTCTCCATTTCATGTCCCCAACTACAACTCTGCGTCCAATTGCACAAAGTTTAAAGTTGCAGAAGGGTTGAGTGTCCAAGTGCATTATTTTCACAAGGTTATTGAGTAAATACAGTGACTGATTAGGAAATTTAACATGATTTTATAATTCAGAGGGGAATTAGAATACAAAAATGGGGAGGTACACTTTATTTATATAAGGCATTGGTGAGACCACAGGCTTGTCATGAAGACAATGTACAGTATTGTGGTCTCCTCTTTAAGGAAGCATGCTAATATGTTAGGGGCAGTTCAGAGAAGATTTACTGGACTAGCATGTGGAATGGGCAGTTTCTCTGAGGAGGGAATGTTGGATTAGTGAGGCTTGCATTTACTGGAGTTTGGAAAAGTGCAAGGGGATGACTGAAACATACAATATCCCAAGGAGTCTTGACAGGGTGGATATGGAGCAGATTTTAGTGGAGGATGTAGAACTGGGGTTCATTGTAAAAATAAGGAGTTGAGTTTAAGATACAGATGCAGGACTAAATAAATGCTGGATACTTTCCTTTTGCTGAATGCTTGGTCAACTACATGCAGTGGCAGATGATGCCTTAATGTGACTTGGAGCATTGCAGCAAGTTAGTGTAATCGAGTGGTTGGACAGTTAGAACATAGAACATAGAATAGTACAGCACACTACAGGTCCTTCGGCCCACAATGTTGTGCCTGCCCTTAAACCCTGCCTCCCATATAACACCCCACCTTAAATTCCTCCATATACCTGTCTAGTAATCTCTTAAATTTCACTAGTGTACCTGCCTCCATCACTGACTCAAGCAGTGCATTCCATGCACCAACCACTCTCTGAGTAAAAAACCTTCCTCTAATATCCCCCTTGAACTTCCCACCCCTTACCTTAAAGCCATATCCTCTTGTATTGAGCAGTGGTGCCCTGAGGAAGAGGCGCTGGCTATCCACTCTATCTATTCCTCTTAATATCTTGTATACCTCTATCATGTCTCCTCTCATCCTCCTTCTCTTCAAAGAGTAAAGCCCGAGCTCCTTTAATCTCTGATCATAATCCATACTCTAAACCAGGCAGCATCCTGGTAAATCTCCTCTGTACCCTTTCCAAAGTTTCCACATCCTTCCTATAGTGAGGCGACCAGAACTGGACACAGTACTCCAAGTGTGGCCTAACCAGAGTTTTATAGAGCTGCATCATTACCTCGCGACTCTTAAACTCTATCCCTCGACTTATGAAAGCTAACACCCCATAAGCTTTCTTAACTACCCTATCTACCTGTGAGGCAACTTTCAGGGATCTGTGGACATGTACCCCCAGATCCCTCTGCTCCTCCACACTAGCAAGTATCCTGCCATTTACTTTGTACTCTGCCTTGGAGTTTGACCTTCCAAAGTGTACCACCTCACACTTTTCCGGGTTGAACTCCATCTGCCACTTCTCAGTCCACTTCTGCAACCTATCAATGTCTCTCTGCAATCTTCAACAATCCTCTACACTATCCACAACACCACCAACCTTTGTGTCGTCTGCAAATTTTCCAACCCACCCTTCTACCCACCACAGACTGAGGTCCCTTAACATCTGCCGGACGATGCTGAGGATGTTCTACGAGTCTGTGGTGGCCAGTGCTATCATGTTTGCTGTTGTGTGCTGGGGCAGCAGGCTGAGGGTAGCAAACACCAACAGAATCAACAAACTCATTCATAAGGCCAGTGATGTTGTGGGAATGGAACTGGACTCTCTCACGGTGGTGTCTGAAAAGAGGATGCTGTCTAAGTTGCATGCCATCTTGGTCAATGTCTCCCATCTACTACATAATGTACTGGGTGGGCACAGGAGTACATTCAGCCAGAGACTCATTCCTCCAAGATGCAGCACAGAGCATCATAGGAAGTCATTCCTGCCTGTGGCCATCAAACTTTACAACTCCTCCCTTGGAGGGTCAGACACCCTGTGCCAATAGGCTGGTCCTGGACTTATTTCATAATTTACTGGCATAATTTACATATTACTATTTAACTATTTATTACTATTTTTCTATTACTATTCTATTACTATTTATTATTTCCATGACTATTATTATTTACTATTTACTAATAGTATTGCTATTACTATTTCTATTACTATTTATTATTTATGGTGCAACTGTAACGAAAACCAATTTCCCCCGGGATCAATAAAGTGGATCAATAAAGTATGACTATGACATCCAGGTCATTAATAAAAATCACGAAAAGTAGAGGTCCCAGAACAGATCCTTGTGGGACACCACTAGACACAACTCTCCAATCCGAATGTACTCCCTCCACCACGACCCTCTGCTTTCTGCAGGCAAGCCAATTCTGAATCCACCTGGACAAACTTCCCTGGATCCCATGCCTTCTGACTTTCTGAATAAGCCTACCGTGTGGAACCTTGTCAAATGCCTTACTAAAATCCATGTAGATCACATCCACTGCACTACCCTCATCTATATGCCTGGTCACCTCCTCAAAGAACTCTATCAGGCTTGTTAGACATGATCTGCCCTTCACAAAGCCATGCTGACTGTCCCTGATCAGACCATGATTCTCTAAATGCCCGTTGATCCTATCTCTAAAAATATTTTCCAACAGCTTTCCCACCACAGACCTAAGGCTCACTGGTCTATAATTACCCAGACTATCCCTACTACCTTTCTTGAACAAGGGGACAACATTCGCCTCCTTCCAATCCTCCGGTACCATTCCTGTGGACAATGGGGACATAAAGATCCTAGCCAGAGGCTCAGCAATCTCTTCCCTTGCCTCGTGGTGCAGCCTGGGGAATATGCCGTCAGGCCCTGGGGACATATCGATCCCAATGTATTTGAACAACTCCAACACCTCCTCTCCCTTAATATCAACATGCTCCAGAACATCAACCTCACTCATATTGTCCTCACCATCATCAAGTTCCCTCTCATTGGTAAATACCGAAGAGAAGTATTCTTTGAGGACCTCGCTCACTTCCACAGCCTCCGGGCACATTTTCCCACCTTTATCTCTGATTGGTCCTACCTTCACTCCTGTCATCCTTTTGTTCTTTACATAATTGAAGAATGCCTTGGGGTTTTCCTTTACCTTACTTGCCAAGGCCTTCTCATGCCCCCTTCTTGCTCTCCTCAGCCCCTTCTTAAGCTCCTTTCTTGCTACCCTATATTCCTCAATAGACCCATCTGATCCTTGCTTCCTAAACCTCATGTATGCTGCTTTCTTCCACCTGACTAGATTTTCCACCTCACTTGTCACCTATGGTTTCTTCACCCTACCATTCTTTATCTTCCTCACCGGGACAATCCCTAACATCCTGCAAGAGATTCCTAAACATCGATCCCTAAACATCGAACACATGTCCATAGTACATTTCCCTGCAAAAACATCATCCCAATTCACACCTGCAAGTTCTAGCCTTATAGCCTCATGATTTGCCCTTCCCCAATTAAAAATTTTCCTGTCCTCTCTGATTCTATCCTTTTCCATGATAGTGCTAAAGGCCAGGGAGTGGTGGTCACTGTCACCCGGATGCTCACCCACTGAGGGATCTGTGACCTGACCCGGTTCGTTACCTAATACTAGATCTAGTATGGCATTCTAGATATGTTCATGATAATGAAGTGCCAGCAGGGTCCACTTTTCATATATTTCACTCATCTGAGGAAGATTCCTCTTCATTTTCATCAAATTACAATAATAGATCTAAAGAAAAACTTACGGGTTATGCCATTCTGCATTGTACTTACTGAGTATTGTGTAATTAGGCTTGCCCTTAATGCATGGCATCTCTTTGAATGTCAAAGTTTGGCATTTCATTGCCCACATACTTAACAAAAAAAATAAAATTTTTAAAAATCACATTTAATTAATATATTTTAGAGCCAAAGGAGCTAATAGAGGCTTTGGAGAAAAATTGTAGCACTCTGTTGCATAGTACATCAGAAATTCAAGATACCATCTTACCTTTGGCTGTTTTCGCAGATTTGGAGACAACTTCAAGATTGTCACACCGCCACGCTCATCTCCGACCATTATGATGGGGTGGGTTGGGTTGAATGCAATATGTGTGAGTTTATTTCTCTTCTTGTTCACGATAGCTTGCTGACAAATTGGTTCATATTTGTTAACATTTAAATCATACACATGAACCTGGATCGGAAAGAAGTTCAAAGTGTTTAGGTGAACTTTAAATTTTAATTAAAGAGTAGTGATGTGAAGTATGAAGAATGAAAATGAAGGTGAAGAAATAAGCTAAACTCTCAAATGTTGGAGAAGCGTTCATAGTATATGCTCGGGTGCCTTTGATGCCTTGTGACTGAATTTACAGAAGATTAGGAAATAACTAACTTCAAATCTAAAACCAGAAGGTAGACACTCTGTCCTTGCCTAAATTGCTACAAAGGGTGTATATTTAATTTGATTTTGCCTTCCAGTTAAAAAATTTCCTTCCCCTCCCCTCTTCTTCTATTCCCCACTCTGGCCCCTTACCTCTTCTCACCTCCTGTGGATCCCATCCTTTACTTCAATGGTCCACTCTCCTCTCCTATCAGATTCTTTCCTCTCCAGCTCTTTACTTTTCCTACCCATCTGGATTCACCTATCAATTTCTAGCTATCCTCCTTCTCCTCTCCTCAACTTTTAATTCTGTTGTCTTCCTCCTTCATTTCCAGCCCAAAATGTTGATTATTTATTCATTTCCATGTATGTTGCTGGACCTGCTGAGTTCCTCCAGCATTTTAAATTATGAGGACACACAGTCCTCTTTTATTGTCATTTAGTAATGCATGCATTAAGAAATGATACAATGTTTTTCCAGAATGATATCACAGAAACACATGACAAACCGACTTAAAAACTGACAAACACCACATAATTATAACATATAGTTACAACAGTGCAAAGCAATACCATAATTTGATAAGAACAGATGATGGGTACGGTAAAAGTCTCAAAGTCTCTGGAAAGTCCCATAATCTCACGCAGAACCTCCAGCGCCACAAACTTGCCAATGCAGCATCCTGGAATTATCTGACCACAGTCCGACTTTCGAGTCCATCCAAAAACTTCGAGCCTCTGACCAGCTCTCCAACACTGAGCACCGAGCACCACCTCTGTCGAGTGCTTCGATCCCGGCCCCGGCAACAGGCAAAGCCGAGGATTTGGGGCCTTTCTCTCCGGAGATTCTCGATCGCACGGTAGCAGCGGCAGTGAAGCGGGCATTTCAGAAGTTTCTCCAGGTGTTCCTCCGTGCTTCTCACGTCTGTCTCCATCAAATCAGGATTGTGCACGGCCCCCTATTTAACACATAACGATATCAATTCAGAACGGCCGCGCGCACTGCATCGCGCCACCATCTTCTCCTCCCTCCCTTGTATGTGTTACAATGGGATGTTAGTTAAATGGACTTGCACTATCAAAGAGAAGCCTGTATAAACAAAACTACTCAATGAGTAAGCCTTCCAAAGAAATTTAATATCTACAGTGTGTCATGGGATGTTCCATTTCACTGTATATGATAGATTTCCCGTCAGAATGCTTGAAGAATTAAATATAAATGCAGTAGAAGATAATTCAGGACAATGATTTTTTTTAGCAAAAACGTTCGGGGATTTTCAGTGATACTTTTATGAATACAAAATACTGTAAATCATGGCCTTATTTTATATTTTCTTTAAAGTGTATATTCAAATATTAGTCAGTGGTTATGAAGTAGTTGTTATTGGACCAGCAGCCAAAATTCTGGATCGATTTATCCAGAGTTCAAGATCAAGTCTCATCATGACAATTTAATTTCAGTTCCTGAAGTAAAAAAAAACTAGTCAAATTACTAGCAACACAGATCAAAGTTGCCGGTGAACACAGCAGGCCAGGCAGTATCTCTAGGAAGAGGTACAGTCGACGTTTCAGGCCGAGACCCTTCGTCAGGACTAACTGAAGGAAGAGTTAGTAAGAGATTTGAAAGGGGGAGGGGGAGATCTAAAATGATAGGAGAAGACAGGAGGGAGAGGGATGGAGCCAAGAGCTGTACAGGTGATTGGCAAAGGGGATATGAGAGGATCATGGGACAGGAGGCCCAGGGAGAAAGACAAGGCGGGGGGGAATCCAGAGGATGGGCAAGGGGTATAGTCAGAGGGACAGAGGGAGAAAAAGGAGAGTGAGAGAAAGAATGTGTGTATAAAATTAAATAACAGATGAGGTACGAGGGGGAGGTGGGGTATTAGCGGAAGTTAGAGGAGTCGATGTTCATGCCATCAGGTTGGAGGGAACCCAGACGGAATATAAGGTGTTGTTCCTCCAACCTGAGTGTGGCTTCATCTTTACAGTAGAGGAGGCCGTGGATAGACATATCAGGATGGGAGTGGGACGTGGAATTAAAATGTGTGGCCACTGGGAGATCCTGCTTTCTCTGGCGGACAGAGCGTAGGTGTTCAGCAAAGCGGTCTCCCAGTCTGCGTCGGGTCTCGCCAATATATAGAAGGCCACATCGAGAGCACCGGACGCAGTATATCACCCCAGCCGACTCACAGGTGAAGTGTTGACTCACCTGGAAGGACTGTTTGGGGCCCTGAATGGTGGTAGGGGAGGAAGTGTAAGGGCATGTGTAGCACTTGTTCCGCTTACAAGGATAAGTGCCAGGAGGGAGATCAGTGGGGAGGGATGTGGGGGGGGGACGAATGAACAAGGGAGTCGCGTAGGGAGCGATCCCTGCGGAAAGCAGAGTGGCGGGGGAGGGAAAGATGTGCTTAGTGGTGGGATCCCGTTGGAGGTGGCGGAAGTTACGGAGAATAATAGGTTGGACCCGGAGGCTGGTGGGGTGGTAGGTGAGGACCAGGGGAACCCTATTCCTAGTGGGGTGGCGGGAGGATGGAGTGAGAGCAGATGTACGTGAAATGGGGGAGATGCGTTTGATAGCAGAGTTGATAGTGGAGGAAGGGAAGCCCCTTTCTTTAAAAAAGGAGGACACCTCCCTCGTCCTAGAATGAAAAGTCTCATCCTGAGAGCAGATGCGGCGGAGACGGAGGAATTGCGAGAAGGGAATGGCGTTTTTGCAAGAGACAGGGTGAGAAGAGGAATAGTCCAGATAGCTGTGAGAGTCAGTAGGCTTATAGTAGACATCAGTGGATAAGCTGTCTCCAGAGACAGAGACAGAAAGATCTAGAAAGGGGAGGGAGGTGTCGGAAATGGACCAGGTAAACTTGAGGGCAGGGTGAAAGTTGGAGGCAAAGTTAATAAAGTCAACGAGTTCTGCACGCGTGCAGGAAGCAGCGCCAATGCAGTCGTCGATGTAGCGAAGGAAAAGTGGGGGACAGATACCAGAATAGGCACGGACATAGATTGTTCCACAAACCCAACAAAAAGGCAGGCATAGCTAGGACCCATTCGGGTGCCCATAGCTACACCTTTAGTTTGGAGGAAGTGGGAGGAGCCAAAGGAGAAATTATTAAGAGTAAGGACTAATTCCGCTAGACGGAGCAGAGTGGTGGTAGAGAGGAACTGATTAGATCTGGAATCCAAAAAGAAGCGGAGAGCTTTGAGACCATCCTGATGGGGGATGGAAATATATAGGGACTGGACATCCATGGTGAAAATAAAGTGGTGGGGGCCAGGGAACTTAAAATCATCGAAAAGTTTAAGAGCGTGAGAAGTGTCACGAACATAGGTAGGAAGGGATTGAACAACGGGGGATAAAACCTTGTCGAGGTAGGCAGAAATGAGTTTGGTGGGGCAGGAGCAAGCTGAGACAATAGGTCTGCCAGGACAGGCAGGTTTGTGGACCTGTTGTTGTAGTCAAATTACTAGATTAGCAATGGATTCAGAGAGGACATATGGAGTTCCATGTTATCATGGGACTCCAGACCTTTTGTGCGGTCCACACTTACGTGCCTTACCATACCAGTTAGACCAATATTAGTTCGAGATGCGCAATAAATGCTGGCCTTGATAGCAATGTCCAGATGCTGAGAATAAAGTGAGGAAAGAAACAACAGCAAGTCAGAGATGACTCACCATCTGACATCCCAACACAGATATATCTCAGAAATGGCAGATGTCAGATGATTCATGTTCTTGGTTGAAAGCAATGTCAATGTCACACCAGAAACCCGACAATATCCAGGACAAAGTAATCTCCTTATATGAAAAGTCCACTTTCATTTGCCGCCTTCCTATCTTAAAGGAGTGACAGTAATGTATTTCACTCAGTTAGGGAGATTGCAGCCTCTCCTCCTGGTGAATACAATGCTGAATTATCCTTGTCAGTGCACACAGCAGGTCATGTGACTGGGCCTCAAATAATTATTTGCATTAAAGCCACATATTATGAAAACTTGTTTATCATCTTGACAGGTAATGCCTGACACTTACATTTTATTTCTTATTAAGGAATGCAAAATAAAAAGAAATTCTCTCTGCAAGTGTTAAAGATGAATAATTTTCGATTCAGAGTAAAATTTTTTATTATATATTTTGAGTCTTTATACATAAAATGCCACTCAACAGATGATGCTGGGCAGAGGGAACACATCTTTTTGACAAATAAAACCAAATGTATTAATTGGCAAGGTTTACTTAGTTCATTATGTCTCTACTTGGTATGAGTGATGAGTGTTGCTCACGGATGGTTTAGCAGCAGATCAGATAGCATCTACGGAGGGAAATCAACAGTCTATATTTTGGGTTGAAACTCTTCATTGTGACTGGAAAGGGGGTAGAAGACAGATTAAGAAGGTGGGAGGAGGGGGAGGAGTACAAGTCAACAGTTTTACTCTCCCCTTCTAGTCCAGATGAATCGTTTCAGCCCAAAAGATGTGCTACGGTAGCGTAGCAGTTAGCGCAACACTATTAAAGTTCAAGGTGTTGGAGTTCAGTCCCTGCATCCTCTCTAAAGAGTCTGTACCCTGTGGAATGCATGGGTTTTCTCTGGATCCTCTGGTTTTCCTCCCACAGTCCATAGATATACAGGTTAGCAGGTTAATTGGTTATTGTAAATTGTCCTGTGATTAGGCTAGGGTTAAATCAGGGATTGCTGGACAGTGTGACTCGAAGAGCCAGAAGGGCCTATTTTGTGCTGAATCTCTAAAACATCGACTGCTTATTTCCCTCCATAGATGCTGCCTGACCTGCTGAGTTCCATCAGCATTTTGTGTGTGTTTCTCTGGATTTCCAGCATCTGCAAAAGCTCCTGTGTCTCTGACTGGAAGCAGGGATAGAGAGGGCAGACGCAAAGATCAGCACCTTCTCAATCACTTAATTCATATTCATTGTCTCACTAATTCACAGATTTATAACCATTCTGAATTACTTGGAGCCACTTTATGGATAATGAAGAAGGCCGACTTTGCTCATTTTGAGATCTTTTGCATTGATATCTATTTTGTAAATAAACAACAGCCTTCCCAAAATTAAGTGGCTTCCATTCTTTCATTCATCAAGTCTATGCCACTCTAATGTACCCACACACTGGTCCCCCATAATTTGTCTGACTTTTGTCCCCAATGATCTGATTGACATCCATCCTACTCTGACTTGTACCTAACCAACTCTATTAATTGTCTCTCAGAACTCACTTATTTGCTATTCCACCCTCTCCCTCTGTCTCACAGAGAATAAAATATACATTTCCTTGCAATGTTAGGAAACTACTGAGATAATGTTCATGTTATTGTACAAAGAATATAACAAAAGACCATATTGCTATATTTTTATATGAGAATTCCTGAGAGAACGCATTTAATCATAGCATTTAGTATTTATCTTCATTTAAAGAGAAAGAAATTCAGTTATCTTAGTATCACTGAATTGTGTCTGGCTGCCTGTTCATTTCATGTATATGGTGAAACAGCAACCTGTTACTAAAGTGAACCTGTTTGAAGTGGCCAGTCTATTAAGTGGATCCAAAATGAAATCTGATTTTCTGTGTGCCTATCTTTGCTTTGGAGAGATGGTATAATTAGCGATGTATTGAGGTCCCTTAAAGGCTGATTGTTTTTGTTGGAACCAGCACAAAAATAATCATCTCGATTGTTAGATGTGATTGAATTTTTAAAGTCAGAAAGAAGCAGCAGGAAATACTCATTTTTTTCCTTTTTATTTGCTTTGACATGTTATATCAGATCTCTGTTTATATGTTTTGACAGATTTCTGACTTATATTTTAAATTTATACATCTCTAAGATGTTGAGAGTGGAATGACAGAGGTACAACTTACCATAATGAAGCCTGAACATTGCGATTTGTTGTATTGATACAACTGAAAATCATTTTCTTTCAGAATGAGATGTTAAAAAGAATAACACTTTGAAACACTAGGTTGATAGCTATATGGACAGGAAAGGAATGGATGGTTATGGACTGAGTGCAGGTCGGTGGGACTACGTGAGAGTAAGAGTTCAGCATGGACTAGAAGGGCCGAGATGGCCTGTTTCCATGCTGTAATTGTTATATGGTTTTAAACCGGGCATTTCTGGACGGAGTCAACCTTGTTGCCTTGGTGTAGTTTCCATTTCAGTAATGTAGAGGATACCATCTTTCTCTGTGCTTTCTCCTTGTCAAAACATTGCAAACATTGATCAAACACTTATGGGTCAGCTTGGTCTTCACAACACAGGAGGGGACTGAACCATTATAGTACAAAGTTCTATTCTTCACCTTTCATCCTTTACCCCAAAATACACAGTACCAACCATTAATACAAAATTTTCCGCAGATGCTGGAAATCAAGAGTAGCACACACAAAATGATGGAGGAACTTAGCAGGTCAGGCAACATCTATGGAGAGGAATAAAGAGTCGATGTTTTGGGTTGAGATACTTCATCAGGACTTCATTAAGATTAGTGCTAACCATCCTATCCCTGACCTCACTCCAGCTCATCCTTTTCCCTTCTTCAACACCTCCATCTTGGCTCCCATCTTGCTCCTGAGTCTCCAAATGCAGATCAGACATATTCAGTTTGTGATTCTCTATTCATCTTCTCCACCCAATTCAACTTGATTGCTTCCAATTCTTCCATTTCCATTACTGACAAAATCAAAACAGTGCAAATGGAGACCTCACAGGTCAAATTAAATTGGCACCAAGGTTAAATGACTGAAATGTGCACTGGCTCCCATGGAGGTGGCTAATTAGTGCCTCCATACTAGGGCTCCAGACTATGACGACATGTATTTTAGGGTGCATTTTTTTTTTAAATTTATCTACCAAGAACCCTATCATGGGGAATTACATTTTAACTTTTAAAAAAGAATCAGAATTCTGTACTTTTAAACACTATTCAATTGGTATCACTGTCTAAATCATGTATCATACGTCTACATTTATTATAATTTCCACTCAAAACAGCAAGAGAAATATAGCGTAATTTATCTCACAGTGCAGAAAGACATTTTAATTTCTTATGATTGAAATCAAACTACATTGCTTAAAATGGGACTTATTTATAAAAACACTTTTGAACAATAAACTACCTCATGCAGCATTATTCTTGTCCAGTGCCAAAATGTTAAATTACTTTACTTCCATTCAGCAGAATCTGTCATTCACAAACAACCACTTTTAACTATAATCACTAACCATAATCTTTCAAACAATATTATTATAGCAGCTGGTCATAGAGTCAAAGGACATGGAAACAAGCCCTTTGTCCCTATTCGTCCATGCTGAACGTGTCACCCAATGAGCTGGTCCCATCTGCCTGCATTTGGCCTATAACCCTTTACATCCTCCTTAGCTGCTGGTAGAACAATCTAAGAATCACAATATGGTACATAATGACAAAAATAAAAAATATGATTTTTAAAATATATGATTGTGTTATGATTTCACAAGATTTCTGAATACCTCACAGCTAATAAAGTGTTTTCAAGGTGTAGGTGGTGTGGCAGTCTTCAAAAAAACTGGCAGCTTACTCATGCAGCGTAAACACTAACAATACTACTAAGTCAAATAAATTCATAATGGGAGTATCCTGGGCAGTCGATCTATCCCCCATTTCTACTTGAGAAAGTAAATTGGGATGTTATTACAATGCTCTGTCAAGTTGCTTTTACTGATACTTGGTTATAGCAAATTTCAATCAAAACCTCGATGTACCTTTTTAACTTCAGCATATATTAGAAGACAAAATGAGCCTTGACATGTCCATAAGCAATGTTAGCATTCATTTTGAGAGGACAAGAATATAAAAATAAGGATGTAATGCTGAGGCCTTTATAAGGCACTAGTGAGTCCTTACTTGGAGTATTGTGAGCAGTTTTGGGCCCCTTATCTAAGGAAGGATGTGCTGACATTGGAGACAGTTCAAAGGAGGTTCATAAAAATGATTCCGGGAATGAAAGTTTTTTTATATGAGGGATGTTTGATGGCTCTGGGCCTGTACTCATTGGAACTTAGAAGAATGAGGGGGGATCTCACTCAAATGTTGAATGGCCCTGATAGAGTTGATGTGAATAGTATGTTTCCTACAGTAGGGGAGACTAAGAGCAAGAGGGCACAACCTCAGAACAGAGGGACGTCCATTTAGAACGGAGATGAAGGGGAATTTCTTTAGCCAGTGGGCAGTGAATCTGTGGAATTTGTTGCCTTTGGCAGCTGTGGAGGCCAGATCATTGGGTGTTTTTAAAGCAGAGATTGATAGGTTTTTGAGGGTCTCATAATGAGAGTATCTTAGGCAGTCAATCTAACCCCCATTTCTACTTGAGAAAACAAATTAGGACATTATCACAATGCTCTTTCAAGTTGTGAAAAGTTAAGTAGAGAAGGCAAAGAATGGGGTTGAGAAGCAAATGGATCAGCCATGATCAAATGGTGGAACAGACTAAATGGGCTGAATGGCCTAATTCTGCTACTATGTCTTATGGTCTTATAAGATATCATATTCATGAATCCCAAACTTGCTGCATTAAAAGTTTCAAAATGTTAAGTCCCTTTATTTAGGTTTGAACACGATATGCTGACTCAGGGATGTTGCCATAGAGTTATGATTGGTACCTTGCTTCAGTAGTAAGGAATGAAGTACTGTAATATAGTTCCTAATTGTTGAACTATAGTTCACAGCACATTATTGTATAAAAGTCCTTATCAATGGTCAAACTCGCTGCAGTATTATGCAAGAATTAAATCTAAAGGAATATGTAAGATCTGACTTCAAGAGCAGGAAAACAATTGTGATTGTACTTGCATTAGCAAAGTTTTCAATGGGATAAAGAATACAGTAAAGCCTAAAGCAGGCAATGCTAAGTAGATGGAGTGGTTATGGAGTTTATAACTCATTATTGAAACTTGTTAATAGTGTGATTAAGATCAAGTGGTGTTTAAGAAGGGGATGAAACCAGCGGTGATAAAATGAAGTTTTTCACAATGGTTGAGGTTGTTGTTTCTCTTAATACTAAGCTGGAGGAATTATTACCAATGTAGACTAGGTCTTCTGATATGGAGTCTTACTGTACAAAAGGCAATTGAGAATCCTAGCAATTGGAGACAGATCCCACATTTCCTTTTTAACCTTTTCCTATATTATTTAAATACAATTTATTGAATTAATTTATTTAGAATATGAAAACCTATTGTTTAAATTAATGACTTGATTGTATTTTACCATATAAAAAATCTGATATGCTTTTCCATTGTACCTCCCTCTGCAACTGGATTCTCGACTTCCTTATTGGGGATCACAGTCAGACTGGATCAGTAATAACATCTGCCCCTTGCTAACTATCAACACAGGTGCATCTCAAGGATGCGTGCTTAATCCACTGCTCTACTCTGTCTACAGTTATGACTCTCTGGCCAAGTACATCTCAAATACCATCTATAAATTTGCTGATGATACCAATGTTATTGTTGGTAGAATCTCAGATGCCAATGAGAAGCCAATAAAGGAGGCTGGTTGGGCAGTGTCACAATAACATCCTTGCACTCAACATCAGCAAGACAACAAAACTGGTTGTGGATTTCAGGATGGGGAAGTCGGGAGAACATACACCAGTCCGCACTGGGAGATCAGCAGTGGAAAGGGTACACTAAGCTCCTAGGCACCACACATTGAAGAAATCAATAAGTATACTATTGGCTTAACTTCGTTAGGAGTCTGAGGAGACTTGATATATCACCAAGGCTCTTATAAATTTCTATAGATGCATGGTGGAGAGCATTCTGACTGGCTACATTAGTGTCTGGTATGGAGCCTTCAATGTACAAGATTGCAAGAAACTGCACTGGGTTATCGATTCAGCTTGGGCACAAACCACCACATCATCGAGGACATCTACAACAGGCAGCGGCATCCATCAGGACCCTTACCATCCAGGACACGCCCTCTTTTCATTACTGCCATCACGGAGGAGGTACAGGAGCCTGAAGATTCGCACTCAATGATTTAGGAACAGCTTCTTTCCCTCCACCGTCAGATTTCTGAATGGTCCATTTACTAATGAACACTACCTTGATATTCCTTTTTTTGCGCTATTTATTTACTTTTGCAATTCATAAATTTTTATGTCTACTACTGCACTACTTCTGCAAAACAACAAAGTGCACATCATATAAGTCAGTGATAATAAACCTGATTCTGATAGCTGTTATTTCCTTGGTTTCATAGTGCTTTTCACATTTTTAACTTGGTTACATTTGTAAGCTAGTTACAACATAACAATTCAAAATCTGCTTCATCGGCTGTAAATTGTTTTCAGATGTCCTGAAATAGCACTGTACAAATATAGGCCTCACATTTTTGTTTATACTGTATGTGATTTTATGAACTTTGTATTTGTGCCAAAATGCGTATGTATAAAAATGTGAGCAATTCACACTACAGTATTAATTATTTTAAAATATATCTGTAAGCAGTAGACTTGGAAGAGATAATCACAGAGTTATAGAGGATTATATCACAGAAATAGGCCATTTAGTCCATCTAGTCTGTACCAGTTTGGCATTCTGCCTAGACCCATTTACTTGCACTGGACTATAACCCGCCATTTGTCTCTCATTCGTGTATCTATCTGAATTTCTCTTAATTTTTCAATTGAACCCACATCTACAACTTCCACTGGCAGCTCATTCCACACTTACACCACCCACTGAGTGAAAAGGTTCGCCCTCAGATTTCCCTTAAATAGTTCACTTTCACCCTAAACCAATGACCTCTAGTTCTAGTCTCACCCAACCTGAGGGGAAAATCCTTATATATCCCCTCATAATTTTGTATACCCTTAAAAGATCTCCCTCATTTTCCTGAGCTATTTTGAATGAAGTCCTAAACTATTCAGATATTCCCTATAAATCAAATTCCGGCAACACCCTTGTACATTTTCTCTGCACTCTTGCCAGCTTATACATTACAACTTTATAATTCCTTAGACTGATAGGCAGTCCAAAGGCCATTTAGGTTCCTGTCACTGGGGCACCAAATGCAAGGCACCTTGATATTATGAAAGCACTCAGTTTCAAGTTGGAATAAAGCGAGATCTTATAGATGTATATAAAATCATCGGGGGCAGAGATGAAGTGAATGTACGCAAGCTTTTCCCTCTCAGGCTGGGTGAGACTAGAACTAGAGGTTTCATATGCCAAAATACTATACAACATGTTACATTTTCTTTCAAAGTTTTGTAAATTTCCTTAATATTTTCACCCAGTCCTTAGAAAATGCCAAACACAGAGTTGGTGTTTCTTAGGAATATTTAGGGTGAAACGGGATGAACATGAAAAAAGAAAAATACGGTAACACATGAAACCTGTAACAACCAAGTTCAATATAAAATCTGTTATAACACAGATTTCCCAAGGAAATATTCTGTACAGTTATATCATGCCTCAATGTCAAATTTACCATTAGTCATTTCCATCTGTTTGATCTTGCATTTGTGTGTGTTACAGAAGAAGTCCACAATATCAATCCTCATCCATGATTCCTTCTTTCAAGCTACCAAATAACTCTGATAATTTGCTATGTCATTATTAGGACCATTGGTGGTGAGGATCAAAAATGTAGTCCTTTCTGCCATCTCACCAGAGTGCCAGTTCCCATGCTCATCTCCATTCGCAAGTTCTTGGTTTGTATATTCCCTTTTAAATTATTGGGGCCCAAGTTGTGCAATGAGGTTGAAATCTGTTCAATTTAGTTAAAAATAATTGTTTTTAAAATAGTTAAAATAATTTATTTAATGTGAATATCACTTCATGTTGAGAAAAGAAAAGCGATATTACTTGAAAAACATGCAAATGTGTTTAGTTGAAAATTCTGAGAATCTGTGTGCAAGGTACTCTTGTATAGTATTGAGCACTGAATCTGCCATCGACTTGTGAGGGTTCACATTTAATTTTCAGCACGCAGTTAATTGCTCATGCCTGGGGAGGGGCAGTACAAGTTGTACTCATTCACCATAAAGTGACCGATGCATGAATGTTACAGTGTTTATGTTTCATTTGTCTCGCTTTTTCAGGGATATTAAAGTTGATTCACTTCATTGTGAGATTTGTTTTTTTGGGGCAGCAGCATGTTGCAATAAAAAACAATCAAAGCTCTCGATTACCTTGACACAGTACTGTCGTAAGTTTATGTATTGGACTGTACTTCTGCTGAAAAATATTCATGAATTATGTGAATAATGATAAACTTGATTCTGATATGAGTCTATTATGTGGGAAGGGGTTAGGGAGAGTGGAATCATCGTTGGGAAAAGAGGAAGTGAGGGGGTATGAGCAGAAAGCACCAGAGAGACATTCTGTCTATACAAATAAAATTAAATATTGCAGAAAGGGAAGGGAAAAAATACTGAGGTAGTGTTCATGGGCTCATTGTCCATTCAGAAATCTGATGGTGGAGGGAAAGAAGCTGTTCCTGAAATGTTGAGTGTGTGTCTTCAAGCTCCTGTACCTTCTCCCTGATGGTAACAATGAGAAGAAGGCATATCTTGGGTGATGGGGGTCCTTAATGATGGATGCTGCCTTTTTGAGGCATCACATTTTGAAGGTGTTCTTTATGCTGGAGAGGCTAGTGCCCATGATGGAGCTGGCTTGAGATTACAACTTTCCGCAGCTTCTGCTAATCCTGTGACCCCCTCCAATCCAGATGGTGGTCTAACTAGTTCAAATGCTCTTCAAGGTACATCTGTAGAAATTTGCGAGTGTCTTTGGTGACATATGAATTGTCCTCAAACCTCTAATGAAATATAGCCGCTATATTGCCTTCTTTGTAGTTTCATCAATATATTGGGCCCAGGACAGATCCTCAGAGATGTTGATACACAGAAACTTGAAATTGCCCTTTCCACTTATGATCCCTCGATAAGGACTAGTGTATGTTCCCTCGACTTCCCCTTCTTGAAGTTCACAATCAGTTCCTGGGTTTATGGATGTTGAGTACAATGTTGTTGCTGCAACACCACTTGACTAGCTAATCTGCCTCACTCCTGTATGCCTTCTTGTCACCATCTGAAATTCTGTCAACAATAGTTGTGTCACTGGGAAATTTACAGATGGCATTTGAGCTGTGCCCAGTCACACGATCGTGGGTGTAGGGAAAGTAGAGCAGTGGGCTAAGCACGCATTCTTGAGGTACACAAGTGTTGACTGTCAGCAAGGAGGAGCTGTTATTTCCAATCTGCACAGATTGTGGTCTCCAGGTGAGAAAGTCAAGGATCCAGTTATAGAGGGAAGTACAGAAGCCCCAGCTTTTGGAATTTGTTGCTAAGAACTGAGGGTATGATTGTGTTGAACACTGACCTGTAGTGAAAAAAC
This sequence comes from Mobula hypostoma, assembly GCF_963921235.1. Taxonomy (NCBI): domain Eukaryota; kingdom Metazoa; phylum Chordata; class Chondrichthyes; order Myliobatiformes; family Myliobatidae; genus Mobula; species Mobula hypostoma. Next base: position 24,994,522 of record NC_086099.1, on the reverse strand, counting down.
AGCAGCCATATGTAGGCATTACTGTTGTCCAGGTGATCCAAGGCTGCTGAAGACCCAGTAGGATTGCACCCCTGGAGACCTTTTGTGACGAGAGGCAAGCTGCAGCAGGTCCAAAGTCCTTGCTCAGGCAGAAGTTGATTCCAGCCATGACCAAACTTTCAAAGCACTTAATCACAGTAGATGTGAGTGCCACTGGGCAATAGTTGTTGAGGCAGCTCACCCTGCTCTTCTTGGGCACTGGTATGATTACCACCCGTTTGAAGCAGGTGGGAACCTCCGACTGCAGCCGTGAGAAACTGAAAATGTCCTTGAACATTCCCACATTCCCACCAGTTGGTCCGCACAGGTTTTCAGAGCCCTAACAGGTACACCATCAGGGCCTGACGCCTTGTAAGGGTTCACCATCTTGAAAGACATCCCAATATTGGCCTCTGAGACAGAGATCACAGGGTCACCAGGTGCTGCAGGGACTGGCACAGGTGTAATTTTATTCTCCCTTTCAAAGCGTGCATAAAAGGTGTTGAGCTCATCTGGGAAGGAAGCATTACAGCCAATCATGATGTTAGGTTTCAGTTTGTAGGAAGTAACGGCCTGTAAACCCTGCCAGAGCTGATGTGGATCCGATTCTGTCTCTAACTTCCGCTGGAATTGTTTTTTTCCCCTTAAAATAGCATTCCATAGGTCGTACCTCACCTTCTTGTGTAGGTATCGGTCATTCAAGATCACCGGTCTTGAATGCCACAGATCTAGACTATGAATCTCCTAGTTCATCGATGGCTTTTGGTTATGTTCGGTATGTTCTGGAAGGGACACACCTGTCGACACAGGTCTTGCTGAGGTCAGTGACAACTGTGGCATATTCATTCGGACTCGGAGATGAATCCCTGAATATTGTGCAGTCCATTGACTCAAAGCAGTCCTGTTAAGTGCTTCCCTACCTCCCTTCACCATACCTTTTTGGTCCTCACCACTGCTGCTGGGGTCTTTAGTCTCCACGTATACATTGGGAGTAGAAGTACAGCCAGGTCATCAGACTTTCCAAACTGTGGACGTAGGTATTGTTGATGGTGGTATAATAGTGGTCAAGTGCATTGGCATGTCTGGTTCTACAGATGATACGTGTTATGATACGGTAAATGTTCAGACTTCTTCAAGCCAGCCTGGTTGAAATCTCCCGCAATGATAGGGAAGGCATCAGGATGTGCAGATTGGTGTCTGCTGATTACATTGCTCAGCTCCTCCAGTGTTTTTCTGATGTTGGATTGAAGTGGAATGTACACCACTACCAGGATGATTGCAGAAAACTCCCTCGGCAGATAAAATGGGTGACATTTGACCACCAGATGTGTTCTAGGATAGGTCAGCAGTACTGAGAACCACCATGTTTGTGTACCATGGTGAGTTAATCATAAAGCATATTCCACCTCCTCTGCCTTTAAAAGACCTGAGGTGTCCTACCTTTGCGGAAAATGGTGAATTTATCATGCCACAGTGCTGCGTCAAGAATTGCTAGCATGAGCCACGTTTCTGTAAAGCAGAGTACACAGTTGTCCCTGATGTCCCTCTGATAACTCCAATCTTGCTCTGAGGTATTCAATTTTATTTTTCAGACACTGTACATTCACCAGCAGGATAGTCAGGGGTGGCAGTCGAAAGCCTCTGCATTTCAATCATACCTGTAGACCGGTGCGATGTCCTTCTTCGTTTTTTAAAAAGAGAACTGCACTCACGACCCAAGTCCGCTATCCGAGGTTAATCAATTTTGAGTATCGAGAAGATATTTTAAATGACTTAGAATGATGCTGCTTACTGAAGTACTCATGGCTCTGACTGTAGATTTCAGCTGTAATAGTCCTAAACGGGAATATTTGAATGAATCCCATTGAAGCAGCACGAAAAGTGTTGCTGCTTAATGGCGCCATCTTACTGGAATTCCCTTGCTCCTTTCTAACTTACCAGGGCCCCAGCTTCTGTGCTCTCATTCAACTTACTAGAATCCTGTACTCTCTTGAAATGTACCTGGTTCACTGAGAAATTTATTATAATTATTCATACTCCATGAAGAAATGAATTAAATATGTCTGGGTAGTAATTGCATTACATTCAAAATTTGAAATCCTAATGTACTTAGGAGATGATGCTACTATGTCCTCAGAGATGAAAGATGTAGCTATTGATGCTGGTATAGGCCCAAGCTGCACTTGCTTTTTTGTGGAATACATGGAACAGCCTTTGTTTCAGCCCCATTCAGGCCCACTCTTTCAACTCTTACTGGTATTCTGATGACTGCATTGGTGCTGGTTCAAGCAGCCATACAGAAATTGTAAATTTCATCACTTTTACTGCTAATTTCTATCTTACTCTCACCGTCATATGGTTCATCTCTGAGTTTTTCCTTCTCTTACTGGATTCTCCATCAACATTTCAGAAAATAGACATGTCACAAATATTCATTACAAACCCACAGACACCCACAGCTATTTTAATTACATTCCTCACCACCCTGCTTCCTGTAAGGATTCCATTAAAAAGAATATCTGAAGGGCTCCATATATGAAATGTTTCTATTTCCTCACATACTCCCTGACCTATTGCAAGTTTCCAATATTTACTGTTTGTATTTCAGCAGCAAGCAATTGAAAACCAAAAAACACAAGGATTCCTAATCAACTACAGTTGAAGTCAGAAGTTTACATACACCTTAGCCAAATACATTTACACTCAGTTTTTCACAATTCCTGACATTTAATCCTAGAAAACATTCCCTGTCTTAGGTCAGTTAGGATCACTACTTTACTTTAAGAATGTGAAATGTCATTATAATAGTAGGGAGAATAATTTATTTCAGGTTTTATTTCTTTCATCACTTTTCCAGTGGGTCAGAAGTTTACATACACTTTGTTAGTATTTGGTAGCATTGCCTTTAAATTGTTTAACTTGGGTCAAACATTTTGGGTTGCCTTCCACAAGCTTCTCACAGTAAGTTGCTGGAATTTTGTTCCATTCCTCCAGACAGAACTGGTGTAACTTGAGTCAGGTTTGTAGACCTCCTTGCTCGCATACTCTTTTTCAGTTCTGCCCACAAATTTTCTATCGGATTGAGGTCAGGGCTTTGTGATGGCCACTCCAATACCTTGACTTTGTTGTCCTTAAGCAATTTTGCCACAATTTTGGAGGTATGCTTAGGGTCATTGTCCATTTGGAAGACCCATTTGCGACTGAGCTTTAACTTCCTGGCTGATGTCTTGAGATGTTGCTTCAATACATCCACATAGTTTTCCTTCCTCATAATGCCATCTATTTTGTGAAGTGCACCAGTCCCTCCTGCAGCAAAGCACCCCTGCAACATGATGCAGCCACCCCCATGCTTCACGGTTGGGATGGTGTTCTTCCGCTTGCAAGCCTCACCCTTTCTCCTCCAAACATAATGATGGTCATGATAGCCAAACAGTTCAATTTTTGTTTCATCAGACCAGAGGACATTTCTCCAAAAAGTAAGATCTTTGTCCCCATGTGCACTTGCAAACTGTACACTGGCTTTTTTAAGGCGGTTTTGGAGCAGTAGCTTCCTCCTTGCTGAGTAGCCTTTCAGGTTATGTCGAAATAGGACAGGTTTTACTGTGGCTATAGATACTTCTCTATCTGTTTCCTCCAGCATCTTCACAAGGTCCTTTGTTGTTGTTCTGGGATTGATTTGTACTTTTCACGCCAAAGTACGTTCATCTCTAGGAGACAGAATGCGTCTCCTTCCTGACCGGTATGACAGCTGCGTGGTCCCATGGTGTTTATGCTTGCGTACTATTGTTTGTACAGATGAACGTGGTACCTTCAGGCATTTGGAAATTGCTCCCAAGGATGAACCAGACTTGACATCATTTTCTGACCTCAATCTGATAGAAAATTTGTGGGCAGAACTGAAAAAGCGTGTGCGAGCAAGGAGGCCTACAAACCTGACTCAGTTACACCAGTTCTGTCTGGAAGAATGGAGCAAAATTCCAGCAACTTACTGTGAGAAGCTTGTGGAAGGCTACCCAAAATGTTTGACCCAAGTTAAAAGGCAAAGCTACCAAATATTAACGAAGTGTATGTAAACTTCTGACCCAATGAGAAAGTGATGAAAGAAATAAAAGCTGAAATAAATCATTCTTTCTACTATTATTCTGACATTTCATATTCTTAAAATAAAGTAGTGATCCTCACTGACCTAAGACAGGGAATGTTTTCTAGGATTAAATGTCAGGAATTGTGAAAAACTGAGTTTAAGTGCATTTGGCTAAGGTGTATGTAAACTTCTGACTTCAACTTCATCTATGGTTTTGCAAATTTTTGTACTAATGTACTTTGTGGGATGTCCTGTCACAGAGAAGTAAGACATTTTATTAATAAATATTGCCACCTGTCTCTTTCCATTGCATCAATGTCCTTGTTCATGCTCACGATTCTCTCACCCATGCACCTAAACCCCCAGCCCCCCAACACCACCACATAGCATATTAAACACTATTCTCCAACCTCCCCTCTCCCATTTTGTGTCAACAATCTCAAAGGATCAATCTATTCCAGCTGCTACCATCCGGGAAACCGGTACCACAGCATAAAAGCCAGGACCAATAGGCTCCAGGACAGCTTCTTCCACCAGGCCATCAGACTGATGAACTCACGCTGATTTGAGTGTACTCTATATTACATTGACTGTTCTATTTACTATAAATTATTATAAATTACTGTGATTGCACATTGCACATTTAGATGGAGATGTAACGTAAAGACTTTTACTCCTCATGAATGTGAAGGATGTAAGAATTAAAGTCAATTCAATTCAATTCAATATATAAAAAAATTAAATGATATGGAAATAATTTTGGAAAACACAGCTGAAGCAGAAGACCAGTCATGGTCTTGGTGTAAGGCAGAACAGGTTACGAAGATCAGATGGCCACACCCTATTAATAATTCTTGTGTACATGTGGATCAATGATGGTATGAAGTTAATTCAGATGAGTCACAGAAAAATCAAAATTTATGTCATTAAATTAATAAGTCTAAGAGTGATAACAATTTGTAAGAGAGAGATTGTATGAAATTGGCTTAATAACCCAAAATACATTGCTCAGGCCACACAGGACTAGAAGACATTTTCTGCAGATTAATCAAATTAATTGCAAGGGGGGATAAAAATGTTTGTTAATTAAAGAAGGAAAAGGTGTCACTAGTATATTATATTAAATTATTACATTATCTTATTTTGGTGTTGTTCTATGTATGATTAGCCAAAACAGTCTATGAAAGACTTTGGAGAAAAAATTATTTAGGTTACAGGGAAATCCTCAACTTTAATTTTTAGCTCAATATTTGTTCCATTTATTTCTTGGACAGGAAAGGAAACATACTTAAAAACAATCATGACTCATGATAAAGTCTTGGAAGGATTCCATGTCTTTAAAATTTAAATACAGCCGCATTTCTAGGGTGCAGCTGGTGCTAAACTGCATTTAAAATGATTTCAATTCACAACATCTTAAAGTAGCATAATTTCTGTCACCTTGGGATATGTTATGGTACTACTAATCTATTAATACTAAATCTCCGGACTACTAATCCAGAGGCCTGGACCAACAATTCATGACATTTGTGGGATTTAAATTCAGTTAATAATTTGGAGAAACTGTAACATGTCTTAGAAATGATAATTAGAAAATTCACTGATTCTGGCAGAATGCAATCTGAAGAGCAATCAACAGATTATTGGTAAGTGTCACCTCACAGCAATTCTCCTCAGGATGATAGTACACCAGACTCCTTTGTCATTCGCTGCCACAAACCTTATGCTAGTCTCATAGACTGAGTTGGTTGACACTGAATCACAACAATCTGTAGTCAGGGCCCCAAGGCAAGAGCTGGGAATTCTCAAGGCGACCTGAAAGGTAATCAGCAACTTTCTTCCTCTCAAGACTCCAGCAACAGATAAATTACATCCCAGGAGTTCACAGACTAGGAGTTAAGGGATTGCATTCTTTCCCCTTTAAGACTTCGTTAGATTATGACAGTTAAGATTGTCTCAGTGTGGTAGCTTCATTGGCAGTGCCAGCCATACCTTATACTTCCAATCGTGATTGCAGAATAAGTAACTGTGATCAAATAGCAGCTGTCCAAATGTCAATATTCCAGTTGTCAATGTAATCTGAACTTGCTTTCAAAGGTCCACAGCAATGTAATGCAATTAATTGTAAAACAACCCGAAGCAAGATCTGTTTAAATATCAACCATTTCTCTGGCTAGAATTAAAGTAAGGAGAATCAGACTCTTGTAAAGTACAAAACTTCACTGTTCATATTATAGTACTGGAACATAATGCAAAGAAATATAATAAGACATATTGGAGGTGGGAAGATGGCGGCGCGATGCAGCTCGCAGCAGCCACTCCAGTGATGGTGTCTGTTATTTGTCAAGTAGGGTGCCGTGCACAATCCTGATTGATGGAGACGGACGTGAGAGCACGGAAGAACATCCGGTGAAACTTCTGAAATTGCTGCTTCGCTGCTACTGTGTGGTCCAGAATCTCCAGAGGAGAAGGCCCTGAGTCCCTGGCTTTGCTTGTTGCTCAGCGGCCAGGGTGGGGTCGAAGCGCTCGGCAGAGGATGGTGCTTGGAGAGGCTGTGTCGGAGGGGCTGGTCGGAGGCTCGAAGTTTTCGGACAGACTCAGAGTCCGCTGCGGTCGGGTGCTTCCAATGGTGCTGCATCGGCGAGTTGGCGGCGCTTGGAGGTTCATGGCGGGGATAGTTCCTCTCTTCTGCCGCCTGCATGAGATGATGAGGCTATCGAGACTTTGAGACTTTTTTTTTAACCGTGCCCATGGTCTGATCTTTATCAAATTATAGTATTGTTTTGCACTGTTGTAACTATACGTTATAATTATGTGGTTTTGTTAGTTTTAGTCTTGGTTTGTCCTGTGCTTTCTTGTGATATCATTCTGGAGGAATGTTGTATCATTTTTCAATGCATGCATTTCTAAATGACAATAAACGTAAACTGAAACTAGCCTTTAGGCAGATCTCTTCGAAATGTTAATAATGATGTGTGAAATTAGGGTGATTAGACTACAGGCAGTGTTTAAAAATGTCCTTGTCTCTGATCAGAATTGCCTTCTTCTTGGATTGTAGGATTCAGGAGATTGCTATCTAACAATTAAAGAATTTATAGATTTGATCAAGATTTTCTATTACCCTTAATATTGATTATTTTATATAGCATGTTTAATTAGCTCAATGTAATAATTTGCAAAGTTGACAGTTTTAGAAATAATTTGCATAATAAAATATTACCTTTCCAGATGTTGTTACTGCTGCAAACACAGTTGAAGAGTATGGTGACCAAGCAACATCTCCAACTGGTGAATTTAGATCATAGGTGAACAGTGGATTCCTGGAAGAGAACATACACTATTTAAAATAAAAACTATTTACTTCTTGGATAAACTCAATTCTTGTACTAGATTAATTCTAATGCTTATCTTAAATGGAATCATATCTGTCACTGTACATTAATAAACTGATGTCTTACATAAACACAGACTTTCCAAATGGCATTTATGTTTTTGTTTTGTTTAAGTTGAGTGTTACATTCCCACTGGTAAAATGTAGTCCAATTTAAAGTGTATCCCAATTAATTTGCTGGTGATTAAATAGAAAACATTTATGGTTTGTCAAATGAAAAGAAGTGCACATAGATCCAACAGCATTGAAAACAAAACTTGTCAAAGATTAGATGAGCTCCACAAGAGTTCTGAGCATCCATATTGAAGATAAGAAACAAATATAATCAAAGTCTGGCTGCAGAAAGAACTATCAGCGTTACAAACTCATTCAACTAACTTTATACCAAGTGTTGAGGTATGGATTAGTAATGACTATATCTTTAATTGGCGCTCAGCAAGATGAAGTAAAAAATGCTGACCTTCTCTGACAAATAACCCAAGGTGGAATGGAAACAAATGCAATGGTAAAACGTTAAGCTAACTGCACGGTTGAAATCCCACAAAGTGAGGTTGTGAGCCATCCATACCATTGGAAAACTGGAAGAATTTGTTCAAGTCAGGTGACCTGTTGCCTCACTTGCAACAACTGTTTGGCGCCCTGACTGGAGGTGAAGGAGAAGGTGAATGGGCAAGTGTATCGCTTATAGTGATATGTACCAGGAGGGAGATTAGTGGGGAGGGATGAATGGACAAAGGAATTGCAGAGGAAACAATCCCTATGGAAAGTAGAAAATGAGGTGAGGGTAAGTAAAGATGCCATTGCCAGAAGGTTTGATTAGTAACCATAATAATATCAAATGAACACAAATTAAAGATTATTGGTAAAAATCCACAAATCATTGCATATGATCCAGAAAGCTTATTAGATCTAGTAGTCAATGCTTGTTTTTGAGAAAATACAGCAAGCAGTCTAGAACCACTTCTAAATTACACTCTTTCAAAAGTAATATTCAATGAATGCATAGAAAAAGTACTTGGATCCTGAAAAATCTCCAAATTCATCAAATAATTTTAGCAAGGCAGGGGTAGGTTCCTTGGGATTAGAAATATAAACCAGTAAGTGATCAGCGTACAGAGAAATCTTATGAATGGTCTCATTCACAAGAATCCCATGAATATTTTTAGCTTCACGGAGAGCGATAGCAAGGGGCTCTAATACTAGGTTAAATAACAAAGGGCTCAATGCACGATCTTGTCTTGTCCCCCGTGAAAGCTGAAAAAAAGGGGATCTACAGTTATTGGTAATAACAGTAGCGATAGGGGTTTTTTTATATCATTCTAATCCAATTATTAAAATTAACACCAAAACCAAATTTCTCTAAAATATTAAATAAGTATTTCCATTGGACTGGATCAAATGCTTTTTCAGCATCCAAAGAAACAACACATTGTGGAGTTTTAAAAGAAGACGAGTATATAACATTAAATAATCTCCGAACGTTTGAGAAAGAATAATGACCTTTTATAAAGCCCCACACATCAAAGTTGCTGGTGAACGCAGCAGGCCAGGCAGCATCTCTAGGAAGAGGTACAGTCGACGTTTCAGGCTGAGACCCTTCGTCAGGACTAACTGAAGGAAGAGTTAGTAAGGGATATATAAGAGAGAATCTCTTACTAACTCTTCCTTCAGTTAGTCCTGACGAAGGGTCTCGGCCTGAAACGTCGACTGTACCTCTTCCTAGAGATGCTGCCTGGCCTGCTGCGTTCACCAGCAACTTTGATGTGTGTTGCTCGAATTTCCAGCATCTGCAGAATTCCTGTTGTTTGCGTTTTATAAAGCCCGTTTGATCTTTAAAAATAATTTTATCCACAATATGTTCCAACCGATTGGCCATTATCTTTGACAGAGTCTTAGCATCGACATTCAATAATGAAATAGGCCTAAATGAGGCACAATCAGTAGGATCTTTATCCTTTTTAAGAATTAAAGAAATAGAGGCCTCACAAAAGGTAGAGGGTAAATCACCTTTCACAAAAGAATCCCTAAACATTTCCAACATATATGGAGAGAGCAATTTTCTGATTTTTTAATAAATTTCTACAGGGTAACCATCAAGTCCAGGGGCCTTACCAGATTGCATTAAAAAAATAGCTTTATGAATTTCAGCTTCAGTAATTGGGGCATCAAGAGTTTGTTGATCCTCAACAGAAATTTGACGAAAAGCAATCTTTCGTAAAAAAAACATTCATTTTGGAAGAATCTACTGAAAATTGAGATTTATAAAGTTCAGTATAAAAATCTTGAAAAATCTTATTAATTTCCTCATATTCCCAAGCCAGGCTACCAACTTCCCTAAGAATTTTCAAAATTTGCCTTTTGGCTCTGGCCGTTTTTAATTGAGATGCAAGCAGTTTGTTATTTTTATCCCAAAACATATAAAATTGACTCTTTAACTTAAGCAAATAACCTTCAATAGGATAGGTTAATAGTAAATTATATTGTGATTGGAGTTCCACCCTTTGTTTAAATAAATCAATATTAGGGGAGATCGCAAAGGTATTATCTAAGTCTTTAATTTGTTTTGAAATTCTATCTAATTTTACTTTAGTCTGTTTTTTAAGCTTAGCTGAATAAGAAATGATATGACTACATAAAAATGCTTTAAATGTATCCCATATGATTAATTTAGATATACCCCCATATCATTTAAAAGAAAAAAATCTTTTATCTGGGTTTCAATGAAGCCGACCAAGTCAGAGTTTTGCAATAATGTCTGAGACAAATTAAATTTTCACATAAGTGAACTGTTCCCTTTAAATGAACCTGTTCCTATATATGATAATATTCCTTTCAGAGTCACAGATTCCTTTAGATACTTAGGTGTTCCAATTACTAAAAAATACAGAGATCTTTATAAAGCTAGTTTTGTTCCCTTGGTAGATTCTATGAAGTATTTATTTAGTAGATGGAATCCACTTACATTTTCACTTGCTGGTCGCATCCATGCAGTCAAAATGATGATCTTACCAAAAGTTTTATTTTTATTTCAGAACATCCCTGTTTTTTTTGACTAAGAAGTTTTTTGATCAGATTGATTCTATTATTTCATCTTTTATTTGGAATAATAAAAAACCAAGAATTAATAAATGTCACTTACAAAAATTAAAGAAGGATGGAGGTCTTGCTTTGCCTAATTTAAGAATGTATTACTGAGCTGTTAATGTGCGATATATGTCCCTTTGGTTACACTGGGTCGATAAGAACGATCGGCCAATTTGGGTAGACTTGGAGCTGTGAAACAGTTTTATTTAACTTCGTTATTGGGAGCTGCTTTACCTGTACAATTAGCTAAAGTTGCTATTTTAAATGTATATCCTGTGATTAAGCATTCTTTACAAATTTGACTCCAGTTTTGTAATTTTTTTATCCTTAAAAAATTTAAACTTTTTATTTAATTTATCGAAATTACTTTTTTAAGCCTTCACTGAATGATCCTTTTTTTTTACTTTGGAAGAATAAAGGCATTAATTCTTCTTTGGATTTATTTGAAGAAGATAGACTGATGTCTTTTGAGCAATTAGTTGATAAATATTCTCTTTCATACTCACACTTCTTACAATACTTTCAAATTAGACATTTCTTACAAAAATATTTAAGTAATTTTCCTTACATATTGGATGCTGACCTGTTAGATATTATCACGAGTATGAATCCTTTGATGAAGCGTTCCATTGGAAGAATTTATAATTTACTATTACAATGGGATAAGCGTCCTCTATTTAAGATTAAACAAGATTGAGAAAAGGAACTTAATTTGATTTTTGTGACGGAGGACTGGACGTGGATTCTGAAGTTAGTTAACTCTTCTTCGATCTGTGCTAGTCATTCACTGATTCAATTCAAAATTGTACACCATTACTATTTGACGAAGGAGAGATTGTCTAAAATATTTCCTAATGTTGATAGTGATAGATGTAAAACTGAGATAGCTATATTGACACATATGTTTTGGTCCTGTTCTATATTGAAACAGTTCTGGAAGTCAGTTTTTTCGACAATTTCTAAAGTACTAAAACTTAATTTACAACCTAACAAATTAACTGTGCTTTTTGGAATAATTCCTCAAAATATGGGTGGTACCTCTTTGCCTGATCAACACGTTATTGCATTTGTCACATTGGTAGCTCAGAGGGCCATTCTGTTGATGCGTCAGCTCCCACTTTGTCACAGTGGTTCCATCAAGTGATGCTATGTCTTAGTTTGGAGAAAATTAGAAGTGGAAACTTTGAGCCTTATGTTACGTACCCCGTAACTGGGTTGCCAAACCAGCAGAAATGGATCACTCAGTTGGAGTCTGGATTACTAGAACTAAGAAAGTTTTATTAAAGAAACAAGCAACACAGTAATCGAAAGGATAATAAATGCAACAGTTCAGCAATGATAAACACACGTGCACAGAATTAAGATAACAGGATCAACCAAGCTCTATCGTTGTCTAGGGGTAAATGACCAATTTCAAAGTGACACAAAGTCCAGTTCAATTTAGTTCAGTTCGCAGTAATCGTTGCCATGGCGATGGACAATGTGGGGGGAAGGAGAGAGAGAACGAGAACGAATGATCATTCCAAAATGGCTTCCACTCACAGACCTGCGATATTGCTCATAAGCAGCTTTCGGGCGAGTCCTTTGTGATGTCACCTGAGGTCACCGACTGTGACCCCTCCTCCAGATGCAGTCGATCCTCTGCAGTGACCCGGCACCCAAGCTAGGGTGGACACACACCGGGTTCCCACTGATCGTACCTTTCCACCCTGTGCGTTTATGGCCCGGTACTTCCCACCGACTTGTGAGAGGCGCACCGCTTCCAGGGTCTCAGTACCTCGGGTGTCGTGTGTGTTGCCTTAGCGAACCTGTCCCTTTTTATCCCCCTGCTGGGGTATCACCTGTCCATCACTTCAAACAGTTCAGGGTTCAAAGGGGGAGCCGCTCTAGACAGCTCTCTCTCCCGTCCCTTCATTACACATCTCCAGATCGCCTGTCCATCACTTCAAACAGTTCAGGGTTCAAAGGGGGAGCCGATCTTGACAATACCCAGACTTATGGCTCCTTCATTAACACCTCCAAATGCTGCTTCATTGTGTGCCTTATCTCTCCCTCCCCTGAGGACAGGTGGCAGACCAACTGCTGATGCCTCTGGTGCTAGCCCAGGCCAGCAAACATCTTAATTTATGTGTATTCTCCTCACACTATGTTTGATTTCGAGAAAAGATGGGGTTTATTTGCTTGCTATTATCATTTGAGTTAATTGATAGATTTCCTTCACGATCTAGTTGTAAATTTTTGTATATTTTTTTGCTGGCGGTTTGATGTTTATCTTTTCTTAGAAGCTTTTTGTATAATGCATGGCTCCAGGGTTGAACACCCAATGGGTTTTTTTTCTCTCACCTTTATTTCCTTTAGTAGGGATTTTTTTCTTTTTGTCACAAAAAAGTTTTCAATCTTTTAATATGAATGTCTTTTTTTCCTCTTAAAAAAAGAAAAAGTACTTGGAACACTGTAAAGTAAATAAGGAGGTAATAGAGATAGTTCACATTACAGCAGAGGAAGTACTAGATGTCTTAAAGTTACTAAGCTTGATAAATCCCCAGGGTCTGACCAAGTGTATCAAAGAACACTGTGGGTGACTGGAGAAGAAACTGTGGGAGTCCTAGCAGCAACTACAGCTATATAGGACCCTGGTCAGACCCCACTTGGAGTACTGTGCTCAGTTCTGGTCGCCTCACTACAGGAAGGATGTGGAAACTATAGAAAGCATTCATAGGAGATTTACAAGGTTGTTGCCTGGATTGGCAAGCATGACTCATGAGAATAGGTTGAGTGAACTTGGCCTTTTCTCCTTGGAGCGACAGAGGATGAGAGGTGACCTGATTGAGGTGTATAAAATGATGAGAGGCATTGTAGATAGTCAGAGGCTTTTTCCCAGGGCTGAAATGGCTAACACAAGAGGACACAGTTTTAGGTGCTTGGAAGTAGGTACAGAGGAGATGTCAAGGGTAAGTTTTTTACGCAGAGAGTGGTGAGTGTGTGGAATGGGCTGTCGGCGATGGTGGTGGAGGCGGATACAATAGGGTCTTTTAAGAGACTCCTAGATAGGTACACAGAGATTAGAAAAATAGAGGTATATGGGAAATCTGAGGTATTTTCTAAAGTAAGTACATGTTCAGCACAGCATTGTGGGCCAAAGGGCCTGTATTGTGCTATGGGTTTTCTATGTTTCTATCTTTCTAACTTTTCCATTACTGCTAGCCATGGGTAGACTGGAGGGTATTGAAACTAGTGCCTTCACTTAAGGGCTGCAAAGAAAAACCTGGGAACTATAGACCAGTAAGTCTAACATCTGTGGTAGGTAAGTTACTGGCGAGGACTCTGAGGAAAAAGATTTACCTATATCTGAAAAGGCTGGGATTGATTAGGCTTGGCTTTGTGGATGTGAGATTATGTTTTACGAACTTGAGTATTTTGCTGATCTGACTAAAGTCGATGTGGGAAGGGCTGCAGACATAGTTTATATGGATTTCAGCAAGACTTTTGATGAAGTTACACCTGGTTATCTGGTCTGGAATTTTAGATCACATGAAACCCAAGGAGAGCTGGCTGATTTAGAATAGAATTGGAATTGGTTTATTATTTATTTAGATGTATTTAGATACAGTGAAAAGCTTGTCTTGCATATTTGTTCAGGCGCATCAAATCATGACACGGTGCATTGAGATAGAACAAGGCAAAACAATAACCATGCAGAATAAAGTTTAACAGTTACAGAGAAAGTGCAGGGCAGGTAGACAAAAGAGAGTGAGATCATAATGAGATAGATTGTGATGTCAAGAGGCCATGTTTTTATATGAAGAGATCATTTAATAGTCTTATAACTGCAGGACGCTGGGGAGTGTTGCAAAACAGAGGGACATTGGAGTACATGTACATAGTTCACTAAAAGTGGAGTCACAGGGAGACGGGGCGGGGGGGCAGTGAAGGAGACATTTGGCATGCTGGCCATTCAGGGTACTGAGTATAAAAGATGGGAGGTCATTGTGTAATTATATAGGATGCTGGTGAGGCCACACTTGGAGATTTGTGTTCAGTTTTAGTTGCCTTGCCACAGGAAAGATGTTATTAAACTGGAAAGAGTACAGAAAAGAGTGTTACGTATCCCGTAACTGGGTTGCCAAACCAGCAGAAATGGACCACTTAGTTGGAGTCTGGATTACTGGAACTAAAAAAGTTTTATTAAAGAAATAAGCAACACAGTACTCTAATCAAAAGGATATAAATGCAACAGTTTAGCAATGATAAAACACACATGTACACAGAACTAGGATAATAGGATCAATCAAGCTCTATCGCAGTCTAGGGGTAAATGATCAGTTTCAAGTAACGCAAAGTTCAGTTCAATTGAGTTCAGTTCAGTTCGCAGTAATCGCTGTTGTGCCGTTGGGGCGGGGAGAAGAAAGTGAATGAATATTCAAAACGGATTCCACACAGACCTTCGATATTCCTCGCAGTTAGCTTTCGGGCAAGCCCTTTGTAATGTCTTCTGAGGTCACCGACTGTGACCCCTCCGTTCCAGATACGATCGTTCTTCTGCAGTGAACCCGGCACCCAGGCAAGGGCGGACACACACATCAGGTTCCCGCCGACCCGTACCTTTCTACCCTTTCTATGGCTGGTCCCGCGACCAGACCTCAAAAACTCGCACCAACTTGTGGGGGCACACCGCTTCCAGGGTCTCGTTACCTCATGGAGTCGTGTGTCTGTTGCCTTAGCGAACCTGTCCCTTTTTATCCCCCTGCTGGGGTATCGCCTGTCCATCAAACTTCAAACAGTTCAGGGTTCAAAGCCACCGGTCTCTGACAATACTCGGAACCGTGTCTCCTTTCGGTAATCTCTCTTGTCTCTCTCTTATTAGCACCTTGATGTTCCCCCATTGTCCTCTTATCGGCATCAATCTTCTGATAACTGGTTCTTTTGTCACAAGAGTTACAAGGATTTTGCCAGGTTTTGAGGGGCTGAGAAGGAGAGATCAGGCAGGATAGCACATAATTCCTTGGAGCAAAGGAGACTGACAGGCAATTTTATCGATGAATATAAGATCATGACAGGCATAGATAATGTGAATGGAGAGAGTTGGTAGACCGCCAGACGGAGTGGACGGAGCGAGGGTACAAGGGTCGGCTTTGCTCAGAGGAGGTCGATGGGGAACCAGTGGACTGAACCGTGAGCTTCAACGTTGTGCATTAGACTGTTTCATGAGAATGGGCCCTTTTCTCTTTTTTGTTTCTTTACTCACCATATAGTCAAATCAAGAATTATAAAGCACAATCGTTTAATCGCATATTGTGTACTCTTTTTTATTTCACAGTACTGATTTGTAACAGGGGACACATCGCGCAGCACTCACCCAAACAAAATTTCTTAAGTTTGGTCGGGCCAAGGGCTGTCTTCTCCTAGATTGAGCTGCTAGCCGAACTGAGAGTTGTATCCATAATGCAAACTTTTTTTCTCCATTAAATCTCATGTTATAAGTGGAAGTTCTTTCCTACAGAATGTTTTTTTCTCAACAGTAAACCCAACCCCCTAGCTGCACGGTCTCTAGGCAAGGGATTTATGATTGTACTGTAGGCAGAAAAGGTTATTGTTTTGAGTAATTATAAATGTTATATTGTTTGATAAAGTATCACTACAATTATCAATAGAAGAGATTGCCTTGTTGCACTTGATCTCTTAAGTGATCTTTCATTGTGAACCGACAGCCTGTGATTGTTTCCTTGGTAAACAAATTCATTTAATTGTATACAGTTATATTCATACATCTGTCCCATATAAATTCTGTAAGTGAAATTTTACTCTATCTCTCAAATTTTTGGGTAATGATTTGTGAATACTGTGAAGGTTAAAGTCTGTTACCTAAACTGTTGTAGTGTAGGTATGCACTACTTAACAAAAATCAATGGTCTTAGCACCAGTTAGTGTGATACCCCACTGGTTTACAGACTTCTAATAAAAAGAACAATCCTCCAGTACTACCTTTGCTTCCTATCACCAAAGCAATTTTAGATTCAGTTTGCCACAACACCTTGGATCCCACGTATTGTAACATACTGGATCAACCTACCATGGAGAATCTTGTCAAAGCCTCACTAAAGTCCATGTTTATCATGACTTCTGCCTTGCACTAATCAAGTATCTGTGTAACTTTCCTGGGAAAAAATACTCAGAATTGTGAGGCAGCATTTCCCATATATAGGTTTCCCCTGTTATCCGAAGGTAGAGCGTTCCTATGAAATGGTTCGTAAGCCAGAATGTCGTAAAGTGAATAAGCAATTATCATTTATTAATTGGGAAAAAGTTTTGAACATTCACAGACCCAAAAATAACCAACAAAATCATGCCAAATAACACATAAAACATAAAATAACAGTAACATATAGTAAAAGCAGGAATGATATGATAAATACACAGCCTATATAAAGTAGAAATACTTTTCTGTAGCACTGTCTAGCGCAGCAAAAATCTCGTGGAAGCGCTCTTGGCAAAAACACAGCACAAGCACACTCGGCAGAAACACTCTCCAGTAACCTTGAAGCTATGAAGCTGCAAAATCATACCAAATAACACATAAAAATACACAGCCTATAAAGTAGAAGTAATGTATGTACAGTGTAATTTCACTTACCAGAATCGGGAAGACTCCAATAAATTGCAGTTTCGTCATAGTTAAACACTTGCTTATATGAATAACCACCTGACGCAATCGGCAATCGCCTCTGATCTGGGCTGACATTTATGTGCCGGGCGGCACCTAATTAATTAGCTTGTTTATTTTGGCTTTTTTCTTAAAGATGTGCTGGGTGCGTTCCGACTACCGCTGCACCCTTACATTCTTCGCGGCAATGTATCGGTCCGCGGCCCGGAGGTTGGGGACCACTGCTTAAACTATGAAGCTGTCCCTCGCCTCAGAAACCGATCAAACCAACATAACTACCTTTAAATTCCACTTTCGCAAGACTTTCATCACCATCGTCCAGTGCTTTCTGTTTTAGCTTATTAAAAAGACTGACAAATTTCTCCATAAGTATAAGAAAACTCAACGGAACACCACACTTTGTACACCGATCAATCCACTCAAACAACAGATTTTCTATTTTATCCATTATTCGATACTGACTAAAAGAGACCACTTTGCTACAATCAGAACCAACATTAACATCGGCAGCTTTCAAAATTCTTTTTATCTGCGTATAAATAGTGCGAATGGTGGACACAGGCAAGTTCAAGTCGCGGACAATGTCCTTACTTCGTTCACCACGATCAAAACGCTTAATTATGTCTAACTTTACGCTAAATATAACACCCTTACGAGCTTTTTAAAGCTTTTCTGATACCTTAGAACTCATCTTGCTAACGGATGCACAAAATAAATTGAGATAAAGCACATGTTTAAGCAATGCCGGCTAGAATTCAGTTCCGGGGGAGGAGATTGGCTGTTTGGGTGCACGCTACCTCTTTTGTAACAGTGAAAACACCTTCTGTTAGCGAAAACAGGTAACTAATGTAGGTCTTTCATAACAGCGAGGTGCCGTAAAGTGAACGTTCGGAAAATGGGGGCCAACTGTACTGTATAAAACCACGATAGTTCCCTCCAATCATCTCCAAACTGCCGACTTTAGGGTCACTAGCCTGTACATCCCTGGCTCATCTCTATCATCCTTCTTGAATTGCATTGAGATCCTGAAGAGAAATATAGAACACTATTTCAACTTCAAAATCAAATGCAAAGCATCTGCAGACTATTAAGTAGAACAATAGACTTTAAATAAACTTTTGACGTGGTGAGGCATTTTATCTGACTGATAGTCTTCTCACACAACGTTTATTTAACCATATCTATAATAAATTGTGTCATCTACCTTAGAGCATTTCACTGAAACATTGTCAGTTACAGGATGAAAAATTAACAATTATTTTTGGGAACAATATATATTTAGTAGCTTGAACTGCAGAACAAATGGAATAACAGTAAAGGTCTATAAGACCACAATGAGATGAAAATGAATATGATAAAAGATAAAGCAAAGATAACATTTTCCAGTAATAAGGACATATCAATAAAAACTGGCATGAGAACTAGAAAAAACTTTAAATGCCCTGCAGCGAATATTATTGAAGATCCTGCATCAGAAACAGTAAAAACATGAATGACTATCATTACTGCATGACTGGCAAAGTCAAAAATTAAATCTAAATCAGTAGCAACAACAGAAGGGAATTGAATGTCAATCACTGTCACCCTCACACCTCTCTGCAGTTATGTAGTTGGACACTAAGTAAGAGATTGAAAGACAGAGTCAAAATCTTTAAGATATGGTGCTTCAATTCAACATGTATCCTTCAAATGCTCACAAAATAAATTTATTAGTGGAATAGCAAACCAGGTCAATAGTCAACAAATATGAAATCCCAATCAGAATTTTTTTTAAATGCTACGAGTTTCACACATAATCATTACCAATATATCCGTCTGGTTTCTTCAACATAAAGGCTAAGACTTTAAACAAGCTTGATCACTAATATTCAACATTACCTAGAATTAAAATTGACATTATAAAACTGGAAAAAAAGATTAGAATGAGTGGAGAAAGTGGCATCAAATGTGTCCTAAGGATCTAACCAGCCTTTGGATTTAATCGACTTGACTTCTTCTTCGTATTAGAACAGCAAAATAGTGACATACTATCACAAATATAGCCTGTTGACTTAGTGATGATTGGATTGATTCCACATTATTGATAAGAAATAGAAACAAAAATGTTTAAAGCAGGGGTTCCCAACATTTTCTATGCCATGGACCCCTACCATTAACTGAGAGGTCTGTGGACCCCAGTTCCCAACTTCTGGTTTAAAGCATACTTAGCTATATTTTCTAGAAAATATTATTTTCTTATAACAGAAAGCACTCACAATAGTATATTTAACATAACATCTCCACTAGATTATGTTTCATTACTTTTGCGATGTATTATTCAGTGACATATTCTCATTGCTGTGAAGGGGGTATAATACATTAATATTGCTATATTTTAGATTATTTTAGCTAGGGCTTCTCTCTTTGGAGCAAACAAAGATAAGGGGTGACTTGCAGTGATTGGAGGAAAGCATAGGGAGGATATCAAAGATAAGTATTTACACAAAGATTGGTAGGTACGTGGAATGCACTAGCAGGGGTCATAGTAGAGACGAGTACATTGGGAGTATTTAAGAGACTCTTACATGGACAAAAGAAAAATGGAGGTTTATGTGCCGGGGCGGGGAGTGGAAAGTTAGGTTGATTTTACAGTAGGTTAAAAAGTTGACACAACATTTTGTACCGTAGGGTCTGTAATATGCTGTACTGTTCTGTGTTCTATTTCAGCTCAGTAGCACCTCAGCAGATGAGAGTGAAGAACATATTTGAGACTTATTCTTTCTCTCATGGACATGAATGTTCCCTCCCTCTCCTTGAGCATTCACTTGGAATCAATGATGACTTCACCCCACCTTTAGGGGTTCTTCTGCAATTACTGAATCCTGTGGAGGATTTGCAGACAGAAGGCAATTGAAGGGGTAATTGAATGGGTAGTTTGGGATATGATATGTTCCTTCTCCTTCTTGTGCATGATGTCTGTCTTACTCTGTAGATTCATAGAGCCCTACATCACAGAAATGCATCCTTTAGTCCAATTGGTCTATGCTGACCAATATTGCCATCTAAGCTCATCCCATTTGCCCACATTTGGCTCATACCCTTCCAAATCCTTCCCATCTATACACCTGTCCAAGTACATCTTACATTTTAGTAGTGACTGAAAAGGCTCAGCAACTTCTCAAATGATCCTACATCTTACGTTGTATTGGGTCAATAATTTCTGTAAGTCAGTGAAGATATTATATTTTAATCAGACTTTGAGAACATTTTTCAAGCATATTCTGTGTTCTATAAATCTCTTCTCTAATGAAACTCAAAGGGGAGCACATTTGGAGCTGGTTGAAAGAACCAGAAGCCTTGATATAGGGGGGAGGGGAGTTGGAAGAGGATAGTGACATTGTCTATTGTGCCAATAGGTTTATAGGATCTCGTAGCAACAGGTTTGGTGGCATTTCCCTGTGCTTGGCAGAATGTTCATAACACTAGATTGGGGTTCAGGGAAAGATCACTGCCACTAAGAAAACCATGAATCAGGTGTGAAAATGAAAGCCAAGTGATTGCATGTCTTAAAACGGAGATATTATTGGAAGTTTTCTTGTCATCAGTCTTGGAAGCAGTCCCAATTTCCATCTCTCTCCTCTGACACCCCCCTCCTTTTCTGCTTCCTTCCACTCATTCTACCTCTACCCATATCTTTATCCTCATTTCCACACAAGATGCCATAGAGAGAGTCCTTTAACAGTGGATACCCGCTTTGCAGAGAGCCGGACAAAAAATGAGATTATAGCTGCAAGCACAGTAAATAGTTATTAATTATAAATACCAAGTTGATTTTAGTGGTTTAAATGGGAGAAAACCATAACAAATTCTAAAAGTAAGAATGTTCCAATTCAGTACTTTTTTGGTGATATCCTATTTGGCATTATTTTATTTTATTTGGAGAATCAGCACGATACTATACACTTCCGAACTAATGAGCCCGTGTCACCCAATTACACCCATGTGACTAATTAACCCGCAAGTGTTTGGGATGTGGGAGGAACCCTGAGACATCATGGGGAGAATGTACCATGGCGCCCAAAAAATATAATGCCCTCTCATGCATGAAAACTGGGTGAAATGCAGTTTTTAGCTCTTTGTTCTTCAACACACAAGAGTACAATGAAGTATCTCTTAATTTCTCCAAATAAGTTGCTGTGACTAGTACCACCATAAAGACTTCTAGTCAAACAACAGCTACAATGTAAGATCTAAGTAAACATGTCTTCATTGTGATGTTATAAGGGAACCAGAAAAGCACAAGTTTACACTGTCAAATCTCTTCGCAGAATGTAAGACTGTAAGTCAATTCTCTCATTATCTCGTGAACATTTCCAGTATTATCCACCTGAAAGCTGTTAATTCAACAAAAAAACCCACAGTGGAACTTTGGAACACAGATTACCTGTTTTACTTATTACTTTAGTATTATCATTAATATTAAAGTGGAATAAATATTATACGTGAAATTTATGATGATAGGCAGCAAAATAAAATATAAATCCAACACACAAGTGGATTTATTTTTGCTTTCGAAACTCACTTTGGATTCACTTACGCAAGACTTGTTAAATCCAGTATGTGATATTACATTGATCTACCTCGATATGTCTACACGATATATGTCGAACAATTCAAGACATCCTCCTCAGTTTTCACTTACTTTATATTGTGATCCCAAATCTTCACAGTCCAATCTGAACTGCAGGAAATGAAGACATCTGGATGAAAGGTATTCCAATGCAATGCATCCACTGCCATATGATGAGCATCATATGTTGCCAGAAATT
The DNA here is from genome assembly GCF_963921235.1 of Mobula hypostoma. Lineage (NCBI taxonomy): Eukaryota > Metazoa > Chordata > Chondrichthyes > Myliobatiformes > Myliobatidae > Mobula > Mobula hypostoma. The sequence goes on along the minus strand of NC_086099.1, from coordinate 24,972,476 downwards.
CACTTGAATAGGCCTTAGAGCACTAAAAGTTAAAACAATACCAATCTTACCTTCTGCAGAATAACTAAAACAACACTGTCATCTTGTTCTATTCACACTATTTAAAATAGTTAAGTGGAAAAATAATTACAAATTAATTTCAAGGATAGCTTGATAGGATGTTTGTTTTGTGCATGCTAGTCACAAAAAAGTGCATTCTCTTCAGTAATTGTAGTGTATTATGCTTTTATGCAATTCACAATGTTGTACTTGCAAATGCTCATATGATTAATCAAAACTAATCTATTACAGGGCTTTATCTTCCCATTGTTTGTGCCTGACTCTGTATAATAGGATGGAAAAACATTAAGATTATATTCCCCGATTGACTGGGTTGGAGGGCTGTGTGTGTGTGTGTGTGTGTGTGTGTGTGTGTGTGTGTGAGAGAGAGAGAGAGGGTGAGTGGGTGGATGGGAGAGTGGGAGAGTGGGAAATGGACTTGTTTTGTTGCTGTTGTTGCTGCTGCTTTGTGTTGTTCTGCTGTACGTAGCTGGCATGCTATGTTGGCACTGGAATCTGAATTGGTATCTGATTCTGACAATTGCCTGCACATTTTCAATTTGTACTCTGGTGCCCAAGACCAAATCAGTTACTACATACAGTATACAGTGAACAGTAATCTCATTAACAATTCTTTCTTGCCTTTTGTTAGATTAAATAGGAATCTGCAACTACTAAAAAGAATTAAAGTGTTGAAAATCAGAAATAAGAACAAAATGTTGGAAACATTGACAAAAGGTTATTGAGCTGATATACTAATCCTGCTTCTCTTTCTACAGATGCTGTTTCACCTGCTGAATATTTTCATTATTTTCCATCTTTATTCCAAATTCTGTTTCCAGTCTTGTAAATTACTTGTCAATCATTTTCCAGTTATTTTCTCATCTTAGCTATGAGTCTCATTTGGAGAGCTTTTCATAGTTATGTATATACATCACACCATTTTCAATACAGCCACACCATTCAGTTAACATTCACTCAATCATGCAGTCCTTTTGTTTTGGTCGTTTCAACCTTTGAAAATACCACATCTGATTCACAAGTTACACATTGTTATGCACTGAATTCTAATATGCAGCTTGCCATTTTGACAGTCTTTGATGATTTTACCTTGTGTATTTTTCCTTCTTCAGTACCAACCAGAAACACGTTTGTTTTCTGTCTATGGAAGTCAAAGGATGTTCCACAACCTAGTTTGAATACACAAAATATGAAGAATTATTGTTTACAACTTCTAAGATTTTTTCCATACTGATTCCCGTATGCTGTAAAAAATATTTTCATTGACTTACATAAAGACAGTTTACACGGATAGTTCCCCAGCAGATACATATGATTTTAAGATTCAATTTTATATTGCATTATATTTGTGCTGTGAAGTTCTGAAAATAAAGACGTGTTAACTGCAAAGAGATCAAGAATGCAGTAGGGGCTTCCTGGATGGCATGGCCAATAATATTCTATGTTGCAAGGTAGATAACGAGGAGGCAAGAAACTGCCATGGGCATGGTGGGATGTAAGAGCTGTTTCCATATTGTATGACTGTGACTTTAAAACAATTAGGAATATAAATTTGGTTTGCTTCTTAATGAAATAATTCTGAGGCAAGAATGGTTGCTGGTCTTCAGGAAATAAGATGTTAGCAGAATGGAGAGGGTTGGACAAGGAGAGGAGTGTCACATCATTTATGTAGATGTAGTTTTTGAATGACGACCATATGTTCTTCCACCCTTCCACAACATAGAGAAGGTAGGCATTCTCCACATTTCAATTTAGAGTTCAGATTTCTTACAAGATTTTGTAATTGATACAGAAATGTTTGCTGTTTTTTGAAAGAATGCCTTTAACTGGAGATGTTGTCTTGTTTCAATGCTTTTTCACATTTTCAAGAAAGCGTATGTGCCTGGAAATACAATGACATAATACTTTTGCTCTCATTGTTCTATGATTGAAAAATTATATTTTCTTAGAGTGAGCCATGATAACAACTGTTTCTTGATTATGTAGTGTAACTCTGGAAATTCAACCAAGCATTTAGGTGAGATTCACTCTTAAATGACAGATGCAATTTCATTTGAGTTTCATAGAAGTTGACATTATTCCCCATTCAGCACTGCTTTTAGAATACTGCAGAAGAATTCAGTCCAAGTTATTTTGTCACTCTTATGAATATGTTCAAAATGCTCTGCAGGATTAGGATTTCACACTGCAAGGTAATTTCTCACAAATTTTATCCTTTGGCGTCGACTAACCTTGAAAACAAGCATGGCATTTTGCCATAAGTATGCCAAATAAAGTAACCTACTTTCCCTATTTTCTTAATATAGGGCCCGTTGACAGAATCCGTTTGAAGGTTGGATTAGATTTCACAAGAAGCTAACTTTCTATTACTCTCAAAATATGAAGTTAGCCATTTCAGAACAGGGATAGAAGAAATCTCTTCACACAGGGGAGATAAGCCTTTGGATCTTACTACGCAAAGCAACCACTGAGGCTCAGGCATAGATTATATTCAAGATAGATATTGATAGAATCAATTTTTAGATATTAAAGGAATCAAAGCGTGATGAGACGAGTGCAGAAATGTGGTACAGAGATGAAAGAGCAGCCAAAGTCATTAAATGACAGACTAGGCATGATCACAAAGTGGTTTTATCTCAAACAATAACGATGCGGCCTACAGGAAAGAAGCCATCTCTCTGACACAGTGGTGTCAAGGAAACAACCTCTCCCTCAATGTCACAAAAACAAAGGAGCTGGTTGTGGATTATAGGAGGAATGGAGACAGGCTAACCCCTATTGACATCAATGGATCGGGGATTGAGAGGGTGAACTGCTTCAAGTTCCTGGCATCCACATCATCGAGGACCTCATGTAGTCTGTGCACACCAGCTGTGTGGTGAAAAAGGCACAACAGCGCCTCTTTCACCTCAGACAGTTGAGGAAACTTGGTATGGGCCCCCAAATCCGAAGAACTTTCTACAGGGGCACAATTGAGAGCATCCTGACTGGCTGCATCACTGCCTGGTATGGGAACTGTAGCTCCCTTAATCGCAGGACTCTGGAGAGAGTGGTGTGGACAGCCCAGCGCATCTGTAGTTGTGAAGTTCCCATGATTCAGGACATCTACAAGGACAGGTGTGCAAAAAGGGCCCGTAGGAACACTGGGGACCCAAGCCATCCCAACCACAATCTATTCCAGCTACTACCATCCAGGTATCAGTACCGTAGCATAAAAGCTAGGACCAACAGTTCAGGGACAGCTTCTTCCACCAGGCCATCAGACTGATGAACTCACACTGACTTGAGTGTATTCTATATTACATTGACTGTTCTATTTATTATAAATTATTATAAATTACTATGATTGCAAATTGCACATTTAGATGGAGATGTAACGTAAAGACTTTTACTCATCATGTATGTGAAGGATGTAAGAAATAAAGTCAAGTCAAATTTACATTCACAGAATAGCCTTCATAGATTCAATTTCTCAACTGAGATGTGATTATATAGAAGAGTGAGATGGATTCTGAAGAGGCATACTCAAGTGAACTTCACAGTTTTTTTTTGCAATCTGGATAAAGGATGAGATAGCAGATTCATGACCCACTTGAACATTTACCCAGACTGACACTGTTTGAGGAATTGTCTTTCTGATGGGACATAAAACAATGGATCAAGTTCAAGGACCACTGTGTCCTGGCAAACACACTTTTCTCAACTAACCAAGGGGAACACTGAATTTAGTCATTATTTCATCGATTTTTGTGAGATCTTGGTGTACAAAAACTGGCTGCTACAAATCCCTACCACTTTATTAGCTGTAAAATTATATTGTAAAATCCACCATGCACAAACAAAATGTACAGCCCCTACCCCATTGACAGAGGTTTTCTTTTGCCCCACATTTCGTAGACCTTTTAACAATTAATCTTGGCTGGAACATAATCGGCAATTCTAATTTAAGAGGAAACGAAATGTAATTGGGAAATAGAAGTCGTAGAGACATTCCTTAACTGCTAATACCAGTTTTGGCATGTAGAAAATACAGTATATCTAATTGCAAAAAGGCTTATGATTTATTTGAATTGGAAAACTGTAGATGCGATTCCACATTATTTTTGCCTGAAAATTCTTGAAGGAAAAAATAATTAACAGTTACTTGCTGGCAATTAATGTTCTGATAGATGATAAGATTAAATGTTGTGGCTTACCCACAATATGCAGCTGCAAATTTTCTAGTGCATCCTTACAAATTCCATCCAGTGTAAGTTTGATAATATCAGTATGAATAATTTCATTCTGAGAAGAGAAACAATATATTCTAGTTACTTTAGTGATTGCATTTTCCTCTATCAATTCATCAAGATTGAAATATTATTTTTTAATTGCCTGCTGCGTTCACCAGCAACTTTGATGTGTGTTGCTTATATTTGCTTCCACTCTTTATAATACATGTAATTTTGTTAACATGCCAGCTGGTGGTGTATTGGCATCAGCGCTGGACTTTGGGGCGAGAAGTCCCTAGTTCGAATCCAGCGGCTCCCTTGCAAGCTCTCCATCCGTGCTTGGGTTGAGTGTCCAGCTAACAACTTGACCTTGTAAAAAAAAACCTGGAGAGGGATGGGATCCGCCAGGCTTCAGATGCCCAAGACACGCCATACGATGAGCATACCAAAAAGATTGGTGCAAAAGTTTGTCATGACGGTGCACCAATGACTCCATCAGGAGTTAAGGGCGCGCACACACACACAGTTTTGCTAAGTATTAAGTTGACTGTAACCAGAATTATTCAGTAGGTCAGTTAGCAGCAGCAAAAGGTGAAAGACAGTTAATGTTTTAGGTCATTGATCCTTCTTCAGAACTTGGGCAAGATTAGAGATAAACATATTTTGAGACACAATGGAAATGCAAGTAAGTAAAGGTCTGTGATAGGGTCAAGGCAGAGGGGATTAATTGACAAAGGGTTTGATAGTGCATCCTTTACTTTCCATTATATTCTAAGTGGGTTTAGAAATGGAAACTACAGGCAAGTGAATGTGACATTGGTGATGGGTAAATTGTTGGAAGGGATTCTGAGGGACAGGATCTACCAACAGAAATAGAGAAACAACCAGCATGCCATTGTGCATGGGATGTCATGTTTGACATATCTTCCTGCATTAAATGGGTGTGATGAGTTCAAGTTCAAGTTTATTATCATTTCAGCCATATACATGTATACCGCCAAATGAAACAATGTTCTTCCAGACCAAGGTGCACAGCATTGTACATATAACTCACACACATAAAGTAATATTACCACAAACAAATTAACAGACATTTAGGCACATTTACATCGCAAGTTAAAAAGTAAACAATATAACGCTACTGACACTTCATACACAGTGAAACCTGGGTGATGGCAGGAAGTTCAGTTGTCCCATGGCTTGGCAGAAGAAGCTACTTCACACCCTAAACCCTTGTCCTAATGCTATGATGGTGATGACGCATTACCATTCTTAAAACTTTAATAATGGAACCCTAAAAGTTGTCCAAACGTGAGACTGAGAGAGTTGACTGGACAGTTTATTTACAAACCCATTGCTATTCATTTCACAGTCAATGTAATTATTCTGAAATAACTTAGTTAGCAAATATATGATTGAAGTCAGATCCTTTGTTTTAGGAGTTTGGACACCTTGGATCTGTACAAAAATACATTTCAATAAACTTGATTTCTGGTAATCAAATGTAACCTTTCAATGAGTAGTTAAAAAGAAAGGATTGCTCATAATAATTGATCATGAGATATAATCATATAATTTGAATTAGCTTATATAGTTTATATAGTAAATGCTCCCATCCAACTTTGCAAGGTCCTTATGATTTTGGGCCCCTTATCCTAAGAAAGGATATGCTGACATTGGAGAGGGTTCAAAGGCTTATGATGTAGGATCATTTAATGACTTTGGGCGTCTACTTACTTAAATTCAGAAGAATGAGGGGTGACATCATTGAAACCTATTGAATGTTGAAAGGCCTTGATAGAATGGATGTGGACAGGATGTTTCCAATGACGGGGGAGTCTACGACCAGAGGACACAGCCTCAGAATAGAGGGACGTCCTTTGAGATGGAAATGAGGAGGAATTTCTTTAGCCAGAGAATGGTGAATCTGTGGAATTCATTGTCACAGGCAGCTTTGGAGGCCAAGTCATTGGGTATATCTAAGGCTAGGTGGTTAATAAATTCTTGCTTAGTCAGGGCATGAAGGGCTATGGAGAGAAGACAGGAGATTTGGGCTGAGAGAGAAAATGAATCAGACATGATGAAATGGCAAAGCAGACTCGATGGGCCAGGTGACCTAATTCGGCTCCTATATCTTCTGGTCTTACTTGCAGTACAGTGCACCACATATGCTACAGTCAAGCTTAAGTTTATTGTTGTCATAGAAAACATGTACAGTATATAAATAGTAAGATCATTCACTGTTAATTACAATTGTGTCTTCTTTTTAATAACAGCCATTATTCAATGTGAGATATATCAATTCTCATTATCACCTGTGTAAAATTCATCATTGTAGATATTAATTATTCAGCCCAGAACTAAAATTTTCTCTATTATGCATAAACAAAATAAATAAATCATCATAACTATGTACAACTTGCTATAATCCAGAGCTCATCAAAATCATAAATGTGAATGGCTCATAGCCATTCCAAAGTGAATTCTATAGCTCATTTCATTTCTAAATGAATCAGTGATGAGAATACATATTTCCTGTCACAGTACAAATATACTTTGTACATGTTGCAAACAACAAACTCTCATCTTAATTTCTAGCATTTGCAACAAGCCGGCAACCAAAGATCATTTACTTTAAAGGAAATGAAAAATGGGCATGTGCTTGAAATTCACAATCGTTAGTTTTAGTCTTGTTGAAAATGAAAAATAATCACATTTTTTTCCTGTTTGTTGATCATAGAATCACAGAAACCCACAAATCCTGAGAAGGCTATGCTTATACTGGCTCATTAGACTATAGCTGTGCTTAGCCTCACAACCCTGTCATTTCTTCCAATAGTTTTCTTATCCTGAAATATACATCCAATATTTTTTAAATGGAAGCAGCTTAGAGCTGACCTAATCTGTACTTCAAAAAAAAATCTTACTACCCCATTGGATATTACACTAAGGAGTTCGAATCTTTAATCTAGTTATTCAGTAACTGGATGAAATAATATTTCTCAGCCTACTCATTGAAACCTACCCACAATCTTGAATATGTCTCAAAACTTAATTCATACCACTTTTACCTGAGACAGTACAGTAATTTTCTCATAATGAATTTCATCAATTAGTAGTTGCTAGTGAAAAAATCCAAGTAATATGGAGTGGATCAATAATCCTATCTTAACTATGAATTTTGTTTATCTTGCTTCTGTGAACATGCTAAAATATCAAGGCCAATTCTGTGAACACTACCAAATAATCTTTCAGAAAAATATATACCTTAACCAAAGCCCAAGAAACAAAACGCCCATCCGAAGAGATAGAGCAGAAGTTAATATTGTTGTCGAGATCATCTTTTTGCCACTTTACCTGTAAAATATAAATGTAAAGGTTGTTCATAGCTCCAAAAGCAGACTAAAATGAAAACAGGTTTGAAAAAGATTTCTTTTGATTAATCGAGGCAATTTCTATGCTAAAGGAAGAACATCAGTTCTGTTTTATTTGCACATTATTTGGTTGAAAGAACAGACCATACCCAAAGGCAATAACAGTCTTCCAATGGAACTGTTCTAATATATTGAAAGCAGAATAAAGACGAGAGTGGGCAGAAGGGTTAAATTATCATAGATGATCAGATTGGGTTCACTACTTTAGACTGAGAAAGAAAAAGCAAAGCATTGTGCATGAGAAAGAACATGGAAATGGGTACTTTGGCCCAATAGGTTTTATGTGAACAATTATTTTTACATCATTATTTTGGATGTAAAACCCTTGGGCTTACTTTTACAATTTGATGATGAACAACTAGATCATTATTTGAATTACTTTTGGGTAACAAGTTACTAATTTTCAGGGAATTATCTTGACATACTTTCATAAAATATTTCACGTTACCAGATGTATTGTTTTAAAATAGTTAATATTAAAATCTATTAATCTTCCTTAATTAGTTTACTTCCTTATCTCCTTATAGCAGCCCTCAAAGATTGGTATTATTAACTATGTATTTTTATATATTCTGGGTATGGAGTATATACTTGCTTGAGTTCAATACAATTGGTCACTCAGAAATTGCTTCCATATGCTATTAATCCAAGTTTGGTGTCTACATCTCCCTACCGTTTTATCAGCATAATTTGAAATAAGATTGACCCAAGAACTATCTGTAAATACTGAGAAAGAATTTAGTTTTAATATTTGGTTATTTACTGAACTCTTTGCTCAACTGTCTATGCACTAATATTCATATCCATGTTACATTTTCTTTTATGCCGTACTCATGTTTTCACAGAAGTTTCTAGTTTAAACAGAAACATATTAAACAGCTTCTAAAAAAACACACCCTGCATTTTGGACACACTTTTAAAAACATGTCATGTACAATTGCCTTTGATGAATCTGTGATAACCCAAGCCAATAGATACTTCATTAATTTTAAATTATTCATTCTGAGCATTTGTTCATATCATTCAGAGCTGTATTTGATTACAAGTCATATTAGTGACAACTCAATGTCAAATCCATAACATCACCAAGTCTCCTAATTTATACTCTCTAAAGGTTATTATTACATCAATATACATGGATTTGATTGGCTGTTGAACATGTCATTTACAGTGAAGGTAAAAATGTTACTTTCAATGAAGCAAGAATCATCTTTTCTGGAGTGAGGTTTTTTTTCCAAACACATTGCTTAATTTCAAAGAAATCAGCAGGTTTCATTTCACCATGACTGACAACAAAGGTTTTATTGCTCAAAAGATTTTGAAGGGGTTAGGAAACGTCAGAGCCAAAAAAACTAGCTATTCCGTTTGACAGACTAATATCTTGTGTTTTATAGGCTTGCATTAAAAGAAATGGCTGGAAAAATAGATGAAATCAAATTTAATAAGGATTCAGACATATACCAATGTTAACAAGGAATCAATTTTAATGCAACTTTTAGAGCGAATATGTGACAAGGAGGTGGCTGGAATGGAATTTCATAATGAGCAAAGGATAGATAAATGGAAATCAAAGTCATCTTCTGATAGATAACAATTTAATTATTTTCACTGTAATCGATATGCTAATCAATATCCTTTATAGTTGTAATTCAATTCAATGTCACAAGCAATCCTTTAAGCTCACATGTACGATATTAGAATACCTTTACAGCAAAGAGAAAATGTCATATTTAAATACCAAGAAGCAACACTTTTAACATATATAAAGCTCTATTGTGCATCTTATTTTAGCAGCATTTTCTTTAACAATTGTCTTACTTGATCTTCAGAATTTTCAATATAATGTATTAGCTTGTTTAACTCAGAAGTCAAAGTTGAGGTAAAATTTACCATGAAAATGCATATATGTTCCTATATACTATCTTGAGATCCATTTTCTCGCAGACATTTACGGCGAGATAAAGATTACAATAGAATTTATTGAGAACTATACATAAACAAAGTCTGACAACCAACCAATGTGCAAAAGAAGACAAATAAAACAAATAAAAGTAACATAACACAACAGGATTCATGGTAATTTAAGCAATCCATTTTTTAAAACTTGAACAGCTTTTAAAAATATATTGCTCAAAGAGCAAAAGAAAACCGTGTAAATGCTGAAAATCTGGAATATAAGCAAAAAATATGTTGGAAATGTTCTGTAACTGAAGCAGCGTCCGTGAAGAGGGTCGACATTTAATTGAATGACCTGTCCTCAGAACTAAGAAAAGTTAGAAAAAGCAGATATTTTATGTCGCAGAGAGGAGGAGAAATAGCAAGGGAATGTCTGTGATAGGGTGAGACAAAGAAAAATCAAATAAACAACTAAATAGCTGTTGTGGCATTCAGAGAGAGTGGCAAATACTTATTAATCACAGGAGACCTGAACATTGCTGTAAATAGAGGGAGAGAAATAAAGAGAAAGGGAAGGGAAAAAATGTTACATTAGAACTTGTAAGTTATCAAACATTGCAGGTGCGGGATATCCGAAATAAAAGAGAATGTGGAAATACCTAGTACAGGCAGAATATATGGAAAGTTTAAAGCTGAGGTAATTATTACAGCTTGTTGCCTTTTTATCTGAACTGGCTGGCTCTAACACAGATTATGAGGTTTGGTTATCTGAAATCATTGAATTTAGAGATTTCATGTCTTGCTACAACTGTAAAATCACAAACAAGAGAAAATCTGCAGATGCTGGAAATCCAATCAACACACACAAAATGCTGGAGGAACTCTGCAGGCCTGGCAACATCCATAGGAAAAAGTAAACAGTTGATTTTTCAGGCTGAGATCCTTCATCAAGACTGAAGAAAAAGGATGAGAAGTCAGAGTAAGAAGGTGGGGAGAGGAGGAAGAAGCACAACATAGTAGGTGATAGATGCAACGTGGAGAGGGGGAGGGATGAAGGAAAGAGCTGGTAAATCGATTGGTGAAAGAGATAAATCCTCTCCTCTCCTCCCCCCACCTTCTTACTCTGACTTCTCATCCTTTTTCCCCAGTCCTGATGAAAGGCCTCACTTTGAAATATCGACTTTTTACTCTTTTCCATAGATGCTGCCTGACTTGCTGAGTTCCTCTAGCATCTTGTGTGTGTTGTTTGCTACAACTGTGAAGGTATGGCCCTCTGCTAAATGCTTCAGTATTCCTGAAAGTATTTCATTTTTCCAGAAGAAGAGAGGCCTAGCAGCTGGAGGTCCAGTTAATGTGTGGGGAAGGGACAGATCAGGAGAGAGGCTTGGGCTATCAGGTGCATATAATTTTGAATCGCATTAAGCAGTCTGGAGGACTGGTAGGTCGGGTCCTCAGCAGAATTCTGGGGTGATAGCTGAAGCTTGGATGATGAGAAGATTGGGGCTTAGAAAATTAATGGAGAGAGATGTGAATGAAAAATGGTTAACACAAAATACTCTGCAGATGTTGGGGTCAAAGCAACACTCACAACACACTGGAGGAACTCAGTAGGTCGGGCAGAATCAGTGGAAACAATCAGTCAACATTTCGGGCTAGAACCCTTCATTAGGACTGAACAGTTAATACTGTCATGGATATCTGTGTGAGGTCCTAGTCTGATATTGCATAGTGTGACAACATCGTTGTCTAGGGTGTGATTAATGATGGTTGTTTTTGGAACAAGCGGCAGAATTTCCTCCCAAAAAGGAGGGAGGAGAAGATGGCAGCATGATGCAGTTCGCAGCGGCCACTACGGTGGTGATGCCTGTTATTTGTCAAGTAGGGTGCTGTGCACAATCATGATTTGATGGAGACGGATGTGACAGCATAGAGGAACATCTGGTGAAACTTCTGAAATGCCTGCTTCGCTGCTGCTGCTGCTGTGTGGTCCAGAATCTCCAGAGGGGAAGGCCCCGAGTCCTCGGCGCGGCGAGGGCAGGGTCGAAGCGCTCGGCAGAGGTTGGAGCTCAGTGCTCGGTGTCGGAGGAGCTGGTCGGAGGCTCGAAGTTTTCAGATGGACTCAGAGTTCACTGTGGTCGGGTGCTTCCAATGGTGCTGCATCGGCAAGTTGGTGGCGCTTGGAGGTTCATGGCAGGGAGAGTTTCTCCCTTCTACCGCCTGCGTGAGATGATGAGGCTATCAGGACTTTGAGACTTTTTTTTACCGTGCCCATGGTCTGCTCTTTATCAAATTATGGTATTGCTTTGCACTGTTGTAACCATATGTTATAATTATGTGGTTTTGTCAGTTTTAGTCTTGGTTTGTCCTGTGTTTCTTGTGATATCATTCTGGAGAAACGTTGTATCATTTTTTAATGCATGCATTTCTAAATGACAATAAACGAGGACTGAGTGTCCTCATAATCTAATCTAATTTAATCTACCACTGGAGCAGCTAAAAGGGAATCTGATGCTGAAATCTTGGAAGTGTAACTCATGCCATGAAGTGCCTGGTCAAAATTCTATACTCACACAAAATGGAAATAGTTGTTAAAATGTTTTGCTCTATTTAATATTTTGGCACACTTTTTAAATTATGTTGATTTACATCAATTTAACTTGAAATATATATTTTAGTGCTTTTATTTTTAAAAATTTTTAATACAGTATAACTTTCAATGGTTTGTTATTGCCTTGAAACATTCAAGCAGGCTGACAGCACTGACAACATGCTTGGCATGGATACATTGTTTAATTAGCTGTCAAGGCTCCTGCTCACTGAACTTACTCGAAGAAATTTTGTGCTTTCGGTAAGGAAAGTGAAAGAAATATGTATATAATTTAGAGGCAGAAACTATCTTCTAGTGAAGGAAGCTTGTTTCTGCTTAACAGATTGCCGATTGTCAGATTTAATTAGATTCTATTTGATTCACATTTCAGGTTATTGAAATTGCTTTCCTTTGTCACTCAATTGTGATTTGGTACAATGATCAGAGGATTACCACATCAGATGAAAATTCTGAAAGGCTTCCTAACTTTCTGTAAATGTTTCTCTCTATAGTAGTTTGTCATAAGTTAATAGCATAATTGCTGCCGTATGAAGAAGCATCAATATCAAGCACAAAGTGGTAACATATCCACTATAAAACTACTGCTTTGGTGTAAATAAAACTAATTATCACTTTTAAGTTTAGGTAACACTGTCACATATTGCAGAACTACAGTAAATTGGCTGATCTCGTTATTCATCTGATAATAATGAGCTCTGACAATCAGTTCAGTGCCTATTTGTTACATTCGTGTCAATCAATTTCAATTTTATGTGATAAATAAGACGTTATACTCTTTTAATAATATACTTGAATTGAATTAAATTGACTTTATTTCAGATGAACTAGGGATGCCCTGATTGTCACACTCTTCAAAAAGGGTGACAAAGCTGACTGTGGAAATTACAGAGGCATCTCCCTCCTCCCTACAACAGGAAAGGTACTCACCTGAATTTTATGTGACTGGCTTTCACCTCTGGCAGAAAATCTCTTGCCTGAGTCTCAGTGTGGCCAGAGAAAAATCCGACATGATTTTTACAGCATTAAAGCCCGAGAAAGCCCGGGAACAAAGTCTCCCACTTTATAAGGCCTTCATAGACCTTAAAAAAGCATTTGACTCTGTAAATCATCCTGCCCTTTGGCAGATACTATCGAAAATCGGGTGCCGGGAGAAATACCTCAAGATCCTGCAGCTCTTACATAATGATGAGTGCAACGATCATCAGCAACTGTGACTCTGAAACAACACCTTTTAAGGTTGAGACCAGGGTCAATCAGGGGTGCATCATTGCCCTAGCCCTGTTTACCATTTTCATTGCAACCATTCTTTACCTCACAGGCTAAAACCTCCCACAAGGAGTCCAGATTCTCTATGGGGGGTGGGGTGGCGCTGTTTAACCTCAACAGGTTCAAGGCAAAGAGCAAGTTAGCAACTACTTCCATCATGGAAGTCCAATATGCAGATGACAATGCCTTGTAGCTCACCCTGAGGAGGATCTTGGTAGAGCAGGCACGACGGGCCACTCCTGCTCCTATTTCTTAATTCTTATCTGCAGTGCATAACGGATGCTTTTGCCAAAGCATACAAACTTCTGGGACGTGATCTAAACACCAAGAAAACCCAAGTCCTGCACCAACCTGCTCCAGATCAAGCTCTTAAAGCTCCAACCATCCGAGTTGACAACATCCCGCTGGAGAACACTGATCATTTCCCGTACCTTGGTAGCCTTCTTTCCTCCAGAGCCAACATTTACCTTGAAATAAATTGCAGAATGGGCTGTGCAAGTGTAGCTTTTGCCAGAGTGAATTTTTTTAACATTGGGATATCAAGGCAAACACTAAGCTTCCAGTCTATATAGTCCTCCCCTCCTTGCTACATGGAGCGGAGACATGGACAACATTCAGCAGGCACAAAACATCCCTGGAAATTTATCATTAAAGATGAAAGATTCTGAGGGTTAGCTGGGAGAACAGGCATACTAATCCCAGCATCCTGGAGAAGCTAATATTAACTCCACAGCCACAATTGTGACTAAACACCAATTGATGGCGATGGGTTGGCCACATCATCCACATGCCTGACTCCTGCCCCACTAAACGGCTCCTGTTCAGCCAACTTAAGGATGCAAAGTGCACTCCTGGAGGGCACAAAAAGCGATTCAAGGACAATATCAAGACCCACCTGAGGAAGTGCCATATCAACCTGAATAGATGGGAGAAATTAGCATAGGACAGGAAAAGCTGGAGAAATGCTGTCCATGAAGGGACTGCACAGCTCAAAGAATACCTCCACCATGCTGATTAGACATAAGGAGAAACTGGGAAAGGCCCAACCAGCTACATCCACCACCACTTCAATGACCTACACCTGCCAACCCTATGATAGGACAGACTTGTGGATCATGGATTGGCCTCTTCAGTCATGTCAAGACGCACGAGTGACCAGATCAACTACCAGCAGAAGAATTATACTCGACTATGAGTGATCACTGATGATGATGATTATGATGATAATGAAAGCTACTCCATGATCAATCTAACCCTTTCCTGTTACATAGCTCATAACCCTCCATTTCTTTTACAGCTATGTGCCTATAACATTGGAGGAAATCTGAAGCCTGCAACAAAAAATGAATTTTACCATTACACAGAAATATAGTGTTCAATTCTTAACATAACAGAAGACGATTTACTTTTAAACTGTATGATTCTTTACATTGACATTGTGGAATTTCTGACATTAATGAAGTTTGCAATTCCAGCTAACTCTCTAGAATTCAGATATAACTATTATTTTTCTTTGAACGCACTGTTTATTTTTATACATGACAGATCACCCCATTTATGTGCCTTAAAGGTATTTACAGGGAAAATACTTATTCTGCAAGTGTTAACCATAGTTCCTAGAATGAAAATCTGACTCAAGTAGTCAATGTTGGGAAGCACACAGTTATGTTTTGACATATTTCAATAAATAAGTTGTTTGCACTGTTGCAGGAAAACAACATCCATCTTCAAGGACACCCACCATCCAAGTCATGTTTTCCTCTCACTGCTACCATCAGGAAAGAGGTCCCACACCACCAGGTTCAGGAACAGTTATTACCAGTCAACTATCAAGGTCCTGAACCAGAGTGGATAACTTCACTTACCCCAACACTCAATAGATTCCACAACCTATCGACTCACTCTCAAACACTCTATAACTCATATCCTCAATATTATTTATTACTTACTTTTTATTGTGATTGCTTTGTCTTTGAAAAATGTATTGTCTTTTGCATATTGGTTTTTAGTCTATCTTTGCTTGTGTGTAGTTTTTCCACTGATTCTATTGTACTTCTTTGAACTTACTGTGAATGCCCACAGGACATTTAAATACTTTGATTGTAAAGTTACTTCAAACTTTGATTAAAAATATAACAAAAATAATCACTGTTTAACTTCTGCAAAGGTATTTATTACATAAACTAATGACAATACCCACCTGCCAAACTGGATCACTGTGCTTGCCTGAGTAAGCTGTACTCTTGTAAGTGGGCCCATCAGTCTGTTCCATCATATTGTAGACAGCAACGTTGCCATCATAAAAACCAACAACGATCAAATGTGGATAGTCATCATGGATGTCTAAGCACAAAACACTGCTCTCTGTACTGTACTGGTATTCAGGGTAGGTAGGATTTTTCAAGGAGTGAACCAGAAGCATGCCGTGGTTCTGCTTCATGAAATCATCTGGGGGTAAGGAAGAGAAAATAATGTTTCATTAACCAAACAAGTGGGAGCTTAATGAAGACATTTTATTAATGAAGATTTTAAATTATTTTCAGGCCAATGATAGAAAGAAATTAACTCTTTTCAGGCACTGCAAATATTCACCTTAGTGAAGATTGGATAAAGGGAGGTTGGCCTATGGAGTCAAGTTGTTATAAATATTAACCAAAGTGAGGAAAATTAGTGGCGAGATCTAGAAATGTTTCTGCTCTTGGTATCCAGAGCTAACAACAAGCACGGTCATGTCATTTACAGCAAAAGACTAAAGGGATTGTTAAAACTTCCTCTACTCGATCAATGAATGAACTATAACACCAAGTTCAGAAAAGTGTCCTGTATTACCATTCCTCCAGTTTTCTAAAGAAAATGGTGTCAGTCTATCTGATCTTCTTCTATGGCTACAATTTTCCAGTCTGGCAATATCTTTGTAAATTTCTTTTGCACTCTCTGTGGCACAATTACACTTTTTCTGTAATGTGATGATCAAAACTGCATGTGGTACTCAAGCTGTGATTTAACTTTTATTGCACATATTTCCAGTATACACTCTGTTTTTACATTGTGCACCACAGCCGATAAAAATATCAATACCTTTGGCTGTTTAATGACTTTAACAACATATTCAGCAAATTTTAAGGACACACTCAGATGTTCCTTATCCTCCTCCACATAACAATGGGGTCTTTTCAGAGACTCCTGGATGGCTACATAGAGCTTAGCAAAATAGAGTGCTATGGGTAAAGCCTAGGTAGATCTAAGGTAGGGACATGTTTGGCACAGCTTTGTGGGCCGAAGGGCTTGTGTTGTGCTGTATGTTTTCTAACCCAGTATCCTTTCTAATAATATCTTCATTTACTTTGAACTTCTGCTTACTTAAAACCACTTACTACATTTCTGCCCAAGTGACCAGTCCAGGAAATAATTTTGCAATGTCAACATTTCTTTCTTATTTTCCACCTAGGCCATTTTCTAAATTGTTCAAACTTCTTTGTCATGCCCTCTATACTTCTGTCCAAACCACTTACTTATTCCATAATAAGGGATCAAGTACTGAAGCCGGTGAAATCCCACTAGAACCAGTGACAGTAATATTGGTAATACAAGGGAGCATAATTTTAAGGTGATTGGAGGAAAATATAAGGGGATATCAGAGGATAAGTTTTTCACACAGTGTATGGAACATGATACCAAAGATGGTGGTAGGGACAGATAAATCAGGGGCATTTAACAAATTCTTAGATGATAAAAAATGGAGCTCTATGCAGGAGGGAAGTATTAGATTGATCTAAATGGTCAGCACAGCACTGTGGGCTGAAGGGCCTGTACTGTGCTGTAATGTTCTATGTTCTAATAAAGTTGGTATTAAGCCTTCTGTAAAAACAGCCAAAAAGAATGTATGTTAATAAAATTACCATATTCTTGGTCAACATATATAGATGCCTAATTGCTTTCTGTGTAATTAAAGATCATCTTTAGATGAGGCAGAACGCTCTGTTCTCAGTAAGGGCCTCACGTTTGTCCCCCTTCGCCCACATCTCAGCGAGTTCCGTGTTCGCCACGATGCGGAACTTTTCTTCCGCCGTCTCCGTCTCCAAGCCTACTTCTTCGGCAAGGACTCTTCCACCCCCACCGATGACCCCTTCTCCCGTCTTCAACCCTCCTCTTCTTCATGGACACCCCGCTCTGGTCTTCTGCCTGCCCTGGATCTGTTTATCGCTAATTGCCGACGGGACATCAACCGTCTTGACTTCACCGCACCTTGTCCCCATTCCAACCTCACTCCTTCGGAACGCTCTGCTCTCCACTCCCTCCGCACTAATCCTAACCTTATTATTAAACCCCTGATAAGGGGGGTGCTGTTGTAGTCTGGCGTACTGACCTCTACCTTGCCGAGGCACAGCGACAACTCGCGGATACCTCCTCTTATTTACCACTCGATCGTGACCCCACTAAGGAGCACCAGGCCATTGTCCCCCACACCATCACCGACTTTATCCGCTCAGGGGATCTCCCATCCACTGCTACCAACCTTATAGTTCCCACACCCCGCACTTCCCGTTTCTACTTCCTACCCAAGATCCACAAACCTGCGTGTCCTGGCCGACCTATTGTCTCAGCTTGCTCCTGCCCCACCGAACTCGTTTCTGCATACTTCGACATGGTTTTCTCACCCCTTGTTCAATCCCTTCCGACCTATGTTCGTGACACTTCTCACGCTCTTAAACTTTTCGATGATTTTAAGTTCCCCGGCCCCCACCACTTTACTTTCACCATGGATGTCCAGTCCTTATATACTTCCATCCCCCATCAGGAAGGTCTCAAAGCTCTACGCTTCTTTTTGGATTCCAGACCTAATCAGTTCCCCTCTACCACCACTCTGCTCCGTCTAGCGAAATTAGTCCTTACTCTTAATAATTTCTCCTTTGGCTCCTCCTACTTCCTCCAAACTAAAGGTGTAGCTATGGGCACCCGTATGGGTCCTAGCTATGCCTGCCTTTTTGTTGGGTTTGTGGAACAATCTATGTTCCGTGCCTATTCTGGTATCTGTTCTCCACTTTTCCTTCGCTACATCGACCACTGCATTGGCGCTGCTTCCTGCACGCATGCAGAACTCGTTGACTTTATTAACTTTGCCTCCAACTTTCACCCTGCCCTCAAGTTTACCTGGTCCATTTCCGACACCTCCCTCCCCTTTCTAGATCTTTCTGTCTCTGTCTCTGGAGACAGCTTATCCACTGATGTCTACTATAAGCCTACTGACTCTCACAGCTATCTGGACTATTCCTCTTCTCACCCTGTCTCTTGCAAAAACGCCATCCCCTTCTCGCAATTCCTCCGTCTCCGCCGCATCTGCTCTCAGGATGAGGCTTTTCATTCTAGGACGAGGGAGATGTCTTTCTTTTTTAAAGAAAGGGGCTTCCCTTCCTCCACTATCAACTCTGCTCTTAAACGCATCTCCCCCATTTCACGTACATCTGCTCTCACTCCATCCTCCCGCCACCCCACTAGAAATAGGGTTCCCCTGGTCCACACCTACCACCCCACCAGCCTCCCGGTCCAACATATTATTCTCCGTAACTTCCGCCACCTCTAACGGGATCCCACCACTAAGCACATCTTTCCCTCCCCCCCCCTGCATTCCGCAGGGATCACTCCCTATGCAACTCCTTTGTCCATTCGTCCCCCCCATCCCTCCCCACTGATCTCCTTCCTGGCACTTATCCGTGTAAGCGGAACAAGTGCTACACATGCCCTTACACTTCCTCCCTTACCACCATTCAGGGCCCCAAACAGTCCTTCCAGGTGAGGCATCACTTCACCTGTGAGTCGGCTGGGGTGATATACTGCGTCCGGTGCTCCCGATGTGGCCTTGTATATATTGGCGAGACCCGACGCAGACTGGGAGACCGCTTTGCTGAACACCTACGCTCTGTCCGCCAGAGAAAGCAGGATCTCCCAGTGGCCACACATTTTAATTCCACGTCCCACTCCCATCCTGATATGTCTATCCACGGCCTCCTCTACTGTAAAGATGAAGCCACACTCAGGTTGGAGGAACAACACCTTATATTCCGTCTGGGTAGCCTCCAACCTGATGGCATGAACATCGACTTCTCTAACTTCCGCTAAGGCCCCACCTCTCCCTCGTACCCCATCTGTTACTCATTTTTATGCACACATTCTTTCTCTCACTCTCCTTTTTCTCCCTCTGTCCCTCTGAATATACCTCTTGCCCATCCTCTGGGTCCCCCCCCACTTGTCTTTCTTCTCGGACCTCCTGTCCCATGATCCTCTCGTATCCCCTTTTGCCTATCACCTGTCCAGCTCTTGGCTCCATCCCTTCCCCTCCTGTCTTCTTCTATCATTTTGAATCTCCCCCTCCCCCTCCAACTTTCAAATCCCTTACTCACTCTTCCTTCAGTTAGTCCTGACGAAGGGTCTCGGCCTGAAACGTCGACTGCACCTCTTCCTACAGATGCTGCCTGGCCTGCTGCGTTCACCAGCAACTTTGATGTGTGTTGCTTGATCTTTAGATTTCTTATAATTTTGCTTGTGAGCATTTTTGACCTGCTTGCTCTTTGCTTTCTTAATTGCTCTTTTAATTTCACCTTTCTCTGTACGCCTGCTTGGTAATGCAAACATCTAATCAGCCAGTCATGTGGCAGAAACTCAATGCACAAACACGTGCAGACATTATTTAGTTATTTAATTATTTAGAGCTACAGCACAGAAAAAGATTCTAAGATGGCGCCGCGGATGGCTGCCGTGGTACTGCGCTCTCTGGTACTGTTGCTGTTTTTTCTGATTTGCCCTGTCTCCTGCGATTCCTCTCTGATTACATACAGCAGAGAGGAACTTCTAAAGATTAGTGAATCTGCCACCAACTGTTCACTGTTTATGGATAGTTTTATGGAGGTTTTGGTCCGAGGTGCTGCAGCAGCTCTGACTGGTCTGTGTGCGAGACGCCGTAGAGGGAAGCGAGCTGGCGCGTTCGTTAAACTGAGATGGCTGGGATTTCGATCTACGCTCCTGTCGATTCTCCTGGCAAATGTCCGTTCTCTTCCCAACAAGATGGATGAGCTGCTGCTACTCAATAAAACTCACGGTGACTTTTCCAGATCCGCCACTTTATGCTTTACTGAAATTTGGCTGGGTGAGCACATCCTGGACAACTCACTACAACTTCCGAGAGGACCGAGATGCAGGACTCTTGGGGAAAGGGAGAGGAGGCGGAATCTGTTTCTACATAAATGAAGGTTGGTGCACGGAGGTCACGGTGTTAGGAAAATCATGCAGTCCACACCTAGAGACAATTTTTATAAACTGTAGACCGTTTTATTTTCCGCGGGAGTTTTCCTCATTTATTCTGGTCGGCGTTTACATTCCACCTCAGGTCAGCGTCAGGGAGGCGCTACAACACCTGGCTGACCAGATAAATGAAGTGGAGAACAAACATCCAGACTCCTTGCTCATTGTTCTTGGTGATTTTAACAGAGCAAACCTTGGCCACGAATTGCCAAAACTTAGACAATATATTAAGTGTCCCACCAGGGACACTAACATATTAGACCACTGCTACACGACGATAAAGGATGCATATTGCTCTGTTACACGGGCAGCCTTGCGACGCTCCGACCACTGCCTGGTTCACCTTCTCCTGACATACAGGCAGAAACTAAGATCGGTTAAGCCTGTTGTCAGGACAGTCAGGAGATGGACCAACGAGTCAAAGCTTGAACTTCAGGCCTGTTTCGACTGCACGGATTGGAGTGTCTTTGAGGCTGCAGCTACAGATCTTCATGATCTGTCTGACATCGTGATCTCATACATCAGTTTTTGTGAAGACATGTGCATTCCAACAAAAACCTTCTGCACATTCAGCAACATCAAGCCCTGGTTCATATCGCAACTCAGGCAGCTTCGTCGGGAGAAGGAGGAGGCGTACAGAAGTGGGGACAGGATTCTGTACAATCGAGCCAGGAACACACTGACAAGGGAGTTTAAGGCAGCGAAGAAGCGCTACATTGGAAAACTGCAAAACAGGTTTTCAGACAACAACCCAGTGTTGGTGTGGAAGGGGCTCCAAGAGATCACCAACTACAAGAAACCATTCCCCCAGGCTGTGGAGAACCATCAGCTGGCTGACGATCTGAACAAGTTTTATTGTAGACTCGACACCTTCATTCCCTCCAGCCAAAATACAGACCTACCTGCAACCCCCATCATCCATCACCCCGACATCTCAGTATCCACTTTCTCACCCCACATTACAAAAACTGCTCCCCCTACCCCCCTTCACTTCAAACCTCTTGTACCTGCACTCAGGATCTGTGAGAGGGAGGTGAGTCAGCTGTTCCGGAGGCAGAAGACCAGGAAAGTGCCAGGCCCAGACGGCGTGTCGCCCTCCTGCTTGAAGACCTGTGCTGATCAGCTGGCCCCATCTACACACGGATCTTCAATAGATCACTGGAGCTGTGTGAAGTCCCTCATTGCTTCAAGCGCTTCATTATCATTCCAGTCCCTAAGAAACCCACTATCAAGGGACTAAATGATTACAGGCCTGTTGCCTTGACATCTGTGGTCATGAAGTCCTTTGAGAGACTAGTGTTGGCTCACCTGAAGGACATCACAGGCCCCCTGCTAGACCCCCTGCAGTTTACTTATCGGGCAAATAGGTCAGTGGATGATGCAGTCAACATGGGACTGCATTACATATTACAGCACCTCGACATCCCAGGAACTTCTGCGAGGGTCCTGTTTGTTTACTTCAGCTCGGCAGTCAACACCATCGTCCCAGAAATCCTCCACTCCAAACTCACCCAGCTCACTGTCTCCCCCGCCATCTGTCAATGGATTGCAAGCTTCCTGACTGACAGGGTGCAGCAAGTGAGGCTGGGGAGCATCATTTCTAGCACCCAGACAATCAGTGCCGGTGCCCCCCAGGGATGTGTGCTCTCCCCACTGCTCTTCTCCCTTTACACTAATGACTGCACCTCACAGGATCCATCTGTTAAACTCCTGAAGTTTGCAGACGACACAACTGTCATTGGCCTTATCCGAGATGGTGATGAGTCTGCATGCAGATGGGTGGTGGAACGGCTGGCCCTCTGGTGTGGTCAGAACAATCTGGAGCTAAATACGCTCAAGACTGTGGAGATGACAGTGGACTTCAGGAGGAGCCCCCCAATACTCCCCCCACTCACTATACTCAACAGTATTGTGTCTGCTGTGGAGACCTTCAGGTTTCTGGGTGTCACAGCCTCCCAGGACCTGAAGTGGACACCCAACGTGGACACTCTTATCAAAAAGGCTCAGCTCAGGAAGTACAATCTGCCTCAGGAGCTGCTGATTCAGTTCTATTCAGGAATAATCCAGTTTGTTCTCTGTTCGTCCATCACTGTCTGGTTTGGATCAGCTACCAAACAAGACAAGAATAGACTCCAAAGAACCGTCAGGGCTGTGGAAAGGATTATTGGTGTGAAGCTGCCCTCGATCCAGGACTTATATGCATCTAGAGTCAGGAAGCAAGCAAGCAACATCATTGTAGACCCATCACACTCTGGACATCACCTGTTCCTACTCCTTCCTTCTGGTAGGTGCTTTAGATCACTGTATGCCAGGACAAATAGGTACAAGAACAGTTTCTTTCCGTATGCCATCAGTCTTATGAACACTTGAATTTTAGTCTATTATAAACCAAGTCCACCTGTACATACACAGGAATACCTTATTGTATATAGTTCACGATTATTTGCACAATTGTTATGTTTGTTTTTTGATTCCGTACAGCGAGAGCTCAGGGAAACCGGCATCAAATTCCCTGTATGTGTCCACATACTTGGCGATAATAAAGGATTCTGATTCTGATTCTGAATGGGCTGTTCCATTCCAACGAGCTGCACCACCCAGCAACCTACCTATTTAACACTTGCTTAATCGCAGGACAATTTACAATAACCAATTAACCTACTAACCAGTAAGTCTTTGGACCGTGGGAGGAAACTGGAGCATCCAGAGGAAACCCACATGCTCATGGGGAGAACGTACAAACTCTTTAGAGGCAGTGCCGGAAATGAACTTCAAACTCCAGAATGCCCCAAGCTGCAACAGGTAACGCTAACCTTTATGCTACTGTGGCACCCCAAATGGTTGTTGTTCAGACCAAATATCAGAATGGAGAAGAAATGTGATCTAAGTGACTTTTACTGTGGAATGTTTGTTGGTGTCAGATGGGGTGGTTAGAGAATCTCAGGAACTGCAGCTTTCTTGGGATTTTCACACAAAAATGTCTAGGGTTTACAGAGGATGGTACAACAAAAAACATCTGGTGTGCAACAGTTCTGTGAGTAAAAATGTGTTAATGAGAAAGGTCAGAGGAGAATGGACAGACTGGTTCAAGCTGACAGGAAGGAAACAGTAACTTAAGTAACCATGCGTAACAACAGTGGTGTCCAGAAGATCATTTCTGAATGTACAACGTATCAAACTTTGAAGCAGATGGACAACAGCACGAAGTCACAAACACTCAGGAGGTACCTAATAAAGTGGCCACAAAATGTATATTGTTATTTAGATTTGGTAGCTCCAAAATATCCATGTACAGGAACATGTTTGCTGTCCTCTGAGTCTCTCCATTGAATGCTTTCTGAGGCTGACTCAAATTGCCGTTTGTAGCACACTTTTGCTATATTACTTTCTAGTCGTTTAAAACTTAGAATCTTTACTCCAATTTTATCTTTGTCATTTTCCATAAGTGTGCTGGGTCAACTAAATTCTGATTATTGGCCCAAGATTAGTGTCAAAGACATACAGCACAGGAGCAGGCCCTTCACCCCACTCTTGCCAGCATTAAAAAAATCTATTGACCCTCATCCAATTTCCCAGCATTTGGGCTTTATCCTTCTAAACCATGGTGCTCCAAGTTCTTATCCAAATAGTTCCTAAATGCAGTGAGAGAATGTACTATACTTCCACCAGGCTATCCAACAATATGTCCCTGATTTCAATCACTCCTTCAATAAAAAGATTTTATAAGTGACTATCTCTCACAACAGCTTCTAGTTATGGATGCTTTTGCTAAGGGGAAAGACATTTCAGATTCAGAATTAGATTCATTTCCTACCTTTTGTATGCACTTCATAATTTGTTTATTTCATTCTATTCCCCCTCTCAATGTCCCCACACCCAGATTATGAAATTATTAAGTGCTACACCTGTCCTTACACCTCCTCTCTTGCCACCATTCAGGGCCCCAAACAGTCCTTCCAGGTGAGGCAACACTTCACTTGTGAGTCTGTTGGGGTCATCTATTGCATCTGGTGCTCCCGGTGAGGCCTCCTCTACATCAGTGAAACCCGAAGCAGATTGGGGAACCGCTTCGTCGAGCACCTCCGCTCTGTCCGCCACAACAGACAGGATCTCCCAGTTGCCACCCACTTCAACTCTGCTTTCCATTCCCATTCGGATATGTGCATACATGGCCTCCTCTACTGCCATGATGAGGCTAAACTCAGGTTGGAGGAGCAACACCTTATATACCGTCTAGGTAGTCTCCAGCCCCTTGGTATGAACACTGAATTCTTCAACTTCCGGTAATTCCCTCCCCCTCCCTTCCCCTATCCCTATTTCACTCTGCCCCTCCCCCAGCTGCCTATCACCTCCCTCATGGTTCCGCCTCCTTCTACTACCCATTGTGTTTTCCTCTATTCCTTCTTCACCTTTCCCGCCTATCACCTCCCTGCCTCCCCTCCCCCACCCCTTTATCTTTCTCCTTACTGGTTTTTCTCCTGGCACCTACCAGCCTTCTCCTTCCCATCCTCCCCCCACCTTCTCTATAGGGCCTCTGCCCCTTCCCTCTTCAGTCCTGACGAAGGGTTCCAGCCCGAAACATTGAATGATCATTTCCACGGATGCTGCCTGACCTGCTGAGTTCCTCCAGCGTGTTGTGAGTGTTGATTTGGCCCAGATTATGAATGCATGTAGCAAAGGGATCCCTGTGGTACAGCATAGTCACATGCATGTAACTACAAAAAAAGCCTTTCATCATCCTCTATTATCAAGCCAGTTTACTATGCAGTTTATCAAATTACCTCAGATCTCACGAGTTCTCACATTTGATGGCAATGTAGATGGCCTCAATCAACGCTACCCTCTTCAACACAGTCACCTCCTCAAAAAGTTTAACGACAGACACCCCACCCTGCAAAAACTCATTTCAGGGAGGTAGCACCATCAATTTGCGGGAGACTCCCAGAATTTCTGGGAGAGGTGGAATGTCTGCAATAGCTATGTCTCCTTAGCAGCCAGCCAGCTAGTTTAAATAACGTTAGCTATGCTATTGAACGAATGACAGCTGTTAAACTCACCTCAACATGTCTTTTACAGTCTTAACCCACCATGGGCAATAGAAAAGTCACCGTTGCAAACAGCGCAGCGAGCAACACTGTCATTATTTTTGACCCCTATTAGGCAGGGGTACACGTTAGTGCAGTCTGGGTGATGTACGTTTTATATTTTCTTTTTTTGGAACACTCTGCTATGGCGCGCTCTCGCTCTCTCGTGGTCGCTCTCGCGCTCTCTCTCTCACTCGCGCTCTCGCTTGCTTTCTCACTCTCACTCTCTTGCTCGCTCGCTCTCAAAAAAATTGATTTCCGTGATATTGAATATATTTTGCGGGCATCAAGGAGCCACTATTAATATGCAGGAGACTCCCGGAACTTCCAGGAGAGGTGGGATGTCTGCGATCAAATGACATGTGCCCTTAGGGGAGCATGAAACAGTTGCTTCACTGCTCAGTGAGCCTGAGCTCAATCCTGAATGTCAGTGCTACCTCTGTGGAGATTCCATGCTTTCCCTGGCCCTGCATGGCTTTCTTTTGGGTGCGCTGGTTAGCTCCGATATCCCAACACTTGTATTGCTTACTTGTATTGTAATATTTCCTCCACATTGCTAAATTTATTTCCTAAAACTAAATCCAAGATTACAGCTCCACTACCTCACTGCCGTCCACTACTGAACTTGCCCACTCCCACATTGTTGATTTTACCACATAAAGGCTACAAAGAATTCTTCTGAATGCAATATAAGACCTCTGTACCCTTTATATTTTTAACAAATATTCCTGTAAATATATTAGTGCAATTGATATTTATCACTATTACTGCAATTGTAAAATATGTGTGTAAAATTAGCTCTTTGGTTCCTCTCAAACTGTTTGGAGATTTATATTACACTCTCAGTCAAGTGACTACCCCTCTTTTGTTCTTCATAAATTTGTACATTTGTAAGCTATTTCCAGAGTAAATTCAGTTAATTAATTCTTAATTAATATTTTATAGTAAATTTATTATATGGAAAAAAAATCTAACCCACTACCAAGACGGAAACTAATTAGTAAAGAAGAAAAAAGAAAAAAAAGTATATTATTAGCCATGCAAACATGAAGAAATCTGCAGATGCTGGAAATTCAAGCAACACACACAAAATGCTGGTGGAACGCAGCAGGCCAGACAGCATTCATAGGAAGAAGCACAGTCGACGTTTCGGGCCCAGACCCTTCGTCAGAAATTATTAGCCATCATCTGTACTTTAACGGCAAATCAAAGGTTTTGAAAATAGTTCAAAAAAGGTCCCCACAATGTTTGAAAGTCTTGATTAGATTCAGAGATTGAACACTGAATCTTCTCTAAATTTAAACATGACATCACATCACGCAGCCATTGAACGTGAATAGGTGGGACTGCATCTTTCCATTTAAGGAAGAGTGCCCTCCTAGCCATAAAAGAAATAAAAGCAAAAATGTGCAAATCAGATTTCTTCAAAATAATATACTTTCCTCCAACAATAGTAAATAAAGCGGTCAAAGGATTAGGCTTAAAATTTACTTTAAAAATACTGAGTAGGTTTGAAATACTTCTTTCTAATATTTTTCAAGACTCAGACATGTCCAAAACATATGAATGAGTGAAGCTTCTCCATTATTACACTTATCACAATAAGGAGATATATCCAACTAAAAGCGAGACAACTTATCCTTGGTCATGTGGGCCCTATGGACTACTTTAAATTGTAGGAGAGAGTGGCGAGCACATAACGATGAAGTGTTAACCAATTTAAAAATTTCATTCCAAGTTTCCTCAGAAATTGAAGTCTGTAAATCTTGTTTCCAAAGATTTTTAATTTTATCTAAAGGAACACTTCTCATTCCCAGCAACATATTATAAATATTAGATATAGATCCATTATAAAAAGATTTCAAATTAAAAACTACATCTAGTAGATTCTTATCAGGACTTTTAGGAAATGTACATATTTGAGACCGTAAAAAGTCTCTTATTGGTAGGTGTCGATAAAAGTGAGTTTTGGGTAAGCTATATTTAGCTGACAGTTGCTCAAACGAAAGGAGACTTCCCTCCACAAACAAGTCCTGGAACCATTTAATACCTAATCTATCCCATTCTTTAAAAGCCACATCTATCATAGAAAATTTTAAAAAATAATTAGAAAAAATGGGACTTGAAAGAGAAAATCTCAATAAGCCAAAGTATTTTCGGAATTGCACCTAAATTCTCATAGTATGTTTAACTACCAAATTGTCAGTTAACTTACTCAGGGATAAAGGAAGTGAGGGTCCAAGAAGAGAAATCATAGAAAATTTATTCAGAGTTAGCTTCTAAAGAAACCTACATCAGACAATCCTCACGATTAATGTAATTTAAACAAAATGTAAGATTACGTATACTAACTGTCCAATAATAAAACCCAAAGTTCGGTAAAGCTAGCCCTCCATTCTTTTTAGCTTTCTGAAGATGAATTTTGTTTAATCTAGAACGCTTATATTTCCATATATAGGATGATATAATAGAATCAAGAGAATCTAAAAAAGATTTAGGGATAAAAGCAGGTAATGCCTGAAAAAGATATATAAATTTAGGTAAAATATTCATTTTAATAGAATTCACTTGACCAATCAATGATAACGAAAGAGACGACCAATTTGATAGTGTCCTTTTTACATAATTCAATAGCGTAAGAAAATTTTCTTTAAATATGCACTTATAATTTTTAGTAATTGTTATATCTAAGTAAGAAAATTGGTTTCTTACAATTTTAAAAGGAAGGTTAGAATTAGTTGATATCCAATTATTCAAAGGAAAAGTTCACTCTTATGTAAATTCAGTTTATAGCCTGAGAACTGGCTAAAACAGGAAAGTAAAGAAAGCACGTGGGATAACGAAGCCTGGACATTAGAAATAAAGAGTAATAGATCATCAGCATAAAGCGAAACTTTGTGGATAGTGCCTCTCCTTAGAATACCAGTGATATCATTAGATTCTCGAAAGGCTATGGCTAAGGGTTCTAAAGCCAGACCAAAAAGCAAAGGACCTAACGGACAGCCTTGTCTGGCACCACGTTGAGGCTTAAATGGTTAGGAGTTCTGAGAGTTAGTAATAACCCTAGCGGAGGGAGCTAAATAAAGTAATTTAATCCATTGAATGAAATCAGGTCCAAAATTGAATTTTTCTAAATTTTAAATAAATAATTCCATTCAACTCTGTCAAAAGCCTTCTCAGTGTCTAGAGATACCACACATTCTGATATCTCTTTAGAAGGAGAATAGATAACATTTAATAAACAACGAATATTAAAATGAAAATATCAGTTTTTGATAAATCCAGTCTGATTATCAGAAACGACAGATGGTAAAATATTTTCAATCCTGCGGGCCAGAACTTTAGGTAGAATCTTAGTATCAACATTAAGTAAAGAAATTGATCTATAGAAAGAGCATTCAATTGGATCCTTATTCTTTTTGAGGATAAGCAAAATGGAAGCCTCATAGAAAGATTGAGGCAGCCTGCCCAACTTAAATAAATCCGAAAAAACTGAACATAAATGAGGTATAAGCAGTGAGGAAAAGGTCTTACAAAACTCTCCAGAAAATCCATCTGGACCCAGAGCTTTCCTCTTGTGCAATTAGTGCACAGCCTCGACAATTTCCTCAAAAGAAATAGGTTGTTCCAACTGCTTTCTGCTGTCAACAGAGATTATGGGAATGTTTAATTGGTCTAAAAAATTGTTCATTACAGTGTTATCCTTAGGAGACTCAGAGCTATATAGTCTAGAATAAAATTCTCTAAAAGTATAATTTATTTCTAAATGATCAGTTGTCCTATCACCGTTAGCTTTACGTATTTCTTTAATCTGCTGTTTAGCTATAAAAGTTTTAATTTTATTAGCCAATAATTTACCTGTTTTGTCTCCATGAATATAAAATTAACTTTTATCTTTTAGGAGTTGAGTTTCAATTGGATAAGTTAAAAGGGGATCATATTTAGTTTTAATTTCAACACGCCTTTTATATAAAGCAGGATCTGGAACCAAGGCATACTGTTGGTCTAATTGTTTCAACTGGTTAGCTAAATCACTTCTCTCCTTATTAGCTTTTCTCTTAATACTTGCAGTATAAGAAATAATTTGTCCTCTAGTGAGACCCTCTCGATCGATTAAAAAGGCATGAATTATCACACTTATGTACATCAGTTTCTTGAAGAAAAACAATTGGTACCTTAAGTTTTTTAATATAGGCAAAAATCTTATTTCTTTTCACAGGGTGATTTAGTCCTTCACATTAAAACTAAGTAAATTAATACTTTGATCCATTTTAAAACTATTTATAAGAAAGGTTAAAGTAATAATTTAAAAGAATGTATATTAAACCCAAACAATAAACCTTGAGATATGGTAACTAGGCAACAGAGTTGACTAAATTTTCAAATCAGCTTCAAGAAAAAAGAACTCCCCATCCCCCTGCCTCCTCCCAAAGAGAGAAAACCGGCCAAAAGGCAGCTGACGCCTACCCCGGCTAATATCATCCTCCCAGAAAAGCCTGCTGGAACTGCTCCAAAGAATTCAAGGTTGATACAAAAAATAATCTGCAGATGCTGTAAAAGATCAAAGCAACACTTCCAGTACGCTGGATGAACTCAGCAGGTCGGGCAGCATCAGTTAGAAACGATGAGTCGACGTTTCGGGCCGGAACCCTTTGTCAGGACTGATGAATGAAAGATGGGGAAGGATTTGAAGAATGCTTATAGCGTCAGTTGAAAGACCAGTAATTTGAAAGACAAAGGGGTGGGGGAGGGGGAAACATTGACGTCATAGCCCTGAAAACAATGGGTGGCAGAAGAAGGAGGCGGAACCATGTGGGAGCTGGGGGAGGGGGTAGAGTGAAATAGGGATGGAGCAAGGGAGGGGGAGGGAATTACCGGAAGTTGGAGCATTCTATATTCATACCAAGGGGCTGGAGACTACCTAGATGGTATATGAGGTGTTGCTCCTCCAACCTGAGTTTAGCCTCATCATGGCAGTAGAGGAGGCCATGTATGAACATATCGGAATGGGAATGGGAAGCAGAGTTGAAGTGGGTGGCTACTGGGAGATCCTGTCTGTTGTGGCGGACAGAGTGGAGGTGCTCGACGAAGCGGTCCCCCAATCTGCGTCGGGTTTCACCGATGTAGAGAAGGCCGCACCGGGAGCACCGGATGCAATAGATGACCCCAACAGACTCACAAGTGAAGTGTTGTCTCACCTGGAAGGACTGTTTGGGGCCCTGAATGGATGCAAGAGTTGAGGTGTAGGGACAGGTGTAGCACTTACGCTTACAGCAATAAGTGCCGGGTGGGAGATCAGTGGGGATGGACATGTGGATAAGGGAGTCGCGGAGGGACCAATCTCTGCGGAAAGCAGGGAGGGGTGGAGAGGGAAAGATGTGCTTAGTGGTGGGGTCCTGTTGAAGGTGGCGGAAGTTGCGGAGGATAATGTGCTGGATCCGGAGGCTGGTGGGGTGGTAGGTAAGGACAAGGGGAACTCTGTCCCTGTTGTGGTTATGGGAGGATGGGGTGAGGGCTGAAGTGCGGGAAATGGAGGAGATGCGGGTGAGGGCATCATTGATGACGGGAGAAGGGAAACAACCATCATTAAAGAAAGACGATATTTGAGATGTCCTGGAATGGAAAGCCTCATCCTCGGAGCAGATGCGGCAGAGACGGAGGAACTGGGAATAGGGAATGGCATTTTTGCATGTGGCAGGTTGGGATGAGGTATAGTCGAGGTAGTTATGAGAGTCAATGGGCTTGAGGAAGATGTCAGTGGACAGGCTGTCTCCAGAGATGGAGACCGAGAGATCGAGAAAGGGCAGAGAAGTGTCCGAGATGGACCAAGTGAATTTCAGAGCTGGGTGGAAGTTTGAAGTAAAGTCGATGAAATTGACGAGCTCAGCATGGGTGCAGGAAGCAGCACCAATGTAGTCGTCAATATACCGAAGGAAAAGTTGGGGAGCAGTACCAGACTAGGTCTGGAGTACAGACTGTTCCACATAACCAATGAAGAGGCAGGCGTAGCTGGGTCCCATGCGAGTTCCCATAGCTACACCTTTAGTCTGAAGAAAGTGGGAAGAGCCATCAATGTCATCAATAATGCCCTCACCCGCATCTCCTCCATTTCCCGCACTTCAGCCCTCACCCCATCCTCCCGCAACCACAACAGGGACAGAGTTCCCCTTGTCCTTACCTACCACCCCACCAGCCTCCGGATCCAGCACATTATCCTCTGCAACTTCCGCCACCTTCAACAGGACCCCACCACTAAGCACATCTTTCCCTCTCCACCCTTCTCCACTTTCCGCAGGGATCGGTCCCTCCGCGACTCCCTTATCCGCACGTCCATCCCCACTGATCTCCCACCTGGCACTTATCCCTGTAAGCGTAAGTGCTACACCTGTCCCTACACCTCATCTCTTGCAACCATTCAGGGCCCCAAACAGTCCTTCCAGGTGAGACAACACTTCACTTGTGAGTCTGTTGGGGTCATCTATTGCATCCTGTGCTCCCGGTGCGGTCTCCTCTACATCGGTGAAACCCGACGCAGATTGGTGGACCACTTCATTGAGCACCTCCACTCTGTCCGCCACAACAGACAGGATCTCCCGGTAGCCACCCATTTCAACTCTGCTCCCCATTCCCATTCAGATATGTCCATACATGGCCTCCTCTACTGCCATGATGAGGCTAAACTCAGGCTGGAGGAGCAACACCTCATATACCGTCTCAGTGGTCTCCATCCCCTTGGTATAAACATAGAATTCTCCAACTTCCGGTAATTCCCTCCCCCTCCCTTCCTCTATCCCTATTTCACTCTACCCCCTCCCCCAGCTCCCTCATGGTTCTGCCTCCTTCTTCTACCACCCATTGTTTTCAGGGCTATGATGTCAATGCTTCCCCTCCCCCACCCCTTTGTCTTTCAAATTACTGGTCTATCAACTGACGCTACAAGCATTCTTCATATCCTTCCTCATCTTTCATTCTTCAGTCCTGACGAAGGGTTCCGGCCCGAAACGTCGACTCATCGTTTCTGACTGATGCTGCCTGACCTGCTGAGTTCATCCAGCGTACCGAAAAAATTCAAGGTTGATTACTGTTCTATCCAAGCCAAAGCAAAATGCAGTAAAAATAAGCTTATACAGTTTTACCAAACAAAAGAAGCAATTATTCATACTGAAAAATATTAAACAGTTATATTTCTAAGTCTAAAAATTTCTGAGCCTCTTCTTTCATAAGAAACCATTTCTTTAAGCCATCTTGCATTGTAATTCTCAGCTGAGCTGGATAGCGAAGAAAAGGCTTGAATTTTTTGCTATAAAGTTCCGCCATAACTTAGCACGTTCTTCCATAACTTCCAATGAGAAATCTTCAACAATATGAATCTTCTGACCCTTGTAGTTAATCATACCTCTCTGATGGGATTCACGAATCAAAAGGTCCTTTGTTTGAAATTCATGAAAGCATATAATGACCGATCTTAGTCTTGATTCTTAAGTCGATCTATAAATAGGCGATCTGTGAACATGATCAATCAAAGGTAAAGATTGTATAGTATTAGGGAATAATTCCA
Source organism: Mobula hypostoma (assembly GCF_963921235.1). Taxonomy (NCBI): domain Eukaryota; kingdom Metazoa; phylum Chordata; class Chondrichthyes; order Myliobatiformes; family Myliobatidae; genus Mobula; species Mobula hypostoma. The sequence goes on along the minus strand of NC_086099.1, from coordinate 24,939,063 downwards.
TCAGAAGGTTTGCAAAGAATTCCTTAGTATTATCTCCTTCTGTTAACTCTTTAAGTCCCAAGATTCGTAAGTTGTTTCCCCTACTTCTATTTTCCAAATCAATAATCTGTCTCAGTGTTCCGTTGGACTTGGATTGATTTTCATACAGCTTCTGCAGATCATCAGTTTTCTTATCCAGTATCATTATAATCTCTTCATGCTCTTTTATTCTCTTATCGTGTTCAATTAAAGTTTCTTGAATAACATCTAGTTTTGTACCTATTTGTTTAACTTCAAAGCTGATTTGTTGTGAATCAGCTGACGCTTCTTTTCTGAACTGATGAAACTCCTCGGTAAGCTTTTGCGAGTCTGTAGAAAACTTTTGAAGCAAGCCCATAATAGATTCCAAAGCTGCTTTGGTAGCCATAGTAAGATAATAACATGTTTAACGGTAATATTTCAAACGGTTGGAAACAAAAAAGGAAGTAAACTAGGAGCACCGGAAAAGACTTGTTACTCCATCAGCGACCAGCAGGCAAGTCCCCGTAAATTAAGTTAAAGTTTAGAAAAAAACGTTTTTTCAATATATTTGTTGCGTTAATGTTAATAAAATAAAAAGTAGGGCTGAAGGAAATTACGACTGAAATACTGCCCTCTTGTGGCTGTAATCTGCTCAAGAGAAAATGCTTCAAGAATCTTCCATAAAAACATAGGAGCAGGAAAAGTAATCCAGTTCATTATGTTTACACCATAATTCAACAAGATCATTGGTTATATAATCACAGTAGCTCTGTCACTGCATTTATCTGCCTCTCCCCATTTTTTTATTAACCAGAAACGTACTGATCTCTGAATAAACTCTTCTCGGGCTTCCAGCCAGGTACAGGTTTCAATTTTAACCAATGTTTCAATGATAAACTCTGCCACCTTCATCAGGGATGATGCCTGGGCATGTCTAGCCCGGTGGTGTTTATACCCTTATCGTCCATTCATCCTGATTGAGTTAGTCCTCACTCAATCAGGTTTCAGCTGTCCAACCTTATTTACAATCGAATTGGCACAGCACAGTAGTTTTGTTCTGTTGGCGTCAATCCTATGGCCATTGCGAATGCAGTATTTCCACTGATTTCTCCTGTAAGCGCCAGCTGTCCTGAATCCCAGATCACCTTTGACCCACATAAGCTGTGATTTGAGTTTCCTACGGGTTTGTGGATGGTATTAATCTGGTATTTCTTCAGGATCCTGGTAATCCTTCCAGAAACCATGGAAATATAGGGAAAGCAGGTGGTAGCGACAGATTCCTCCTCATTGTTAGGTTTCCTGGTTTTTCCATCAGCCCTTTTAAAGGCTCAATTGATTTCCTTCATCTTGAAGCAATTCTGTAGGAACTGTGTGTAATTATCCTATTACATGCAGGTCAAAGATGACCTGAGACTCAAGATAGCTGGCGTTTTTCAGGACTCCCAGTGAATGCAGAGCAGCGTATATTGGCCAGATGGGATGCACAGTGGAAATCCACATCAAGGAAGACAGGAGGTGCAACTGAAATCGGCAGTAGCAGAACATTGCATTTGCAATGGCCATAGGATTGACCTTGATAGAAAAAAATTAGTGTGTCATGCCAAGGGCTTTTGAGACCACCTGGTGAAGGAAGCCATTGAAATAAAAACTAGAGGAAAATAATTTTAACAAAGACAATGGATACGCTCTAAATAAGAACTAGAACTCAATTGTAAACAAAATGGGATAACTGAAACCTTATTGGATGAGGACTAACCGATCAGGAGGGACAGACAATGGGGGGTAAAAATACCACTGGACTAGACATGCCCAGGCATCATCCCTAATGAAGATAACTGAGTTTGTCATCGGAATGTCCGCTTAAAATCTATACCTGTACCCACCTAGAAGCCCGAGAAGAGTTTATTTGTCATATATACCAGGAAAGTACTTAATTCTTTTGTACTGATCTCTGTTTTCATTGAGTAAGCTTTTATAGTCTTCTTAAAGAGAATTCCAAAAGTTCACTAACTTCAGAGTAAAGAAATTTTTCCTTACTGCAGTCCTAAATAGTCTAATGTTGAGATTGCAACCCTTAGTTCAAAAATCTTCAGCTAGGGGAACCTACTAAGAAATTTGAATGTTTCAGTGAGGTCACCTCTCATTACTTTAAACTTCAGAAAATAGTCAACTAGCCTATTCAATCCCAGCTCAAAGGACAAACTTGCTTTCCTAGTGTACTGATTATTTGTTGTACTCAGGAAGCATTTGGATATCAACATCTTCAAATGTCACAGCATTTAAAAAATAATCAGAATTTCAAGTGGATTTTTCCACATTGTGCTCCATCTGCTGTATTATTTTCCATTCACTTAGCCTGTCCTTTTGACACCTTTTCATTCTCATTACTAATCACATTTTGAATTAGTTTTGTGTCATTAGCACACATGATAATGTTACATTTGGTCTCTACTAAAGCATTAAAACTGTAAATACAGTAGTTGTAACCCAAGGATGATCCTCCGATAACTCACTAGTCACTCTCCTAATTTTAGAAGGTCCTGTTTACTCCTACTTCTTGCTTTCTATCTGTTGACTAACTCTCGATATCCACAATAATATACAGTATTTCCTAATTCCATATACTCCACCATTGTTCAGCAAACTCTAAGTGAGGTCTGTACAAAAGCCTTCTCAAAATCCAAATACATCATACCATTGCTTTCCCTTTCTTCTTCTCATGATGACGGTTGCATCCGCCTGTCTCGAAGGACAATGGATAGCGGCACTGGAGTGACCTCTCCAAGGCATAAGTCTGGCCGAAGGTATGGATATCCTGGGATGCCCAGCCATTAAGATTCTCCTCTCGGCCTCACCGGCAAAGTCCAAAGGAGAGCGAAGCAAACCGTGTGGCACCAGCTTGGCTGCAGGAGCTGCCAGAAAGATGTTCAGTGACATCCAGCTGGCTTAGGGGTTTGCTCTCTGGATTTACTCCCGTAGCCTTTGTCTCTCCCGACACCACCCACAAGGCAGTGGGGCTATTTACCATAGCTGGGAATCTGGTTTACGAGCACCAGGGCATGCCCACATGCTGGTGGGGCAGAGTGCTCCGTGTGCTGGGGCCAGACCTCCTCCCCATCATCTGTAGTTCAGCCTGAGTTCGTAAGGTGTTAAATTTCTGTGTGTCACCAGCAAGAGGCACTACATGAGGCTTGCTGCTGGAGAGGCTATGTACTCACAGGGAGAGACTTACACATTCAGCTCTCCTTGTTGCAAGTCTGCTAGCCCCCTCAACTAATCCATTACTGTAACTTCAGATTCCTTAAGGTTGTTATATAAGGTGGTAATGGGGACATGCTCCCACTACTTATTAAATGCTCCCAATTGCCTCAAACAGCCTCTGACAACCAAGTCCAACTCCTCACCTTCACATGTGTTTTAGGTACTAAGCCCAGCGGAACAATTTCTACCTACAGAAGGAGCAAAGGTGGGTTACTGGCACCTTAAAACCAGTTGCTTCAGGCAAATCGGGCTCGTTAGCCGTGGTTGACAGCTCTACGTGGCTACGCTCGCTCATGGGGAAGGCAGCAGGAGTAAACCCCGAGGGAAAAATCCGGAGCTGGAGTCCCTAAGGCAGTCCTACATTGAGTTCAATGTTGACTGGCAACTCCTGCAATGCTGCTGGTACCAAACTGTATCGGTCTCTGCTGTTCCTTTGGGTTCATCAGATGCATGGAGAGGGAGAAGCTTCCTACATGGGCAACAGCTTGCTCTCCATATAGTACTACCCAGGCTTGCATATCTGGACAGCTAGGAGACAATATCCACGGTCAACTCTAACCAACAGATGTAACTTCAAATTAATCCAATACATCAGTAAAATATAACTTCTTTTCTCATAAATCTGTGTTAAGTCTGCTCGATCACATTATTTTTACATCACTTCATTTATTGGAGACACCAGCATTTATAAACTTTTACTTCCTCATTACGGTGAAGCATATTTATGTTAAGGAATGAAATATTTTGTTTCTTGACACCCAATGCCAAGATCAAGAGGTCTGAAGTTACATTAACATAATTAAATGACTTGTCCAGCTCCCTTCTCTCCACCCTGAAGTCCACCCCAGCCACACCAGATCAGGAATATTCCTGTCTTCTGAACAAGGCAGCATGGTAGCATAGCAGTCATCACCTTGCTTTACAGTGCCACCGACTTCAGTTCCTGCTGCTGTCTGCAAGGAGTTTGTACTTTCTGGCTAGGATTGCATGGAGATGAATAAGAAAAAATCTGCAGCTGCTGGAAATCCAAGCAACACACACAAAATGCTGGAAGAACTCAGCAGGCCAGGTAGCATCTATGGGAAAAAATAAACAGTCATCGTTTGGGACTGAGACCCTTCATCAGGACTCTGTGTATTTAATACTTCCATAATACTTGAGTAATCTTGTGTATATATACTGGTAGATTAAGTGTTCTTGTTTATTTAAATAATTCATTACGTTATATGTATAAATACATGAATTGCATACATCATCACGCTATCACATGATACATGAACAACTTGCTTAAAGTAAACTCTAAGCTAAACCTGCAGTTCGGACTCCCATGTCTTCCTTCCAATTAGTTTAATGTTTTGAAGTTACAAAACATAACATTTGCGCAGAAGTATTTTTAAAACGAACCCAAGACAGCTATCGACCTGTTGAAACACCACGAAGTACTCAAGTTTTAAAAAATCAGCACAGCGAGGAACAGTGAGTTAAAAAAAGCGCAGCCTAGCAAATGCAAACTGTCTAGTTGAAAAAGTAGGCAGTAAACAAAGGAATTCATGGGTTCATAAAGAGTAAGTGGGTGATAATAATCTTTTACAAAGGTATAAATGAACCACTCAGAGAAGAGAAATAGCTAAAGGCTTACAAAAAGTGCACTAATCTGCATGATGAAAAAAATCTGATAATGATGATAGCAACAGGACTATGTAACCTGGAGATTTACAGTGAGAAAATTAGTAATAGACAGCTTTATGGTTTACGCCAGAGGTGAATGGCAAATTAATTAAAATGGAATTAGCACTGGTTCAGGTGTTTCAGTCATTTCACAAAATGAGTTTGAGAGGCATTTCAAAGATACTAAACTGAAGCCTGCAGATATCCAACCAAGAACTTATACTGGAGAAAAGATAACTCCTGTGGGAATGACTGTGAAATTCAATAACCAACAAACCACATTGACCTTGTATGTGGTAAAATAGGACCAAAATTGTGGCTGAGAAAACTACTACTTTATTGGAGATCCATCCACCATTTGCATCCCACATCCCCTGCAATTAATTCATGTGAAAGTGAATTATGAAGATACTGAATGATGCCATAGCAGTGTTCAAGGATGGTATTGGAAAACTCAAACATATCAAGGGGAAATAGTGTTAAATGAAAATACTGCACTCAAGTTTTGCAAAGCCTGTCTGGTTCCTTATACCATCAGTGATAAAGTATCCAGTGAAGTAGATCGCATGGAGGCTGAAGGAATTCTTTCCAAGATTAAGTGGAGCCCATGGGCAATGCCAGTGGTCCCAGTAGCCGAGAAGAATGGACCTGTCAGGAACTGTGGTGTTTTAAGATTACCATCAACCTCTGCTCAGGATAGATATCTTTGCTAACCTATCTGGAGGAAAACACATCAGCAAAGTCAACTTAGCTGAGGCCTACTGAGATGGAAGAAGAGTCCAAATTGCTTCTCAACATAAATATTCACAAAAGGCTTTTTTCAATAATAGGCTTAGTTTTGGAGTAGCATCTGTGCCTGCACTCTGGCAGAAAGCTATGGACCAGGTACTACAAGGCTTCCCAGGCACTCGGTGTTACCTGGATGTCACCATTGTTGCCAGTAGGGATGACAAGGAACATCTCCAAAACTTCAGGCAGTATTAAAAAAAATAAAAGATTATGGACTAAATGCCTGATGTGACAAACGTAAATTGTTTAAACCAAGCGTCATTTACTGTGGTGCACAAGATTTACACAAGTGTGCTGAGAAAATTCAAGGGATGGTGGATACCTCAAGGCCAAAGGATGAGCCACATTTGCAGTCTGGTTTAGGATATGTCAACTACTATAACACATTCCTGTCAAACTTGGGTAGTGTGCTCTGCCCCTTGAACTCATTACTGTAGATCGGGCAAAAGTGGCTATGGGTAAAGTAGTGTGAGTTGGCTTTCAAAAAGCAGATGAAAATAGGGACGTTAGGCACTGTACTGACACATTATGATCCACATTGTCCAGTCATCTTATGGTATAGATGCAAGTCATATCACATGTTATGAGTGATGAAAATGAACAGCCCATATCCTTTGCATCACATTCCCTTACCGCTGCAGAGACAAATTATGCACAGATTAGCAGAGTGGCCTTGAGTCTGCTTTGGGGTGTAAAATGTTTCAACCAGTACTTGTATGGGAGAGGGTTTACCCTTGTTATAGATCACCAACCACTAGTGCCCACTTTCAATCCACAGAAAGGTGTTCCACAAACTGCAGCAGCACAAATTCAGAGGTGGGCTCTGATTTTTGGAGGACACAATTACAAGACTGAATTCAAGAGAATGCTAATCATGGAAATGCAGATGGATTGTCCCATTTACCCTTGGACTAGGAAATACCTGAAAATTTACAAAAGAAAGCACTCCTCTTGAGAAATTCTCCCTAATGCAAATTGAAAGCTTCCCTGTTATAGCACAGATAATCGAAAGGGAAACTCACATTGGCTCAGGTCTACATGGCAACCCAAATTGGCTGGAATATGCAGCAGAAATTGAATTGAATTGAACTGACTTTATTTCTTACATCTTCCACATACATGAGGAGTAAAAATCTTTATGAGACATCTCCATCTAAATGCACCATGTGCATTCATAGTAAATTATAATAATTTATAATAAGTAGAACTGTCAATGTAATATAGAGTAAAGTCAAATCAGCGTGTGTTCAACAGTCTGATGGCCTGGTGGAAGAAGCTGTCCAGGAGCCTGATGGTCCTGGCTTTTATGCTGTGGTACCGCTTCCCAGATGGTAACAGCTGGAATAGATTGTGGTTGGGGTGATTTGGGTTCCCAATGATCCTACAGACTCTTTTTACACACCTGTCCTTGTAAATGTCCTGAATCATGGGAAGTTCACAACTACAGATGCGCTGGGCTGTCCACATCACTCTCTGCAGAATCTGGTGATTAAGAGAGCTACAGTTCTCATACCAGGCAGTGATGTAGCCAATCAGGATGCTCTCAATTGTGCCCCTGTAGAAAGTTCTTAGGATTTGGGGGCCCATACCAAACTTCTTCAACCATCTGAAGTGAAAGAGGTGCTGTTGTGCCTTTTTCACCACACAGCTGATATGTACAAACCGCGTGAGGTCCTCGGTGATGTGGATGCCAAGGAACTTAAAGCTGTTAACCCTCTCAACCCCAGATCCATTGATGTCAATAGGGGTTAGCCCGTCTCCATTCCTCCTGAAATCCACAACCCGCTCCTTTGTTTTTGCGACATTGAGGGAGAGGTTGTTTTCTTGAGACCACTGTATCAGAGAAATGACTTCTTCCCCGTAGGCCACCTCGTTATTGTTTGAGATAAGGCCAATCAATGTAATGTTGTCGGCAAATTTAATTAGCAGATTGGAGCTGTGGGTGGCGTTACAGTCATGAGTATACAGAGAGTAAAGGAGGGGACTCAGTACGCAGCCCTAAGGGGCTCCTGTATTGGAAGTCAGAGGGTTGAAGGTGAGGGAGCCCACTCTTACAACCTGCTGGTGATCTGACATTATTTTTCCACAATTTTTACCAGTGTCAGGACGTGCTTTCCCTTGACAGGAGTTGCCTTATGTGGGGATTGACAGCATCCAAACTGAGAGCTAAAGTGTTAGAGCAGCTGCATGCCGGTCAGAAAGGCGTGGTTAAAATGAAACAGTTGGCTTGAAGCTTTGTCTGGTGGCCTGGAATAGATCAGCAGATCGAGCAGCTTGCCTTGCACTGTTCAGGATGCCAACATGTTCAGAAGATGCCAAGAGAAGCACCTCTCCATCCCTGGGAATGGCCTGCATTACCATGGCAGAGAATTCATGTGGATTTTGCCAGACTGTTCATGGGCACATATTTCTTGGTAGAAGTGGCCAGAAGTGTTCTCAATAGCTTTCATTACAGCCTCGCACACTGTTGATGCATTGATAAGCCTCTTTACAAGGGCTGGTGTTCCAGAACATTTAGTCAGAGACAATGGACTAAATGGGAGGAGGGGGGGAAACAGTTTCAATTATTCCTAAAAATGAACGGAAGAAGACATTTGCACCGTGCCATGCAGCCACAATGGCTTGGTAGATAGCTTTGCGAGCAATGTCAGCAGAACACACTAAACTAACATTGAACTAGAAGCTCATCAATTTCCTCCTTGCATATCATAATGCAACACACTCCACAACCAACACCTCACCAGATATGCTGTTCCCGAGTTGTCTCTTGCATTCATGCTTGGATCTCCTCAAACTCAATCTCAGAAGTAGGTTGATGGACAAACAGCTGAGAGAAATTGAAGGCTCCTCATACAAGGAGATTCGATGTTTCACCCTTAGACAAGCAGTCCTGGCAAGTGACTACAGAGGTGATTAAAAGTAGGTACACAGAAAGATTAAGGACAGAACTGGACCACTCTCCTACACAGTGGAGATTATGTCTGATATCATCTGGAGATGACACATCAATCAATTGAGGAGAGCAGAGTCAATTGATTTGAGAGGAGAAAGTTGGCTACCACTATCAGAAACACTTCCTGTAGTCTCAGAGACAACTCCTACAACCTCCATGGAGGAGGCCCCAGATTCTGAGGTTGCTTCTCGTCCATATCTCACCTGACAAGTAGAGTGATCCTCCTTGCATTGAAAGATGTTATCCCACAAGAGCAAGAAATCCTCTACAAGCTTTAAATCTTTAGGCCTGAATGGGACAATTTAAAATATAGCATGCTGTGAAGGTGTTCATGTAGTAGTTGTGTTATTTAATATACTGCATATATAGTGGATGCATTTTGTATTGAGTTGGAGTTTACAGCTAAGCAGGGAAGAGCGCTATGTATTTAATATTTCAATAATACTTGAGTAATCTAGTGTGTGTATATATATATATATATATATATATATATATAGGCTACGTCCCACTACGCCGGATAATTTTGAAAATGCTGGTTTCGAGTGAAAACAACAGGCGTCCACACTAAGCGTTTTTCAAAATATCTCCGTCCACATTAGGCGGATATTTGGGCGAATCTCCTCCTACTGGGCATGCGCAGGACACACAGAAAACAAGCGAAGAGGAAACGATATACTTCGTGCACGTTTGTCCAGTTACAGAGTAGAAAAACTTTAAAGGAATTGCTCTTGGATCTCACACAGGAGGACTGAAAACTTAAAAAAAACAAATACTGGAGCGTATGGAGGCAACCGACAGGGAGTTCACGGACAGTATGACCCAGCTGACGACGAACATTGAAAAACTAACTGTTACATTAATAAAGCACCTTGTTAAATATATAAAACGTCTGCATCAGCGTTATCTTGTATTTCCATACAATGTTACATTAGGCTGTTACACATCTATTGTCAGAGAAGTACTTGCATAAATAGGTAAACCACCTTCATACAAGCAAGGACAGAAAACAGGGCGAAGTGAGTATGCTTATTTATTCAGTAAGCTATGGGTCAACTAGCTTCAGTCTCGTTCGTCTGTTCTGAAATTGTTAGGTGGTGGCGTTCAAGAAAACAACGAACATCTGTCCCAGCACGTCATGACAGCATTTTTATGACAGCGTTTTAAAATCTCTCCGGTTACCCCGTACACACTACGCCGGATATTAAGCGTTTTCAGATTTATTCGCTCTGGAGAGTATTTTTGAAAATCTCCGTTTTCGGGGGCTGAAAACGCCGGCTCAGTGTGGACGGGAGGGCAAAACGAAGAGAAAAAGCTTCGTTTTCAAAATTATCTGGCGTAGTGTGGACGTACTCATAGGCTTATTAAGCGTTCTTGTTTATTTAAATAATTCATTACGGGCTATATATAAATACCTGAATTGCATACGTCATCACGCTACCATGTGATACATGCACACCTCACTTAAGTGAAGTTAGAGTTGCATTTTGGATTCCCATGTCTTCCTTTGAGTTAGTTTAATGTTTTGAAGTTATGAAACATAGTAGTGTGGGTTTCCTCCATGTGTCCGGTTTCCTCCCATGTTCCAAAGATACGTGGGTTAGTAGGTTAATTGGTTACATGGGTTTAATTGGGTGGAACAGGCTCATGGGGCTGTTAGGATCTGTGATCGTGCTGTATCTCAAAATTAAAAATGAAGCATCTACAATTATTAATCACAGCCTAATTGAACATACTGAAACAAATATTACGGAGGAATTTTATATCCATACTTTCTTTCTGTTATTTACCAATTTCTTTCAAACAAAAGGGAGCAGTGGGTCACAGCAGCATAATAGAGCTTTGACTAGTGACCGATATACATTTGGGATTGATTAGCAAGAGGAAATTAAAAGATGGCAGAGGCCATCGTCTAAGTGGACAGACTCAGAGTGGTGATCTTGAGGCTTTAGCTCTTCGAGGCTGCAGCAAGGGAGGCTTCAGTCAGAAAAAGCAAGAGAAAACAAAAGCTCCAGGTCAAGTTTTTTTTTCCTTTCCTTCTTTATATTTGCACAGTTAAGACAGTAGAGATGCCAGGCAAAATAGTGAAATGCTCCTCTTTGGGGATATGCGAAGGCAGGTAGACTTCCAGTATCCCCGACAACTGCAACTATGAGAAGTGCATCTAGCTATAACTTCTAAAAAATCCGTGTTAAGGAGTTTTGGGTCTGCGAACGCTCACAAAATTTTCCCATATAAATAAATGGTAATTGCTTCTTCGCTTTACGACATTTCGGCTTATGAACCGTTTCATAGGAACGCTCTACTTTCGGATGGCGGAGGAAACCTGTATGGGATTCTCAGTCAATATGTAGAAAGTAAAAATCACCTACTATAACAATCTTATGTTTCCTGCAACAGTTAATGATCTCTTGTGTTTGTGTTTGTGTTAGCTTGACATCGGTGGTTGGGAAGTTGTTGGAGTTGATTGTCAAGGATGCGGTTACAGAGTACCTGGAGGCATATGACAAGAAAGGCAGAACTCAGCATGGACTCCTTAAAGGAAAATCCTGCCTGACAAACCTATTACCTAAATGTCGGCGCAGATCAGAGGCGATTGCCGATTGCGTCGCCTTTGATCTGGGCCAACAATAACGTGCTAGGCGGCACCTAATTAATTAGCATGTTTATTTCGGCTTTTTTCTTAAAGATGTGCTGCGTACCTCCCGGCTACCGCTGCATTCTCCACGAATCAGTACAGTATCTGTCCAGGGCCCGGGGGTTGGGGTGGTGGGACACGGGGGTGTCATCTCATCGTCAATCAGGGCAAGCAGCTCATCTTCTCCTATGACTGCCCGCCTCGATGTCGAAGATCGAGGTTCATCATCTGCTGTGGCTGATGTGGAAGGCTTGCTTGACTGCTGAGCCTCGCGCATTTCTCTATCATACAGCTGTTTGCAAGGACTCAAAACTATCCTGCAAATATCCCCTAAACCAATGTACCCTTTCAAAATTAAAGTCATACTTTATCATTGCAGCGAAAATCTCACGCGGTTGCTTCACGTTCAGTTCGCTACTGCATTCGGTTTCGATTGTTATCCTTTCCTCTTCCAATTGCATCAGCTCTTCATCTATCAGTTCTTGGTCATGGGATGCCAAAACCTCTTCAACATCATCTTCGTCAGCTTCCACAAGCCAAACTCACTTTGTCCTTGCTTCGTTCACCACGATCAAAACGCTTAATCATGTCTAGTTTTACACTAAGTGTAACACCTTTACTCTTTCAGGCTTTTCTGACACCTTAGAACTCATCTTGCTAACGGCTGCTCAATGCAACATGTTTAAGCAATGCCATTTCGAATCCGAGGAGAGCGACTGCTCAGGGCGCGCGCTGCTTTTTATCACGCGCTGATTTTTTATCGCACGCTGCCTTTCTTCGTAACAGTGAAAACACCTTCTGAAAGCGAAAACCGGGTATTAATGTAGGTCTTTTGTAACAGTGAGGTTTCGAAAAGCGAACGTTCGAAAAGCAGGGGACAACTGTACTAGATGGGATAGAGTTTGTTAAATGTATTCAAGGAAGTTTCCTTCATCAGTACATAGAAGCCCCAACAAGAGAGTGTGCAATACTGAATCTGCTATCAGGGAATGAGACAAGGTATGTGATCACAATGCCGTTAGTTTCAAAGTAAATATGGTAAATATATAAACAGATAGATCTGGTCCACAGGAGATTCTAAGTTGGCAAAAGGCCAATTTTGATGATATCAGGAATGATCTGGCAAGTGTGGATTGGGACAGGCTGTTTTCTGGTAAAGGTGTAATTGGAAAGTGGGAGGCCTTCAAAAATGAAATTTTGTGAGTGCAAAGTTTGTATGTGCCTGTCAGAATAACATATAAAGATAACAAGTGTAGGGAACCTTGGTTTTCAAGAAATATTGAGGTTCTAGTTTAGAGAAAAGAAGGAGGTACAAAGCAGGCATAGGCAAATAGGAACAAATGAGGTGCTTATGGAGTACAAGAAATACAACAGAATGCTTAAGAAAAAAATCAGGAAGTCTAAAAATGGGGATGAAGTTGCTCTAACAGACAAGGTAAAGGAGAATCTGAATCAGATTTAATATCACCGGCATATGTTGTGAAATTTGTTAATCTAGGACTTCCGGTGAGGCACGAGGCACGAGGCAAGATGGCAGCACAGCACTGAGCGCTGACATATAACCCTCCTTTTTCAAGTTCTTTAGGGCTCATAGACGGTCTTAATACAAGGTTGAGTTGGAGAAAGATCTAACTAAAGACATGACTTCAAAAAAAGATCCAAATTCAACCAGGAAACAAGATACCAGCAGACGACACCAAGCTAGCGATTCATCCAAGGAAATAGCTATGCTAATTAAGCAAAAAATGGCAACGGTGATGGAATCACTGCAAGAAACGGTAGCCCACATGCTAAAGGAGTCACTGGAAAAGGCTCTCGACCCCATACAGAAGCATATGGTAGAGAATGGCAACATTCTCCGGTCGTTAAAGGAGTAGGCTGACATTCACGTTCAAAAATTTAGCACGGTCTTCAACAAAATAGACAACATTCAGGTTAGCTTACGCAAGAATGAGTAAGTTACTAACTCTTGTCTCGCGGAGGTGACTAAGATATGGAAGAAGCTAAACGACTTGGAGGACAGATCCAGGAGAAACAATGTGCAGCTGGTCAACTTACCGACAGGTGCTGAGGGCGGCGATCCAAGAGGTTACCTCCAGAAGGTGCTGCCTAATTGGATTCCAGCACTCAAGAACTCCCTCAGCACTCCTTTGGAGATCGATAGAGCACATAGGATCTTTTCCAACAACACCTCAAGACCGCAGACCATGGTTTTTAGGCTTCTACGGTACACCGACTGGCAGGCTATCCTGGAGGGCGTGAGGAAAGCCAAACCTGCTCTCCCTGATGGCACCCAGCTGCAGTTCTTCGCCGACTACAGCCCTGGCACAATGCAGGAATGACAGGGATACAAGGAGATCCGCGCTAAGCTGCGACAGAAGGGGATCGACTTGTTCCTCATGTACCCGGCAATTTTCAGAGTGAATATCAAGGGCATGAAGATGTTGTTTAACTCGGCAGAGGAAACGAAAGAAGCTTTGAAATCATCGGTGCTGGGAGGTATGGAAGAAGACCCTGGGCAAAGTCCACACGCCCCTCAGGAGGAGATGGAACTGCAATAAGAGCTCGGACTAGCCTGTGTGCGCAATCTAACAGGCACGGGCAAGTTAACGTCCTAGGTGTGAAGTTTTCTGGTTATTCTTTTATTGGAAAGTCACTCGTTACACTTTTGTATTTAGTTAATTAAGGGGCCAATTTGCTTTTGAGTATTGCAGGTCAGAGTTTTAAGGTGATGTTCATTATACCCAAATGTAATACTTCATTAAGAATTAAGCTGAAAAACAGCAGTTTGTTCTGAATAACTTTAGAACGTTATGTCTCCAGTAGACTTGTTTACATTCCTGGCACCAGATAAGATGTCTCTGGTGCCATCGCTAAGCGACGGTCTATTAAAGCAAGATAGCTGTTGGGGTCTTGATTTTGTGTTGTACTATATTTGAGATGGAAATGGTTTTAATTATTTAGGTTAACGGGTTTGTCCAGGTTTCTTTTTTCTTGTCTCTTTGATATGATTGTCTATGAGAACTGCTTTGCCTTTCTGATTTGTTGGTGCTAGAGGGGGGCGGTTAACGTCAGTGTTCAGTGTCTGACATTGCTAAGTGACACTCACAGATGTTACAAAGTAAAGGGTTGAATGGGAGGGGGAGTGGGAGTGGGGGTGGGAAGGGGGTAACTCAGGGCTCTACCAGCAGCTTACAACAACAGATCCAGGGGAAGATGAGCAACACAGATAAATTAGAAAATCTTACTATTGTATCATTTAATGTTAGAGGGTTAAACTCTTCCTACAAACATTCAAAGGTTTTAGAATCCTTATGCAGAAAGAAAATAGATATCACGCTGTTACAGGAAACACACCTTAAACCTAATGACATTCCCAGGGTTCAAAACTGCTTTTATAAACCAGTTGTGGCATCAGCTGATGGTACTCGTATGAAAGGAGTTATGATATTAATGAGACGTGATATTAATGTATCAATTGGAAGGACTGGCATCGACAATAAAGGACATCTAGCTTTTTGCTGCACATCCATTCAGGGTAAAAAAGTTGCATTCGTTAGCTTATATGTCCCAACTATATTCAAGGTTGAATTTTTTCCCTCAATTACCTCACAATTACTGAAGTTAAGTGGCTACCAACTATATGTTGATTCGGACATGAATGCTTTGGTAAACATTAACCTCGATAAATCTTCCTCAACTATATCAAGCACTCAAGAATCTGCTTCCAAAGCACTTAACCTTTTTCTAATGGATTTAAATTTAACTGATGTGTGGCAGGTGCATAATCCATCTGCTAAAGACTATACCTTCTTCTCCACAAGACATAAAACTTTTTCTTGGATGGATTACATTTTTATATCCTCCAGTTTGTTGCCTTTACTACACTCAATAGAATTTTAGCCCAGACATCTATCTGATCACAACCCAGTCATATCTACTTTTAATTATGGCAAAATTAAAAATAAGGCTACTAGGTGGAGGTTTAACTCCATCCATCCTTCTAAAAAATGACGAATTTCTATCACAACTGACAACAAAACTGACAGAATTTATAAATTTAAATAAAAGTAGTGTCTCAGATGTGACAGTGGTTTGGGCCTCCATCAAGGGTTTCTTACGAAATAACGCCATATGGTTCAGTTCCACCTACATAAAAGCCGGATTGAAAAGATTTCCACCCTAGAAGAAGAATGTAAGGTTTTGGAGAATGATCACAAAAGGAGATACCATGACAAAAGAAAACGAGCTCAAAACAAAACAAGCAGAATTAAATGATTTATTAAGACGCAGGGCAGAATATATGATCCATATAACCAAACATAAGTATTACGCAGAAGGCAGCAGACCGTGCCATCTTTTAGCTCTTAACGCTCAAACAACAGGAAGCTAAAAGTTCTATACCAGTGATTAGATGTGCTAAATGTGGAGTAGTATCTTCAACAGAGGAAATAAACGAGACATTCAAGAATTACTTTAAAGAGCTGTATACAAGTGGTTCAGTTCCTTCTAAGAATGACTTCACAGATTTTTTTAGTGGATTAGACCTCCCTATGTTGTCATTAGGGGACACCAAAACTCTAGACTCTCCTATTACACTGGATGAGCTGCTTAAAGCAGTCAAAGCTACAAATAAGGGCCATACCGCCTGGTATAGATGGCATACTTGTGGAACTTTACCTGGCACTTTGGGATATTCTTGGACCAATATGGTTAGAAACATTAAATTATGCTTTTGGAAATGGCGCTTCCCATAGAGATCTAGACACAGCCCTGATCACAGTTATACCTAAGCCTGGTAAGGACCCTTTGGAGTGTGCCAATTACTATCCAATCTCCTTGATAAATGCCGACTTCAAGATATTTTCCAAAGTCTTAGCCAGTAAACTTGAGACAGTAGTTGGGAAAATAATTAGCCCAGATCAAACGGGCTTTATCAGGGGGCGTCTCGCATCTGATAATATTCGCCGGCTCTTACACATACTGAGTGCAACACATAAAATCCCACCTGCCTGTGGCCTGCTATTTCTAGATGCTGAAAAAGCGTTCGATCGCCTTGAATGGCCATATCTTTGGAGAGATCTAAAAGAATTTAAGTTCGGCGATAAATTTATCAATATGATTCAAACACTGTACGCTAATCCTTCAGCCTGTGTACGTGTAGGAGGAGGTTTCTCAGAGTTATTTGACATAGGACGGGGCACATGACAAAGGGACCCTTTGTCTCCTTTAATTTTTACTATATCTATTGAACTGCTTGCACATTTAATTAGAAACTCTCCTCAGATCTTCCCTATTACAATAGGTAAAAACATCACATTCAATACCACTTTACGCAGATGACATGCTAGTTTATATGGCAAATGTTCAGCAAACTCTCCCCTATGTTTTAAAAACACTGGAGCAATTTAGATTTCTTTCAGGATACAAAGTTAATTTGTCAAAATCAGCACTGATGCTGATTAATACGGATAAAAGTAAGGTGTCTCTCCCTCTCCAGATTAAGGTTACAAATGAGGTCCTCTATTTGGGTATTAAAGTTAATACTTCCCTATCATCTGTGGCTAAAACAAATTACTCTTTAATTTTATAATATTAATAGATGGAGACACCTTCCAGCATCAGTCCCAACCCATATATTGGTCATTGAAATGAAAATCTTACCCCGCATTAATTTTATCAGCTCAATGATCCCACTTGCACCTCCAGCAGGATATTGGCAAAAAGTGGACCCCTTATTATGATGCTATGTTTGGAATGGTAAATGACCCAATATAAAATGGTCAGCCCTACAATTCAACAAGTCAGATGGGGGATTGGCATGTCCAAATTTTAAATTGTATCACTGGGCATTTGTATTAATAAGTCTAAGCTATTGGATGGAGGAGGATAAAGTTTCATCATGGAAAAATATAGAACAAGAGCTAATAGCACCAATATAGGTTGAAGGACCTGTTCCTTATAGGTATGTCTACCAAAAAATGTGATTTGCATTACGGTTCAATTTTAACCCATATGCTACAAGTGCTTAGAGCAGCAGAAAAATTCCTAAAATTTAAAAGCGTATGGTGCAAATCATCTCCATTATGGAACAATAATCATTTTCTACCTGGGGGGAAACCATTCACTAACAGAACTTCAGAGGATAAAGGTATTACTACTCTTCAAGATATTAACGGGGCAAATACTATCCTTAGCTTTCAAGAACTGATATCTCGATATAATATTGATAAACATTCTCTTTTCTTCTACTTTCGAGTAAAATCAGCTTGTAAAGCTTACGGCGTTCCCTGGGGGTCAGATTTAAAGGACCATCCCATTCTAAGTTGGATACAGAGTGCTCGAGGACTGATAGTGTCATATATCTATGATAAATTAAACTCCCAGAAATATATGTCCACATCGGGAATGAAAGTCTGGGATAGGGACAAGACTTAGACTGGGATGCAATTTGGGATAATGCTGCCGGTGCTTCGAAAAACCCAAATCATCGGTATATACACTTGAAATTTTGTCATAGAGCATATTTAACACCGAGAATTAGACATCAAATGGGACTGGTTTTTGACCCATATCGCTCATTTTGCCCCCACGGAACCATTGGCTCTTTTATACATGTTGTATGGGAATGTCCAGGGGTTTTTGGTTTGTGGGGTAAGGTTATCAGTATCTTACAGAACTAACGGGGGTACAATTACCAATGGACCCTGCTATACATCCTCTAAATGATGACTCCCACTTTTCCCTTACGGAAAAAACACGCAAAGTCTGACTGGCAGGCCTGACTGCAGCTAAGAAGATTGTATTCCAGCGTTGGAAACCTCCTCATGATACTTCAAATACTCACTGGCTTCAGAGCTTTTTGAACATTTCTTACCTGGAACTTTCATCAGCAAGAGTAAATGATGCACGACCAAACACAATCTTAATGTGGACAAATTTGATATCTAACTTAAAAGATCTTTTGTTAAAATAGGAATGCTTTGTCTGTGTATGTACTACTATTCAGTTGGTTGGTGGAGGGGGGATGGTGATGAAGGTTGGGGGGTGGCTGGGTTAACCAGTCAAAATGTAATTGGCAATTGGTTGTATTGAATGTAATTTGTTGGTGTTGCAATAAAAAATCAATCATTAAAAAAAATTGTTAACTTAGCAGTAGCAGTACAATACAATACATAATAATATAAAAAAATAAAACAAGTAGATCAATCACAGTAAGGTTACACAAGACTGTATAATACAGGAGAATTAGGCTATTTGGCCCATCATGTCTGCTCCGTCATTTCATCAAGGCTAATCGATTTTTCCTCTCAGCGCCGATCTCCTGCCTTCATGTCCTGACCAATCAAGAATCTATCAACCTCTGCCTTAAATATACATAAAGAATTAGCCTCCACAGCTAACTGTGACAACAAATTCCATAGATTCACTATGCTCTGGCTGAAGAAATTCCTCCTCATCTCCGTTCTAAAAGGACACGCCTCTACTCTTAGGCAGTGCGCTCTGGTCTTAGACACTTCCATCATAAAAAACATCCTCTCCACATCCACTCCATCAGGACCTTTCACTATTCAAGTAGGTCACCCTTCATTCACTTGAATTCCAGTGAGTACAGGCCCAGAGTCATCAAACACTCTTCATACAACAAGCTATTTAATCTTGGAATCATTTTCATGAACCTCCTTTGAACCCGCTCCAGTTTCAGTAGATCTTTTCTAAGATAACAAACCCAAAACTGCTCACAATAATCCAAGTGGGGCCTCACCTGTGCTTCATAAAGTCTCAACATTACACCCTTGCTTTTATATTTTAGTCCTCTTGAAATGAGTGCTACCATTGCATTTGCCTTCCTCACCAGACTCAACCTGCAAATTAACCTTTAGAGAATCCTACACAAGGATTCCCAAATCTCCTTGCACCTCAGATTTTTGTGTCTTCTCTCCATTTAGAAAATAGTCAACCCTTTCGTTTCTTCTACCAAAGTGCATGACCTCCTCCGTTAGGAGGCAGGAGGAGAAGATGGCAGCGTGACGCAGTGCGTGCAGCCTCTCCGGTGAAATGATATCCTATTTGTTAAATAGGGTACTGTGCACAATTCTGATTTGATGGAGACAGCCATGAGAAGCATGGAGGAACACCTGGAGTAACTTCTGAAATGCCTGGTTCACTGCCGCTGCTACTGTAATCAAGAATCTCCGGAGCGAAGGCCCCAAATCCTCGGCTTTGCCTGCTGCTGGCGGCCGGGGCTGGGGTCGAAGCGCTTGGCAGAGATGGTGCTCGGTGCTCGGTGTCGAGGACTGGTCGGAGGCTCGAAGTTTTCGAGACGACTCAGAGTCGGACTGTGGTCGGGCATGACAGGGAGAATTTTCTTCCTTCTCCCGTCTGCATGAGATGTGGGACTTCCGAGAGACTTCGAACTTTTTTTTTACCGTGCCCATGGCCTGTTCTTCATCAAGTTATGGTATTGCTTGTACTGTTGTAACCATATGTTATAATTATGTGGTTTTTGTCAGTTTTCCAGTCTTGGTCTGTCCTGTGCTTCTGTGATATCACACCGGAGGAATATTGTATCATTTCTTAATGCATGCATTACTAAATGACAATAAAAGAGGACTGCATGTCCTCATAATCTAATCTAATCTAATCTAATCTAATACACTACCTGACACTGTACTCCATTTGCCACTTCTCTGCCCATTCTCCATATCTGTCTAAACCTGTAGCTTCTCTATTTCCTCAAACCTACCTGCCCCTCCAGCTATCCTTGTATCATCTGCAAACTTTGCCATAAAGCCATCAATTCCATCATGCACATTATTGAATTATAATGTGAAAAGAATCAGTTCCAACACAGATACTTGTGAAACACCACTAGTCACCATCAGCTAATCAGAAAAGGCTCTGGTGTGGAGCCAAAATAGATGGGGAAATCTTAAACGCATTCTTTGCATCTGTATTTACTCAGGAGAGAGATACAGGGTACTTAGAAGTGAGACAAAGCATCAACTTTATGGCCCCTGTACAGATTACAGAGCAGGAGGTGTTTGTCATCTTGAGGCAAATCAGGGTAAATAAATCCCCAGGGCCTGCCAAGATGTTCCCTCAGACCCTTCGAGAGGCAACTGCAGAAATTGCCACGACCCTAGCAGAGTTATTTAAAACATGCTTAGCGACAGGAGAGGTATCAGTGGATTGGAGGGTAGCCAATGATGCTCCACTGTTTAAAAAAGGTTCTAAACAGAAGCCAGGAAATTATAGGCCAGTGAGTCTGACATCAATTGTGGGAAAGTTATTGGAAGATATCCTAAGGGACCAGATATATAAGTATTTTCATAGACATGGACTGATTAAAGATAGTCAGCATGGCTTTATGCGAGGTAGGTCATGTCTAACCAATCTTATAGAGTTTATCAAGGAAGTTACCAGGAAAATGGATGAAAGCAAAGCAGTGAATGTTGTCTACAAAGACTTAATCTGGATGATAATTTGGTTAACTGGATCAGCAAATTTGTAGATGACACCAAGATTGGAGGGATATAGTGGACACGGAAGGCTATCACAGCTTGCAGAGGGATCTGCATCAATTGGAAAAATGAGTTGAAAAATGGCAAATGAATTTACTGCAAACAAATGTAAGGTTCTGCACTTTGGTACGACCAGCCAAGGTAGGTCTTACACAGTGGAGCACTGAGGAGTGTGGTCGAGCAAAGGGATCTGGAAATACAGGTACATAATTAATTGAAAGTGGTGTCACAGGTAGATAGGGACGTAAAGAAAGCTTCTGGCACATTGACCTTCATAAATCAATGTATTGAGTACAGAAGATGGGATGTTATGTTGAAGCTGTATAAGATGCTGGTGAGGCCAAATTTGGAATATTGTGTGCGGTTTTGGTCACCTACCTACAGGAAAGATGTGAACAAGGTCGAAAGAGTGCAGAGAAAATTTACAAGGATGTTGCTGGGTTTGGAGGACCTGAGTTAGAAGGAAAGATTAAGTAGGTTAGGAGTGTATTTTTTTTGGAACATAGAAGATTAAGAGGAGATTTAATAGATAAACAAAATTATGCGGGGTATGGACAGCGTAAATACAATCAGGCTTTTTCCATTGAGGTTGAATAGGACTACAAGCAGTGGTAATGGTTTAAGGGTGAAAAGTGAGAAGTTTAAGGGTCGTGAGATTGTGGAATGAGCTGCCAGCACAAGTGATCCATACGAGCTCGATTTTAATGTTTAAGATAATATTTTGAATAGGGGGATATGGAGGGCTATGGTCCCTGAACTGATAGTTGGGAATAGGCAATTTAAATGGTTTTCAGTATGGACTAGATAGGAAAAGAGCCTGTTTTGTGTTGTACTTCTCTATGACCCTGAGTTATAATTATTGAGGTGCATTTGAGGTTCTTTCGAGAGACTTTGAACTTTTATTTACCGTGCCCATGGCCTGTTCTTCATTAAGTTATGGTATTGCTTGCACTGTTGTAACTATATGTTATAATTATGTGGTTTTTGTCAGTTTTTCAGTCTTGGTCTGTCTTGTGTTTCTGTGATATCACACTGGAGGAATATTGTATCATTTCTTAATGCATGCATTACTAAATGACAATAAAAGAGGACTGTGTGTCCTCATAATCTAATCTAATCGAATTATCATCATGAAAATTCTAGCCTAACACATGTTTAATGAATAATACTCTAGCATTCCATTTCCATCCAGTCTATCTTCTATCCAGCTTTATTTTTAACTTTATTTTCATTGGAGTAAGAGAAATGCCTATAGATTGCTGATAATATGCAATGAAAAAGGCCAATGGACTAATTTAATGAGATGTTGCAATTGATATCTTTCCGTATGTTCATGTGTCACAGTGGTTAATCTCTAATGCAGTTAGTGAGGAAATCTGAATAAAGCTTATAGCATTTCTGTTTGACTTAAGCATTGTAATGTAGTTACAAACAAAAGTGTCTTTCTCTAAAGTAAACACTTAGAGATTTCATTCTGTTTTCCATCAATATTACAATAAACAGGGGAGCTTTGGGAAAATGAGGTAAGTAGTTTGCAGTGATTAATTACACTCCCTGACTGGTTTACATAGAGGTCTGAAAGGTGAGAGATGAATCAGTTCTGTAAGAAGCTAACCCTATTATGATAAATTTGAGGTAATAGCCTTTAAGAATAAATAATGCCTTATCGATTGCTACAGATAAAATAGTACAATATAGAAATAAGTTCAGCTCAATTATCATTCAACCAAACGAAGTAAGTGTTCCTTCGGGGCCAAGGTGCAAAACACATTTCCATCAGCACAGAGCAGACTTGCACATAGCACAGAGCATAAATAGCATATATGGTTGCTGTTTTGTATTTAAATATTTGAGCAATATTTTAAATATCTTGTTTGATTAAGCATTCTTTGTTGTTTACATAACACGTTGTAGGTTATCTGTAAAATTACATAATGGCATACGACATCACACTACCATGTGCTACATGTGTACCTCGCTTAAAGTAAAAATGAAGCTTAGATCCATTTTCCTGGCTCTCTTGTTTTCCTCTCAATTAGTTTTATGTTTTGGAGTTACTGACCATCATGAATACAATGAAAAAGAAAACATACAGTTACAAAGAGAAAAATAATAACAATATAGCCCAAGTCCCTGTGTATCATGACTAGATTGATGGTAAGTTGTCTGATCCAGTTTGTTTTTCCACCGAGCAAACACTGGAGAGCAGCACTGCCTCTGCACCTCCTCTCCGGGTGACTAGCACAGGTGATCCTGTAGCCTCGATCCAGGCCTACACCTTGCCACAACTGAGGCAATGCAGTTCCCTTACCGTCAGTCTCACAAACAAACCAGTGAAACTGACTTGCACTACGCTATCTTACCAATGTTCGACAGGGTCTTGCGATCACAATCTAAAAGTAAAAGACAATCTCTCGCACTGCGCACGTTCTTGCCACAATGTTGTGCAACAAGTCCAGGTAACAACACAACAATGGTACTCAATAATTCCAGCTCCATCACTTTCGAGCAACTCACTGATGGAGCACTTGATGTTCTTAGTATCCAAAGATGACTTGTGATCATAAAAAAAACAAAGAAAAGCCTGGAATGGCTGTTACATCCAAGCACACCACCATCCTACCCAACAAAAACACTTTTACAGGATTATTTCAAAAAGAAAAAAAAAAGTCCAAGTTTATGGGAAAGTTTCATTACCAGTAGAGAGGAAGCTTTACATGCCACTTAATCTTCAGTGGGTCAATGCTGGCATTAGGCTGTCAGCATGCATATAAATGCTTATTAGTCTTTTCATCTGAGATCTCTGGCTGACACTTAATATATATAATTCAGTTCTTTGGTTGACTTATTTCCTTCTGACATTAACCAATTAACCAGAATCCCCACAGTGCCAAAGGACAACTGGTGTGTTTGACCTAGACTTATTTTGCACTACTACTTCACTATCTTCAAACAATAATAAACACAAGAGTTTGTACAGATGCTGGAAATCCAGAAAAACACAGAAAAAGTGCTGTAGGAACTGAGTAGGTCAAGATCTCCTCTATGGAGAGGAATAAACAGACAACGTTTTGGGTTGAGACCATTCATCAGGACTAGAAATGAAGGAGGAAGATTCCAGAATAAGAAGTTAGGGGAAAGAAAGGAGGACAAGTTAGAAGGTGATATGTAAAGCCAAGTGGGTAGGGATAGGGGATGAAGAAAGAGCTGAGAGGTGATTGATGGAAAAGGTAAAGGGTTAGAGAAGAAATTTGACAGAAGAGGAGAGTCAATCAATAATGTTTAGGAAATTGGACCAATATATCAGTTTCTCTCTTGATATTGCTTTAATAGTTGACAGTTTGTTACTAAAAATACTTTATGCCATGAACATACTTAAATATAACCACTTGGATTAAGCTCTTGAGAAATGATTTTCATGTAAAGTTATTGCAAGTAATCCTTGTTTTCCTGCTTTCAACACTTACACAGAATGTAATTTTCAAATGTAAATGATAACTCACACATGGAACTGAAAGCTAATTTATCACTGGCAGATTGAAATGAGGAAATATGGATTATTGCATCCAGTTATGTAGAATGGGAGAACAAAATACCTCACTGTGAGAGAATTTCAAATGACATTTTAATAGTGTGAAGGAACAAAGAACCATCAATTGTTTATAAAATTTTAATAAGAAAATACATGCTACTATCAATTCCTACTCTCCACATTATGGGTTTCCCACCATTTCATGTAAATGACAGCATATTGTGTGGGCACATGGCCAAGTGGTTAAGGCATTGGACTAGTGACCTGAAGGTCGTGAGTTTGAGCCCCAGCTGAGGGAACGTGGTGTGTCCTTGAGGAAGGCACTTAATCACACATTGCTCTGTGACGACACTGGTGCCAAGCTGTATGGGTCCTAATGTCCTTCCCTTGGACAACATTGGTGTCGTGTAGAGGGGAGACTTGCAGCATGGGCAACTGCTGGTCTTCCATACAATCTTGCCCAGGCCTGCACCCTGGAGAGTGAAGACTTTCCAGGCACAGATCCATGGTCTCGCAAGACTAACGGATTGCATTATGAGGATTATATCCTGATAACAAGGTAACATGCCTGAATGACTGGCATCCTGTCACACTCACCTCAATAATAAGCAGATACTTTGAGAGGCTGGCCAAGGATTACATCTGCAGCTTTTTTTGTGTGTGCCATACTCTGCCAGAGCCTGGGTGACCACTTTTTAAGTGGTTGTCTTGAAGGAAAGTTTTTGTGAGTGGTCCCCCACGTCGTTCCCATGGCGCAGTCGTTTTTTTTTTTACGAGGCCGAGTTGCAAGCTCAACACTCAACCCGGCATGGATGGAAAGCGTGCCCGGAAGCGGCCTGACTGGATTGGAACTTGGGAACCTTTGCTCTGGAGTCTGGTGCTGATGTCACTGCACCATCTGCAGCTTGCTTGCACCAAAACTGGACCCCCTACAATCTGCGTACCGACACAACTGATCGACAGATGACGCAACAGCCATTGCTCTACATACCGTACTTACACATCTGGAGAAGAAGGGTGCTTATGTGAGAATGCCGTTCTTGGACTACAGTTCAGCATTCAACACCATAGTTCCATCCAGGCTCGACAAGAAGCTCGGAGACCTCGGCCTTGACCCTGCCTTGTGCGGCTGGATCCTGGATTTCCTGTCAGATCGCCAGCAGGTGGTAAGAGTGGGCTCCCTCCCGTCCAACCCTCTGACTCTCAATACAGAAGCCCCTCAGGGGCTCTTTACTCCCTGTATACCCATGACTGTGTCGCCACCCACAGCTCCAATCTGCTAATTAAATTTGCCGACAACGCTACATTGATTGGCCTTATCTCAAACAATAACGAGCTGGCATACAGGGAAAAAGTCATCTCTCTGACACAGTGGTGTCAAGACAATAACCTCTCCCTCAATGTCGCAAAAATAAAGGAGTTAGTTGTGGATTACAGGAGGAATGGAGACAGGCTGACCCCTATTGACATCAATGGATCTGGGGTTGAGAGGGTATACAGCTTCAAGTTCCTCAGCATCCATATCACCGAGGACGTCACGTGGCCTGTGCACACCAGCTGTGTGGTGAAAAAGCCACAAAAGTGCCTCTTTCACCTCAGATGGTTGCGGGAGTTTAAAATGGGCTCCCAAATCCTAAGAACTTCCTACGGGGGCACAATTGAGTGCATCCTGACTGGCTGCATCACTGCCTGGTATGGGAACTGTACCTCCCTTAATCGCAGGACTCTGTAGAGAGTGGTGCGGACGGCCCAGCACATCTGTAGTTGTGAACTTCCCACTATCCAGGACGTTTACAAGGACAGATGTATAAAAAGGGCCCGTAGGATCATTGGGGACCCAAGTCATCCCAACCACAATCTGTTCCAGCTGCTACCATACGGGAAGCGGTACCACAGCATAAAAGCCAGGACCAACAGGCTCCAGGACATCAGACTGATGAACTCACGCTGATTTGCGTTCACTCTATACTACATTGGCTGTTCTATTTAATATAAATTATTATAAATTACTATGATTGCACATTGCACATTCAGCTGGAGATGTAACCTAAAGGTTTTTACTCCTCATGTACGTGAAGGATGAAAGAAATAAAGTCAACTCAATTCAGCTCTATTATTTCAAAGATCTTGCATTTGTTCTTATTTTCAGGCTTCATATTTAACTTCTGGAGACCAAGAAAAAAGTGCAGGTATGATCTCCAGACAGCCATCTCACAGGGGAAGTGGAGATTCCCGACTAAATTTGAATCAATGAAGGATGCTTGACATCTGTGGCAGAGCTTGAATGCTATCACCTCTGATAAAGTTAAATCAAGCAACATGAAGGACAGTAACACTTCACTTCCAGGTAAACTCAATGCCTGCTATGCTCACTTTGACTGTCAGAACATGGAGGAGCTATTGTGAACCCCCAGCTCTCTCAATGATCCTTTGATCTTAGTATCTGAAGTTGATGTGTGGGCTGTCTTCAGGAGGGTGAATCTACAGAGGCATCCAGAATGGAATGGGTATCTGGCCATGTACTAAAGACCTGTTCTGACCAGTTGGCTGGTATATTCACTGAGACCTTTAACCTCTCTCTTTGGCAGTGTGTGGTACCCACCTTCTTCAAGCAGGCTTCAATTGTACCAGTGCCCAAGAAAAGCGTAGTGACCATAGTTCCCTCTAGTGTTTTTCAACCAGTGCACAAAGGAAATTAATGTGCGCACGAAAGGATAAATAATGTAGTAATTAATAATTATACTTATTGAAAATAATCTTTTAGCTAACTGTTTCTGTTAACTAGTTAGTCGGTTTTTCAAATACCGCAATGCATGTCACTAATTTATGTCACCTGACCTTTCCTGTTCTGGTTTGTACAGCTGCATCACGGTGGAAGCCATGTTTGGCGGACAGTGTTCATATCGTAAAGTTTACCAAGATATGTTTCAAATTCTGTAGATGGCTTACTAAGTTTTTATTGGAAAAAATATTGATTCACTATGTTGAATTCAAAAGAAGCGAAGGGCATGAAGTGCAAAAGAAGTGCAAATTTGTTTAAATTTGAATGGCTTAACAAAATAATAGAAACTGTTACACCGAAAGCTCATGAGGTCATGAACGTCCAGCTACGAGAAATATTTATGTATGATTCGGAAGCTGGAGTTATCTGTTTGTATTGTCGTGATGCAAACGTTCCTGGAGAATTTGCTAGTGGAAAGATGTGGGATGATATTTGGAAACTTGGCTTTTTGAAGAGTCATTTGGCAAGTAAATCGCATTTGGATGGTGTACAGAAGCTCAGGCAACAGAACCTGTCATTACCCATTACAGGAGTGCTACGCATGTTACGGTGGAGTGCAGATGAGCGGGAGCGAAAACGATCAAACCCAGAGGAGTTTAAAGTTGAGGTACAAGAATGGTCAGCTTTTGATTTCTCCGCAATTGCAGATTGTGACTTCACATTTGGCGATGAACAAGTTAATGCCTTATGCCTAAAATATCATGATTTTCTAGCTGAAAATATTGTAATAGTTAGTTTAATGATTTCAAATTTTCTGTGCAAGAAAAAATTAAACCCAAACGGATTTCAAACTTTGCTCAAGTGGTGGCATTTGTACTTCAAAATGAACAGTTTTGTGACCTTGCACAGTTGATGGACATTGGGGGAACCTTTCTTGCGTCTAGTGCAAACTGTGAACGAGGTTTTAGCCTAATGAATAAACTCAAAAACAAGCTGAGAAACCATTTAGGTGAATGTCATTTGGATATGTTAATGAGAATTAAAAGCTAGCAATGGGATGGAAGTTCTATTAGATAAGAGTTTACAAAGAATGGGTAAATGCCAAAGACAGGAGAGGGAAAAGATAACTGAGTGACTCCAAAAATATCTCCAACCTGATGGCATGAACATTGAATTCTCTAACTTCCGTTAATGCCCCTCCTCCCCTTTGTAACCCATCCCTTATTTATTTATTTATTTATTTATTTATTTATTTATTTATTTATTGTGTTTTTTTTTTCTTTCCCCTTTTTTTCTCTCTTTTCTCTCCCTCTGTCCCTCTCATCCTTGCCCATCCTCTGGGCTCCCCCCCCTTTCTTTCTCCCTAGGCCTCCCGTCCCATGATCCTCATCCTTCTTGTGTCTGACGAAAATCATGTCTGACGAATCTCATAGAATTTTTTGAGAATGTAACTAGTACAGTGGATGGGGAGAACCAGTGGATATGGTATATTTAGATTTTCAAAAGGCTTTTGACAAGTTTCCACACAGGAGATTAGTGTGCAAACTTAAAGCACACGGTATTGGGGGTAAGGTATTGATGTGGATAGAGAGTTGGGTGGCAGACAGGAAGCAAAGAATGGGAATAAACGGGACCTTTTCAGAATGGCAGGCAGTGACTAGTGGGGTACCGCAAGGCTCAGTGCTGGGACCCCAGTTGTTTACAATATATATTAATGACTTGGATGAGGGAATTAAATGCAGCACCTCCAAGTTTGTGGATGACACGAAGCTGGGTGGCAGCGTTAGCTGTGAGGAGGATGCTAAGAGGATGCAGGGTGACTTGGATAGGTTAGGTGAGTGGGCAAATTCATGGCAGATGCAATTTAATGTGGATAAATGTGAGGTTATCCACTTTGGTGGCAAAAACAGGAAAACAGATTATTATCTGAATGGTGGCCGATTAGGAAAAGGAGAGGTGCTACTAGACCAGTCATTGAAAGTGGGCATGCAGGCACAGCAGACGGTGAAAAAGGCAAATGGTATGCTGGCTTTTATAGCAAGAGGATTCGAGTACAGGAGCAGGGAGGTACTACTGCAGTTGTACAAGGCCTTGGTGAGACCACACCTGGAGTATTGTGTGCAGTTTTGGTCCCCTAATCTGAGGAAAGACATCCTTGCCATAGAGGGAGTACAAAGAAGGTTCACCAGATTGATTCCTGGAATGGCAGGACTTTCATATGATGAAAGACTGGATCAACTAGGCTTATACTCATTGGAATTTAGAAGATTGAGGGGGGATCTTATTGAAACGTATAAAATCCTAAAGGGATTGGACAGGCTAGATGCAGGAAGATTGTTCCCGATGTTGGGGAAGTCCAGAATGAGGGGTCACAGTTTCATGATAAAGGGGAAGCCTTTTAGGACCGAGATTAGGAAAAACTTCTTCACACAGAGAGTGGTGAATCTGTAGAATTCTCTGCCACAGGAAACAGTTGAGGCCAGTTCATTGGCTATATTTAAGAGGGAGTTAGATATGACTCTTGTGGCTAAAGGGATCAGGGGGTATGGAGGGAAGGCTGGCACAGGATTCTGAGTTGGATGATCAGCCATGATCATACTGAATGGCGGTGCAGGCTCGAAGGGCCGAATGGCCTACTCTTGCAACTATTTTCTATGTTTCTATGTTTCTATTATGTTTCTCCAGCCTCATATCCCTTTTGCCAATCAAATTTCTAGCTCTTGGCTCCATCCTCCCCCCCTCCCGTCTTCTCCTATCATTTTGGATCTCCCCCTCCCCCTCCCACTTTCAAATATCTTACTGTCTCTTCTTTCAGTTCGTCCTGACGAAGGGTCTCGGCCCAAAACGTCGACTGTACCTCTTCCTATAGATGCTGCCTGGCCTGCTGTGTTCACCAGCATTTTTTGTGTGTGTGACTTAAATATGTACGTTATTTTGTTGTTAATCTGTGCAGTTTTATGTCAACTATTTTGTAAACCTACATAAACTGTCCCATGTGTGCATTCAGTGCGCACATACTTTTGTCACAGGAAAAAAATGTGCACAACCTAAGATTTTTGTGCACACTGAGTACTAAAAATTAGAGGGAACATTAGTAGTGACTTGCCTCAATGACTGTAACCCAGTTGCACTTACATCCACAGTGATGAAGTGTTTTGAGAGGCTGGTGATGAAACATAACTGAGCAACAGGTCCACCACAGTTGCCATCTGATTGGCTCAGCACACAATCCTGGAACATCTGTACAAAGATGTATACATCAGGATGCTCTTTATCGACTGCAGCTCAGCATTCAATACCAGCAGCCACTCAAAACTAATCAATAAGCTCCAAGACCTTGCCGCAGTACCTTTTGTGCAATTGGATCATGGGTTTCCTCACTAGTAGACCCAGTCAGTTTGAATTGGCAACAACATTTCCTCCATGATCTCACAGCACAGGTGCACTACAGGGCTGTGTGGTTAGCTCCCTGCTCTACTTGTTTTATACCTACTATTCTGTGGCTAAGCACAGCTCCAACACCGTATTCAAGTTTGCTGATAACACCACTGCTGTGGGCCAAATCAAAGGTGGTGATGAATCAGCATACAGGAGGGAGAACGAAAATTTGGCTGAGTGGTGTCATAACAACAACTCTTCACTCAATGTCAGCAAGACCAATGAACTGACTGTAGACTTCTGGAGAGGAAAACCAGAGTTCCATGAATCAGTCCTCATTGGAGGATCAGAGGTGGAGAGGATTAGCAACTTTAAATTCCTGGGTGTTAGTATTTCAGAAGATCTGCCCTGGACCCAGCACGTAAAGTGCAAAGAAAGCACAACAGCACCTCTACTTCTTTTGGAGTCTTTGGAGATTTGGCATGACATCTAAAATTTTGACAAACCTCTATGGATGTGTAGTGGAGGGTGTGTTTATCGACTGGCTGCATCACAGCTTGGTATGAAAATACCAATCCCTTTAAATGAAAAATTCTACAAAGATAGTAGATCTGGCCCAGGACATCATGGGTAAAGCCCTCCCAACCATTCAGCACATCCACATGAAGCACTCTATCCATACTTTCTCTTGGCCTTATCAATCACATATTTAAGGCCAAAGGATAATATAGATAGAATTGTTAACCAGTCACAAAGCTTCTGTAGTCAGTTACATGAAACATTGATATAGGAAAGCAGCATCCATCATCAGAGATTCCCACCACCCAGGCCTAGCTCTTTTCTTGCTGCTGCCATCAAATAGAAATTATAAGAGCCTCAGGATTTGCACTATCAGGTTCAAGAACAACTACTACCCTTCAACCATCAGGCCCTTGAACAAATAACTAAACTCACTTGCCCACCCATCGAGATGTTTCCACAACCGATGATCTCACTTTTAAGCACTCTTTATCCTATTATCTCATTCTCGTTATTTATTGCCATTTATTTATATTTGCAATTGCACAGTTTGTTGCCTTCCTCACTATGGTTGATCTTTCATTGATCCTGTTATTGTTACTTTTCTATATATTTGCTGAGTATTCTTGCAGGAAAATGAATCTCAGGGTTATATACGGTAACATATACGTACTTTGATAATAAAATCTACTTTGAACTTTGGGATCAACATTGACAGGTAAATGAAATATTGCTTTTATAGTCTCAGTCAAATGACAAAAAAGTAGTAGATTTAGGTTGACTGATAGATCTGTATGTTAGCTGTCCTTAAGAATCAAGATGCAGTAGTTTCAATAGTTCCATTTAATATCAGAGAAATGTATATATACATCCTGAAATTCTTGTTCTTCGCAGACTTCCATGAAAACCAAACAATGCCCCCTAAGAATGAGTGACAGTAAAAAAAATAAGAACCCTAAAGACCCCCACTACTCCCCCTATGCACAAACAGTAGCAAAGTACCCTCCACCCACCAAGCAAGCAATAGCCAAGCCCCCATGAAAGTCCACGATCTGCAGTACAATGAAAACTAATTGTTCACCTGACAATTCAACATACCCCAGGATCTCTCTCTCTCTCCCCCTAATAAAAGGAAAGAGAGGTGTCCCCCTTTCACAGCGAGAGGGGAGACATAACAAAACAACTTGCTGATTTGCGATGATAAAGTCTGTTGCCTCATTTGTTTCCCTCAGTGTTCCAACCTGAGAATTGGCAACAAACTCTCCGCCACCAATGAGAAAGAGAGAGAGAGAGCATGTGATTTGCCGAGTACAGAGCTTCTGACAGCTGATCTGCTATTCCTGATGTTACATTTTCTGCCACAATGCTTCAGTTGATGGTGACAGCATAGAATCAACTTGTCCACAGGGTTACAAAGCCTTGGAATCCCGAAGGCGCGAGTGCCATTCTTTAAATAGTGACCACAAAATTAGGGCAAATAACTATTTATCCATGACCTGTTGTTTGATAATCCTACAAATTGTTTTGTAGGAGATACTTTTTAAATTCTATTTCATTTTTGAAGAATCAGGCAATGAGTGAGCAAGTGCTGATTGGTAATTCAGTAGAAACAAAAACCAAACTTTAGACTTCATAAATCTGCAAAACATATGTAACTAGTTAGAAATGCTTTGCAGATCAGGAGAGCAATTATTGAGTATGTGCATCATAAAGCCTGAAAAATCAATTGTTTTCCAGAATTTTTTAATTGGCATAACAATTAATGTAACTTTTGTCTTTTTAAATATGTTTCATAAAGTTTTTTTGTTAGACTGTTAGGAAAAAATAAAGCTAATGAAAAGAGATTTTATATCATATATATGCATGAAATAAAATTTTTGTTGCAATGGGGCGTTAGGGGCAGACCCAAGTGCGGGACACAGACACGGAGCCTGGACTTGGACACAGAGCCTGGACTTGTACTCGGACTTGGACCTGGAGCCTGGACTTGGACTCGAACTTGGACACAGAGCCTGGACTTGGGACTCAAACTTGGACAGAGAGCCTGGACTTGGACTTGGACCTGGAGCCTGGACTTGGACTTGGACTCGAGCCTAGACTTGGACATGAGGAGACAGAATACCCAACTCAGAGCAGCGGCAAACGGCCGGACCTACTCAGTTGGAAACGAGATGACAAAACCAACCAAAGACACACAATACGAATCTTGACACGGAATAACTCCTCCTGAAGCGGCCAACGGCCGGCAATCCCACTAGCTGGACACGAAGAGACAGAATTCCCAACTTCGAGGCTCCAGGATGAACATAGTTGCACTGGCTACGGGGACAAACCAGTAGTGAGTAGATGTAAGCTGGAGTGTTTATGCTGCCGGTTCGAATGAGGATCAGGTGCCCTAATCAAGGAGCCCAGTGGAACACGGGAAAAGGAAATTAACTGAAATGAGGAGTAAACGGACCAGACCATGCGAACTTTGGTTTGTATCAGGGGAAAAAAAGGGTAGTGATGAAAGAAAATTGATGGTAGTGAAGAACAATAATCATGAGAGTTCCAGAATACTTCTATGGGGTCTTTTCAAATTTTTTTGGTGTAACTGTGGAACTCAATAAAACTGATGTCAACAACACTAACTTGTCAAAACACCGCAGCAAAACTCAGAAAGCTTGCTTTGTTAAATTAAGCAAATATTAGAAATAGTGGGTCAGACAACTTTTAACCTTTCAGATCCAATGAAAACATTAACTCAATTTCTATCTCTATCGATGTTCGCTAGTACTTCCAGCATTTTCTGTTTTCATTTCTGGCTTCCAATATCTGCAATTTTTTGTCTGTTTATCTTAGTGTTATAGGACACAGAAACAGGCCTTTGGCCACCATGCTAACTGTTTTACACATCTGCAGCAATCCCAATTGCCTGCATTATGTCAATCTCTTTCTAAGCCAGCCTAAATGCCTCTTAAATGTTGTGATTGTAGATGTTCAGCATCTTATCTGTCGGTGTATTCCAGATACCAACCACTTTCTGTGAGAGTATGGCTGATATTTGGGACATTCCCCTCAGATCATCTTTAAAGCACCTCTTTCTCTGCCTATGCCCATGTCCTCCTTATGTCTAATACTGCTACTATAGGAGAAAAAAATAACTCCCTACCTTCTCATAATTTTTTATACCTTGTCCAGATCACCCATCAGTTCCTTAAATCCATGGAAAAGAAGCTCAGCCTAACTGATCTCTCCAAATCAATTAGACCCTTGATTGTTAAATTAACTAACATGATTCAATCACATTAACCATTCCTAAGCAACCTTCAGAAGACGGTGATAGTGATGGGGACAAGGACAAGGGAGGGTTCTAATTTTAGAACATAGAACATTACAGCACAATACAGGCCATTTGGCCCATGATGTTGTGCTGACTTTTACCCTGCTCTAAGATTAACCTAACCCTTCCCTCCTTCATAACCTTCTGTTTTTTTATCAACCACATGCCAAGCTAAGTGTTTCTTAAATGACCCTAATGCACTTAAAGGTCAATTAGAAATGGTTAATAAAACTAGCCTGGGCTGTGCCCATGTTTTGTAAATTGAATAACACAAACAAAAACAGAATGTGTTAACACTTCATATAAGGCTTTAAAACTAAATACAATATGATATTTGTGCAAATCTTGTTATACTTTCAAAATGCAGTAGAAGTCACGTTTGAATTCTAACTTACAGGAGCCATGGGTCACTGCAAAAAGGTCATGGTATCTAGGATTCCTGAAAATTAGAAACAGAGAATTTAAATTACTTATTATTTTCTTCATTTTACCTCTTGTAATGCCATGACACCCAACAACTACTTAATGTTAAGAGACGGAGACATTCTTTCTACTGCCAGTGCTGTTTCTAGCCAATGTCCTGGCAGTTATTGAGCGGTCCTGAAGACTGCCCTAATGTTGTTCCTTTTCTTTTCTTTAAATGGTTCCTAATAGCAAGATGACTTGTACTGGCAATACTTTATTGTGGGTGATATGCATCACATCATAAGGCGGAAAAGTATTCTGACGAATCACTTATGGCTAGCAGAATGCTCTATTACATTGTAAAGTCTAGACATCTAGAAATTCTACCACTAACTCTGAGATATATATAAGATAGGCATGTGAATTTTGTTAAAAACATAACAGGTATCCATAATCAAGAAATCTGTGGGCTGTCAACATGCTTCATACATTTATATGGAGGACATTAAATGTGCATAATCATATTAAACAGGATGTAACATTCAGTTGACACTGCATAGAAAATTCTGCTATGCGCAAAAGGCCTCTGTTTGAAGCAGAGCTTGAACACTGAAATAGTTGAATCAGAGAAATAAAGCATGCTAATACTAAACCACATTAGGTAAAGTTCTCAGCCCTACCTGAGCAGAGGAATCTAAGGAGCCCATCTTCTTTCTGCTAGGTTTCTTCTTTATGTCAATGATCTCATCCTTCTATCTACTAATGTTATTAGCCCACAGCATTAATGTCTTTCTTCTATTACTATAATCATCTAACTACACTATACTCCAGGCTGATTCTGGACTCAGCCATACCTAATCATCATCCAGTC
This sequence comes from Mobula hypostoma, assembly GCF_963921235.1. Classification (NCBI taxonomy): domain Eukaryota; kingdom Metazoa; phylum Chordata; class Chondrichthyes; order Myliobatiformes; family Myliobatidae; genus Mobula; species Mobula hypostoma. The sequence goes on along the minus strand of NC_086099.1, from coordinate 24,903,484 downwards.
CCATGGCTTAATAGATCTTGATGCTCCTTCCAATCTAGTTCCCACACCCCAGCCCTCCACAGCCCCAATTACCATTTCTCCCCAGACCATCTTGATCATTACTCCCCTAACATCTCTAAAGCATCTTCCTTCATTCCCATCAACCAACTCAGGGTCTACTTGGACTTTTCCATTGATTAAGTCTTCTACAGACAATCAATGGAATGGATATAAGATTGGCTGATGGCAGGAAGCAAAAAGCGGGAATAAAGCGGGGCTTTTCTGGTTGGAATAACAGTGACTAGTGTTATTCCACAGGTGTTAATGTTGGGATTGCTTCGTTTCCAAGTTTGTGCAGTGAAAATTACGGCTCAGAAAGCTTAATGGTCCGAGAGTGGATAAATCTCCTGGACCTGATGGAATGCATCCTTGGGTTCTGAAGGAAGTAGCTAGAGAGATTGCAGAAGCATTAGCAATGATCTTTCAAGAATCGATAGATTCTAGCATTGTACCAGATGACTGGAAAATTGCAAATGATACTCCACTATTTAAGGAGGGTGGGAGGCAGTAGAAAGGAAACTATAGACCTGTTAGCCTAACATCAGTGGTTAGGAAGTTGTTGGAATTAATTGTTAGGGATGGGATTATGGAGTACCTGAAGGCACATGACAAGATAAGCCAAAGCCAGCATGGTTTCCTGAAAGGAAGATCCTGCCTGACAAACCTACTGCAATTATTTGAGGAAATTACAAAGGAGATGTAGTAGACGTGGTGTACTTGGATTTTCAGAAGGCCTTTGACGAGGTGCCGCACATGAGGCTGCTTAGCAAGATAAGAGCCCATGGAATTGCAGGGAAGTTAATAGTGTGGATGGAGCATTGGCTGGTCGGCAGAAAACAGAGAGTGGGAATAAGGGGATCCTATTCTGACTGGCTGCCAGTTACCAGTGGAGTTCCACAGGGGTTGGTGTTGGGGCCACTGCTTTTTATGACGCATGTCAATGATTTGGATTACGGTATTAATGGATTTGTGGCTACATTTGCCAACAATACAAAGATAGGTGGAGGACCGGGTAGTGTTGAGCAAACAGAGAGCCTGTAGAGAGACATAGATAGTTTCGGGGAATGGGCAAAGAACTGGCAAATGAAATACAATGTTGTAAAGTGTATGGTCATGCACTTTGGTGGAAGAAATAAATGGGCAGACTATTATTTAGATGGGGAGAGAATTCAAAATGCAGAGATGCAAAGGGACTTGGGAGTCCTTGTGCAAGATACCTTAAAGGTTAACCTCCAGGCTGAGTCGGTTGTGAAGAAGGCAAATGCAATGTTGGCATTCATTTCTCAAGGTACAGAATATAAGAGCAGGGATGTGATGTTAAGGCTCGAGGAGGCATTCATGAGGCCACGCTTGAAGTATTGTGTGCAGTTTTGGGCTCCTTATTTTAGAAAGGATATACTGACATTGGAGAGGGTTCAGAGAAGATTCATGAGAATGATTCCAGGAATGAAAGGGTTACCGTATGAGGAATGTCTGGTAGCTCTTGGGCTGTAATCCCTGGAGTTCAGGAGAATGAAGGGGTATCTCATAGAAACATTCCGAATGTTAAAAGGCCTGAACAGATTAGATATGGCAAAGTTATTTCCCATGGTAGAGGCTCCTTAGACAAGAGGGCACGACTTCAGGATTGATGGACGTCCTTTTAGAACTGAAATGCAGAGAAATTACTTTAGTCAGAGGATGGTAAATCTGTGGAATTTGTTGCACGATCGGCTGTGGAAGCCAAGTCATTGGGTGTATTTAAGGCAAAGATAGATAGGTTCTTGATTAGCCAGGGCATCAAAGGGTATCGGGTGAAAGCAGGGGAGTGGGGATGACTGGAAGAACTGCACCATGATTGAATGGTGGAGCAGACTTGATGGGCTGAATGGCCTACTTCTGCTCCTATATCTTATGGTCTTATTGTCTTTTCATGTTATACGTATTTCAGTGATCTCAGAATTGATGGCTTTTGGCCAAGTTTGTGGACAATACTAAGATAAGTGAAGGGGTAGATAGTGTTGAGGAAGCAGGGAATCTGCAGAAGGACTTAGATGGATTCGGAGAATGGGCAAAGAAGTTGCATATGGAATATAGTGTAGGGAAGTGTTTGGTCATGCACTTTGATAGAAAGAATAAAGGCATAGCCGGTTTTCTAAATGGGCAGCAAATTCAGAGATCAGGGGTGTGAAGGGACTTGGGAGACCTCGTGCAGGATTCCCTAAAGGTTAACTTGCAAGTTCAGCTGGTAGTAAGGAAAGCAAATGCAATGTTTGCATTCATTTTGAAAGGACTAGAATATAAAAGCAAGGATGTAATACTGCGTCTTTATAAGGCATTGGTCAGACTTCACTTGGAACGTTGTAGGCAGTTTTGAGCACTTATCCATGAAAGAAAGTACTGCCATTGGAGACGGTCCAGGGGAGATTCATGATAATGATCCTGGGAAAGAAAGGGTTAACACATGAGGAGTATTTAATGACTCTGGGCCTGTACTCGCTGGAGATTAGAAGATTGAGGCGTCGGGGGAATCTCACTGAAACCTATCAAATCTTGAAAGGCCAAAATAAAGTGGACATAGAGAAGCTGTTTCTTATAGTGAGGGAGTCTCAGATCAGAAATTACAGCTTCAGACTAGAAGGACATCCCTTTAGAACGGAGATGATAAAGAAATTCTTCACCAGAGGGTGGTGAATCTGTGGAATTCACTGTCACAGACAGCTATAGAGGCCAAGTCATTAGGTATATTTAAAACAGGGGTTGATAGGATTTTAATTAGTAAGGGTGTCAAAGGTTATGGGGAGAAAGCAGGAGAATGGGGTTGTGAGGGATAATAATACCATGATGGAATAACAAAGCAGACCTGATGGGCTGAATGCCCTAATACTACTCCTATGTCTCGTAGTCTACATCTTCCTCTGCTCTCCAACATACTGCACATCCCAGAATGTACCAGGTGCTGCATAACCAGTTAAACACCCTTGTAAAGTATAATCACTACTGTTATCTGAGAAACCTAATAGCCAATTTGCACATAGGAAGCTCCCAAGAGCAACAATAACATATACTTTATAAATGTTACATGTTATACATGCTATAAATGTTGATTAGCTCTACATTGGTCAAAATAGCCAATATTTTTCAAAATGATGCCTCATGATCTTTCATATTTTCTCAAGTAGGGTTTAGTCAACATTGTATTCACACAATGGAGTTCTAGCCCAGAATTTTGTGAACAGATTGGATTTGAACACTCAAAATTACAAATTAATGTATTAACATACTGAATGATACAGTTATCATGCTGGATAACTGTGCTTTATAACTTGCTACAACTCTAGCCAAGCTGATCCAACATAAATACAATCCTGGCATTTAGCCATTAAAATGGGAAATTGCTCAGGTTATCCTGTTCTCAAACAGTAGGACAAATCGAATGTAGCCAGCTTACTCTCAAATATCAGCAAAGTCATCAATTGTGTTTTCTGTGTTTACTGCTCAATTGGTTTGTCAGAAGATACGGAAATGAAAGTTACCCATCTATGACTCTTGTTGCATGCAATTCTATTTCTTGATTTATGATGTAACTTGCCTTATTAGTATTATTTCGGGGTGTTTATACAATTCCCAGCTATACTTTGTGAACTTGATTGTTTCTTCTTCTTGATGCATCACAGTGCCTGAATCTCAGATATCAACTTATCATTTCTGAGCCAACATTCCTCAAGCTACAGATATTCATTGCAGGTGGGATCACCATGGCTCCCAAATACTTCCATACCAGTTCCCACATACAATGATTGATGCACATCATCTGCTTTACTTTGCCTTTTCAAAATAATTCCTTCATTTAATTTATCAGTTGTATTGAATTTTGTTACTGACCTGACTGAAACAACACGCAATGTGCTTGTTCCAATGGTTAAACTGGATTTTAAAGATCCAGTGGCTACCTAAAGAACAGTGAGTTCTGAGTAACAGGAAGAAATGATCAGTCATTTACCTCGTTAAGCCTGTAAGGCTGAGTTTACTAAAAGAAGATATCATGAGCAGAAGTTACAGAATGTTGCCTTACTGCTTTTTTATCTTTTTCTATTGTCACTTATTGAACTATAATTGTGATACGCACCAGCACATCCCAGTAACTGCCAGTCTCTTTGCCTTTTCAAAAAAATATTTCCACAGAGGCAGAACAGTGCCCTCTTGATCCCGGAATTCATCAGATGGATCTTCAAAATACTTGAAGTCTACATAGAAAAGAGAGCGAACAATATTTTAACATTTTCATAACAATGCATAGATGATATATGACTTGTCTTTGAAATATATGTATTTGTAGGACTTGTAGAATTTATGTTTAGCCAACTGACAAAGAACATTTCAGAATTAATGAAGCTACAGGGAGGTAGTCATCCCTAGGCTACAGGGGTCAGAAAACTGGGTCACTGTCAAGAGAGGGAAGGGAAATGCCCGGATAGTGGAGAGCACCCCTGTGGCTGTCCCCCTCAGCAACAAATATCTTGTTCTGGATGCTGTTGAGGCGGATGACCTGACGGGGGACGCCCACAGTGACCGGGTCTCTGGCACTGAGCCTGGAGCTGTTGTGCAGGAGAGAAGGAGGGAGAAGAGAAATGTGGTAGACATGGGGGTTCCATAGTCAGGGGAACAGACAGGAGATTCTGTAAGCCTGACAGAGATACCCGCATGGTGTGTTGCCTCCCAGGTGCCAGGGTACGGGATGTCTCGGATCGGGTCCTGAATATTCTAAAGGGGGAGGGTGAGCAGCCAGTTGTCTTGGTACATGTTGGTACCAATGACATAGATAGGACAAAGGAGGAGGTCCTGAAGAGAGATTTCCAGGAGTTAGGAAGGAAGCTGAGAAGCAGGACCTTCAGGGTAGTAATCTCGGGATTGCTACCTGTGCCACATGCTAGCGAGGGCAAGAGTAGTCGGAACAGGCAGATGAATGCGTGGCTGAGAGACTGGTGTAGAGGGCAGGGCTTCAGATTCTTGGATAATTGGGATCTCTTCTGGGGGAAGTATGACCTGTTCAAAAAGGACAGGTTACACCTGAACCCGAAGGGGACCAATATCCTGGCGGGAAAGTTTAATAGAGCTGTTAGGGAGGGTTTAAACTAATTTGGCAGGGGGATGGGAATCGGAATGATAGAGCGGAGGAAGGGGAAAACAGAAATAAATCTAAGATAGTGAGCAGTAAAGATGTCAGGAAAGACAGGCAGGTGATGGGGCAAATTTGTAGCCATTGGGATGAGTTGCAGTGCAATAAAGTTGCAGTGAAATCAAAGCAAAAAGTATCAAATACTGGTCTTAAGGTGTTCTACTTAAATGCACGCAGCATAAGGAATAAGGTGGATGATCTTGTTGTACAGCTACAGATTGGCAGGTATGATATTGTGGCCATCACTGAGACCTGGCTAAAGGATGCATGTCTCTGGGAGCTGAACATCCAAGGATACACGGTGTATCGGAAGGATAGGAAGGTAGGCAGAGGGGGAGGCGTGGCTTTATTGGTAAGAAATGATATTAAATTATTAGAAAGAGGTGATATAGGATCGGAAGGTGCAGAATCTCTATGGGTTGAGCTAAGAAATAGCAGGGGTAAAAGGACCCTGATGGCAGTTATTTATAGGCCTCCAAACAGCTGCAGGGATGTGGACTACAAATTACAACAGGAAATAGAAAAGGCTTGTCAGAAGGGCAGTATTATGATAATTGTGGGGGATTTTAACATGCGAGTAGATTGGGAAAATCAGGTCAGCACTGGATCTCAAGAGAGAGAATTTGTAGAATGTCTGCGAGATGGCTTTTTAGAACAGCTTGTTGTTGAGCCCACTAGGGGATAGGCTGTACTGGATTGGGTATCGTGTAATGAACTGGAGGTGATTGGAGAGATTGAGGTGAAGGAACCCTTAGGACACAGTGATCATAACATGATTGAGTTCACTGTGAAATTAGAAAAAGAGAAGCCGAAATCTGATGTGTCGGTATTTCAGTGGAGTAAAGGAAATTACAGTGGCATGAGAGAGGAACTGGCCAAAGTTGACTGGAAAGAGACACTGGCAGGAAAGACAGCAGAGCAGCAGTGGCTGGAGTTTATGCGAGAAATGAGGAATGTGCAAGACAGGTATATTCCAAAAAAGAAGAAATTTTCGAGTGGAAAAAGGATGCAACCGTGGTTGACAAGAGAAGTCAAAGCCAAAGTTAAAGCAAAAGAGAGGGCATACAAGGAAGCAAAAATTAGTGGGAAGAGAGAGGATTGGGAAGTTTTTAAAACCTTACAAAAGGAAACCAAGAAGGTCATTAAGAGAGAAAAGATTAACTATGAAAGGAAGCTAGCAAATAACATCAAAGAGGATACTAAAAGCTTTTTCAAGTATATAAAGAGTAAAAGACAGGTGAGAGTAGATATAGGACCGATAGAAAATGATGCTGGAGAAATTGTAATGGGAGATGAGGAGATGGCTATGGAACTGAACAAGTATTTTGCATCAGTCTTCACTGAGGAAGACAGCAGTATACCAGACACTCAAGGGTGGCAGGGAAGAGAAGTGTGAGCAGTCACAATTACGACAGAGAAAGTACTCAGGAAGCTGAATAGACTAAAGATAGATAAATCTCCTGGACCAGATGGAATGCACCCTCGAGTTCTGAAGGAAGCAGCTGTGGAGATTGCGGAGGCATTAGCGATAATCTTTCAAAAGTCGATAGATTCTGGCATGGTTCCGGAGGACTGGAAGATTGCAAATGTCACTCCACCTTTTAAGAAGGGGGCAAGGAAGCAAAAAGGAAATTATAGACCGGTTAGCTTGACATCCGTGGTTGGGAAGTTGTTGGAGTTGATTGTCAAGGATGAGGTTACAGAGTACCTGGAGGCATATGACAAGATAGGCAGAACTCAGCATGGATTCCTTAAAGGAAAATCCTGCCTGACAAACCTATTACAATTTTTTGAGGAAATTACCAGTAGGCTAGACAAGGGAGATGCAGTGGATGTTGTATATTTGGATTTTCAGAAGGCCTTTGACAAGATGCCACACATGAGGCTACTTAACAAGATAAGAGCCCATGGAATTACGGGAAAGTTACATACGTGGATAGAGCGTTGGCTGATTGGCAGGAAACAGAGAGTGGGAATAAAGGGATCCTATTCTGGCTGGCTGCCGGTTACCAGTGGTGTTCCGCAGGGATCAGTGTTGGGGCTGCTTCTTTTTACATTATACATCAACGATTTGGATTATGGAATAGATGGCTCTGTGGCTAAGTTTGCTGACGATACGAAGATAGGTGGAGGGGCCGGTAGTGCTGAGGAAACGGAGAGTCTGCAGAGAGACTTGGATAGATTGGAAGGATGGGCAGAGAAGTGGCAAATGAAGTACAATGTTGGAAAGTGTATGGTTATGCACTTTGGCAGAAAAAATAAACAGGCAGACTATTATTTAAATGGGGAAAAAATTCAAAGTTCTGAGATGCAACGGGACTTGGGAGTCCTCGTACAGGATACCCTTAAAGTTAACCTCCAGGTTGAGTCAGTAGTGAAGAAGGCGAATGCAATGTTGGCATTCATTTCCAGGGGAATAGAGTATAGGAGCAGGGATGTGATGCTGAGGCTCTATAAGGCGCTGGTGAGACCTCACTTGGAGTACTGTGGGCAGTTTTGGTCTCCTTATTTAAGAAAGGATGTGCTGACGTTGGAGAGGGTACAGAGAAGATTCACTAGAATGACTCCGGGAATGAGAGGGTTAACATATGAGGAACGTTTGTCCGCTCTTGGACTGTATTCCTTGGAGTTTAGAAGAATGAGGGGAGACCTCATAGAAACATTTCGAATGTTAAAAGGCATGGACAGAGAGGATGTGGCAAAGTTGTTTCCCATGATGGGGGAGTCTAGTACGAGAGGGCATGACTTCAGGATTGAAGGGCGCCCTTTCAGAACAGAAATGCGAAGAAATTTTTTTAGTCAGAGGGTGGTGAATCTATGGAATTTGTTGCCATGGGCAGCAGTGGAGGCCAAGTCATTGGGTGTATTTAAGGCAGAGATTGATAGGTATCTGAGTAGCCAGGGCATTAAAGGTTATGGTGAGAAGTCAGGGGAGTGGGACTAAATAGGAGAAAATGGATCAGCTCATGATAAAATGGCAGAGCAGACTCGATGGGCTGAATGGCCTACTTCTGCTCCTTTGCCTTACGGTCCTATGGTCTAATTATGCTCTGAAACTATGCCTATTTTTATTTGATTATTACACATCTTGATAAGTTTCTTGTAGCTTATAGCAGAAATGACAGAGGACATAGTAGAGTTATTAGAGAGATTCCAACCAAAAACTTGTGGTCAGGAGCAAAACAATGTTGTTTGGTGCTGACCTATGTTTGGCCCATATCCTTCTGAACATTTCCTAACTACCTATGTGTCCCTATCACTTCCATTGGTTCATATATTGGGCACCATTTTGAAGTGCATGGAGCCAAATAATTGATCAATTGACTATGGAAATATGGAATGTACGGTTTTAATTATGATGATATATTCAAGAATCTAACCTTTGTTTTTAAAGAATACATAATGTTAAGGGGAGATCTGCTCAAGATGTTAAAATATTATGGGAGGTTTTAATAAAAGCAAAACCAGTAAACTATTCGCATTGGCTGTTAAATTGGTAATAGAGGGCATAACTTTAAGATCATCACAGAAGCAATGAGGCAGGAAAAAGACTGTAGAGAGTGTGGTATGACCTCACTTGATTATCTGTCATTCATTGGGGTATTGTCATACAGCAGTTCCATTGCAACCTTCACCAGCAAAATGTATTTACATTGCATTTTTCACATATTAAGATAGCTCATAAAGATTTTCAGGAGCATTATCAAACAAAAATTGAACTTGAGCCAAAACCTTTAAAGAATGTTTTACAGGTGTAAGGGCAGATACAGAGATAGGGCTGTAAAATGGGACAGAGAAAGGTATAGGGGCTGAGAGTTTTGGCGTGGGATTCTAAAGCCTCAGAACATGAATATTTCAAAACGTTGTAGGCCTATAGAAGATGAAATAAGTTAGTTGGGTGAGGTCATTGAGGGGTTTAAAATGAGAATAAGGAATTTAATATTGCATATTGGAAGACAATGGTGACCAGTGAACACAAAAGTGATGGATGAACATGACATAGTTGGAATTACGACAATAAGACTAGAGTTCAAGATGCAAGATGAAACATGGCTACGGATTGTGGATGGCTTATGAAACTTCTAAATATATTTCTTCTGAACGACGCTACTGCAATCACCAGCCTGTAATTTCCCTTTAAGTAATGTACTTTTAAACTATCTTTATGAACTAGCGATATCACAGTCTCCTGAAGGATTCAATGGACTTAACTCTCAAGAATGCAGATATAGCACCTTTAAGCAGATTAAGGTACATTGCCATGCTGAAAATGAGGGTGGAGGGGAGGATTCCAAACCGGCCTGAAATGCTGAAGTATGAAACTTCATCTATCCAATCTGCAGTTGCTGAAGAACAAGACTGAGGACTTAAGGGAAAGATTAGTGTATCGGAGAGAAGTGAGGAATTGTTGTGTTCTGTGTTTCACAGAGACATGGCTCACTCAGGACACGCCGGATTGAACAATCAGACACGAGAGCTTCTTGATACACAGGATGGACTGGACTACAGATGAGGTGAAGGCAAAAGGCAGAGGTCTATGTTTCATGATAAACATTTGTGGTATTCCAACACAGCAGTCTTGTCGCACTCTTATTTTCCCAACCTGGAATATCCAATGATTAAGTGGCAACCATTCTACTTACCAAGAGAGTTCATCTTTGTGATCCTGACTGCAGTTTATACACTGACAAAAGACTGGCATTATACAGGTACTCAAGGTACTGACTGCTTTCTCTGGCAGACAGAGCAGGATCTCCCAGTGGCCACACATTTTACTTCCACGTCCCATTCCCATTCTGATATGTCTATCCACGGCCTCCTCTACTGTAAAGATGAAGCCACACTCAGGTTGGAGGAACAACACCTTATATTCCATCTGAGTAGCCTCCAACCTGATGGCATGAAAATTGACTTCTCAAACTTCTGCTAATGCCCCACCTCCCCCTTGTACCCCAGCCGTTATTTATTTATTTATATACACACATTCTTTTTCTCTCTCTCCTTTTTCTCCCTCTGTCCCTCTCACTATACCCCTTGCCCATCCTCTGGGCTTTCCCTCCCTCCCCCTTTTCTTTCTCCCTCGGCCTCCTGTCTCATGATCCTGTCATATCCCTTTTGCCAATCAACTGTCCAGCTCTTGGCTCAATCCCTCCCCCTCTTGTCTTCTCTTATCGTTTCGGATCTCCCCCTCCACCTCCCACTTTCAAATCTCTTACTAGCTCTTCTTTCAGTTAGTCCTGATGAAGGGTCTGGGCCCGAAACGTCAACTGTACCTCTTCCTAGAGATGCTGCCTCACCTGCTGTGTTCACCAGCAACTTTTATGTGTGTTGCTTGAAATTCCAGCATCTGCAGATCTCCTCGTGTTTGCGTTTTTAAACTTCTATAGGTATGTGGTAGAATTTGTATATATTGACTGATTGCATCACAACCTGGTAGGAAAACACCAATGCTCTTGAATAGAAAAGCCTACAAAAAGTGGTGCATATAGCCTAGTCCAGGGTTGGCCAACCTTTTACATTCCATGCATCAATTTTTTCACTCCCAAGTTCAGATGCGCCATACAACTCTTGTAACCCTATTCATTCTTGTAAAAATATGTTAATATAGAACTCAGGCGTGAAAAAATTGCATCTGAACTCGTGCGTGAAAAAATTGACACACGGAATGTAAAAAGTTGGCCACCCCTGACCTAGTCCATCACAGGTAAAGTCCTCCCCTACCACTGACCTCATCTACATGGACCGCTGTCATAGGAAAGCAGCATCTATCATTAAGGACACCATGTTCTCTTGCTACTACTATCATGAAGAAGAGTCATGAGCTTCAGGACTCATAACACCAGATTCAGGAAGTGTTATTACCCCTCAACCATCAGGCTCTTGAACCAGAGAAGATAACTTTACTCATCTTCTCTTTCCCATCACTGAACTGTTCCCACAACCTATGGACTCACTTCCAAGGATTCTTCACCTCATGTTCTCAATAATTATTGCTTGCTTGCTGAGTTGTTTATTTATTTATTTGTTTGTTTGTTTGTTTGTATGTTTATTTATTTATCTATCAATCAATCATAACTTCTTTTTTAATTTATTTTTCTACTTGCAGTTTGCTGTCTTTTGTACATTGGCTATTTTTCTGTCCTGTTCGGTGCAGTCTTTCATTGACTATTGTGTTTCTTGTCTTTACTGTGAATGCTCACAAGAATATGAATATAGTATTATATCAACACACATAAAAGTTGCTGGTGAACGCAGCAGGCCAGGCAGCATCTCTAGGAAGAGGTGCAGTTGACGTTTCAGGCCGAGACCCTTCATCAGGACTAACTGAAGGAAGAGTGAGTAAGGGATTTGAAAGTTGGAGGGGGAGGGGGAGATCCAAAATGATAGGAGAAGACAGGAGGGGGAGGGATGGAGCCAAGAGCTGGACAGGTGATAGGCAAAAGGGATACGAGAGGATCATGGGACAGGAGGTCCGGGAAGAAAGACGGTGGGGGGGGACCCAGAGGATGGGCAAGGGGTATATTCAGAGGGACAGAGGGAGAAAAAGGAGAGTAAGAGAAAGAATGTGTGTATAAAAATAAGTAACAGATGGGGTACGAGGGGGAGGTGGGGCATTAGCGGAAGTTAGAGAAGTTGATGTTCATGCCATCAGCTTGGAGGCTACCCAGACGGAATATAAGGTGTTGTTCCTCCAACCTGAGTGTGGCTTCATCTTTACAGTAGAGGAGGCCGTGGATAGACATGTCAGAATGGAAATGGGATGTGGAATTAAAATTTGTGGCCACTGGGAGATCCTGCTTTCTCTGCGGACAGAGCGTAGGTGTTCAGCAAAGCAGTCTCCCAGTCTGCGTCGGGTCTCGCCAATATATAAAAGGCCACATCGGGAGCACCGGACGCAGTATATCACCCCAGCCGACTCACAGGTGAAGTGTTGCCTCACCTGGAAGGACTGTTTTGGGCCCTGAATGGTGGTGAGGGAGGAAGTGTTAAGGGCATGTGTAGCACTTGTTCCGCTTACACGGATAAGTGCCAGGAGGGAGATCAGTGGGGAGGGATGGGGGGGACGAATGGTCAAGGGAGTTGCGTAGGGAGCGATCCCTGCGGAATGCAGAGAGAGGGGGGGAGGGAAAGATGTGCTTAGTGGTGGGATCCCGTTGGAGGTGGCGGAAGTTACGGAGAATAATATGTTGGGGACTTTTCATTCCAGGACGAGGGAGATGTCCTCCTTTTTTAAAGAAAGGGGCTTCCCTTCCCCCACCATCAGCTCTGCTCTCAAATGCATCGCCCCCATTTCATGCACATCTGCTCTCACTCCATCCTCCCGCCACCCCACTAGGAATAGGGTTCCCCTGGTCCTCACCTACCACCCCACCAGCCTCCGGGTCCAACATATTATTCTCCATAACTTCCGCCACCTCCAACGGGATCCCACCACTAAGCACATCTTTCCCTCCCCCCCCCTCTATGCATTCCGCAGGGATCGCTCCCTACGCAACTCCCTTGACCATTCGTCCCCCCCATCCCTCCCCACTGATCTCCCTCCTGGCACTTATCCATGTAAGCGGAACAAGTGCAACACATGCCTTTACACTTCCTCCCTTACCACCATTCAGGGCCCCAAACAGTCCTTCCAGGTGAGGCAACACTTCACCTGTGAGTCGGCTGGGGTGATATACTGCGTCCGGTGCTCCCGATGTGGCCTTTTATATATTGGCGAGACCCGACGCAGACTGGGAGACCGCTTTGCTGAACACCTACGCTCTGTCCGCCAGAGAAAGCAGGATCTCCCAGTGGCCACACATTTTAATTCCACATCCCATTCCTATTCTGATATGTCTATCCACGGCCTCCTCTACTGTAAAGATGAAGCCACACTCAGGTTGGAGGAACAACACCTTATATTCCGTCTGGGTAGCCTCCAACCTGATGGCATGAACATTGACTTCTCTAACTTCCGCTAAGGCCCCACCTCCCCCTCGTACCCCATCTGTTACTTATTTTTATACACACATTCTTTCTCTTACTCTCCTTTTTCTCCCTCTGTCCCTCTGAATATACCCCTTGCCCATCCTCTGGGTTCCCCCCCCCACCCCGTCTTTCTTCCCGGACCTCCTGTCCCATGATCCTCTCATATCCCTTTTGCCTATCACCTGTCCAGCTCTTGGCTCCATCCCTCCCCCTCCTGTCTTCTCCTATCATTTTGGATCTCCCCCTCCCCCTCCAACTTTCAAATCCCTTACTCACTCTTCCTCCAGTTAGTCCTGACGAAGGGTCTCGGCCTGAAACGTCGACTGCACCTCTTCCTAGAGATGCTGCCTGGCCTGCTGTGTTCACCAGCAACTTTTATGTGTGTTGCTTGAATTTCCAGCATCTGCAGAATTCCTGTTGTTTATAGTATCATATATATACTTTGATAATAAATTTATTTTTAACTTTGAACTTCTATGTTGTTTCAGGTTTTTCAAGGAGAGGGCACGATGGTCAGCCTAGAGTACATTGTATGTGCAGGCATGTTGCCAATTTCAACCAGAAGTGTAAGTACCATTTGAGATTAGAAATGACAGCAGTTCTCAGATTTGGAAATATTTAATTTTCTTGATGGCATGATTATGTGGTATGAAAGTCATCGTCAGGTCAAGAATGGTGGTGGGTCTGATTTAGCCTTGATTATTTCCATGGAGCAAAACAGACAATGGTGAGGGAAGAGAATTTGCTCTGGGGACTGTAAACAATTGATTTGCTCTTTGCAATGTGTGTCTGAAAAAGTTCTGCTCATCATACTGCATGTCAAGCGAACAACTTAGGGACAATATAGAGTTTGAGATTGTGGTTTGTACAGCAACTCCAAATGTTTGTATCTCTGGATGAAAAATAGGAACTCATAAAAATTTTACTTTCCAAGTAATACTATTTTTGTTATCTTATAAATAATTTACAAAGAAGGACTTCAACATTAAAGTAGGTATATACAATATTGTTAATTATGTTTTATTTTATTAAAGGCCTGTTAGTTTTGGATTACCTTGTGCAATATCATCAAAAGTGTTTTGGTTCACCATTCGTTCCACTATTTTAGCCACTTTACCAACTCTTGAAATATCATCACCCTGGAACACATATATATAGAGAAGCAAATTAAAAAGTAAATGGTCATCAAAATAAATATTGTTACTAAATATTTAGAGACATATTGCTGCACTTAACACAACATCAAAATAAGAACTTTGAATCCTTTTCTCAGAAAAACAACGATATAAATTACATTAAGTAAGCAAGTTTTGGGCATTGATGGTGCTGGACAAGCACATTTACAGGATTATTAACATCAAATTAATACCAAACACATTATTCAAGTCACTTTTTATAAAGAGTCAAAACCAATGAACACAGTAAAGAGCACAAGGGAAATGAGACCTTGACTATTGACTATTTTAGTGTAAGAACCAGGACTCTGGTTCATCAGAATGGAGCATGGGAATTGGAACTCTGATGAGTTGGAACAGGGTATGGCAAACACTACTTGCTGGGTCAGATGCTGGATATGATGTTCAATGTACTTCATATTATACATTCAGGATATAAATAATAGATTTGATGCTTTAATTAATTTTCTATTTCCTTTATACGCAACCATAAATATAAGGGAAGCTCTTCGCGTTTTTAATATTTTATAAGATGTTCAAGGTCGGTTTTGTAAATGTTGAATGACGAACATATGATACAGTTAACCAATTCTGCTTTATTCTTTACAATTCTTTATTCTTCCTCTTGCGATCCACGTATGACACCCTTTCTTCGCCATTACATCTGTACACATGGGGGATGAGAAAGGACCTGAACTGTAAGCTTTGTGGTCAAAAGGGGACACTGGCTCTTATACTGTCCGGATGTAAAACAGCTTTAACTCAAGGACGGTATAGGTGGCACCACGATAAGGTGCTTCTGGCTCTTGCTGACACAAGAGAGAGATGCAAGAAGAGGACGGCTGGTACAGATCTGAGGAAGGTCATCACCTTCATCAAAGAGGGAGCCAGGCCTTTCGTAACCAAACAACCATAGCCCAATCTGCTGCTAACAGCCAGGTTCTGGGAGATGAGGGTCGATGTGGGAAGGAGATTGCAGTTCCCGGATGTGGTGCACACAACCCTACACCCTGACATTGTACTGTGGTCAACTGAAGACAGGAAAATAATTCTGGTTGAGCTGACTGTGCCATGGGAAGAGAGATGGGAAGAGGCCCACGAGAGAAAGGCCTTGAAGTACCAGCCCTTAGTACAGGAATGCAAAGATAAGGGATGGCAGGCATGGTTGTTCCCTACGGAGAGCGGCTGCAGGAGTTTCCCAGCCAAATCAGCATGGCGCTTGTTGTCAGCTCTGGGCCTGGATGAAAGGGTCAAAAAACAAGCAGCTCATAGGACGCGGGAAGAGGCAGAACGAGCCTCTTGTTGAATTTGGAGTAGGCAAGAGGAGGGAAGCTGGAAGCCAGGAGCAGATGGGCAGTGATTTGGCCACCACTGCCGGCCCACCAACTGGAGAGTGTCGTGGTTAAGGGTTGAAACACTTGGTGAAGGTTGCGAACCACCTGATGACATCTGCTCCTGGCTGAAGGCTACGATTACCTTATAAGGTATCTGGAGAATGCACCCTAACAGGTGTATGTAACAAGTAACAAGCAACCTGGAACAGTCAAACTCACTTCATGCATCAACATAAATATAAATAAAATAAAAATATAAACATCTTTCTGAGTTTAGTGAAGTTGATTTGCCTTCTGAGGCAATTCTCTGTGGTTGAGGATGATTTTAACACAACATATTCTAAAATGTCCAGTCCTTTATATCTCTCAAAGGTTAAGGACAATGGGAAGAAAAAGATTTTAAGAATGAGAATGATATAGCTTTATAATTAAATGAGGGCCAAATTTCCATATACCCCATTATAATACTATGAAGGGATCCATATTTGATTTTGCCATTCTCTTATTTTTACATTTATGTAGTTATTCCTCGTTTACTCCCATATTCTATCTTCCTCTTTTTCAATATTTCAATTTTCAATGTTGTTTCTTAAAACTCTCCCAATCTTAAGAATCACTACTTCTTTTAGCATCATTATAAGCCACTTTTTAAATCCAATATTATATTCAACCTGTTTACTTAACCATGAATAGATCACTTTCCCATGAAGATTTTACCTTTACTATACATTTATTGAGAATTATGATTTTTAAGTGCATAACTCCACACTTCCCAACAGTGGATTCCATCTGCCACTTCTTTGCCCATTCTTCTAACATGTCCTTCTGCAGACTCTCTACCTCTGAGATGCTACATGTTCCTCTATCTACCTTGTTATCATCTGCAATTTGGCCAGAATGCCATCAGTTTCTTCATCCAGATTAGTAACACATAGAGTTAAAAGTTGTGGACCCAATGCTGACCCCTCCACTTAGCCCTACTGTGTCTTCCACCATATCCTACTTCTTGGTTAGATGCATATTATGTTACATCTTAGTTGCAGTTATCCCGCCTTGTACGATTCATTAATTTCGTTATGGAAGTTTCGTGCAATTAGATATATTGACTTTAATATTAACTTCGTACTATAATTCCCTGGTTTGATTTTGTTCATTGATAACTATCCAGATATTACTAAAGTGCACTAATTCCTTGCATCAAAGAAAAACTGGAATTTGGAATGATGGTGACTAATGGTAGCTCGGGTTGAGAAGTTTGATGTTGTGGTGTTCACCGAGCTTGGCAATTAGCCTGCAGATGTTTCATCAGGCTACAACCTCAGTGCACAGTTGTTGATTTTTCTCTGTGGGAGTGCTTGTGTTTATATAGACCATCATTCACTTGTTTTGGTCCTGATTGGTTGCCCCTTCAGTTGACCTTTGAATTATATTAGCTCATGTTTCTTTGGTTCTTAGGGGTTCATAGATAACGCCTATTTTGATGTTTGTTTACAGAGTTATCAGAAGAGAACAATGCTTCCAAAAATCTTCATGCCTCCGCCAGAACCACCGCAGTGTTCCACTTAAAATGGTGTTCCTCTCAGTCTTCATGTTCCAAGACATATGTAAATAAATACCATCTATAAACCCCTAGGAGCCAAAGAAACACAAGCCAATAGATTTCAAAGGTCAACAGAAAGAGTAGCTACCTAGACTGAATTGCGGCCTATATAAACACAAGCACTCCCAGAGAGAAACACCCAACAACTGTGCATTGAGGATGTCACTTCATCTGGTTATGAAACTCCTGCAAGCTCGTCAAACACCGCAACATCAAACACTGGAATACAGTGGCCAGCACTGCACATTTTCTACCTTATTTCCTTTAGTAGTCTTGATTGCATCTCATCTAGTTTGTACGACTTTAATGTTGTTTGAGATACTGGGTTACCTGCAACCAATCTATGTCCTCAAGGGCTAAAAGCTTGAGTTCAGGGTTAGAATGAAATATGAACTGGGTAAATTGGAAGATTAAAGAGTTTCAGACATGGAATTTCAGAAGAATCATGTAGTGTGATACAGAGCTGCTAACTCTCTATTGCATATTTTAACTAGTACACAGGTACGTAGGCACATGTGAACAGTTGATTAATTAGAGTGAAATTCAGTAGACAGTTTATGCAAATCTTTATTATCATTAGGTATAACAAACACTCACCATGCTTTCAGTAGCTGATACTTTTTTCTTTGATATTTCGCCTTTCTTTGTAGTCTGTACCTTTGGCTTCTCTTTCTTGACCACTTGTTTTGCTAATTCTTCCTCATAAGCATCAAAGATTTCCCACTGAGAGCAAAACGGACAATTTTTGAGAATAGTGATACTGAAAAATAACAGTTGAAAATTCTCAAGGGTGGTTTTGGTTTTCAAAGAAAATAGAGGAGTTACTTTATTTAAGTATGAGCTAACAAACAGAAAATAGAGCAGAACAGGACAACACTGAAATAACATGTTGAACTGACAGATTGCAATTACTTGTCATAAATGTCAAATCAATTAATACGAAATGATAAAGGTGAGAGAAGATTGCTTTAGCAGATAAAAAGTGGCTACAGAAATCGGCAAGTTGGTAATCATAAGAAACTTCAACATCTCCAGATTGGTGACACCAATCAGGAACAGCATAACAAAGTGAGTAGACATTGATAACTGCCTTAAACACCATTTGAGGGAATGTATTCAAAAACTGCGTTGGAATTTTTAATTTAACAATCTATATATGACTTAATTAATAATTTAGACATTAGATGATATGCTTAAATATCAAATTGTTGAGGAAGTTAGAGGTAAGAACAACAATACATTGATATATGAATTTTAAAGAAATACCTTGTCATAGAACTATCATAATTTAAATTGGGAAAGTACATAAATCAGATGAAGAATGAAATATGTTGAATGTGTCGGTCAGGATTTACTGTTCAAGAACAAATAATAGCAATTGCTATTCTCTTCGTGTAGGTTTCCATAAAGAATTAGGAGACTTTGTGCTCTGAATCTCCCCTTTCTAGTAATCATATACCTTCCGTAAGAGAGCTATGACATGCAACAATAGTAATATCACCAAGATCAATGAGTAATTAATCAGGTTGAAGAATATTGATATTTGTAAATTAGTTTGAAGCTTAAGTTTTTAAATAATATTTTAAACATTATATGAAAAACAAATTGAAGACGAGGATACAAATATGAATAAGATAGAAGATGAAAAATCATTAACAAACTTTGAAGGAAACACTAAAACAGTAGTATTTTAAAAATCAGGAATTATGAAATAATTATTCAGGACAGCAGCATATATGGTTAAGAATGCCATTAAAAACTCAATTGCATCCATTCTCCAAAATGTAACATTTCATATGCAAAGCTCTCGATAGGGCACTAATTTCAATGCTGATTACAACAGGAAAAGGACAAACATTATAATGGTTTTAAAAAGCAATTATAGAAAAGGCTGAGAAAAATCATTTAAAAGAAGTAGCAAAATTATAAATGGAAATGATTAGAATGAAAACTTAAGTAATCTTGCCAAATTAGAATAATTTGCATGAAGGCAAAGATGAGTATCACAAGAAATGTTATGTAAATTTAATCCTTCACTCAATATAATGGACTAAAAAAACAAGAAGACAGCCAAAATTTTCAATCTATATTTGCTTTGGTGACACCAAAAGGGCACAAAATCAGACAAATGAACATCATTCAGGTATACATGTCCTTAGACAGTAATATTATTTGATTTACGTATCAAATCAATGAGTTTTTGCACTTTCACTGGTTAAAGAGCAACCATTGAAAAAAAAAACATGCATGCAAAGTTTCACCTGGTTGGCTGTTGATGAAAAACTTGCTCTGGGAGGTGGTTCTGTCTGGCATCCATTTTCCTGCCGAAGGGAAAATGGAGACTTTCAATATCATATCATTACATCAAACATTGGCATATTTTTTTACAAAATATTCTGTATTAAATTATCATTCAATGTATGCTGCCAGTATAGCACTCCAAGCTGTTTTGCTGATGTAGATATTTTAGCACATCAGGGAGGACCTACAACACTGATTAATGCATTTAGTCTTTATCTTATTATGTAAATTGGATAATACTTGCATTCTGAATAATTAATGTGAAAAAATCCATCAGATAAAAATTAATATCATGCCGTCTAAGGGAAATGCAAAATTCATTCACTGTACATGTAGACATGATCATGTTGTATTTTGTTGGGTAACAGATCGTTATCTGATGCAACGTGAGCCCATTGGCAAAATTCTCACTGTTACCATCAGGTAGGAGGTACAGAAGCCTGAAGGCACACACTCAGCGACGCAGCAACAGCTTCTTCCCCTCTGCCATATGATTCCTAAATGGACATTGAATCCGTGAACACTACCTCACTTTTTAATATACACTGTATATTATTTCTGTTTATTGCACAATTTTTAATCTATTCAGTATACTGTATGTATACTGTAATTGATTTACCTGTTTATTTATTATTATTACTTTTATGTTTTTCTCTTCTTCTGTATTATGTGTTGTATTGAATTGCTGCTGCTAAGGTAACAAATTTCATGACACCTGATTCTGATTCTGATTGTGAGCTTCAAAGCACACTGAAAACTTATCCTTAATGATGGACTCCAACATCTTCCCAACCACTGAAGTCAGACTAACTGGCCTATAACTTCCTTTCTTCTGCCTGACTCTCTTCTTAAAGAGTGTAGTAACATTTGTGATTTTCCATTCTTCCAGAACCATTCCAAAATGTAGACATCACTATTAATGCCTCCAGAATCTCTTGACCTACCCCTTTCAGAACACTGGAGTGTAGCCCATCTGGTGCAGGTGACATATCTACCTCCAGACCTTTCAATTTACCAAGCACCTTCTTCTAGTTAAAGCAACTACACTCACTTCTGCCCCGAACATTTTTGAATTTCTGGCACACTGCTAGTGTCTTCCACAGTGAAGACTTACACAAAATACCTGTTAAGTTCATCCACCATTTATTTCTCCCCCATTACTACCTCTCCAGTATCAATTTCCAGTGGTCCAATATCCACTCTCACCTGTCTTTTACTCCTTATATATCTGAAAAAAGCTTTTGATACCCTCTTTTATATTATTGGTTGGCTTACCTTCATATTTCATTTTTTTCTCTCTTTATGGCTTTTTAGTTGCCTTCTGTTGGTTTTAAAAGCTCCCCAATCCTCTATTTCCCACTATTTTTTTCTATATTCCTGTTTGAGTACTGTTGGGGGGACAGCTTACCTGAGTGAAGCAACACTGGCCGTGCCTCCAGCACAGAGTCTGGCCCTGTAGCTCACAAGGGTAGGGAAAGGAAGAGGAGGGCAGTAGTAATAGGGAACTCTATAGTTAGGAGTCAGATAGGCGATTCTGCAGATGCAGTCAGGAGACCCGGATGGTAGTTTGCCTCCCTGATGCCAGGGTCCGGGATGTTTCTGATCGCGTCCAAGATATCCTGAAGTGGGAGGGTGAGGAGCCAGAGGAAATGGTACATATAGGTACCAACGACATAGGTAGGAAAAGGGAAGAGATCCTGAAAAGAGAATATTGTGAGTTAGGAAGGGAGTTGAGAAGAAGGACCACAAAGGTGGTCATCTCGGGATTACTGACTGTGCCACGCGACGGTGAGAGTAGGAATGGAATGAGGTGGAGGATAAATGCGTGGCTGAGGGATTGGAGCAGGGGGCAGGGATTCAAGTTTTTGGATCATTGGGACTTCTTTTGGCGCAGGTGTGACCTGTACAAAAAGGACGGGTTGCACTTGAATCCTAGGGGGACCAATATCCTGGCAGGGAGATTTGCGAAGGCTACTGAGGAGACTTTAAATGAGAATGGTTGGAGGGCAGGAATCAAATTGAAGAGATTAGGAGAGAGGAGGTTAGTTCACAAATAGAGAAAGCTAGTAGACAGTGTGTGATGGAAGATAGGCTGGGGACAGAGAATGGGAGCACACAGACCGAAGTTGTAGGGGAGAAGGAAGAAAAAGATAACAGAGTTGTTTGCTCCATTAGGAATAAACAGAGAGTAAGAGGTGAAGAGTTTCTTAAATGCATGTATTTTAATGCTAGGAGCATTGTAAGAAAGGTGGATGAGCTTAGAGCATGGATTGATACCTGGAAATATGATGTTGCAGCTATTAGTGAAACATGGTTGCAGGAGGGGTGTGATTGGCAACTAAATATTCCGGGATTTCGTTGCTTCAGGTGTGATCGAATAGGAGGGGCAAGAGGGACAGGTGTTGCATTGCTTGTCAGAGAAGATATAACAGCAGTGCATTAGCAGGATAGATTAGAAGACTCGTCTATGGACGCTATTTGGGTGGAATTGAGAAATGGGAAAGGTGTAGTGACGCTTACAGGGATGTATTATAGACCACCTAATGGGGAGCGAGAATTGGAGGAGAAAATTGTAAGGAGATAGCAGATGCTTGTAGTAAGCACAAGGTTGTGATTGTGGGAGATTTTAATTTTCCACACATTGACTGGGAAGCCCATTCTGTAAAAGGGCTGGATGGTTTGGAGTTTGTAAAATGTGTGCAAGATAGTTTTCTGCAGCAATACATAGAGGTACCAACTAGAGAAGGCACGGTGTTGGACCTCCTGTAGGGAATGAGATGGGTCAGGTGATGGAGGTATGTGTTGAGGAGCACTTCAGGTCCAGTGATCACAATACCATTAGTATCAATATAATTATGGAGAAAGATAGGACTGGATCCAGGATTGAGATTTTTGATTGGAGAAAGGCTAACTTTGAGGAGATGCAAAAGGATTTAGAAGGAGTGGATTGGGACAATTTGTTTTATGGGATGGATGTAATAGAGAAATGGAGGCCATTTAAAGGTGAAATTTAAAGGTTGAAAGGAAAGGTTAAAAGTTTGAGGGAGGCATGGTTTTCAAGGGATTTTGGAAACTTGGTTTGGAAAAAGAGAGAGATCTACAATAAGTCCAGGCAGCTTGGAGTAAATGCGGTGCTTGAGGAATATAAAGAATCTTAAGAAAGAAATTAAAAAAGCTAAAAGAAGATATGAGGTTGCTTTGGCAAGTAAGGTGAAAATAAATCCAAAAGATTTCTACAGTTATATTAATAGCAAAAGGATAGTGAGGGATAAACTCGGTCCCTTAGAGAATCAGAGTGGACGGCTATGTGCGGAGCCAAAAGAGGTGGGGGAGGTTTTGAACAATTTCTTTTCTTCGGTATTCACTAAGGAGAAGGATATTGAATTGTGTAAGGTAAGGGAAGCAAGAGGGGTAGCTATGGAAAGTATGATGATTAAAGAAGAGGAAGTACTGGCGCTTTTAAGGAATATAAAAGTGGATAAGTCTCTGGGTCCGGACAGGATATTCCCTAGGACCTTGAGGGAAGTTAGTGTGGAACTAGCAGGGGCTCTGACAGAAAACTTTCAAATGTCATTAGAAACGGGGATGGTGCCGGAGGATTGGCGTATTGCTCATGTTGTTCCGTTATTTAAAAAGGGTTCTAAGAGTAAACCTAGCAATTATCGGCCTGTGAGTTTGACGTCAGTAGTGGGTAAATTGATGGAAAGTATTCTTAGAGATGGCATATATAATTATCCGGATAGACAGGGTCTGATCAGGAACAGTCAACATGGATTTGTGCGTGGAAGATCACGTTTGACAAATCTTATTAAATTTTTTGATGAGGTTACTAGGAAAGTTGACGAGGGTAAAGCGGTGGATGTTGTCTATATGAACTTCAGTAAGGCCTTTGACAAGGTTCCACAAGGAAGGTTGGTTAGGAAGGTTCAATGGTTAGGTATTAATATTGAAGTAGTGAAATGGATTCAGCAGTGGGTGGATGGGAGACGCCAAAGAGTAGTAGTAGATAACTGTGTGTCAGATTGGAGGACAGTGTCTAGTGGTGTGCCTCAGAGATCTGGACCGGGTCCAATGTTGCTTGTCATATATATTAATGATCTGGATGATGGTAAATTGGATTAGTAAGTATGCAGATGATAGTAAGATAGGTGGAGTTGTGGATAATGAAGTAGGTTTTCAAAGCTTGCAGAGAGATTTAGGCCAGTTAGAAGAGTGGGCTGAAAGATGGCAGATGGAGCTTAATGCTGATAAATGTGAGGTGCTAAATTTTGGTAGGACTAATCAAAATAGGACATACATGGTAAATGGTAGTGCATTGAAGAATGCAGTAGAACAGAGGGATCTAGGAATAATGGTGCATAGTTCCCTGAAGGTGGAATCTCATGTGGATAGGGTGATGAAGAAAGCTTTTGGTATGGTGGCCTTTATTAATCAGAGCATTGAGTATTGGAGTTGGGATGTAATGTTGAAATTGTATAAGGCATTGGTAAGGCCAAATTTGGAGTATTGTGTACAGTTCTGGTCACTGAATTATAGGACAGATGTCAATAAAATTGAGGGAGTACAGAGGAGATTTACTAGAATGTTGCCTGGCTTTCATCTCCTAAGTTACAGAGAAAGGTTGAACAAGTTGGGTCTTTATTCTTTGGAGCGTAGAAGGTTGAGGGGGACTTGATAAAGGTATTTAAAATTATGAGGGGAATAGATAGAGTTGACGTGGATAGGCTTTTTCCATTGAGAGTAGGGGAGATTCAAACAAGAGGACATGAGTTGAGAGTTAAAGGGCAAAAGTTTAGGGGTAACATGAGGGGCAACTTCTTTACTCAGAGAGTGGCAGCTGTGTGGAATGAGCTTCCAGCAGAAGTGGTTGAGGCAGGTTCGATGTTGTCACTTAAAGTTAAATTGGATAGCTATATGGACGGGAAAGGAATGGAGGGTTATGGGCCGAGTGCAGGTTGGTGGGACTAGGTGAGAGCATGAGTTCGGCACGGACTAGAAGGGCTGAGATGGCCTGTTTCCGTGCTGTAATTGTTGTATGGTTATACGGTTATATTATATGCCACCTCTTTTTCTTTTATGCAGTCTTTGACTTCCCTTGTCAGCCACAATTGTCTTGTTCTCCCTTTAGAATTCTTCTTTGTCTTTAGGATGTATCTATCCTGCGCCTTCCAAATTGTTCCGAGAAACACCAGTCATTGCTGTTCTACTGACATCCCTGCTAGTGTCCCTTCCAATCAAGAATCCTCTGTCATGCCTCTATAATTCCATTGGCTACTGTTCAGAGGCCTGTATATAATTACCATTAGACTATTTTTTAAACTTTGCAGTCCCTTTACTCTATCCACAAGAATTCTACAACTTCCAGAACTATGCCCCTTTCTAAGGACTTGATTTCATTTTTCACCAATAAAGACACTCCACCCCTTCTGCCTACATGTGTGTCCCTTCATACAATGTGTATCCGTGGATGTTAAGCTCCCAACAAAGATCTTTTTTCAGTCACAACTCAGTGATGCCCACAACATCATACGTGCCAACCTCTAGCTGCATTACAAGATTACTACCTTATTCTGTGTACTGTATGCATTCAAATATAACATCTTCAGTCCTGTATTCATCACCCTTTTCAATTTTGTCACCACGTAACACTTCAACTCATCCACTGACTGCAATTTGCCCTATCATCTGTGTCTACTTGTATACTGATTGCCCCATCCTCAGTTCTCTTACTGCAGTTCCCATTCCCATGCCAAATTAGCTTAAGCACATAATTGAATCAGTCAAGAAAGGTGTGCAGTCAAGAAAGGTACCCATGACTGCTGACATTAGAGCATCCATTGGAAGAGTCCAGAGACTGTTTAGCCTTATGCATGGAGCCTGTTTTTGAAAGCTTAGGCAATGTTCTCAGTTTCTATGAACTTCTACTGACTCCAGAAATAAAAGAGCACAAGTTTTATGATGTGGAAATCAAATATAGATACATATTTAAATGGAATATATATATCATTCATTACATGCCAACTCGTATGATGTAGGTGACCATGGTCTTTCTATGACCATGATTGTTCTTGGCAATTTTTTCTACAGAAGTGGTTTGCCATTGCCTTCTTCTGGGGGATGTCTTTACAAGATGGATGACAGCAGCCATTATCAACACTCTTCACATATTGTCAGCCTGGCATCAGTGGTCGCATAACCAGTACTTGTGATATGCACCAGCTACTCATACGACCATCTACCACCTGCTCCCATAGCTTCATGACCTAGCAGGTGCTACAGCTTGCCCATGGGTGACCTGTAGGCTGACGGAAGGAAGGGGTGCCTTACATTTCCTCCACCCCTGCTTTTGCTGTGTTTTTGATTGGTTAAACAATTCAATGTTAGTCATTATGATAAAGTTTTTTTTATTTATTTAATACTTTTCACTATCAGTATTATCTTTAGAAGATAGTCAGAAAGTAAATGAGAGAGAATGTGTTCGAAACTTTATGAAAGGGACCCCACTGTAGAGTGAACAAGACTAGCCTAATGGCACAGTCAGCTTCAGAATCAGGTAAATAGTTCCTTATCAATCAGAAGAAATTGGCTGCCATAAATCTGAAATAAAAGTTATAACACAGCAGCAATCTTTCATGATTCGGATTGGCCATACATAGCCTATTATGTAGGATTGTGAAGGCGATAGTGCAGAGTGCATTTAAGCTTCTGATTGTGGAAGCTATTTGTAGAGACAGAATATACTAAAAATTTAGAACACTTGATACCAAATATCACCTGTAGTCAACAGATGCAATTCCTCTGAAGAGCTACGGACAGATAATAAAGCAAGTATGACCTGAGTACATTCACTTTTTAACCTTACAGTGAAATGTGTATTGAATCCTTTAGTTTGGAATGATATCTATAATGCCTGGAGAATATTCCAGAGTTGGGGAACCATGGAAAATGACAAAATGACATAATGATGTAGAATGGACCTGCTCCGCACCTGATTCAGAACAGTGGGACTTTAGGATCACTGATTAAACATGGACCCTAAAGGGAGTTGTGAAAAGAGGTCAACTTCTCTAAACTTGATTAACAAGAATTGTTTAACCAACTGCTTAACTGGATTGCATCCTTGTTGTAATGCTCCACAGAATAACATAATGGAGGTGGGTGTGATGAGTCAACAGACCCTAAAGAGTGTACTTGGACCAACGACATTTTACACTGTTCTGATAACATAATGAAACATACTCTTATTTAAGACCAGAATCTCGAGTGCTGAACTATGGCATAAACTGCAGACCAACCTCATCCATTCACAGTTAACCTGCAGAAAAATGGTGTACTTGAAGACCACCTTGCACTGGTAATACCAGCACAGGAATAACTAACCTTCCAGTTGTGTCACATTTTTTTTAGCGCAACCTGTAAGGCTTGAAAGACCTGAGCATGTGAGTGTGTTGACATTCGAAGGCGAAGAGAACAGTTACATCACTATGTAGTGCATTTCAACATGGACATCAGTTAGAGGACTTAGGAGATGACTAAAGGTTAAAAGATGGAGCTGGACACAAACATGGGAGTAAGAAGCATAACATCTCCAACGATGTGATAAGAATAGTGTGCTTTCCGACTACAGTTGATGCAGCTACCCAAATGGGTCTACAATGATTCCTTGTGATGCCTCAGAGGAGTTACACTTAGTCCGCCATAAAACTAAGATTGCACTTTTAAATATATTAACTAAGACTTCGGGACTCTTTTTGCTTGCATTCTTGTTCCTAGCTGGTTTAGCTTTCTATAAGGCTGACAATACAGTGTAACTGAAGTTATTTGTTTCATCAAAAAATAATACTATTTTACCCTCATTGGATTGTTGAAAGTCTGTGAAGCTCTTTCACTGAAGTTGAACTGGTTGGGAATTCTTCGTTCTTGCTTAGGTTTAATTATTTCCTTTTCTTCTTCCTCATCCATTGCCTGCGGAATAATCAATAAATATAAGCATAAAAGGACTGTATTTCATCAAAATAAATGATTAATTCAAATCTAAATTGCAATTACTTTTAGAAGCAATTTCTATAAAGTTTAAAAATAATTATAACTCCAGGTGCCTAGAGAAATGTACTACAAACACTGCAACCTACAGTCGGTGACCATTATTGATTGCCTGAAAAATATTGGTAAGCTGTCCTCATGAATTGTGAAAGATCTTCTGATGAAGCTACTTGCACTGTTGTTTTAGGTAAGTAATCTCAACATTAAGGTGAAATATTTTTAAATCAGGATAGTGTGTATTGTTACTCCCAAGAACTCATACCCTTGCCCTTCTTCAGAAATAATCTCTACCATCTCGAAAGACATAGGCAATGAGTACATAGGAAGCATCTGCAAACTTCTCTTCAACCATCAGAATAAGTGGAAAATAAGACCATAAGAGATAGGAGCAGAAGTAGGCCATTCGGCCCATCGAGTCTGCTTCACCATTCAATCATGTGCTGATCCAATTCTTCCAGTCATCCCCACTCCCCTGCCTTTACCCCATACCCTTTGCTGCCCTGGTTAATCAAGAACCTGTCTATCTCTGCCTTAAATGCACCCAATGACTTGGCCTCCACAGCCGCTTGTGGCAACAAATTCCACAGATTTACCACCCTCTGACTAAAGTAATTTCTCCGCATCTCAGTTCTAAATGGACGTCCTTCAATCTTGAAGTCGTGCCCTCTTGCCCTAGAATTCCCTACCCTGGGAAATAACTTTGCCGTATCTAATCTGTTCAGGCATTTTAACATTTGGAATGTTTCTATGAGATCCCCCCTCATTCTCCTGAACTCCAGGGAATACAGCCCAAGAGCTGCCAGACGTTCCTCATACAGTAACCCTTTCATTCCTGGAACCATTCTTGTGAATCTTCTCTGAACCCTTTCCAATGTCAGCATATCCTTTCTAAAACAAGGAACCCAAAACTGCACACAATACTCCAAATGTGGTCTCATGAGTGCCTTATAGAGCCTCAACATCACATCCCTGCTCTTATATTCTATACCTCTAAAAATGAATGCCAACATTGCATTCGCCTTCTTCACAACCAACTGAACCTGAAGGTTAACCTTTAGGGTATCCTGCACAAGGACTCCCAAGTCCCTTTGCATCTCTGCACTTTGAATTCTCTCCCCATCTAAATAATAGTCTGCCCGTTTATTTCTTCCACCAAAGTGCATGACCATACACTTTCCAACATTGTATTTCATTTGCCACTTCTTTGCCCATTCCCCTAAACTATCTAAGTATCTCTGCAGGCTCCCTGTTTCCTCAACACTACCCGCTCCTTCACCTATCTTTGTATCATCAACAAATTTAGCCACAAATCCATTAATACCGTAGTCCAAATCATTGACATACATCATAAAAAACAGTGGTCCCAACACCAACCCCTGTGGAAATCCACGGGTAACCGGCAGCCAGCCAGACTAGGATCCCTTTATTCCCACTCTCTGTCTTCTGCCAACCAGTCAATACTCCACCCATAAATGTATGAATGTTTGATCAAAATTTTGGAACTCCCGACCTACACCATAAAGTTGATGCAGTTCAGGAAGGCTTTGTTATCAACATCCATTTCCCATGTATGAGCAACAAAATAAGAGTAAAGGTTATAGTATTGAATAATAATTACTTAAGAAGTTCAGAAAAAGAAACAGAACCCCTTGCGCCTTCTCAGCTCTTCAACAAAACCATGCTACTAAATCCATTGATTCATACTTTCAGCCCTTGTAATCTGGAAGAAATCTAAACCATTAAAACAAAACAAGAAGCAACTAATCAATGACAGCACGAAATCACAAAATACAGAAAATAAGGACAAACTAAAACCAAGGGACGGTGCATGCACAAAGACAGCAAGTGAGAAAAAAGAAAATATGAGAAGGTTAGATCAAAAGAATTAGGAAAGCAAACAAAATAAACGTGAAATTAAATTATCAAGGAATATTAAAAAATGATGTTCTGCACATACTGTACATAAATGATAAAAGAAAAACCTTAATAAAGATAGCTCAGAAAGGACAGCCATGCTTATTCAAGGATCATATTATTTGTCTGTAACTGCATAAGCTCTTTATTAATAAATATCTATCCAATTCCCTTCTAAGATCACTTATGAAACAGTTTTCATCTCCAGATCCAGATAATTCTCTAAGTAAAAAGATTTTGCTTCATCTTTTGCCTACGATTTTGAGCCTATGACCTTTGTTCATTGGCTTATTTTCTAGAACACATACTTTATTTTCCACTCTCAAAACCACTCATCATCTGGATAACTTCCATGAGGTCACTTGTTACTTTTAATACTTCCTTTTCTAAGAGAAGTAGCCTTAATTCTTAGCAAACAATTCTGGAATTGGAATTGGCTTACTATTGTTGTGTGTATGAAGATACAATGAAGAGCTTGTCTTGCATGCTGTTCATACAGATCAAATCATTGCTCTGAGATAGAACAAGGTAAACAATAACAGAATGAAGTAACAACCATAGAGAAAATGCAGTGCAGGTAAACAATAATGGGTAAGATCATGGCAAGGTAGATTGTGAGGTCTGGAGTCCAGCTTACCATCCAAGGAAACCATTCAACAGTCTTGTAACAGAGGGGTAGAAGCTGTTCTTGAGCCTGATGCTACGTATTTTCAGTCTTTTGTACCTTCCTCTCAATGGAAGAGGGGAGAAGAGAGATGGAGTGTGTGGAAACATTTCTCTTAATTGAATTCCCTCAATCTAGGTAACATCTTGACATATTCCTTCTCTGCATCCTTCCAGATGTCAGCTGAGATCATTAGTTCTAACCAGTTGCAGAATAAATGTTTGTGAGTCCATCAGATTTCACTAGCTGTTCTCTAAATTGTCCTTTTCCATCTATTTCAATACTATGAAAATATGAGACACTTATTAACTCGAATATTTGCAACAAAGTCTAATAAAGCCCAATATCAATTTTAATATCATGGTGAAACAAGGAGATCCATTACAAATGATAATATTCAAATATCTTTTAATTGTATCAATAGGAATTAGACGAACAGGGACTCTAGTTTACACTGACATCTATAGCTGGTTAGTACTCATTCTCAAGCTCAGTCAAGAAAGAAGCTTTAATTCAAGACCACAAAATATGGTTATCACAGCTAAATTTAAATAAGGCAGTGCAAGTTGATCGTTCAGATTAAAAGCTTGTACCTTTGCATCTGGAAGCTCTTCTACATCTTCTTCTATGTCTATCTTTGCATTTTCATATGGCATTGCTTCAGTCGGCGTAGAAGCTGCTAAAGGTTCTTCATCTAGATAATAGGCAGGAAAGGCTATAAGTTAACGGGATGGATCATCTTTAACTTTGACCAGTGGCCGAACAGTGAATCGGAATCAGAATCAGGTTTATTATCACTGACATGTGTTGTGAAATTTGTTAACTTAGCAGCAGTTCAATGCACTACATAATATAAAAAAAGAGAGAAAAAAAGTAATAACAAATAAATAAGTAAATCAATTACAGTATATGTACAAAGAATAGATTAAAAATTGTGCAAAACCAGAAATAATATATATTAAAAAAGTGAGATAATGTTCACAGGATCAATGTCCATTTAGGAATCAGATGGCAGAAGGGAAGAAGCTGTTCCTGAATCACTGAGTGTGTGCCTTCAGGCTTCTGTACCTCATACCTGATGGTAACAGTGAGAAAAGGGCATGCCCTGGGTGCTGGGGGTCCTTAATAAAGGACCTTTCTGAGACACCTCTCCTTGAAGGTATCCTGGGTACTTTGTAGGCTAGTATCCAAAATGGAGCCCCCCTCCCCCCGACATACCAGACAGTGATGCAGCCTGTCAGAATGCTCTCCATGGTACATCTACAGAAGTTTTTGAGTGTTTTTGTTGACATACTAAATCTCTAGGGATACGAATTGACAATAAACTGGACTGGTCAAAGAACACTGAGGCTGTCTACAAGAAGGGTCAGAGCCGTCTCTATTTCCTGAGGAGACTGAGGTCCTTTAACATCTGCCGGACGATACTGAGGATGTTCTACGAGTCTGTGGTGGCCAGTGCTATCATGTTTGCTGTTGTGTGCTGGGGCAGCAGGCTGAGGGTAGCAGACACCAACAGAATCAACAAACTCATTCGTAAGGCCAGTGATGTTGCGGGGATGGAACTGGACTCTCTCACAGTGGTGTCTGAAAAGAGGATGCCATCTAAGTTGCATGCCATCTTGGTCAATGTCTCCCATCCACTACATAATGTACTGGGTGGGCACAGGAGTACATTCAGCCAGAGACTCATTCCACCGAGATGCAGCACTAAGCGTCATAGGAAGTCATTCCTGCCTGTGGCCATCAAACTTTACAACTCCTCCCTTGGAGGGTCAGACATCCTGAGCCAATAGGCTGGTCCTGGACTTATTTCATAATTTACTGGCATAATTTACATATTACTATTTAACTATTTATGGTTCTATTACTATTTATTATTTATGGAGCAACTGTAACGAAAACCAATTTCCCCCGGGATTAATAAAGTATGACTATGACTATGACTATGACTCTTCAAACTCCTAACAAAGTATGAATGCTGTCTTGCCTCCTTTGTAGCTGCATCGATATGTTACGACGAGGTTAGGTCCTCAGAGATCTTGGCACCCAGGAACTTGAAACTGCTCACTCCCTCTTCTTCAGATCCCTCTATGAGGATTGGTTATGTGTTCCTTCATCTTACCCCTCCTGAAGTCCACAATCAGCTCTTTCGTCTTATTGATGTTGAGTGCCAGGTTGTTGCTGCGACACCACTCCACTAGTTGGCATATCTCACTCCTGTACACCCTATTGTTACCATCTGAGATGCTACTAACAATGGATTTATCATCAGCAAATTTACAGATGGTATCTGAGCTATGCCTAGCCACACAGTCATGGGTATAGAGACAGTAGAGCAGTGGGCTAAGCACACACCCCTGAGGTGCACCAGTGTTGACCGTCAGCAAGGAGGAGATAATATCTCCTTTGGATCTTCAGCTTCCTAGCTGGAAGACCACCAGTCTGCACAGATGGTGGTCTTCCAGCTAGGAAGCTGAAGATCCAATTGCAGAGGGAGGTACAGAGGTCCAGATTCTGTGGGTTAAATGCTGAGCTATAAATGATGAACAGCATCCTGACATAGGTATTTGTATTGTCTAAGGCCGTGTGAAGAGCCATTGAGATTGCGTCTGCCGTTGACCTTTTGTGATCATAAGCAAATTGCATTGGATCCAGGTCCTTGCTGAGGCAGGAGTTCAGTCTAGTCATGACCAATCTTTCAAAGCATTTCATCACTGTAGATGTGAGTGCTAATTGATGATGGTCATTTAGGCAACTCACATTATTCTTCTTAGGCACTGGTATAATTGTTGCCATTTTGAAGCAAGTGGGAACTTCCGCCCATAGCAGTGAGAGGCTGAAAATGTCCTTGAATACTCCCACCAGTTGGTTGGCACAAGTTTTCAGAGCCTTACCAGGTACTCCATCAGGAACTTCTGCCTTGCAAGGGTTCACCCTCTTTAAAGACAGCCTAACATCACCCTCGAGACAGAGATCACCGGGTCACTGGGTGCAGCAGGGATCTACACAGCTGTAGTTGTGTTCTCCCTTTCCAAGTGTGCATAGAAGGCATTGAGTTCATCTGGTAGTGAAGCATTGCTGCCATCCATGCTATTGGGTTTTGCTTTATAGAAAGTAATGCCTTGCAAACCCTGCCAGAGTTGTCGTACATCTGATGTCACCTCCAACCTTTTACGACATTGTCTCTTCGTCCTTGAAATAGCCCTCCACGAGTCATACCCGGTTTTCAGGTACAGCCCTGGGTTGCCAGCCTTGTGTGCCACAGACCTAGACAATGCACCTTGTGGTTCATTATGACTTATGATTTGAGAATATACTGTTATAATGAAGTCCAATGTAGACCTGAGAAGTAATAGTTGCTCTTCTCTTCGGGGAAGTTGTAGCTTTCTGACCTCAATATCAAATTCTACAACTTCCTTAGTCTGAGTCTGAACTAGACATTTCAGTGGTACATCACCCATCTACGATATTTGCTCAGATTTTCTCACCCACCTTCTCCGCAATTTTAAACTAACACATTTTATTTCATTTCCAGTTCTGATTAAGGTAGTTTTTACCTGTAATATTAACTTCTTTTGACAGATGTTCCTTGATCTACTGCGTGTTTCCAGCATTTTCTGTAGTTTTTGATTTTCAGGGATTCTTCGGGGGCAGGAATTACTTGTATTCGGTAAAGCATGGACATTAGGGAAAGGCAGCATGGTTTTATAGAATAATACAGCACTGTACAGGCCCTTCGGCCCAATGTTGTGCCGACCCTCAAACCCTGCCTCCCACCTTAAATTCCTCCATATACCTGACTAGTAATCTCTTAAACTTCACTAGTGTATCTGCCTCCACCACTGACTCAGGCAGTGCATTCCACACACCAACCACTCTCTGAGTAAAAAACCTTCCTCCAATATCCCCCTTGAACTTCCCACCCCTTACCTTAAAGCCATGTCCTCTTGTATTGAGCAGTGGTGCCCTGGGGAAGAGGCGTTGGCTATCCACTCTATCTATTCCTCTTATTATGTTGTACACCTCTATCATGTCTCCTCTCATCCTCCTTCTCTCCAAAGAGAAAAGCCCTAGTTTCCTTAATCTCCAATCATAATGCATACTCTCTAAACCAGGCAGCATCCTGGTAAATTTCCTCTGTACCCTTTCCAATGCTTCCACATCCTTCCTATAGTGAGGCGACCAGAACTGGACACAGTACTCCAAGTGTGGCCTAACCAGAGTTTTATAGAGCTGCATCATTACATTGCAACTCTTAAACTCTATCTCTCGACTTATGAAAGCTAACACCCAATAAGCTTTCTTAACTACCCTATCCACCTGGAAGGCAACTTTCAGGGATCTGTGGACATGTACCCCCAGATCCCTCTGCTCCTCCACACTACCAAGTATCCTGCCATTTACTTTGTACTCTGCCTTGGAGTTTGTCCTTCCAAAGTGTACCACCTCACACTTCTCCGGGTTGAACTCCATCTGCCACTTCTCAGCCCACTTCTGCATCCTATCAATGTCCCTCTGCAATCTTCGACAATCCTCTACACTATCTACAACACCACCAACCTTTGTGTCACCTGCAAGCTTGCCAACCCACCCTTCTACCCCCACATCCAGGTCGTTAATAAAAATCACGATAAGTAGAGGTCCCAGAACAAATCCTTGTGGGACTCCACTGGTCACAACCCTCCAATCTGAATGTACTCCCTCCACCATGACCTTCTGCAGGCAAGCCAATTCTGAATCCACCTGGCCAAACTTCCCTGGATCCCATGCCTTCTGACTTTCTGACTAAGCCTACTGTGTGGAACCTTGTCAAATGCCTTACTAAAATCCATATAGCTAACATCCACTGCACTACCCTCATCTATATGCCTGGTCACCTCCTCAAAGAACTCTATCAGGCTTGTTAGACAAGATCTGCCCTTCACAAAGCCATGCTGACTGTCCCTGATCAGACCATGATTCTCTAAATACCCAGAGATGCTATCTCTAAGAATCTTTTCCAACAGCTTTCCCACCACAGACGTAAGGCTCACTGGTGTATAATTACCCAGACTATCCCTTCTAACTTTTTTGAACAAGAGGACAACATTCGCCTCCCTCCAATCCTCCAGTACCATTCCCATGGACAACGAGGACATAAAGATCCGAGCCAGAGGCTCAGCAATCTCTTCCCTCGCCTCGTGGAGCAGCCTGGGGAATATTCTGTCAGGCCCCGGGGACTTACCCGTCCGAATGCATTTTAACAACTCCAACACCTCCTCTCCCTTAATATCAACATGCTCCAGAACATCAACATCACTCATATAGTCCTCACCGTCATCGTTCCCTCTCATTGGTGAACACCGAACAGAAGTATTCATTGAGGACCTCGCTCACTTCCACGGCCTCCAGGCACATCTTCCCACCTTTATCTCTAATCGGTCCTACCTTCACTCCTGTCAGCTTTATTTTCTTCACATAATTGAAGAATGCTTTGGGGTTTTCCTTTACCCTACTTGCCAAGGCCTTCTCATGCCCCCTTCTTAAGCTCCTTCCTTGCTTCCCTATATTCCTCAATAGACCCATCTGATCCTTGCTTCCTAAACCTCATGTATGCTGCCTTCTTCCACCTGACTAGATTTTCCACCTCACTTGTCACCCATGGTTCCTTCACCCTACCATTCTTTATCTTCCTCACCGGGACAAATTTATCCCTAACATCCTGCAAGAGATCTCTAAACATCGACCACATATCCATAGTACATTTCCCTGCAAAAATATCATCCCAATTCACACCCGCAAGCTCTAGCCTTATAGCCTCATAATTTGCCCTTCCCCAGTTAAAAACTTCCCTGTCCCCTCTGATTCTATCCTTTTCCATGATAATGCTGCAGGCCAGGGAGTGGTGGTCACTGTCCCCCAGATGCTCACCCACTGAAAGATCTGTGACCTGACCCAGTTCATTACCTAGTACCAGATCTAGTGTGGCATTCCCCGTAGTCGGCCTGTCCACATACTGTGACAGGAATCCGTCTTGGGCACACTTAACAAACTCTGTCCCATGTAAACCCTTGGAACGAATCAGGTGCCAATCAATATTCAGGAAGTTAAAGTCACCCATGATAACAACCTTGTTATTTTTGCATCTTTCCAAAATCTGCCTCCCAATCTGCTCCTCTATATCTCTGCTGCTCCCGGGGAGCCTATAGAATACCCCCAATAGAGTAACTGCTCCCTTCCTGTTCCTGACTTCCACCCATATTGACTCAAAAGAGGATCCTGCTACATTACCCACCCTTTCTGGAGCTGTAATTGTATCCCTGACTAGTAATCCTAGCCTCCTCCCCTTTCTCTCCTCTCTATTGCTTTTAAAGCACTGAAATCCAGGAATATTGAGAATTCATTCCTGCCCTGGTGCCAGCCAAGTCTCTGTAATGGCCACTACATCATAATTCCATGTATGTATCCAAGCTCCCAGTTCATCACCTTTGTTCCTGATGCTTCTTGCATTGAGGTACACACACTTCAGCCCTTCGACCTTACTACCTTTACACCGTTTATTCTGCTTCTCTTTCCTCAAAGCCTCTCTGTATGTTAGATTTGGCTTTACTCTATGCACTTCTTTCACTGCTCTATCGCTCCGGGTCCCATCCCCCTTGCAAATTAGTTTAAACCCTCCCGAACCAAGCTAGCAAACCTACCTGCAAGGATATTGCTCCCCCTCGAGTTCAGGTGCAACCCATTCAGTCTGTACAGGTCCCACCTTCCCCAGAAGAGATCCTAATGGATCCAAAAATCTAAAACCCTGCCCCCTGCACCAACTACTTAGCCACACAGGACCTCATCCCTCTTCCTGCCTATGTTGTTGGTACCAACATGTATCACGACTTCTGGTTGCTTTCCCTCTCGTACCAGGATGTCGTGCACCTGGTCAGAGACATCCCGGACCCTGGCACCCGGGAGGCAACAAACCATGCGGGTGTCCTTCTCACGTCCACAAAATCTCCTGTCTGCTCCCCTGACTATAGAGTCTCCAATGACAACAGCTCTCCTCTTCTCCGTTCCACGCTTCTGCACCAGCGGGTCAGACTCAGTGCCAGAGGCCCTGCCACCGTGGCTCACACCTGGTCAATCGTCCCCGCCAACAGTATCCAGGACGGTAAACTTATTATTCAGGAGAATGGCTACAGGGATGCTCTGCACTACCTGTCTGCTCACATCCGCTATTCCCCCTCTGACTGCCACCCAACGACCTGCTTCCGACAGCCTAGGTGTGACTACCTCCCTGCAGCTCTCATCTATGACTGCCTCATTCTCCATTATGAGTCGAAGGTCATCTAGCTGCTGCTCCAGATTCCTTACACGGTCTTCCAGATCGCCCAGCCGTATGCACTTCTGGCAGATGTGACTCTGCGGGAGAGGGTCGTTCCGCCACATCTCACATGAGAGGCACATCACCATCTCAGGAGACATTGTAAAGACTAACTGCGAGCTAGCTTGTCCTCCACCTCTTCTCGTCGAAGCCTCTCAAGTCAAAGGGGGTTTATGTGGGGGAAATCCTGTCTCACAAGTTCGATCAAGTTTTTTGAGGAGGTGATGAAGATGATTAACGAGGGTAAGGCTTTACCCTCAGCAATCACCTTTATTACATCTTCAAAATACTTATTCAAACTTTACCTACATAAAGTATTTAACAAATCCCTCATGGTATGCTGTCTGGAACATAAAGTCATATGGGATCTCTGACACACACAAAATACTGCAGCAACTCAGCAAAGCCAAGGAGCAACAATGGAAAAGAATAAACGGTTAACGTCTCGGCCTGAAACATCGCCATGGAGCAACAATGGAAAAGAACAAACGGTTAACGTCTCAGCCTGAAACATCGCCATGGAGCAACAATGGAAAAGAACAAACGGTTAACGTCTCAGCCTGAAACATCGCCATGGAGCAACAATGGAAAAGAACAAACGGTTAACGTCTCGGCCTGAAACATCAACTTTTTAACCACTTAACCATACAACTATTACAGCACGGAAACAGGCCATCTCAGCCCTTTTAGTCCATGCCGAACTCATGCTCTCACCTAGACCCACCAACCTGCACTCGGCCCATAAGCCTCCATTCCTTTCCTGTCCATATAGCTATCCAATTTAACTTTAAGTGACAACATCGAACCTGCCTCAACCACTTCTGCTGGAAGCTCATTCCACACAGCTACCACTCTCTGAGTAAAGAAGTTGCCACTCATGTTACCCCTAAACTTTTACCCTTTAACTCTCAACTCATGTCTTCTCCCCAGCTCTCAATGGAAAAAGCCTATCCACGTCAACTCTATCTATCCCCCTCATAATTTTAAACACC
The DNA here is from genome assembly GCF_963921235.1 of Mobula hypostoma. Taxonomy (NCBI): domain Eukaryota; kingdom Metazoa; phylum Chordata; class Chondrichthyes; order Myliobatiformes; family Myliobatidae; genus Mobula; species Mobula hypostoma. The sequence goes on along the minus strand of NC_086099.1, from coordinate 24,864,945 downwards.
TCTATCAACTCCCCCCTCAACCTTCTACGCTCCAAAGAGTAAAGACCCAACTTGTTCAACCTTTCTCTGTAACTTAGGAGATGAAACCCAGGTAACATTCTAGTAAATCTTCTCTGTACTCTCTTTATTTTGTTGACATCTTTCCTATAATTCAGGGACCAGAACTGTACACAATACTCCAAATTTGGCCTTACCAATGCCTTGTACAATTTCAAACATTACATCCCAACTCCTATATTCAATGCTCTAATTTATAAAGGCTAGCATACCAAAAGCTTTCTTCACCAACCTATCCACATGAGATTTCACCTTCAGGGAACTATGCACCATTATTCCTAGATCCCTCTGTTCTACTGCATTCTTCAGTGCCCTACCATTTACCACGTATGTCCTATTTTGAATAGTCCTACCAAAATGTAGCATTAGTCCTACCAAATGTAGCACCTCACATTTATCAGCATTAAACTCTATCTGCCATCTTTCAGCCCACTCTTGTAACTGGCCTAAATCTCTCTGCAAACTTTGAAAACCTATTTGAATATCCACAACTCCACTTACCTTTGCATACTTACTAATCCAATTTACCACCCCATCATCTAGATCATTAACTTATATGACAAACAACATTGGACCCAGTACAAATCCCTGAGGCACACCACTAGTCACCGGCCTCCAATCTGACAACAGTTATCCACTACTACTCTCTGGCATCTCCCATCCAGCTACTGCTGAATCCATTTCACTACTTCAATATTAATACCTAACCATTGAACCTTCCTAACTAACCTTCCGTGTCGAACTTTGTCAAAGGCCTTACTGAGGTCCATATAGACAACATCCACTGCTTTTCCCTTGTCAACTTTCCTAGTAACCTTTTCAAAAAATTCAATAAGATTTGTCAAACATGACTTTCCACACACAAATCCATGTTGACTGGTCCTAATCGGACCCTGTCTATCCAGATAATTATATATACCATCTCTAAGAATACTTTCCATCAATTTACCCACCACTGATGTCAAACTCACAGGCCGGTAATTGCTAGGTTTACTCTTAGAACCCTTTTTAAGTAACAGAACAACATGAGCAATCACGCCAATCTTCCGGCGCCATCCGCGTTTCTAATGACATTTGAAAGTTTTCTGTCAGAGCCCCTGCTAGTTCCACACTAACTTCCCTCAAGGTCCTAGGGAATATCCTGTCCGGACCCGGAGACTTATCCACTTTTATATTCCTTAAAAGCGCCAGTACTTCCTCTTCTTTAATCATCATACTTTCCATAGCTACCCCTCTTGCTTCCCTTACCTTACACAATTCAATATCCTTCTCCTTAGTGAATACCGAAGAAAAGAAATTGTTCAAAATCTCCCCTATCTCTTTTGGCTCCGCACATAGCCGTCCACTCTGATTCTCTAAGGGACCGAGTTTATCCCTCACTATCCTTTTGCTATTAATATAACTGTAGAAATCCTTTGGATTTATTTTCACCTTACTTGCCAAAGCAACCTCATATCTTCTTTTAGTTATTCTAATTTCTTTCTTAAGATTCTTTTTACATTCTTTATATTCCTCAAGTACCTCATTTACTCCAAGCTGCTTATATTTATTGTAGATCTCTCTCTTTTTCCGAACCAAGTTTCCAATATCCTTTGAAAACCATTGCTCTCTCAAACTTTTAACCTTTCCTTTCGACCTAACAGGAACATAAAGATTCTGTACCCTCAAAATTTCACCTTTAAATGACCTCCATTTCTCTATTACATCCTTCCCATAAAACAAATTGTCCCAATCCACTCCTTCTAAATCCTTTTGCATCTCCTCAAAGTTAGCCTTTCTCCAATCAAAAATCTCAACCCTGGGTCCAGTCCTATCCTTCTCCATAATTATATTGAAACTAATGGCATTGTGATCACTGGACCTGAAGTGCTCCCCAACACATACCTCTGTCACCTGACCTATCTCCATAATTATATTGAATCAAACAGCATTGTGATCACTGGACCTGAAGTGCTCCCCAGCACATACCTCTGTCACCTGACCAATTTCATTCCCTAACAGGAGATCCAACACTGCCCCTTCTCTAGTTGGTACCTCTATGTATTGCTGCAAAAAACTATCTTGCACACATTTTACAAACTCCAAACCATCCAGCCCTTTTACAGCATGGGTTTCCCAGTCTATGTGTGGTAATTAAAATCTCCCACAATCACAACCTTGTGCTTACTACAAATATCTGCTATCTTCTTACAAATTTGCTGCTCCAATTCTTGCTCACCATTAGGTGGTCTATAATACACCCCTATAAGCATTACTACACCTTTCTCATTCCTCAATTCCACCCAAATAGCCTCCCTAGACGAGTCCTCTAATCTATCCTGCCAAAGCACTGTTGTAATATTTTCTCTGACAAGCAATGCAACACCCTCCCCCTCTTGCCCTTCTGATTCTATCACACCTGAAGTAACAAAATCCAGGAATATTTAGTTGCCAATCACACCCCTCTTGCAACTATGTTTCACTAATAGCTACAACATCATATGTCCAGGTATCAATCCATGCTCTAAGCTCATCCACCTTTCCTACAATGCTCCGAGCGTTAAAATAGATGCATTTAAGAAACTCTCCACCTCTTACTCTCTGTTTATCCCTAATGGTGCAAACAACTTTGTTATCTTTTTCTTCCTTCTCCCCTACATCTTCAGTCTAAGTGCTCTCATTCTCTGTCCCCTGCCTATCCTCCCTCACACACTGTCTACTAGCTTTCTCTATTTGTGAACTAACCTCCCCTCTCCTAGTCTCTTCAATTTGATTCCCACCCACCCAACCATTCTAGTTTAAAGTCTCTCCAGTAGCCTTCTTTTCCATGGATGCTGCCTGGCTTGCTGAATTGCTCCAGCATTTTGTGTGTGTTGCTTGGATTTCCAGTATCTGCAGATTTTCTTGTTTGGGATCTATGATAAGTTGAATATGTTACGTACCCCATAACTGGGTTGCCAAACCAGCAGAAATGGATCACTCAGTTGGAGTCTGGATTACTAGAACTAAGAAAGTTTTATTAAAGAAACAAGCAACACAGTACTCTAATCAAAAGGATAATGAATGCAACAGTTCAGCAATGATAAACATACATGTACACAGAATTAAGATAACAGGATCAATCAAGCTCTATCGTTGTCTAGGGGTAAATTATCAGTTTCAAAGTGATGCAAAGTTCAGTTCAATTTAGTTCAGTTCAGTTCGCAGTAATCGCTGCCGTGGCGATGGACAGTGGGGGGAAGGAGAGAGAGAGTAAAACGAATGAATATTCAACACAGCTTCCACACAGACCTTCGCAATCAGCTTTCCGGCGAGTCCTTTGTGATGTCATCTGAGATCACCGACCGTGACCCCTCCGTTTCCAGATGCGATCGTTTCCCTGCGGTGAACCCGGCACCCAGGCAAGGGTGGACACACACCAGGTTCCCGCCGATCGTGCTTTTCCACCCTGTGCGTCTATGGCCCGATACTTCCCACCGACTTGTGAGAGACGCACCGCTTCCAGGGTCTTGTTACCTCGGGTGTCGTGTGTGTCCTGCCTTAGCGAACTTGTCCCTTTTTATCCCCCCTGCTGGGGTATCGCCTGTCCATCACTTCAAACAGTTCAGGGTTCAAAGGGGGAGCCGATCTTGACAGCTCTCCTTCCTTCATTAACATCTCCAAACGCTGCTCCATTGTTTTCCTTATCTCTCTCTCCTGAAGACAGGTGGCAGACCAACTGCTGATTCCACTGGTGCCAGCCCAGGCAAGCTACATCTTAATCTATGTGTATTCTTGTCACAAATACAAAATTCACTTGGTCTTAAAAGACAAAGTAGTGGTAAGAGGTTGCTTCGCTAACTGGAGGTCTATTGGGCTGATGAGTAAGCTTGCAGGTGACATGAAAATTGATGGAATTATGGAGAGTGAAGAAGATAGTCAGTTGTTTGTTGTTACAGCAGGAGATAAATCGGGATGGAAAAATGGGAGATGGAGTTTAATATGACACACATAATGAGTTGTATTTTAAAAGATCGGATACAGGAGGAAATTGTGCATAAATGCAGGCCCTTTACAAGTTCTGATGTAAAAAGGAATCTTGGGATGCAAGTCCATAGTTTGGAGAAAGGCAACTCAAAAGAATAGGGTGATAGAGAAGACATAGCAATACTTGCATTCATTATTTGGGCTTTTGAGCACAAATATGAAGAAGTCCTGTTGCAACCTGTAAAACTTTAATTAGCCCATATTTAGAGTATTGCATGCAGTTCTACATAGAAACATAGTTCTGGTTGCTACACTATAGGAAGGATATGAAGACTTTAAAAAGGGTGCCAAAGAGTTCCAGGAGGATGTCATCAAGAGCTGAGGAGCAATATGAGATAAGTATATAATAATATGGGAGGTTCAGATAAGGTAGATAAAGTATTTTTCCCATGCTGAAGGAAGTCAGATACATGAGGTCATAGTTTAAAGGAGATGGTTGACACGCACTGCCAGAGGAGGTGGTAAAAGCAGATATGATAGCAGCTTGGAAGAGGTATTTAGAAAGTCACATGAACAAACAGAGGACAAAGGAATATGGATCACATAGAAACTGATAGGATAAGCTTAGGCTGGAATTAGTATTTATGCAGATGCCATGGGCTAAAGAGCCTGTTGCTGCCCTGTACTGTTTTATGTTCTTTGTTTTAAATGCATATCTGTGCTCAAAAAAATAAAGTGCATTTATCTACAGTCTGCTGGATCCCACAAAGGTCAGAAATAACATGTCTTACTGAAACAAATGCAAGTGCTTTTTAAATCCAATTGTCAATAGTCACTCCAGCTTCAGTAAAGATTTTCATTCACTCCCTTTTGGCAAGTGTCTACCTGTTATAGCCAACAATTTTATTATAAGCAGGGTTATATTTTCTCACCTCTTCACAAGATTCAATATATTTGCTCTGTATTGTAGAAAGTCTCAAAGATGAAGTTGCCACCAGAGGAAAAGAACGAACAAATTTGTAGACCTTGCTCTCCCTTGATGCAGGCACATTTCCTATTATGTGAATGAGCTAAAGCTCAGTCATGGTAACAGTAATGGTGGAGAAGTGCCAATGACTGCTTCTTTTCTTCTAGCTCTCCCTATGCATTTTGTGTAACAATTGCCAACATTTTTACCAGCTACTTCTCTCTCAGTCATCTACATTTGCACTTAACCAATCATTTCATTTAAGATGTTGAAAATTTGTTCTGTTAATTAAGTGAGGAGAGAAAACCAGTCTATTCAACAATACAGCAATTTTTTTCCTCTCACTCATGCTGGAAACTAAGAACCATGAATAATTTCCAGGCTAGTCTAGAGTAGAAGTCTTTAAATTGTGGAGAAGCACATGGAGGAATATAGATCACCACAGATGAAAGCTTTCTGGAGTATGAAATTATACATCAGTTCTGCTGTAGACAATTCCAATCCTGACTTCAAGGGGCCCAGTGTTTCAAAGAAAGATGATGGTAGGAAACACAATCAATAGTCCACCTGTAAGCTTGTGTATATCACACAGCTTGGAAGAAAACAGTTTCTTCCAAGTTTACACATCAAAGTTTCACATACTACGGAGATCTTTATATCTAGATAAGCACTAAGCTAACCTCTACCATCAAAAGAGTAGTGGCATAAGTCATGCAGCATCTCTTAATAGCTCTCTCCCTGTATTGGAAGATTAGCTAAATATCAACATATTCTTGAGCATCAGCCATGTCAGGTGCATAGGATTGTTGGAATTCATTCAAGATTCAAGATTGTTTAATGTCATTTCCAATACCCAAGTGTAAAGGAGAATGAAATAATTATTACCTTGGATACAATGCAGCACAAAAAAAAAACAATAGGATAAAGAACATAATAATTTTTTAAAATACACACACAATGAATATATATATACATAAGATAGCTTATGTACATAGAATGATTGTATGTACATAAAGTGACACTAGGTACGGGAGTGTCTGTACATAAGGTGACTCTGCCAGGAAATGATGAAGTAGTGGTGGGGTGGTGTGGAGGGGTGGGTTGCTGAGTGGAGGTGTTGATCAGTCTTACCACTTGAGAAAAGTTACTGCTTTTTAGTGTGGTAGTCCTGGCGTGGATACCACATAGCCTCCTCCCTGATGGGAATGGGACAAACAGTCCATGAACAGGGTGGGTGGGATCCTTCTTATTGCTGGCCTTTTTCTGGTACCTTACTTTAAATATGTATTTGTTGGTGGGTAGGCTGGTGCATTGGACAGTTTTAACTACCCACTGAAGAACCTTCCTGGCTGCTGCTGTGCAGTTTCCAGACCATGCAGTGATGCAGCATGTTAGCATGCTCTCTACTGTGCTTCTGGAGAAGGTTGTTAGTATTGATGTGCATAGTCCAGTTTTCTTCAACCACCTCGGAAAGTAGAGATGTTGGTGAGATCTCTTGATTGTGCAGGATGTGTTTTGGGACCATGAGAGATTGTGTGAACTGAGTCCAGATGAAGGGTCTCAACCAGAAACATTTATCCATTTCCCTTCGTAGATGCTGGTTGACCTGCTGAATTCCTCCAGTGCTGTATGTGTAACATGAGTTTAGCCCTGCCTACCCAATACTTTATCCATCGACGATGGTGCTATTATTAGCACTGTATATTGTGCTGGGATAGACGGCTTCAGCCCTCATCCAAGAATGCAAGATCTTTCAATGAGATTACTTCTGATGGCCCTGATGTGTGACCACATTATGTCCATCAAAAGTGGTCTTAATAAAAACTCAATTACGTTCCAGTAAGTGCTGTTGAAATCATTCATAGGAGAAAAGGGATAGATAAGTATGTAAACAAGACTAATAATAATTGTCATTACTGTCAAATCTTGAATATAGATACAAATATCTTGTTTGCAATATGGACTATTTTTGTTTTTTTTAAACATGCCATTACAAGATGAGAGTATTCTACAAAAATCTAGACTGAAGAAAGAAAATTGGATGTAATTAGTAAATATAGTGGTAAGGATTACAGGTGTTGACATATGATGAAGGCAAGGATGATTTAAACGAAACACTGCTCTCTCCATTATTTACAATGGTGACTGATGTTTCTTCTTTACAGTCCTATTTATCTTGTCCCGCTACAATTCTGGTACAGACAGTATTATCAGTTAATCCCTCATGATAACAAAGTTCTGGGGTAAGGAGCAGTTGATTCTGCAAAATTGCTCTGGAATATTCACACCTATAGAATTTGCAATTGCATTTCAATTGGTAGAATGCACCTGCTGAACATAACAGCAGACAATGGAGTTTGGGTCGTTCGGAGAAACACAGATAGTCATTTTCAGTAAGTGACTTAGCCTGTAAAGTGATAAAGTGTAACAGTCTGAGACACTGTGGCAGAGTAAACTTTGACTCATAACAATGCTCTCTAAATGTGTTTTGCAAATAAATATGTTCTGTCTGCTTCCTCCTCTTTCTCACTGTGATTACTTTGGTTTTCCAACATTTTTCATGCTGTTCTGTTTCCTCCTCCAGGCCTAAAACAGTTCTGTGAGAACACCCATGGTTGCTTTCAAAATGTTTACAAATCAGCAAGGGTAGCAAGACCAAGATTTTCCACAGTGATAAAACACATCATAAAATACTGAAAATACTCACTGCTTGATTCCTTTAAACAACACTTATGTGATTTCCTTCCTGCCAGTTAGTGATGCACCACTGCATAAGTTCATCATGAGGTTAGTCAAAAATCAATGCATTCCAAAACCAAAGCAATGCTAGACTTTTTGAATAACCATAGCAATAGTGGTGGTAAAATGAACTTCTGAATTTCCATCCAACTTCAACAATTATAATGAAGTGGTCTAGTTTATATTGACAATATTCTTGATCCATTGCTTATTTTGCTGATTTAGACAGAGGAAATAAGAATAAATTTAAGAAGGTCAATTTGGAATTTATTTCTTTTTTTGATACTTTAACCGAATCCACATATACACCACTGACTGGTGGTATAATCACCACCGATAAAACAGTCCCATTTAAGGTAAATTCTGCTCTTCGACACTCCAATCAAGGAGGTACTTTTAAAAGGAGCATGGTACAAACATCACACATCAAAGTTGCTGGTGATCACAGCAGGCTAGGCAGCATCTCTAGGAAGAGGTACAGTCGACGTTTCAGGCCGAGACCCTTGGTCAGGATTAACCGAAGGAACAATTATATTCAAATCTCTTACTAACTCTTCCTTCAGTTAGTCCTGACAAAGGGTCTCGGCCTGAAACGTCGACTGTACCTCTTCCTAGAGATGCTGCCTGGCCTGCTGCCTTCACCAGCAACTTTGATGTGTGTTGCTTGAATTTCCAGCATCTGCAGAATTCCTGTTGTTATGGTACAGACATAGTGCCAGGACCACAGCTTAATTTATTCAAGTTGGGTGCAACTTCTCACTGGTTGTTCACAAAAGCTAAGCTCACAAAAGTAATGATTTTAAATTTTCATTTCTTGATGCAGCATAAAAAATCTACATCAATATATTACACACAATTTTAACAAGTATTCCTAATTTTAAATGTATATTATTTCCTAGTTTTGATCCAAATAAAATTCCTATCCTAGCACGTCATGGAAGATAATGAATTCAAGAATCTTTATTATTGTACAACGGAATCTACCTCAGTATATTAACAGCCTTTATAAAAGGATAACTAAACCTTCAACAAATGCTCAACATCACACTACACCATGCCATATCTTCCTAATCATCCTCCATTACCCCTATCCAACATTCCATTCACCAAACATAACACATGGAAAGCTGAATGAAAATCATCAGTAATTAGTTGGAGATTAATTAGTTCAATGCACAAAATAATACAGAGCTATTGAAATTATGTGGTGTGAATAAATGCCCACTAGGGAAGTTCATAAATTCATACCACCAGTGCCTAATCTTATTTATTCAGGATCTTAGGTTAAAGAGATCCTGCAGATGCTGAAAAGTCCAGACACACACATTAAATGTCGGACGAATTCAGCAAGTCAGGCAGCATCTATGGAAGGGAACAATCAGTCAACGTTTGGGCTGAGACCCTTTATCAGAACTGGAAAGGATGGGGGAAAGAAGGCAGAATAAGAAGGTGGGGCAAGGGGAAGGAGTACAAGATGGCTGGTGATAAGCGAAACCGGTGAAGGGGAAGTTCGTGCATGGGATGAAGTGAGTAGCTAAGAGGAGAGAAATGAAAGAAGTAAAGGGCTGAGGAAGAGAGCAGTGGACCATGCAAGAAAGGGAAGGAACTGGGGCACCAGTGGGAGGTCTTAGGCAGGTGAGGAAAAGACAAGGGGTAAGAGGGGAGCCAAAATGGGGGATAGAAAAAGAGAGGTGGGGTTGAAATTACTGGAGGTTATAGAAATCAGTTTTCATGCCATCAATTTGGAAGCTACTCAGACAGAATATGAGGTGCTGCTCTTCCAAACTGAGGGTGGCCTTGTCGTGACTGTAGAGCAGGTCAGGGACCGACATATCAGAATCAGGTTTATTATACCCGACATGTGTCATGAAATTTGTTAACTTAGCAGCAGCAGCTCAATGCAAGATTTAATACAGAAGGGAAAAAAAGTAAAAATAAATAAGTAAATCAATTACAGTACATGTATATTGAATAGATTAAAAGTCATGCAAAAACAGAAATAATATATATTTATTTATAAAAGTGAGGTAGTGTTCATGGGTTCAAAGTCCATTTCGGAACAGATGGCAGAGGGGAAGAAGCTGTTCTTGAATCACTGAGTGTATGCCTTCAGGCTTCTGTACCTCCTACCTGATGGTAACAGTGAGAAAAGGGCATGCCCTGTGTGCTGGGGGTCCTTACTAATGGATGCTGCCTTTCTGCAACACCGCTCCCTGAAGATGTCCTGGGTACTTGGTAGGGTAGTACCCAAGATGGAACCGACTAAGTTTACAACCCTCTGCAGCTCGGTACACCTATTGAAGTTTTTGAGTGTTTTTGTTGACATACCAAATTTCTTCAAACTCCTAATAGACACTAGACAATAGGTGCAGGAGTAGGCCATTCAGCCCTTCGAGCCAGCACCGCCATTCACTGTGATCATGGCTGATCATCCACTATCAGTATCCAGTTCCTGACTTATCCCCATAACCTAATGAAGTATAGTCACTGTCTTGTCTTCTTTATAGCTGCATCGACATGTTGGGACCAGGTTAGGTCTTCAGAGATCTTGACACTCAGGAACTTGAAACTGCTCATTCTCTCCACTTCTGGTCCCTCTATGAGGATTGGTATGTGTTCCTTCGTCTTACCCTTCCTGAAGTCCACAATCAGCTCTTTCGTCTTACTGACTTTGAGTACAAGGTTGTCGCTGCGACACTACTCCACTAGTTGGTATATTGGAATAGTAAGTAGAATTAAAATGAGTGAACACCAGAAAATCCTGTCTTTTGTGGCAAATGGAGTGAATGTGCTCACGAAGCAATCCCCCAATCTATGCCAGGTCTCTCCGATGGTGCTACCAGGAGCACCAGATCCAGTAGATGACTCCAACAGACTGGCAGGTGAAGTATCACCCTAAATGGTTGCAATAGAAGAAGTGGAGGGGCAGTTGTGGCACTTGTCCTGCTGGCAGGGATAAGTGCCAGGAGTGTGATCAGTGGGGAGTGACAAGCAGACAACATAGTCATGTAGAGAACAATCCCTTTGAAAGCGGAGAGTGGTGAGGAGGGAAAGATGTGTTTAGTGGAAAGATCCTGTTGAAGATGGCAGAAGGTACAGGGAATGATGTACCCTAATCGTCAACTAGTTATTCTCCCACATAGGTGCTACCTGGCTTCCTAAGTTCATCTAGCATTTTGTGGGTGCTGCTGTCAATTTAATCAATATGCTATAGACTGCATACTAAATCACTCTGCAGTCCAGTTCCCCCAGCATAAATATTTTAAGTATTTTTGCAGACTGAACCTACAAAGAAAGAAATTCATGTACCTTCAGAAATCTCCAATTGAGACATCTGTCGCTTTGCTTCATCTGAATCTTTGTGTAATAGGTTTCCATCCAATGAAAAGTGAATGGCTAGTTGGCTAATTATTGGTACCTGTTTGTAAGCTCTTTCCTTTAATATAAAAGAAAGTGGCAAATTAAGAATTCAAACAAATCTTACAAAATACAAGCATTCCCATTATCCATTAAAATCAATAATAAAAAATACAATTTCACTCAATGTACTGGAGAAAGATAGCTTATAAAAAGAAAAGCAAAAACAATCTTCAGTTTAGAGCAATAAACATTGCTTCAGCAGCAATGTAGCAAAAGAGAAAATGATGAAATGATGCTTAATTTATGAACTGACACAAAATATTTTATGTTATCTGCCTTAACAGGCAATTCATAAAAATAAGAATGAAAGCATAAGTAAAAAGGAAGAAAAGCAGAACTGAAGCAGTAATTTATTTGCATATTTTCCAGTTTAATATACTGCATTCAGCACTTACAACAATTTCCCCTCTTACCAGAACACCTTGCAGAACACCTCCATTCAATCTTCAAGTGTGACCCTGAGTTTCTAATTCTGTCACCTTAATTGTTCATTGGATTAACATTCTGACCTATTAATTGTGGCTTCCTACACAGTTTCCAAGATGCCCCAACATAAGCTTGAGGAATATCATCTTATGGAACTGTAAGATCAAGATTCAGTTTCTGCTGCTGTCTATAAGGTGTTTGTATGTTCTCTCCATGATCAAGTGGGTTTCCTCCAGGTGCTCCAGTTGTATCACATATTTCAAAGACGTACAGGTTAGGGTTAACAAGTTATGGGGATGCTACCTTGGTGCCAGAAGCAAAGCAACACTGTGGGTTTTCCCCAGCACATCCTCAGGTTGTGTTGGTTATTGATGCAAAAGATAAATTTCACTGTCTTTTTCAATGTTTCGATATACATGTGACAAAAAAAGCTAATTTCATCTTTAGGGTCTCTGGAGGTCTGTGACCTGTCGTGTTCTGCAAGGAAGAGTGCTGGGGTGTCTGCTCTTCATGATGTATGTGGTCTCACAAGTAAGCTTGCAGATGATACAAAAATTAGCAGGGTTGTTAATAGTGAGGAAACGTTGTCAAAGGATATGGACCAGCTGGAAATCTGGCTACAGAAATGATAGATGGAGTATATTCTGGACAAGTGTGAGGTGGTGTATTTTGGCAGGTCAAATGTAAAAAGAGCAGGGGCAGCCTAGACATTCTGTGCGCGACAGATACCGAGGACATCTTGGATTGTGCAGCAGGAGAAAGTGTTCGTACAAAGAGAATGAGGGCATTCAGAACATTCTGTACACCACAGTTCCCAAAAAGAGTCGAAGGATTGTGCATGAGTAGGCACTTCCCAAAGGCCAATATAAAGTTGATATTAAGAGGAACAGACACTGTGGGAGTGGTCATTGTTGGAGTGGGGAGTTCAAGCTTTGGCTCATAGAAACTTTGGCAAGGAGAGATGAAGGCTGTAGTCTGATTTTTTCATTTAATTTTTCTTTCTTATTGCACAGTTAGAGCAGTGGAGATGCCAGGCAGGACAGTGGAATGCTCCTCTCCTGGGATGTGGAGAAGGCAGAGAGCCTCCAGTGTCTCTGGCAAGAAGTACATCCAGCTGCAGTTGTTTTCAGACCGTGCTAAGACCATAAATTATAGGAGAAGAATTAGGTCATTTGACCTATTGAGTTTGCTCTGCCATTTCGTCATGGCTGATACATTTTCTCTTTCAGCCCCAATCTCCTGCCTTCTCCCTGTGTCCATTTATGCCCTGACTAACCAAGAATCCATTAATCTCTGCCAATGACTTGGCAATAACAGTCATTCACAGTTGCCTGTGGCAACGAATTCCACAGATTCATCACTCTCTGATGAAAGGAATTCCTTCCCATCTCCATTCTAAAAGGACACCCCTCTATTCTAAGGCCGTGTCCTCTGGTCTTCGACACCCCCATCATAGGAAACATTCTCTCCACGTCCACTCTATCAAGGCCTTACAATATTCAATAGGCTTCAATGAGGTCACCTTTTATTCTTTTGAATTCCAGTAAGTACAGGCCCAGAACCATCAAAAGCTCCTCATATGACAAGCCTTTCAATCCCAGAATCATTTCTGTGAACCTCCTTGGAAGCCTCTCCAATGTCAGCATGTCCTTTCTTAGATAGAGGCCCAAAAGTTCTCACAATACTCCAAGTGAAGCCTCACCAGTGCTTTATAAGGACTAAATATTACACCCTTGTTTTTATATTCTACTCCTCTTAAAATAAATGCTAACATTGCATTTTCCTTCCTCATCACAGACTCAACATGTAAATTAAACTTTAGAGACTCATGGACAAAGACCCTAAGTCTCTCTACAACTCAGATTTTTGAATTGTTGTCTCCATTTAGAAATCAGTCCATGGTTTTATTTTTTCTACCAAAGTGCATGATCATACACTTCCCAACACTGTATTCCATCTGCCACTTCTTTGCCCATTCTCCTAATCTGACTGTCTTCTGTAGCCTCTCTGCTTCCTCCAAACTACCTTCCAGTCCATCTATCTTCATATCGTCCACAAAACTGACCACAAAGCCATCAATTCCATCACCCAAATCATTGACATATAATGTAAAGAGAAATAGTCCCAACATAGAACCCTGCGGAACACCCCTAGTCACTGGCAGCCACTAGAAAAGGCTCCCCTTATTCCCACTCTTTGCCTCCTGCCAATCAGCCACTATTTTTTCCATGCTAGAATACTTCCTATAATACCATGAGCTCTTAACTTGTTAAGCAGCCTGATGTGTGGCACCCTGTCAAAGGGCTTCTGAAAATCCAAGTACATGGTATCCACAGATTCTCCTTTGTCTATCTTGCTTGTTTTTTCTTCAAAGAATCCCACCAGATTTCTCAGGCAAGATTTTCCTTTCGGGAAAGCATGCTGACTACAGCCTATATTATCATGTGACTCCAAGTACCCCCCAAAACCACATCCTTAACAATCGACTCCAACATCTTTCCAACCAGTGAAGTCAGACTAATTGGTCCATAATTTCCTTTCTTCTGCCCCTCTCCCTTCTTGAAGAATGGAATGATACTTGTTACTTTCCAGTCCTCCAGGACTGCCAGAATCAATTGATTGAGAAAGATCAATACTAAGACTTTCAAAATCACTTCAGCCACCTCTTTCAGAACCCTGGGATGTAGACCATCTCATCCAGGTGACTGCTCTATCTTCAGACTTTTCAATTTCCCAAGAACCTACTCCCTAGTAATGGCAACCTCAGTCACTTCTGCCCCCTAACATGCTTGAACACCCAGCACACTGTGTGTCTTCCAGTGAAGGTTGATGCAAAATACTTATTCAGTTCATCCGCTATTTCCTCATCCCTGATTTTTCAGCAGTCTGATATCTACTCTTGCCTCTCTTTTCACATTTTGTACAGGTTTTCCCCGCCATCCGAAGGTAGAGCATTCCAATGAAACGGTTCGTAAGCCGAAATGTCGTAAAGTGAAGAAGCAATTACCATTTATTAATATGGGAAAAATTTTTGAGCGTTTCCTGACCCAAAAAATAACCTACCAAATCATGCCAAATAACACATAAAACCTAAAATAACAGTAACATATAGTAAAAGCAGGAATGATATGATAAACACACAGCCCATACAAAGTAGAAATACTTCTTGCAATCATTGAAGCACAGTCTAGCGCAACGAAAATCTCACGCATGCGCTCTCGGCGGAAGCACTCTCTCTGGTAGCCTTTAAGCTATGAGGCTGCCAAATCATACCAAATAACAAATCATACTAAATGACACAAAAATACACAACCTATATAAAGTAGAAATAATGTACGTACAGTGTAGTTTCACTTACGGGAATCGGGATGGTGTGTTAGGCTGAGTTGTCGGAAATTAAAGTGGTGGGAGGTAGAGGAGACTGGGGTGTCATCTCAACATAGTCTATTTCCAATAGTCTATTTCAGCCAGGTCATCTTCTTCTATGTCTGCCTGCCTCGATATCGAAGGTCGAGGTTCGTCGTCTGCTGTGGCTGATGTGCAAGGCTTGAAAAACGACAGTATACTTGACTGCTGAGCCTCGCATATTTTTAAATCATAGAGTCCTTTGTAAGCACTCAAAACATCCTGCAAACCTGCCCTAAACATACATGCCCTTTCAAAATTAAAGTCATACTTTTCTGCAATCATTGCAGCGCTGTCAATCGCAGTGAAAATCTCACGCAACTGCTTCACGTTCAGTCCCTGAACGACTTCATTTTCGTTACTGCGTTCGGTTTCGATATTATCCTTTCCTCTTGCAATTGCATCAGCTCTTCATCTGTCAATTCTTGGTCATGGGATGCCAAAACCACTTCAACATCATCTTCGTCAACTTCCACAAACCCAGCCTCCTTAGCCAAGCTCACTATTGTCGTATTTATTGTTGATGGTTCGAAGCCTTTAAAAACGTTCACTGCTTCAGGACATAGTTTCCTCCAAATGCCATTTCTCAATGAGACTGTTAGCCTATCGAGAGCATCTCCAATGTTGGCGATTGCCAGTTTTATATTGTAGTCTTTCCAGATCTCTTGCAAAGATGCTTCGGAGTTGCCCTCTCTGTCAATAGCACTTACAATAAAACACATCACATTTTGCGTATAGTAAGCCTTAATTGTAGTTATTAGGCCTTGGTTGCACGGCTGCAGCAACCATGTCGTATTCGGCGGTAAGAATGCAACACGAACATTACTGCCATTCCCGGTAATGGCAGGCGGATGAGCAGCACAATTATCGACAATCACAAGACACCTATTATCGAGGTTATTTTCTCTACAGTATTTTTCAACAAAAGGACTAACGTATCTGCTCATGTACTCAGAAAAAAGCACTTGGGTGTTCCAACTGCTTGGATGTGAACGGAACACAACGGGAAGTGTTTTCTTATCAACGCCTTTAAGTGCCCTCGGATTTTCTGAATGGTACACTAGTAGAGGCTTAGTGGCGTTAATAATAGGCATTAGGGTAAACCTGTCTTTCGATGCCTTGTGTCCCTTAGCCTGCTTTTCTTCTTTTGAAATAAATGTCTTACTCGGCAATTTTTTTCCAATAAATTGCAGTTTCGTCACAGTTAAACACTTGCTTATACGAATAACCACCTTCTGTAATTATTTTCTTCAGTTCTGCTGGGAACCTTGCAGCAGCTTCAGTTATCAGCCGAAGCACTCTCTCCAGTAAACGATAAACTATGAAGCTGCCCTCGCCTCAGAAACCGATCAAGCCACCCGTGACTACCTTTAAATTCCACTTTCACAACACTTTCATCACCATCAGCCAGTGCTTTCTATTTCAGCTTTTTAAAAAGACTGACTGATTTCTCCTTAAGTATAAGATAACTTAAAGGAACACCACGTTTTGTACACCCATCAATCCACTCAAGCAATAGACTTTCCATTTTATCCATTACTGGATGCCGACTAAGAGAGAACACTTTGCTACGAGCAGAACCAACAGTAACATCGGCGGCTTTCAAGATTTTTTCTCTCTGTGTATAAATAGTGCGAATGGTGGATGCAGGCAAGTTCAACGCGCGGACCATGTCCTTACTTCATTCACCATGATCGAAATGCTTAATTATGTCTAGTTTTACGCGAAGTGTTAACACCCTTACGAGCTCTTTTAGGCTTTTCCGATACCTTAGAACTCATCTTGCTAACGGATGCACAAAATAAATCGAGATAAATCACGTGTTTAAGCAATGGCGGCTAGAATGCAGTTCCGGGGGAGGAGCTTGGCTGCTCGGGGCACGCGCTGCTTTTTTTTTTGCACGCTGCCATTTTTTGTGCGTTGCTTTTTTCGTAACGCTGAAAAAACCTTCTGTTAGCGAAAACAGGGTACTAATGTAGGTCTTTCGTAACAGTGAGGTTTCGTAAAGCGAATGTTCGAAAAGCGGGGGACACCTGTGTAAGTTTCTTTGAAGAAAGTTTTGGTATCCTCTTTAATATTATTGGCTAGCTTACCTTCGTATTCCACCTTTTCCTTCTTTATGACCTTCTAAGTTGCCTTTTGTTGGTTTTTAAATGCCTTCTAATCCTCTAACTTCCCACTAATTTTTGACCTACTATTTGCCTTCTCTTTGGCTTATATGTTCGCTTTGACTTCTCTTGTCAACCACAAGTGCGTCATCTTGCCTTTAGAATACTTCTTCTCTGGGATGATGCACCTTGTGAATTGCTCCCAGAAATTCCAGCCATTGCTGCACTGCCATCATCCCTGCATAGTGTTCCCTTACAAACAATTTTGGCCAATTCCTCTCTCATGCCTCTGTACTTCCCCCTACTCCAATGTAATACCGATATGTTTGACTTTACCTTCTCCTTCTCAGATTGCAAGATGAAGTCGATCATATTATGATCACTGTGATAAGGAATTGGAACTGTAAGTGGATGGAATTTCAGATCATTATGGAGGCTGAGAGGGCTCATTCCAATGGCCCAATCAACGGCAGGAGCAGACTATAGCGATGAGGTTTCTCACAGGTTGGCAGTGCCTGTTTAAAAGGAGAGCTTTGTGGGTGTTCAGGCTCATTCCGATGGTCTAAACAGTGGCAGGACACAATGATATCTTATGGTCTTGATCAATTGAACAAAAAAAAGATAGTTACACTCAAGTTGCAGGACACATAATTGTCAGGAGGGAGAAAGGGAATAAGCAGCCAGTGCAGAGTGTCATTCTCCTCAACAGGCATACCAGTTTGGAATTGAGTTGACTTTATTACATACATCCTTCATATACATGAGGAATAAAAATCTTTACGTTATATCTCTGTCTAAATATGCAATGAGCAATTTATAGTAATTTATAATAAATAGTATGTACAACAGGATAGTCAATATAACATAGAAATACAGTTGTGTCAGGATGAACTAAGCAGCCTAACGGCCTGGTGGAGGAAGCTGTCCCGGAGCCTGTTGGTCCTGGCTTTTATACTGCAGTACCATTTCCCGAATGGTAGCAGCTGGAACAGTTTGTGGTTGGGGCGACTCGGGTTCCCAATGATCCTTCGGGTCCTTTTCACACTCCTGTTTTTGTAAATATCCTGAATAATGGGAAGTTCACATCCACAGATGCACTGGGCTGTTGCACCACTCTCTGCAGAGTCCTGCGATTGAGGGAAGTACAGTTCCCATACCAGGTAGTGATGCAGCCAGTCAGGATGCTCTCAATTGTGCCCCTATAGAACGTTCTTAGGATTTGGGGGCCCATACCAAACATCTTCAACCATCTGAGGAGAAAGAGGCACTGTTGTGCCTTTTTCACCGCACTACCGCTATGTACAGACCACGAGAGATCCTCAGCTGAGGAACTTAAAGTTGTTTACCCTCTCAACCCCAGATGCATGAATGTCAGTAGGGGTTAGCCTGTCTCCATTCCTCCTGTAGTCCACAACCAGCTCCTTTGTTTTCACAACATTGAGAGAGAGGTTGTTTTCTTGACACCACTGTATCAGGGTGATGACTTCTTCTCTGTATGCTGCCTCGTTATTATTTGAGATTAGGCCAATCAGGGTAGTATCATCAGCAAATTAAATTAGCAGACTGGAGCTGTGGGTGGCGACACAGTCATGGTTATATAGAAAGTAAAGGAGGGGGCTTAGGATACAGCTCTGAGGGGCACCTGTGTTGAGGGTCAGAGAGGCAGCGGTAAGGGAGCTCACTCTTCCCACCCGTTAGTAATCTGACAAAATGTCCAGGATACAGCTGCACAAAGCAGGGTGAAGGCCACGGTCTCTGAGCTTCTTGTTGAGCCTGGAGGGAACTATGGTGTTGAATGCTGAACTATAGTTCAAGAGCAGCATTCTCACATAAGCATCCTTCTTCTCCAGATGTGTAAGGATGGTGTGTAGTAGAGCTGTGGCTATTGTGTCATCTGTCAATCAGTTGTGTCTGTAGGTGAATTGTAAGGGGTCCAGAGTGGGTGGTAGCATGCTGCAGATGTAGTCCTTGACCAGAGTCTGAAAGCATTTGCTTATTATTGAGGTGAGTGTGACAGGATGCCAGTCGTTCAGACATGTTACCTTGGTATTTTTAGGTTCAGGAACAATGGTGGATGTTTTGAAGCAGGAGGGAACTCTACACTGGAAGAGGGAGAGGCTGAAATATAAGTAAACACACCCGCCAGTTGTTCCGCGCACACTCTGAGTACCTGCCCTGGGATGCCATCTGGTCCCGCAGCCTGTGTTACGAGAATACACATAAAATTAAGATGTTTGCTGGCCTGGGCTAGCATCAGTGCCATCAGCAGTTGGTCTGCCACCTGCCCTCAGGGGAAGGAGAGATAAGGAACAATGGAGCAGCGTCTGGAGATGTGTAATGAAGGGACGTGGGAGAGAGAGAGCTGTCTGGAGCAGCTCCCCCCTTTGAACCCTGAACTGTTTGAAGTGATGGACAGGCGATGCCCCAGCAGGGGGATAAAAAGGGACAGGTTCGCTAAGACAAGGACACACGCCACCCGAGGTAACGAGACCCTGGAAGCGGTGCGCCTCTCACGAGTGGGTGAGAAGTTCCAGACAACGGCCGGGGTGGAAAGGTACGATCAGCGGGAACCCGGTGTGTGTCCGCCCTTGCCTGGGTGCCGGGTTCACTGCAGAGGATCGACCGCATCTGGAGGAGGGGTCACAGTCGGTGACCTCAGGTGACATCACAAAGGACCCGCCCAAAAGCTGCTTGTGAGCCATCTCGCAGGTCTGTGAGTGAAGCAGTGTTCTGAATGATCAGTTGTTCCTGTTCTCTCTGTCTCTCTTCCCCCACGTTGTCCATCGCCATGGCCACGATTACTGCGAACTGAACTGGACTGAACTTGAGTCATTTTGAAATTTGGTCATTTACCCCTAGACAACGATAGAGCTTGATTGATGCTGTTATCTTAATTCTGTGCACATGTGTGTTTATCATCGCTGAACTGTTGCATTTATTATCCTTTCGATTACTGTGTTGCTTGTTTCTTTAATAAAACTTTCTTAGTTCTAGTACTCCAGACTCCAACTGAGTGATCCATTTCTGCTGGTTTGGCAACCCAGTTACGGGGTACGTAACACCTGTTAGGGGGAATTATCTAACAGAGGAATGCTAGAGTGGTCAGGAGTCTTTCTCTGATCCTGGCTCCACTCAGAAGGAGAGTGCAGTAGTTAGAGAAGCGGACAGGACATTAGGAGGGAAACCTCTCCCAGGGTATTACATATGCAAACGGAAATGGAGGTGGATTGGCCACACCAACAACATCACCAGGCAGGCATTAAAATGGCATCCCCAGGGGAAAAGGAAAAAGAGACATCCAAAGAACACATGGAAGAAAGACACCGAGGTTGAAATTAGATGATGGGTCACTCCTCGTTCACCCTTCAGAAACTGGCTCAGAACAGAAGACAGTGGAGATGGGAGGTCATCAATGGCCTGTGCTCCACCCACTTCCCCTGCATTTTCCAGATATCCACGTTCACCTTCCTGCTGCCTTAACATGGATAAAGTTCTTCTTGTCCTCACCTACCACCCCTTGAGCATCCACATCCAACATATCATTCTTTGCAACTTCTGCCATCTTCAACAAGACCCTACCACCAAACACATCTTTATCTCTGCCCCATGCCCTCCCACTCTCTGCTTACTGCAGGGATCGCTCCATCCTTGCTTCCTTTGATCATTCATCATTCACCACCAATCTCTCTCCTAGTACTTATCCCTGCAGATGGCCGAAGTACTACACCTGTTCATTCACCTATTCTCTCACCTCCATTCAAGGCCCCGACCAGTCCTTCCAGGTGAGACACTTCACTTGCAAATCTGTTGGGGTCATGTACACTATCCAGCGCTCCCAATGCAGCCTTTCGACCTTGGTGAGACCCAATTTTTATTGGGGGTCCACCAAGAAGAAATAAAAATGTAGACTATTTTCTAAATGGGAGATAAAAAGCAAAAATCTGATTGCAAGAGATTTGGGAGTCCTCATGCAGGATTCCCTAAAGGATAATATGCATGTTGAGTCTGTGGTGAGGAAGGCAAATGTGATGTTAGCATTCATTTCAACAGGACTCGAACATAAAGGAAAAGATGTAATGTTGAGGCTTTATAAAGCACTGGTGAGTCCTCACTTAGAGTAGCAGAGGGATCTGGGGGTACATGTCCACACAGTTGCCTCACAGGTAGATAGGGTAGTTAAGAAAGCTTATGGGGTGTTAGCTTTCATAAGTCAAGGGATAGAGTTTAAGAGTCGCGAGGTAATGATGCAGCTCTATAAAACTCTGGTTAGGCCACACTTGGAGTACTGTGTCCAGTTCTGGTCACCTCGCTATAGGAAGGATGTGGAAGCATTGGAAAGGGTACAGAGGAGATTTACCAGGATGCTGCTGGGTTCAGAGAGTATGCATTATGATCAGAGATTAAGGGAGCTAGGGCTTTACTCTTTGGAGAGAAGGAGGATGAGAGGAGACATGATAGAGGTACACAAGATATTAAGAATAGGTAGAGTGGACAGCCAGCACCTCTTCCCCAAGGCACCACTGCTCAATACAAGAGGACATGGCTTTAAGGTAAGGGGTGGGAAGTTCAAGGGGGATATTAGAGGAAGGTTTTTCACTCAGAGAGTGGTTGGTGCATGGAATGCACTGCCTGAGTCAGTGGTGAAGGCAGATACACTAGTGAAATTTAAGAGACTAGTAGACAGGTATATGGGGAATTTAAGGTGGGGGGTTATATGGGAAGCAGGGTTTAAGGGTCAGCACAACATTGTGGGCCGAAGGGCCTGTACTGTGCTGTACTATTCTATGTTCTGTGTATTGTGAACAGATTTTGGCCCCTTATCTAATAGTCCGTGAGCCAGTAGGGTTGGTCGGTACCATCTGAGGGGAATAATGCTCATAGTGATTTTTGGCAAGGTATACATCTCTAGAGTTAGAAAATCTGTGATAGCATTGCACAAGTGGTAGCTTTATGTGTGCTATCATGCATTTTATAACACTACCCTAAAATAAGCATTTCTGAAAAGTGGCCAATATAAAGTACAACATATATATTCAACCTAGTGGTATTTTGTCATCAGTGATCCCTCAACATCAAAATTTGTTACAATGATAGCTGAATTCAAGCACTTTCATATTGTAGAAATTTATGATAACATTTGATGAAAAGTATGTCATTGGTGGCACTCGCAGTACAGTGCCCAATTTCAGTTGAGTGAATCATTTCATTTTTAGAAAAATATTTCTCTGTTGCTTATTTTGGAAAAGTCAATAAAACCCCAAGGACACATATAATCATATGGATTTGTAGAGAAATTATTCAGGAATTCAAATAAGTAATCACTTTTTGTATATATTCCATATTAACATCAGTACAGCAGAAAATGTTACCCCACCCCACAAAAGGTAAAAAACCTCATTTGGAGAGATTTCTGGAGTTTTATTAATGTCATGATATTTTCCATACTGTTGTATCAAATCAAAACAATCTTCAGCATTTGTCACAGCATATGAAATAATTCAAATGTGGGGTTCCACACGGCCATAACCTAGGCCCCATTTGGTAGTAAAATGACTATATTTAATCAAAGACTGCTTTCCATACTTTCATAACCTATTAATAATCATAATAATTTTCCAAGTCTTCCACATCTTCATCTGAACTTTCCACACCCTCTGAGGTGGACGGCTGGTTCTCACAGTCTGCCAGTCTACACATATCAGTACACCTGAGGCCATTAAGCAGCACACATACTTCTTGGGAGTGAACATTTTTTGGACAGTTACATGCTATTAGATCCAAGGACGGCATCGGGTGCTGGCTGGCCTTCCATCCAGTGCACAACCAACTGTTCAGCTTCTTCTTCTGTCTCCATCTTCCATCCTCTGCCAACAGGGCTTGGCACTTGTGGGTCCTTCTCCAAACATCTTCTCCATATACCAGCCTGGTAGTTGGCTCGCTGTGCATGTTTTGCATGGTGGGAGTTGATGACTTCTGATTTCACCTTTTTTGGCACAGAAAAGGTGATACCTGAGCTCATTGACTTGGTGGTTGATGCTTTTGAGGCATACAGGAGACATGTAAATGCCTCCAGTTTGTCCATCAGTTTTGGGGAGAGGTGCCATTCCTGATCTAACTCTAAGAATATGTCCTGAGTTTCCCTGTTGCTGGACAGAAGTTTTAGGGCACTTGTCTTCCTTTTGCCTGCAAAAGCGCTTGCAGTATCACATCCTGTATATGCTGGCAACCTGATGAGAGCCCTCCAAACCTCTATGCCAACAGTGGCAGCAACCTTCCTGATGTCTACAAGCCTTGTACGGGTTCTAGTGCCACACTTCTGGAACAATGAGGCCTCAATCTTGTCACAAAATGCTAAAGAAGTGATAAAGACATCTGTGCCTTCTGAGCAGATCACTAGAGATTGGTATCCTTCTCTTGTGGCATAGGCAGCTTGGAGAAGTAGGCGGCCATCTGCTTCTTCTTGTTGACACTGAACAGCTGACACCTCCTCACTGAGATGTGATTCTGTAACATTTGTCATTCACATTTGCATACAGAATCTTCTGTAGCTTTGCTCTGTACTCCGCCTTCCTCCATTCATGGTCTATGAAGCTAATGAGACTGTTTTGGTTACTGACTTTAGACAGGAAGCTCCTCCACTGCCTCACCATCTGTGTGCCTGTGATACCTTGCAACTCATAACCAGTCTCTTCATCCCACAGATATCTTTCACTACTCATGATAGAGTTCTCCTTGTATGTGTCGAACACAACATCTATTCTGCTACTCTGACTGCCTTCCCTCAGAGCCATACCTAGAATTGTTGTGGCAACATCTCAAAGTAACTTGATCACCTTTCACTCTTTGGACCAAGTTCATTCCACCAACCAGTGTAGCAGAGTTTCCTGGGAGTTGCTCTTTACTGCTACATTTTTCTGCAAGGTTGTGGCTAAAGTAGCTTTATTTGTCTTTCTCGGCGATCCTTCTGGTGTGGACAGGGCCCAGGGCAATGGTCCAAGGGGATGAGAAAGGATATCCTCCATACGTAGACTGCGCCCTTGTGCCATCACTATGATGCGTCCAAACAAAGACCTGTCTGCTTTCAAGATGATTGCCCTCCCATTTGATTTCACTTCTCTCTTCTTACACATATCAGTGAATGTTTTCAGTTTGTTGGTTTTCATTGGGTCATGGAATTTCTTTGCTGGTGGGTCATGGAATTTCTTTGCTGGTGGGTCTTCCTCTAGTCTCTCATCCTTGAAGGTTGCATAGCATTGCTAACCAATTTCATATGCCTTCATCAGGTCGGAGGCAATGTCTTTGGGGGTTGTTTTGCCGTAGAGATGCTAATGAGGTCCTGCTTCTCTGCAAATGGGTTGACTCATTCATGTATGAGGCTAACCACTGCTGAAACTGCTTCCTCATCTTTCTGGATTCTTGGCCGCTGTGGCTCCGCATGACAAAGCCCTGATTTGTTGCCTTGCAGCATCTCCCTTAACTGTCCTAGGAATGCAATGCAGTGCTCAGCTGTTATGTAATAACACTTGATAGCTCCAGCATTCAGGCTGAACCGTGATGTGCCTCCAGGAGTCTGTGTGTCTTTGTTCACTGTAGCTTCAGTAGCCTGGTCAACAGGGATCTGCCCAAAGGGTTGTTACTTGACAGCTGCACTGAGAATTGACCTCATACACAGAAGGATTCTTCTCTGGGAGGTTCATCATCTGAGCAAAGTAAGGGGACAGGTACCTGGCATAATTCATCTTATCATAGGCAAAGCACCATGGGATCAGGGTTCTTATAGCATGGAGGTGCAACTCCCAGTCCCCCTCATGAGTGGCATGCAGAAGCCCAAGTACTACATTCTCTACCATGTACGTATGATATCCAGAATGCGGATAGCTCTCCATTGTTGTGACGGAGGTGTTCCAGAAAGTCTGTCCACAGGGTTATCAGCTCAGTTAAGAGTGGACTTTGCAGCAGATTGTTCAACTTCTGTTGGTTCAAGTCACTGGCCATGTCGTTCACATGGTCTAAGAATGATTTGATCATCCCATCCCTCTCTGGAATGTTGTCCTCAACCCACGGTGTGAACTCTGCCCATGCCAGTCTCATCAGTGCTTCATAGATGTACTTGTGGACCCTGACAGCACGATTGTAGTGTTTGCCATCAAGGACTCCATTGATGGACCCCTCTGCGACAATTCCAGCCTCTATGCATACATCCTTTAGACCAGCATCCCGAAATCGCTTTCCTAGGATGGCTAAGGCATTACATATGGTATGGAATGTCCCCATCCTGAGAAGAATGTTGGAGAAGTTCTCTTTGTGCTTCCAGGCAATTTCAGTGGCTTTTGCATAGTGTGTTTAATCCATGACTACCACAATTGTTTCTAGATGAAGTTCCTTCCTGATTAGCTCTAATTAGTTCAGGATTTCAAATACTGTGGTCAGCTCTGTGACTGATGAATTGATGGTAGGCAGATACCCAACAATACCTTGTGAGATTGGTTCTTGGTCACAGAATACACACAGAAAGTTACCACCGCTGCAATGCTATCACATATTTTCTAAGACTACAGGTGTATACCTTGCCAAAAATCATTGTTAGAATTATTCCCCACAGATGGTACCAGTGGCCCAAATTTGGGGTCCTGGCTCATGGACTATAAGAAAAGATAGGCTGACATTGGAGGGGGCTCAAAGGAGGATCACGAACATGATACCAGGATTGAGAGGCATGTCATATAACCATATAACCATATAAACATATGAGGAATATTTGATGGCACTGGGCCTGTATTCAACAGAATTCAAAAGAATGAGTGGTGAGCTCATTGAAACCTATCGAATGTAGAAAGGCCTCAATATAGTTGATGTGCAAAGGATGTTTCCTGTGGTGGGGGAGTCAAAGATCAGAGGACACAGCCTCAGAATAGAGGGACCTCCTTTTTAGAATGGAGATGAGAATAAATTTCTTTAGCCAAACAGTGGTGAATCTGTAGAATTTGTTGCCAAAGGCAGCTGTGGAGGCCAAGTCATTTGATATAGTTAATAGTAGAGGTTGATAGATTCTTTATTAGTCAGGGCATGAAGGGGTATGGGGATAAGGCAGGAGATTAGGGCTAACAGGGAAAATGATGAAATGGCAGAGCTGACTCGATGGGCAAATGGCATAATTCTGATCCTATATCTGGTGGTTTCATGGTCCTGTCGAGTACCTCCACTCCATCCACAAAATGCAAAATTTCCCAATGGCTAAACACTTGAATTCCTATCCCCACTCCTGTTCCACCATGTCAGTCCATGGCCTCCTCTTCTACCACAATGAGGGCACTTTCAGTTTGGAAGGGCAACACCTCATATTCCTCTATAGGAAGAGGCGCAGTCGATGTTCAGGCCGTGCTGCCTGGCCTGCTGCGTTCACCAGCAACTTTGATGTGTGTTGCTTGAATTTCCAGCATCTGCAGAATTCCTGTTGTTTACCTCATATTCCTTCTAGGTAGCCTCCAGCCTGATAGCATGAACATTGATTTCTCTAACTTCTGGTCATTTTTTCCTTCCCTCCCCGACTTTTTCTCTTTTTCAATTACCCACTCTGGCATCTTACCTCTTCATTTCACCTGCCTATCACGACTCCCTGATGTCCCTCTTCCTTCTTCCATGATCCACTCTCTTCTCCTATCAGATTCCTTCTTCTCCAGCCCTTTGCCTTACCTATCACCTCTCAGCCTCTTACTTCATACCCCCGCCCCCACCCACCTGGCTTCACCTACCACCTTCTGGCTTGACCTCCTTTCCTCCCCACTCCTTCTTATACTGGAATGTTCTCCCTTCCTTTCCTGTCATGATAAAGGGTCTCACCCCAAAACATTGACTGTTTATTCATTTCCATAGCTGCTCCCTGACCTGCAGACTTACGCCAGCATTTTACATGTGTTGCTCTTAATCTCTAGCATCTGCAGAAGTTTTTACCAGATAAATAAAGAGTAAAAGAGAGGCAAGAATGCTGGAAAATGACGCTGGACAGGTAGTAATTGGGAACAAAAAAGTGATGGATAAACTTATTAAGTTTTGCATCAGTCTCTATTGTGGAGATACTAGCAGTTTGCTAGAAGTTCAGGAGTGCCTGGGGGCAAAAGAGAGTGTAGTTGTTTTTACTAAGGAGAAGGTGCTTGGGAAACCGAAAGATCTGAAGGTAGATATGTCACCTGGACTAGATGAACTACACACCTGCATTCTGCAAATGGTAGCTAAAGAGATTGTAGAGGCAGTAGTAGTGATATTTCAAGAATCACTAGATTTTGGAATGGCTCTGGAGGACTGGAAAATTCAAAAGATACTCGACTCTTTATCAAGAGAGGGAGACAGAAGAAAGGAAATGATGGGCTAGATGACCTGACTTCAGTGGTTGGGAAAGTGTTGGAGTCCATTATTAAGGATGAGTTTTCGGGATTCTTGGAGGCACATGATAAAATAAGCCAAAGTCAGCATGGTTTCCTTAAGGCAGGGGTTTCCAACCTGGGGTCTATGGACACATTGGCTAATGGTAAGGGTCCATAACATTAAAAAATTAGGAACCCATGCCTTAAGGGGATGTTTTGTCTGTCAGATCTGATGAAATTCTGTGAGGAAATAACAAGCAGAACAGATATAATAGAATTAGTGGATGTTGTAAACTTGAATTTCCAAAACGCTTTTGACAAGGTGCTTCACATGAGGCTGCTAAACAAGATAAGAGCCTATAGTATTAGAGGAAATATACTAGTGTGGACAGAAGATTGACTGACTGGTAGGAGGCAAAGAGTGGGAATGACTGGGGCTTTTCTGGTTGGTTGCCCGAGACTCGCGTTGTTTCGCAGGGTTTGGTGTTGGGACCACTTTGTTTCACATTATATGTCAATAATTTGGATGACAAAATTGATGGCTTTGTGGACAATATGAAGATAGGTGGAGAAGCAGGTAGTGTTGAGAAAACTGGCTATCTACATAAGAATTGAGACAGATTGGGAGAATGGGCAAAGAAGTAACAGATGGAATATAGTTCAGCAATGTTTATGCCCATACACTTTCGTAAAGGGAATAAAAGCACAGACTATTTTCTAAATGGGGGGGAAATTAAAAAATCAGAGGTGCAAAGGGTCTTGGGAGTTCGCATGTAGGATTCCCTAAAAGTTAAATTGCAGGTTGAAATGGTGGTAAGGAAGGCAAATCTATTTCAGAAGAACTAATATATAAAAGCAAGGATGTAATGCTGAGTGATTTTACAAGGCATTACAAGACTGTACTTGGAGTATTGTGAGCAGTTTCAGGCTCCTTATCTAAGAAAAGATGTGCTGGCATTGGAGAGGGACAAAGGAGATTTGCGACAATTATTCCAGAAATGAGAAGTTTAATATATGACGAGCATTTTAATAGTTCTGGACTTGTAGTTCCTGGAATTTAGAAGATTTGGGGGTGTGAGGAGGATTGCATTCAAATCTGTTGAATATTAAAAGGCCTAGGTAGTTTGGATGTTGAGAAGTGTTTCCTATAGAGGGGAAATCTTGGACCAGAGGCCACAGCCTCAGAATAGAGAACAGAGAGAAGGAGGAATTTATTTGGCCAGAGGATAGTGAAAATATGACTTTCATTGCCACAGATAGCTTTGGAGGCCAAGTCATTAAGTACATTTAAAGCAGAAATTGATAGGTTCTGATTAGTCAAGGCGTCAAAAACTATGGGGAAAAGGCAGGAGAATGGGGTTGAGAGGGAAAATAAATCAGCCATGATATAATGGCAGAGCAGACTCGATGGACTGAATGGATTAATTCTGTACCCATGTCTTATGGTCTAAGAAAGTATACTCCTCTTGGCAGGACTCTTAAGGAGCATTGATATACAGATATTGATATTGTGTTGCAAATCCATAGGTTCGCAAAAGTTGCAATGGAAAGTAGCAAAAAAGGTGAATGTCATGATGGACTTCAGTAGTCAAGGGAATGGGTATAAGAGTTGGTAAGTCAAGTTAGAGGTGTATACAGTTTTGGTTAGACCATATTTAGCTTATAGTGCCCATTTACGATCACATTACAAGAAGAATCTGGCAGCTCTAGGAATCTAATTAATACGTTTTAAAATAATTGACACACCTAGTGCCAAATGGTGCTAAATGGATCAATTTCATGACCATCACATGCTTTCATGAAGAAGTTTTCTTTTTAAGGACAACTTTTGAGCAACATAGAATAGTTGCACAGATAGTTTCTTGTTCTCTACAAAAATTCCAAATTGATGATGGAATTTTTCATTGAACACCTCAGAGTATACATAAATATATAAAGTTTTTTTCTGAAATATTGTAATTTACTGAAATACATTACTCACTTTGAAGCTGTATCTTACAATGTTTTGAGGAGCATGTGGATTGTTGGCAGTAAGAACACAAGTAATTTCTTCCTTTAGTTCCTAAACAAAAATCAGAATTTACATATTTAAAATAAAAATAAAGAGCAAAATTTACTGACCACATATTCCCAAAGGGAGCTGGGTTCAGATAGAGCATGGGTCAAACAATCAGCAATATTGTGTTGCAAAACAACTACAACTAAACTTCTCTGCAAACTGTCTCTGAAGTAGGCCATTAGTGAAATTTTGATTATAGTAACAAATTGTTAATTTTAATTTTTGTAAGTTTATTGCATCTTTCCTGCAAATAAATCTGAAATACCCATAATCCAGCACCATTAATAACAGAAATAAAGCAGATGGTAACAAAATGTGGAGAGCAATTGTTCTCTGACATAATAGTTTGCTTCTGGGAGTGTGTGCAGACATTGATAATATCTCAAGCAGAGGTTTGTTTAATTTAATAATGAGGATATGAATAACCAACATTCCATTTCCTGACATGTGAATTTATGTATCAGGAACAGGAAAAGCCATTTGGCCTTGTGAGCCACTGAGCCAATT
Organism: Mobula hypostoma; assembly: GCF_963921235.1. Classification (NCBI taxonomy): domain Eukaryota; kingdom Metazoa; phylum Chordata; class Chondrichthyes; order Myliobatiformes; family Myliobatidae; genus Mobula; species Mobula hypostoma. Next base: position 24,834,951 of record NC_086099.1, on the reverse strand, counting down.
AACAGGATTATAGCTGATCTGACTGTACTTTCAACACTATGTCTGTATATCTGCAGTATTCTCTTGCTAACGAATATATATTTTCACCTTGGTCATAAAAGTATTCAAAATACATTTCTCACAGCCCTTTAAGAGAGAGACTTCCAAATATTTTTTAAAGAGTCAGCAATCATTTAAGAGGTATAAAAAAGACAAACTACTGTTTAAATAAGTAAAAAATATATATATTTAAATGAAACATAAACAAATTAGAACACTATCAATACTATTAATGTGCTATAAAACTGTGTATTAGTTCTTAATAGTTATCGATGGAGGAATTAATGCCAAATACGCTGTCACGTTCTTCTGATTGTAAATTAACCAAATCAGCACAGACACCTGGTGTAGATTATAGACTGCCTTCATACAATGTAGTCAATAATTGCATCCTCGATTTTCATTGCAACGTTCAAGATGATTGTTGATACCTTCAAATTCTTCGATGTTCCTAACTTATTGAAGTACTTAAGTTCCATTTTCACTCCCAGCTGTTTCTGGCATCTCCAAACCTGAATGCTTGAAACCACAATGAGCAGTCTGCAGTTACCTACAGATTATTTTACTGCTTATTTCTCACCAACTATCAGTGACAAAAATCACTGCTTCTTGAACACAAGCACATGCAAATCCAGTTTTTTAAAACTATACCGTCTAATGACCACACAAGTGCATTAAACTATTCAGCAAGTCTCCTGTCCCAATTAACCAGCATATTGTCCCAAATAAATGAAAGGAATCCTGGCTACTTTCTTGATTAGTTTTTGTTCTTTCAGAGTTGTCTTAAATAAGCAGTTGCCCTGATTAACTGATGGCCCAATTAACTAGAATCCACTATATTATTATTTCACCTATTTCCTTGGCCTTCCTAAAGGGGCATGGGTGTTGAAAAAAGCTTCATAATGGCATATAGAACATAGAATAATACAGCACAGTACAGGCCCTTCAGTTCATAATTTTGTGCTGACCCTTTAAACAAGAATAATTGAACCTTTCTCTCTCACGTAGTCCATTTTTCTTTCATCCATGTGCCTATCCAACACTCTCTCAAATGTATCTGCCTCCACAACTACCTAGGCAGTACATTCCATGCACTTACCACTCTCTATGAAAAAAAACCTACCTCAGACATCCCCCTATACTTTCCTCCAGTCACCTTAAAAGTATGTCCTCTCATATTAGCCATTCTCTGGGAAAAAGGAGCTGGTTATCCACTCTATCTCTGCCTCTTATCATCTTAACACCTCTGTCCTCCTTCACACCAAAGTGGAAAGCCTTAGCTTGCTCAACCTTTCCTCATAAAACATGTTCTCTAATCCAGCTGGGATGTTGGTAAGTCTCCTCTGCATCCTCTCTAAAGCTTCTACATAACCAGAATTGAACACAGTACACGAAACATAATCTAACTGTGAATGTGGAGAAGCGTACATATTTTAGCCAAAGGGGTGCATGGTGGAAACCTGCATCAAGGAGCATAGGAGGTGTAGCTGTTTGGATTACCCGGAGAAATCGGTCATAACAGAACATTGCATTTGCAATGGCCATAGGATTGACTTCCAAGGCACAAAACTACTGTGCCATGATAATGGCTTTTTTGACTGCCTGATGAAGGAAACGATAGCGAATAAGGATTCTAGCAAAGATGAAGGTGTCGTTCTAAGTAAGAACTGGAAATCGATTGTAAACAAGGTGGAACAACGGAAACCTGATTGGTTGAGGAGTAACCAATCAGGAGGAATGGATGACAGGGGTATATATACCACTGGACTAGATGTGCTTAGGTATCATCCCTGATGAAGAATACAGAGTTTGTCATTGAAACATTGGTTAAAGTTGATACCTGTACCCGGTTGGAAGCCTGAGAAGAGTTTATTCGTAATTGAACTCGAGTTTTATAGAGCTGCAACATTACCCTATGGTTTGTGAACTCAATACCATTCAGGAAAATTAACATATGAGTATTGCAATATGTGGTAAAGACTTAACATCAGTAACAATTCAGATGCTGAAATATAAATGTTCATATTTAAATCATTTCTGAAAGAAAAGTAAATAGTTTTGCATCAGTTTCTATGGAATATTATTGAAAACTGATAATAAAGTATTACTCACTTGTTCAGTGAGATCTAGTTGATCAGCAGGTTTGATTAGATTTGTCTTTCCTAAATTCCAGTCGTCTCCATCTCCCATCTCAGTAATGTCATCTTCATCCTATAAAAATAATTACTTTTCAGAGAAACACTGACGGAATTTTTACCCAATATAACCTTTAAAATACAAGGCATGACATATGTCACTCTTCATTTCTTTAATATATAAAAAAACTATTTACATTTATGCCATCTTTTGAATCAAAAATCTTTTGAAGAATTATGATGGAATATAATAAAAAAACAGCTGGTAACAAACATAGAAACTAGAAGACTTGAATGAAGACAAAGTGGCATGTTTTAAAGATGGTTTTAAAAGAGTCAAAAGTTGGAACCTAGGCAGCTGGAGCCTTGACAGCTTGGCTAAAATAAAAGCTATATTAGCCATTTGTGCAGGACAAATGAGCCATGAGGGCTGCTAGGATACTGGGCACAGCACTGTATGTGATCAGTGAGGGAGAGAAGATTTTATGCAATGAATATGCTTAAGTATGCCATCTTTGGGCAGTATGGGCAATGTGTAGTAAATTGCAACTTGTCAAGCAGATCAGGCAGTATGCAGATCTATCTAGGCCTTTGTTAAGCAAAGATACCTTGCACATTAGTCCTCCAAAAAACAAAATCACATTGGAGAAATATTCCCTGAAGTGCCACTGATAGTTGTTACTTCTTTCTCCAAGGAGTATAAGAAAAATAACTACCAATAAGCTGCTTGAACCCCCCCCCCCCACCAGTTTTCTCTATCATTCAATAAAATCACTTACTGTTCAAACCCTATCAGGCTCTTATATTCAGCCTTCAATATACTCAATGACTAAGCATCACAACTCTTTGAGTAGACTTATAACACAGTAATCAAAAAACTTTCCTTCCACCTTTGTCTGAAATTATTTCTTATCTTTGGTGTAAATAGAGTCATAGAACACTACAGACAGAAATAGGCCCTTCTTCCCACCTAGTCCATTCTGAACTATTAATGAGCCTAATCACATCAACTTTATCTATAAATCAGGAGTTCTCAACCTGAGGTCCACGGACCCTTCAGTTAATGGCAGGGGTCCATGGCATAAAAAAGGTTGGGTACTCCTACTGGAACCTCCAATCAAAGGAAACACTCATACCATCTTATCCTGTCAATTTTTCTCAGAGTCTTTTATATTTCAATGAGGTATTCTCTTATTTTTCTAAAATGAAGTATATATTAGTGAACCACTCTCTTCATGAAATAACCCCCTCATCTCAGAAATTTAATCATGATCCAATGCTAAACCACCTCTAACAGGAGTCTAAATCGTCACAGGATTGGTCTCATTAAAATCTTGCAGTAAGCATTTCTTAGTCCTCTAATCCCCTTATATTAAAACCACCTTACCATTTGACTTGTTCCACCTTTCATGCTCCCCCACAACAAGGACAACCAGCAGTTCATATAAGATGGGACCCACACCAAACGTTAATGAGTTAGAATTCAATTTGAGCAAAATCCACTTCTAGCAGTGTAAGCTAAACAACTGAGAGTTAGAGAACAATCAAAAGTGTCCCACATCCTAGGCAAGCAGCCTAAAGTGATATAGTTTCAATAGGTACATTTAATGTCAGAGAAATGTATACAACAGACATCTTGAAATTCTTTTTCTTTGCAGACATCCATGGAAACAGGGTGCCCCAAAGAATGAATGGCAGTTAAAATGTTAGAACCCCAATGCCCCACCCAATTCCCCCTCCCACGCACAAGCAGCAGCAAAACAATGACCCCCCACCCCCACCACCAAAAAAGCATCAGCACCCTCCACTGAGCACTCAAGCGTGCAGCAAAGCATCAATAAAGGCACACTAATATCTACTCAGTGAATAAATTTTCAGGGTGATTCTAAGATGAAACAACGGCAGCCAGCTCAAAATTGTCCTTCGTTAACTGAGTTGTTGCAGAACCACTAAATTCCAATGTTTTTACTTTCTACAAGTTTCCTCTATTTCTTATTTAAAATCTTATTTGGTCCCAAATTCAAATGGTACATTAGCATTTCCAAATAACTGTGGCAGCATTGTAACGTTATTAGTTATTTAGACTAATGATACAAAAGTGTTCATTTTCAATCAACAGAAATTATTAAGCCTACTTACCTTCTTGTACTTCTTTGATATCACCTTAGCAATTGGTGTTTGCGGCTGGATGTTAATCTATTTGGAAGATAAATTATTAGAATCAGAGTCTAATAATTATTAGATTTATTACTATTGACATAAGACATGAATTGTGTTGTTTTCTGGCAGCAGGTCAGTGTAAACACAACAAATTATTATAAATTGCAATAAAAATAAACTAATAAGTAGTGCAAAAGAAGAATATTGAGGTAGTGTTCACGAGTTCATGGACTGTTCAGAAATCTGATGGCAGAGGGGAAGAAAATGTTCCTAAAATGTTGTATGTGGGTCTTCAGGTTCCTGTACCTCTTACCTGATGATAGTAATGAGAAGGGAGCATGTCATGGATATTAGTACAAAATTAAGCAATTTAATAGTACAAATATTTATCTAATCTACTTCAATCTTTACATCAAATAATGGATCAATATTCTAATATCTCCAAAACTATGGTTAATGCATCCGTACATTATTTCCTCTTCAAACCTTCCCAATATACAAAGCATCATCTAACCTTCCCTCAAACAAGAGAAGATTTACAGATACTGGGAATCCAAGCAACACATACAAAATGCTGGAGGCACTTAGCAGGCCAGGTAGCATCTATGGGAAAAAGTACAACTGACGTTAACAATCGACATTTCATACCAAAACCCTTCAGCAGAACTTACTGCCTAGTACCATACCCTAACAATAAAAAACCCATTAATAAAACAGACATAAATTGTAAATATTAATTACAGTGAATGCTTAAGATGTTCCCAGTTACAAGATATGTTGTTTAGAATAAACACAAGAGATTCTGCACATCTGGAAATCTTGAGCAACACATTCAAAATACTGGAGTAACTCAGCAAGTCAGGCAGCATCAGTGGAGGAGAATAAACAGTCAACATTTTGAGCTGAGGCCATTCATCAGGTCCTGATGAAGAGTCTCAGTCTGAAACATTGACTGTTAATTCCCTCCAGATGCTGCCTGACTTGCTGAATTCCTCTAGCATTTTGTATGTTGTTCTTGTTTAGAAGGCTACAATCTCAGTTATGAGGATATCATATTATATTTTATCTGAGTATAGTTTTTTTAGGACCCCACATCAAAGTTTTTTGGAAGGTCACAGATAGGATATATTTAGCTCTTTATCCTCCTTTTAACAGGAAAAACCTAACAGCATTAAAACTGTTGCTAAGTTTGGAACATTTTTGGAGGTGAACACATATCACCACTGTATACTGTACATAGGTGCCAAACCAAATACCACTGAGAACTTGTTTATTCATCATCAGTATTACACTTATCTTTACTATTGCTTGGTCTTTTGAGGGTGAAAATTACTCAATGTTCTCAATGCTAGAATCTGAGCATCTTTACTATGCATAAAAATGTTCTTAAAAATCTAAAAAGTGCTTGGTTTGTTGAGGAATGATTGGGCAGTATTACCATCAACCAGTTTAAACATTCACTCTGTTTTCTACCCTCATACTTTAGAAACAGCGTTACCTGCCACAGTAGCATAGTGGTTAGCACAATGCCTTACAGTACCAGCCACCTGGGTTCAATTCCTGCTGTTGTCAGGAAGGAGTTTGTACGTTCTCCCCTTGACTGTGTGGGTTTCCCCCAGGTGCTCTAGTTTCCTCACATAGCGGTTGGTAGGTTAGTTGGTCATTGTAAATTATTCCATCATCAAGCTAAAGTTATGTCAGGCAATCGCTGGGCAGCGCGGATCAAAGGGCCAGAGGAGCCTATTCTACACCATATCTCAATAAATAAATAAATGTCTCAGTGCTATAATAGCATTATGTAAGATAATGTGCTGTTGATGATTTCCTGTTTCTCATGAGAATCTTGCTGCTCTTTTTGGAGAGAAAATATAAAGCATTTGGTCCAGTGCCTTCAGACCAACTTTTGGAATTGTAGTCACAGAACACAGTCTACTATAAGAATAGGGTCTTCTAGTGTATGATGCCTATACCAACCAGATTTGCCTGCATAATGTGTGCATGTGTTCCTCTATTCCCTGCCTGTTCATGTATCTGTCCAAATGCCATTTCAATGTTACTGTCAAACCTGCTTCCAGCACCTCCTCTGGCAGCACATTCCAGGCACCTGCAATTCACTCTGCAAAAGACATGCCTCATAGATCTTTTGTGAAGATTTGCTCTCTCATATTAAAGGTATGCCCTCTAGTATATCAGGTAACCCCTCAGTCTTTGATGTTTCAAAGGAAAAAAATTCAGTGTGTTCAACCTCTCTTTATAGTTTATACTGTCTAATCCAGGCACATTTCTGGAGAACCTTTTCTGCCCTCTCTGTAATCCTCCCTGTAATTGCTAATGATTGCTTCAAATGTGGCTTAAATGATTAATTTACCGAGCTGCAAAATGACTTACTGATTTTTCACTCACCACCCCAACCAATGAAGGCATGTATCCCACATGTTATCATTTAAAGTCTGTCACGAGCCTTGTGGCCCATCAGGCCGGTGCTTATGCCGGTTTCCGTGGCATGAAGCAACTGAGAGTATGAGACTCCCCCCCCCCACCTGGGATGCCAGTCTATCGTGAGGTTAACCCCCAGCATTTTGCCGGTACCGATTCTCACCTGGGTAGACTGGAGTATTGTGTGGTTAGGTACCTTGCTCAAGGACACACACGCTACCCCGGCCAAGGCTCGAACCCACGACCTTCAGATCTCTAGTCCAACGCCCTAACCACTTGGCCACGTGCCACACGTTATCTTTACCGCCTTCTTACTCTGACTTACCTCCTTCCTTTCCAATCCTAATGAAGGGTCTCGGCCCAAAACATCAACTGTTTGTCACAACCACGCATTTGGCAGCGCAGCAGATACAGCAATTGTGCTCGTGAATATGCAGGTGTCAGATAATCATTATTATTTCATTGTGATAGTATTTAACTCCATTCATTCTGTGGTAGTTGTTGTCAAGACTCGGACACAGCAACACTTCGCTGCCTGCTTGCATTCTGCCTTGCCTGAGAAATTGGACTGTCGAGTCGACTGACTCTGAAGACTAGCGGTATTAGTTTTATGTTTAGTGTTCTTTTCAGCCGCAGTGTAGGCCTCGTTTTCCATTTGAGAGTTTTAGTTAATGGCCCTCCCTGTTTGGACTAGCGTTTATTGTTTTCTTTTCCCATTAACATTGTTCGCATTAGAGTCTGCCTCTCACTCCGCACTTGGGCCATATCCGAACCTGGTGACACTGTTTACTTTTTTCCATAGATTCTGCTTGACCTGCTGAGTTCCTCCAGCATTTTGTGTGTGTTACAGATTTTCTCACGTTTATGAAATTATCACTGCTGAGAAGTCTCTTCCAGGGATGCCTACCCTGAAGAAGTTTAAATTTTCCCTTTGACAGGAGTTCAGTAAAGTTCTCTCTCACTGCTCCTCCTCTGTGACCTCTGCTGCCCTCTGACTCTTGCACCTGCCATGTTATACTTCTCCTTTCTCTTCCCTCCTTTCTTATTTTGACTTATCCCCTTCCTTTCCAGTCCTGATGAAGGGTCTCGGCCTGAAATGTCGATTGTTTACTCTTTTCCATAGATGCAGCCTGGTCTGCTGAGTTCCTCCGTCATTTTATGTATTTTGCTTTGGATTTCCAGCATCCGCAGATTTTCTTGTGTTTGTGTTTCTAGATATGTTGACACTTTCAAGAAGTTACCGAACTGTGCAAAAAAAGGAATTATAAGGAGGTGGTCATGGACCATTCAGAAATCTACTGGGGGAGCAAAAGAAGCTGTTTTTAAATTGCTGAGTGTGGGTCATCAGGTTCCTGAAGTAACGAGAAGAAGGCAAGGGTCCTCAGAAGGTAAGGGTCTATTAATGATGAATTAATCAAATGGTTTCTCTCTTTCACAGTTCTGATGAAGAACACAAAATGCTCTTTAAGCAAAATGCTTAAAGAGTCACATGATAGAGTAGATGTAGAATTGTAGCTTCCCTTGATTAGAGTGCCATGGTTAAGTATCAAAACAAGATGATTGCATTTTTATAGAAACTTCTTCACCACAAAGTAGAGCATGTTTGAAATTCATTATCCCAGAGGACTGTGGAGGCTCAGTCTCCAACTGATGGAAAGATTTTCAGATACTAAGGAAACTGAGGCATATGAGATTCAAAGTTCAAAATATATTTATTATCAAAGTGCGTATATCTCACCATATACTACCCTGCGGTTCACACCCTTGCAAGCATTCACAGTAGAATAAAGAAATACAAGAGAATCAACAGAAAAACTACACACAAAAGACTGACAAACAACTAATGTATAAAAGACGCAACACGAGGAATTCTGCAGATGCTGGAAATTCAAGCAATACACATCAAAGTTGCTGGCGAACGCAGCAGGCCAGGCAGCATCTCTAGGAAGAGGTACAGTTGAAGTCAATCTGTGCAAATACGATAAATACACAAATAAATAAATGAATACTGAGAACCTGAGTGGTAGAGTCCTTGAAAGAGAGTCAATAGGTTGTGAAATCAGTTCAGAGTTGAGGTGAGTGAAATTATCTACACTAGTTCAGGAGCTTGATGGTTGAATGGTAATTAACTGTTCCTGAACATGGTGGTGTGGGACCTGAGTCTCCAGTACCTCCTTTCCAATGGCAGCAGTGAGAAGACAGCATAGCCTGGTGGTCCTTTATGATGCATGCTGCTTTCTTGTGGCAGTGCTCCTTACAGATGTGTTAAATGGTGGAGGTAAAGATTCCGCAGGTATGAGGGGTCAAATGACTTTCTTCTGCTTCTATTTCTTATTTCATGTTTTGCCATGCTAGAAAAGCAAGACACTGCAGATGCTGGAACCTGTAGTAGACTGAGCATCTAAATACGTCATTTCAATTCCACTCCTTATTTCCACACAGATCGCTTTCCTCAGCCTTCTCCAGTGCAACAGTAAGGTCCAATAGAAATTATAAGAACAGCACCTCACATTCCACATGGATAGTCTACAGCCCTATAGCATGAACAGAGAGTTTTCCAGTTATAGGCAACAATAGCGTCCAGCACTTACGAGAGAAGGGAGAACTTCTTACACTTTAGCAAGTTCTTTGATAAGATCCTGCATGGTAGTCTGGTCTGGAATAGTAAGATGCATTCCAAATTGGCTGGGAGGAAGGAAAGAGAGGGTGATGGCTAAAGGTTGTTTCACAGCGGCTAGTGATTAGTGGTGTGCAGGAGGGATCAACGTCCGGACCTTTGTTATTTATTATTTGTAGAAATGATATGGCTGCAAGTACATAAGGATTGCTCGGTAACTTTGCAGATAAACCAAAATTAGGAGGTGTTGCTGATGAAAAAGGTGTTGTAGATTACAGGGGCAGCTTGATCAGTTAGGGAAGTGGGTGGAAGAGAGCCAAATGGATTTCAACACAGAGACGCATCAAGTGATGCATTTTGTAAAGTCAAACCAGTGTAGGACTTGTACTTTGGGTGGGAGGACAGTAGAGACTGTAATAGAACTGAGGGACCTCAGTGGATGGATTGTTGAAAGTGGCATCACAGGGCATTCACCACACTGGCTTTCATCATTCAGGGCAAGGAATATAGGAACTGAGATATTATGTTTCAGTTGTATAAATCAATGGTGAGGCTGTGTACAGTTTTGGCCACCCTGATATAGGAAAGACATGATTAAACTGGAAGAGTACAGAAAAGATTTACAAGGCTGTTGCCAGGGCGGGAGGGCCTGAGCTGTATGGAGAGGGTGGACAGGATAAATCTTTATTCCTTGGAACATCGAAGAATGATGGATGACCTTCCAGAAGTGTTCAAAATTATGAGAGGCATAGTCTTTTCCTCAGGATAGGGGAGTCCAAAACTAGGAGCATAGACTTAAGGTGAGAAGGGGAAGATTTAAAGGGACCCAAGAAGCAACTTTTTTCACTGGAAGGTGATCGAGCTGCCCGGTCAGGTAAAATTGTTTCATTTAAAAAGCTCTTTGATAGGTGCGTGTAGGGGTGGTGCTCAGAGGGATATGGGCCAAAGGCAAGAAATTGAGAGTTGCTAGGTCGGCATGTTTGGCATCGCCTTGTTGGGCTGACGGTCCCGTAGCCATGCTGGATTGACTTAGTTACTGTCAGTCCCTCTCCTTCCAATCCTCACCCGATCCTTCCAGTTTTGTCTCTATTCCCATCCACCCCCATCACCCTCCCCGGTGTCTCCTCCACATCCAGGTTGCAGCCACCCACTACACAAATACTGTAGTTCACGTAGTTCTCTTTGTCTGCCTTCATCTATGATTCATCTGCCACTGTCTCTCAACTCCAGCTCGCCCATCCCCCACCTGGCGTAAACTGCTCATCATCTTTCCCCCACCCTCAGTCCGCCAATCACCATGGACTCCTGTCTCACCACACCCCCCTCCTCTTTATACTCACCATCTTCCCTCTCTACTCTCAGTCTTGATGCAGGGTTTTGACCTGAAAATGGCAAATTAATCCCACCCATCACCCTCAATACCTCTACACAAGATGTTACTTGACCCACCGAGTTTCTCCAATAGATTCTTTGTTACTACCACACTATTTGTCCTGTGTTTCCACTGATGAGGCACAGAATAAATGAAAACTCGTGTGCTCCTTTTCCCACAGAGCACACATTTTAACAGCAATCTTCCCAAGTATGGAAAATTTCCCTTCAGTGCTCTAAGGTGGCAACGAAGAGGCATACATGAGTAAGATACAGTAGAACCGCTAGTTGAGTGGTGTCCCAACTACAACCTTGCACACAACCATCAGCAAGACCAAGGAATTGATCATGGACTTCAGGAAAAGGAAATCAGGAGAGCACACACCAGTTCTCATTGAGGGTCAGCAGTGGAAAGTGTGAGCAGCTTCAAGTTCCTGGCGTCAGCATCTCAGAGGACCTGTTCCAGGTCCAACACATCGATGCAATCATGAAGAGGGCACACCAGTGGCTATACTTCATTAAGAGTTTGAAGAGATTTGGTATGTTACAGGAGACTCTTGCAAATTTCTACAGAAGTACCATGGAGAGCATTCTGCCTGGTTGCCTCACCACCTGGTATGGAGACTCCAATGTGCAGGGTTGAAAGAGGCTGGGATCCAGAGGGCTGAAGACTCAGCTAACTCCATCAGGGGAACAGCCCTCCCTACCATGGAGGGCATCTTCAAGAGGCGCTGCTTCAAGAAGTGTCATCCCTCATTAAGGAACCTCAGTATATCCTCTTCTCATTACTACCATCAGGAAGAAGGCACAGGAGCCTGAAAATCCACACTCAGTGTGTTCTAGGGACAGCTTCCTAATCAGCCATCCATCAGTTTTCTGAACTGCAGTGAAGACTACCTCATTTATTGCTTTTATTGTACTATTTATTATTTTTGTAACTTACAGCAATTTTCTTATATCTTGCACTGTAGTGCTGTCACAAAAGGTATGAGACGTGAATTAGCTAAGATAGACTGGCAAATGACACTTCAAGGATTGACGGTGGATATGCAATGGCAGGCATTTAAAGGTTGCATGGATGAACTACAACAATTGTTCATCCCAGTTTGGCAAAAGAATAAATCAAGGAAGGTAGTGCACCCGTGGCTGACAAGAGAAATTAGGGATAGTATCAATTCCAAAGAAGTAGCATACAAATTAGCCAGAGAAAGTGGCTCACCTGAGGACTGGGAGAAATTCAGAGTTCAGCAGAGGAGGACAAAGGGCTTAATTAGGAAGGGGAAAAAAGATTATGAGAGAAAACTGGCAGAGAACATAAAAACGGACTGTAAAAGCTTTTATAGATATGTAAAAAGGAAAAGACTGATAAAGACAAATGTAGGTCCCCTGCAAACAGAAACAGGTGAATTGATTATGGGGAGCAAGGACATGGCAGACCAATTGAATAATTACTTTGGTTCTGTCTTCACTAAGGAGGACATAAATAATCTTCCAGAAATAGTAAGGGACAGAGGGTCCAGTGAGATGGAGGAACTGAGCGAAATACATGTTAGTAGGGAAGTGGTGTTAGGTAAATTGAAGGGATTGAAGGCAGATAAATCCCCAGGGCCAGATGGTCTGCATCCCACAGTGCTTAAGGAAGTGGCCCAAGAAATAGTGGATGCATTAGTGATAATTTTTCAAAACTCATTAGATTCTGGACTAGTTCCTGAGGATTGGAGGGTGGCTAATGTAACCCCACTTTTTAAAAAAGGAGGGAGAGAGAAACCGGGGAATTATAGGCCGGTTAGCCTAACGTCGGTGGTGGGGAAACTGCTGGAGTCAGTTATCAAGGATGTGATAACAGCACATTTGGAAAGCGGTGAAATGATCGGACAAAGTCAGCATGGATTTGTGAAAGGAAAATCATGTCTGACGAATCTCATAGAATTTTTTGAGGATGTAACTAGTAGAGTGGATAGGGGAGAACCAGTGGATGTGGTATATTTGGATTTTCAAAAGGCTTTTGACAAGGTCCCACACAGGAGATTAGTGTGCAAACTTAAAGCACACGGTATTGGGGGTAAGGTATTGGTGTGGGTGGAGAATTGGTTAGCAGACAGGAAGCAAAGAGTGGGAATAAACGGGACCTTTTCAGAATGGCAGGCGGTGACTAGTGGGGTACCGCAAGGCTCAGTGCTGGGACCCCAGTTGTTTACAATATATATTAATGACTTGGATGAGGGAATTAAATGCAGCATCTCCAAGTTTGCGGATGACACAAAGCTGGGTGGCAGTGTTAGCAGTGAGGAGGATGCTAAGAGGATGCAGGGTGACTTGGATAGGTTGGGTGAGTGGGCAAACTCATGGCAGATGCAATTTAATGTGGATAAATGTGAAGTTATCCACTTTGGTGGCAAAAATAGGAAAACAGATTATTATCTGAATGGTGGCCGATTAGGAAAAGGGGAGGTGCAACGAGACCTGGGTGTCATTATACACCAGTCATTGAAAGTGGGCATGCAGGTACAGCAGGCGGTGAAAAAGGCGAACGGTATGCTGGCATTTATAGCGAGAGGATTCGAGTACAGGAGCAGGGAGGTACTACTGCAGTTGTACAAGGCCTTGGTGAGACCACACCTGGAGTATTGTGTGCAGTTTTGGTCCCCTAATCTGAGGAAAGACATCTTTGCCATAGAGGGAGTACAAAGAAGGTTCACCAGATTGATTCCTGGGATGGCAGGTCTTTCATATGAAGAAAGACTGGATGAACTGGGCTTGTACTCGTTGGAATTTAGAAGATTGAGGGGGGATCTGATTGAAACGTATAAGATCCTAAAGGGATTGGACAGGCTAGATGCGGGAAGATTGTTCCCGATGTTGGGGAGGTCTAGAACGAGGGGTCACAGTTTGAGGATAGAGGGGAAGCCTTTTAGGACCGAGGTTAGGAAAAACTTCTTCACACAGAGAGTGGTGAATCTGTGGAATTCTCTGCCACAGCAAACTGTTGAGGCCAGTTCATTAGCTATGTTTAAAAGGAAGTTAGATATGGCCCTTGTGGCTACAGGGGTCAGGGGGTATGGAGGGAAGGCTGGGTTCTGAGTTGGATGATCAGCCATGATCATAATAAATGGCGGTGCAGGCTCGAAGGGCCGAATGGCCTACTCCTGCACCTATTTTCTATGTTTCTATGTTTCTAAAACAACGAATTTCACGAGGTATTCGTTTTAAGAAACCTGATTTTTACTCTGAGATTAGAAATGAAAAAGCATGGCGAGACAGAGGCGATGAAGTTATTAGACGAGTGATCTGAAAATACGGGTTCAAATGTCATCATGGTAATCAGGAAAAAAAAAATTATATTCCAATAATTAAATAAATTCAGAAGAGATGGCATAAAATTACCAATTTGTTATGCATATACAGTATAACCCCTTATTCGGTTCACTCATGTAGTGAAACCTGCAGTCTCCAGTGGCGGAGGGGCGACTCCAGACCCAGAGCTACACGAAGTGAAATGGCCGAGGGATTAATTGCAGCCTGGGAAGGGCAGTAATTATAACCCGCGAAAGGAAACATTTGGAGGCAGTAAAAAGTAGTGAGATCAACATAAAAAGGGCGAAAAACCAGCACCTATTGGAAAGCAATCTTCGGACTCAAGTAGCTCCTGGCAACAACAGTCTCGCCGGTGAGCACACCTAAAATTATTTCGGAAGGGACGTTAACAAACATAAACATACAAGATAAGAGGGGAGAGATTTAAAAGAGAGGTAACTTCTTTATGAAGGAGGTAGCGAGAACCTGGAATGAGCTGCCAAAGCTCAAGGCAGGGAACAACTGCAAAATTTAAGAAGCAAATTGAAACGTCGACTATTTATTCCTGTCTATAGATGCTGCCTGACCTGCTGAGTTCCTTGGGCATTCCTTCTGTGTGGACTGCAATGTTCCGACAAGAACTGTTCTTTGTCATTCAAATAACAAGCCATGGGTGACAAAGGATATTAAGGACATCCTGAACGCTAAAAAGAGGGCGTTTAGAGATGGAAATAGGGAGGAGTTGAGGGCAATACAGAGGGACCTGAAAGCCAGGATCAGGGAGGCTAAAGACAGGTACAGGAGGAAGCTTGAGTGGAAACTCCAGCAGAACAAGATGAGAGAGGTCTGGAGGGGGATGAGGACCATCACTGGGTTTCGGCAAACTAGCAACAGAGGAGCTGAAGGCAGTGTGGACAGGGCCAATGAACTTAACCTGCTCTTTAACAGATTTGACATTGTGACCCCTGCCCATCCCCCACATGAGCCATCTGTTGTCGGTCCCCAACCAACACATATTCCACTCTCCCCTCCTACCCCTCCTCACAGTCCCCCACCCTGCTCTCATGACTATACCCCTCCCCCACACAAAACCACCATGGTGGGCTTCACGGCTGAACAGGTGAGAAGACAGCTGAAACGTCTCAACTCAAGCAAGGTTGCAGGACCGGATGGTGTCAGTACCAGGGTGCTCAAAGCCTGTGCCCCTCAGCTATGTGGAGTACTTCACCATGTATTCAACCTGAGCCTGAGGCTCCTGAGTGTTCCTGTGCTGTGCAAAACATCCTGCCTCGTCCCTGTGCCGAAGACACCGCGCCCCAGCGGCCTCAATGACTACAGACCGGTGGCATTGACCTCCCACATCATGAAGACCCTGGAGAGACTTGTTCTGGAGCTGCTCCGGCCTATGGTCAGGCCACACTTAGATCCCCTCCAGTTCGCCTACCAGCCCCGACTAGGAGTTGAGGATGCCATCGTCTACCTGCTGAACAGTGTCTACACCCACCTGGACAAGCCAGCGAGCACTGTGAGGGTCATGTTTTTTGACTTTTCCAGTGCGTTCAACACCATCCGCCCTGCTCTACTGGGGTAGAAGCTGACAGCGATGCAGGTGGATGCTTCCCTGGTATCATGGATTCTTGATTACCTGACTGGCAGACCACAGTACATGTGCTTGCAACACTGTGTGTCCGACAGAGTGATCAGCAGCACTGCGGCTCCACAGGGGACTGTCTTGTCTCCCTTTCTCTTCATCATTTACACCTCGGACTTCAACTACTGCACAGAGTCTTGTCATCTTCAGAAGTTTTCGGATGACTCTGCCATAGTTGGATGCATCAGCAAGGGAGATGGGGTTGAGTACAGGTCTACGGTAGGAAACTTTGTCACATGGTGTGAGCAGAATTATCTGCAGCTTAATGTGAAAAAGACTAAGGAGCTGGTGATAGACCTGAGGAGAGCTAAGGTACTGGTGACCCCTGCTTCCATCCAGGGGGTCAGTGTGGACATGGTGGATTACAAAAACCTGGGGATACGAATTGACAATAAACTGGACTGGTCAAAGAACACTGAGGCTGTCTACAAGAAGAGTCAGAGCCGTCTCTATTTCCTGAGGAGACTGAGGTCCTTTAACATCTGCCGAACGATGCTGAGGATGTTCTACGAGTCTGTGGTGGCCAGTGCTATCATGTTTGCTGTTGTGTGCTGAGGCAGCAGGCTGAGGGTAGCAGACACCAGCAAAATCAACAAACTCATTCGTAAGGCCAGTGATGTTGTGGGGATGGAACTGGACTCTCTCACGGTGGTGTCTGAAAAGAGGATGCTGTCCAAGTTGCATGCCATCTTGGACAATGTCTCCCATCCACTACGTAATGTACTGGGTGGGCACAGGAGTACATTCAGCCAGAGACTCATTCCTCCGAGATGCAGCACAGAGCATCATAGGAAGTCATTCCTGCCTGTGGCCATCAAACTTTACAACTCCTCCCTTGGAGGGTCAGACACCCTGAGCCGATAGGCTGGTCCTGGACTTATTTCAGAATTTACTGGCATAATTTACATAGTACTATTTAACTATTTATGGTTCTATTACTATTCTGTTACTATTTATTATTTCTATGACTATTACTATTTCCTATTTACTAATAATAATATTACTATTATTATTTATTATTTATGGTGCAACTGTAACGAAAACCAATTTCCCCCGGGATCAATAAAGTATGACAATGACTATGACTATATGGTACGTGTTATCTATGAGGTAATTGAATAGGTGGAGGGGGAAGGACCAGGAGGGTTATGGGCCGAACGCCGGCAAATGGGACTGGCATGGGCGATGCTGTGGTTAGTTCTGACCAGTTGGGCCGAAGGGTCTGTTTCCGTGCTATAAGACAGAGAATCTTTCCACAAAACCAGATCCTCCCCCCACCCCCGCGTAATGTCGGGCGAACGACCATCGCCTCCCGCACCAATTAACGTGCAAACATCTGTAGCGGTAGAAGGAAAGAGTTTTCCTCTAAAACAATATATTTTTACTGTAATTACCGATCTAGATCTCTGTTTCGGCGGCATCTCGAGCAACCGAACCGGCAAGGCAACCGACTCCCGCAGCCGGAAGTTGAAATCCGTCTCCTAGGCAACGGCAACTTCCGCTGCTGCAAACCCACTCCTCTCTGAGAAATGAAAGTCATATCCCAGACGTCAGTAAAAATATTAAAAAGAATAGAAAAAAATCCGACAGTGTAAACATTCACTTTGAATGATGCTTATCATTGATAAAGGAAAATACGCTGGAAGCATCCAGTAGGTCAATTAGCATCAAAGACAAGATAATCAGATTTTAATGTTTCACGTTCATCCATTTTGTGTTATTGCATCAAATTTCCAACAACTCCAGTTTAGTTGTTTTTTTTAAATTGCTTTTTGAACATCACTTCCCCGAAGCCGGACGTCACCAGGGTAACGGGATTACCTCTAACGGCGCCTAGCCGAATGGTAGTGTTTGCGAAACAAAATTATTTTTTAAAATCACCTCTAAAAAAAAAGTGCTTGCTCGTCTTGCATTGTTTGCTACGCCGTTGATTTTTGCTGGGAAAAGAGAAGGAGTTTTTGTTGCGTGCTGGGTGGGGGTCCTGAGAGGTGAGGTGGCTCCGACTTCCGGACCCGGAAGCTGGAGTTGAGTCACGGTCTCTGCGTGAGATGGAGACTGGCGCCGGGCTCGCTTAAGGAATAAGATGAGATAATCACACTGGCCGCAGGACTAAACAGTAACGGTGTCACGAACAGCGAGCGCTGGGTCTTTATTCGTGATAGACAAAGGGCCTCAACATCACTTCGTTGCTCAAAATGATGGAAGAAATCGATCGGTTCCAAGTCCCTACCGCCCGGTCCGAAATCCAGCCGCTGGTAAGAAAGGAAATTCAAAACAAATGTTTTTGTTTTACTTTATATTGTGTAAATTCAGTAATCATTGCTCCTTCCAGTGCTTGTTTTCATTAGTTCAATCTCGGGGCCTTGCCTGGTGGTTTTGTTTTGGTGCCAGTAAGGCTCAGCCGTCTCTTTTTAAATGTTATTTTTAAAAATATTGTTTACTGTTCGTTTTCCAAAATGTCTCGGCCTGTGGTTATTACTTCCAATGTAGGTTTCAAGCTTTTAGAAAATAGTGTGTTCATGTCGTGAGTTTCCAAGCTTTAAAATGTCCGGGGACTGGTTGGGCCTCTGATGGGTTGCTGCTTTTGTCCTGTCTCCAAGCCTGAACGTCAGAGAGAGCGAGCCAGCCAAACTTGTGAGTGGATTGCGGTGCAGGATGTCGTCGCTGTCTACTTTTGAATCTTAAAAGGATGATGCAAGTCATGTTAAAACAGAACTATATAATTTTAATTTTATAATGTATGTCTTGTGACTGCCTTGTTTTATTTTTAGAGTGAATGTCAAGTAGACAATTAATGCATCCGATGGTTACAGCTCAAAAGGAGGTCAATTCATTGAATCCATCGTCTGTACCAGCTCTGTGTAAGAGCAACCCAAATAATCCCCCTCCCATTTTTGCACCCCCCCCCAGAGTCCTCTAAGTTCTCTCCTTTCAGTCTCTGTTTCCATGGCCTGTAAAATGTCCCCACTACACTCCTGATAATGCACACCAGGTCCTAACCTGTCTCTCTCTGTTTGGTTGTAGGGTGGGCGTTGGGGGGAAGTAGGGCAGGGAAGGAGCTTCATCTTTCTTTTAGTTCTTGTACTATGCTGCCCCTGTTCTTGAGCCTACAACCATTGGAGTTAGTTTCTCTTCAGCATTCTCGGAACTTTTTTGCCCCTTTTCTAAACTGGTGCACAGAACTGGTTGAATTGGTGGTTTGTATATATTCATTGTGCCTTCCAAGCTATTTGACTCTTCTGTTTGAGTTTCTTTAACTGCCTCGCCCCATGTTTAACAACCTGTGCCACATATTCTCAGAAGTCTCTATTCTGCTATCCCCTTTTGTTTATACTGCCTTTTCTTAATCAAAATGTAATAGTTTGCATTTCTTCATGTCAGTACAGTTAAGATTAAAATTAGGAAGTGCTGAAAATGCTTCTTGTAGATCAGATGGCACCTGTGCAGACATGGTCACCTGAAATGTTAACTGTGTCTTTATCCCTTCATCGATGCTGCCTGACCTGATGTGTATTCATAGCACTTTGTTTCCTTTCAGGTTTCCATCTACTGCAGGAATGCGATTAGACATCAGTTAGATATGGTTCATGACCTATGAGAGCATTTTCAATATAAATTTATTATAAAAGTATGTATATGTCACCATATACTAGCCTCAGAAATGTTAAATAAAATTCAGAAGTTCTTTGGTTTCAGCTAGATCACTTTCCATTCTCCTAAGCACTAATAAGTACAGGCCCTACCTGCTCAGCGTTTCTTCCTGTTTCAGCTGCTTCTGCCAAGAATTACCCCAATTTTCTGCACTGTCTCCATTATAAGCAGATATTTCATAAAATATAGAGGCCAAACTGAACATGGTATTTTAAATACAAAATCAAATGTTCAATTCAGTTGCATCCAAGCTCACTTTTTTTTTGCGCTCTGAGCTCTGGTATAATAATGACCAACCTTCCCTTGGCATCGTAGAGTAAAACAGCACAGAGACAAATCTTTTGGCCCATCTAGTCCATATTGAGCTGATCTTTTGCCTTGTCTCATCTTTCTGCACCTAGACCATTTCCTGCCAAATCCCTCTCATTCATGTACTATCTAAAATTCTCTTAAATGTTACAATTGAACTTGCATCTACCACTCCCACTGCCAACCCCTTTCCAGATTTGCACCATCCTCTGAGTGAAGAAGTTTCCCCTCAGAATTCTTTTCAAATATTTCAAATTTTGTGTTAAATCTAGGACCTCTAGGTCTAGTTTCATCCAACTTGAGGGGCAAAAGCCCTATCCTCATAATTTTGTATACCTCTATAAGATCTTCCCTCTCACGTGTACTTCATGGAATAAAGTCCAAACCTATTTGGGAGTCCTAGTGCAAGATTCCCAAAAGGTTAACTTGCCGGTTGAGTTGGTGGGAAGGAAGGCAAACATGATGTTAGCTTTATTTCGATTGAATTGAATTGACTTTATTTTTTACATCCTTCACATACACGAGGAGTATAAACCTTTTTGCTACATCTCCATCTAAATGTGCAATCGTAGTAATTATAATAAATAGAATTGTCAATGTAATATAGAGTACACTCAAATCAGCATGAGTTCATCAGTCTGATGGCTTGGTGGAAGAAGCTGTCCAGGAGCCTGTTGCCCCTGGCTTTTATGCTGCGGAACCGTTTCCCGGATGCTAGCAGCTGAAACAGTTTGTGGTTGGGGTGATTTGGGTCCCCAATGATCTTTCAGGTCCTTTTTACACACCTGTCCTTGTAAATGTCCTGAATCATGGGAAGTTCACAACTACAGATGCGCTGGGCTGTCTGCACCACTCTCTGCAGAGTCCTGCGATTAAGGGAAGTACAGTTCATACCAGGCAGTGATGCAGCCAGTCAGGATGCTCTCAATTGTGCCCCTGTAGAAAGTTCTTAGGATTTTAGTGCCTTCCTCAACCGTCTAAGGTGTCACCACACAGCTGGTATGTACAGACCACGTGATGTCCTCGGTGATGTGGATGCCAAGGAACATGAAGCTGTATACCCACTCAACCCCAGATCCATTGATGTCAATATGGGTTAACCCATCTCCATTCCCCCTGTAATCCACAACCAGCTCCTTTGTTTTTGCGACATTGAGGGAGAGGTTGTTTTCTTGACACCACTGTGTCAGAGAGATGACTTCTTCCTTGCAGGCCACTTTGTTATTGTTTGAGATAAGGCCAAACAATGTAGAGAACTAGAATATAAAAGCAAGGATGTAATGGTGAGGCTCTATAAGGCATTGGTCAGACCACACATGGAGGGAGTATTGTAAGCAGCTTCTTATCTAAGAAAGGATGTGCTGCCATTGGAGAAGGTCCAGAGGAGGTTCACAAGAATGATTCCAGGAATTAAAGGGTTAACATATGAGGAGCGTTTGATGGCTCTGGGCCTGTAGACGCTGGAGTTTAGAAAAATGGGGGTATCTTATTGAAAGCTATCGAAAATTGAATGGTCGAACTAGAATGGACATGGAGACGATGTTTCCAATGGTGGGGGAGTCTAGGACCAGAGGGCACAGCCTCAGAATAGATGGTTGTCCCTTCAGAACAGAGATGAGGAATTTCTTTAGCCAGAAGTGGTGAATCTGTGGAATTCATTGCCACAGACGGTTGTAGAGGCCGTCATTGGGCATACTTAAAGTGGAGGATGATAGGTCCTTGATTAGTAAGGGCGTGAAAGGTTATGGGGGGAAAAGCAAGGAATGGGGTTAAGAGGGATAATAAATCAGTCATGATGGAATGCTGGACCAGTCTCGATAGCTGAACGGCCTCGTTAAACTACAAGATATGCTCTTGCCTTTTTCCAATTTAGAATCTTAACTTGATGACCAGCCCTATCCTTCTCCATAATTATCTTGAAACCATCCCATTTGTACATGCCCAACCTGGAAGAGAGTCCAGTGTTCCAAACACCTGAAGCCCTCCTCCTACACCATCTCTTAAGCCATGTGTTATTCTGGACTATCTTCCTGTTATTTGCCTCACTGGCACATGACACTGGTGGCAATCATTACCCTAGAAGTCCTGTTTTTTTGTAACATGGCACCTAATACCCAGAACACACTCCAGGACCTCTTTCTGTATATGTCGTTGGCACCAACAGGACCGTGACTTCTGGCTGCTCACCCTCCCACTTAAGAATACTGTGGACTCCATCTAAAATGTTTCTGACCTTGGCAGTATACCATCGGGGTTCTCATTACAGAATCTCCCGTCTCTTTCCCTGGCCAGTGAATTCCCCATCACTACAGCCTTCTGAGCCACGGAACCAGACTCCGTGCCGGAGTGCCACTATGGCTTTTCCCTGGCAGATCGTTTCTCTCCCCCCACCCCCCCCCCAACTGTACCCAAAGCAGTAAACTCTTTATCGAGGGGAATGGCCACAGGGTTACTCTGCACTGACTTCCTATCACTTTACCTTCTATGTATGTTACCCCGCTGTCTGCATCTTGCAGCCTAGGTGTGACTGTCTCCCTGTAACTTCCCCCAGCCTCCCAAATGATCTGGAATTCATCCGGCTCCGTCTCCAGTTCCCTGATGCTGTCTTTGAGGAGGTGCAGCCAGATGCATTTCTCATCAGAGTGGTCATCAAGGACACTGGAGGACTCCCTGACTTCCCACAACTTATTGAGCGCCACTATAGTGTGGCTGTTAGCACAATGCTGTTACAGCTCAGACATTGGAATTCAGAGTTCAATTCCAGTATTCTCTGTAAGAAAGTTTGTACTTCCTTCCTGTATGCACATAGGTGCCCACAAACCAAAGATGTACTGGGTAATAGGTTAATTGGTCATTGCAAATTGTCCTGTGATTAGGCTAGGGTTATTCGGTGGGTCAGAAAGGTCTGTTCTGTGCTGTATTTCTAAATAAAATAAATAAAAATCCTGCAAGAGGAGCATACCACTGCCCTGACTGCCATTTCCATTGTTCTAACTGCAATAAGAAAGAAAGAGAACTTATCGAAACCTCAGTTGTATATAACTTTGTGTTTCACTGTATTAAGGATCCTGTCATAGTTATTTCACTATGTTAGGAAATTTGTTGGGTGGCAGGGTGAAGCTGCATCTCAACCAAAAGAGGTGTAAAGTGCTCCTTCCTTCTGCTAGCCTGCAAGTTACCCTTGGGCAAGGTGTCATGCCTGCTTAGCCCCCCACCCTGAATAGGGTCATGTGAATCCATGGGAGCAGGTGATGGATGGTCGTATTAGCAGCTCGTGTGTATGACAAGTCCTGGTTATGTGACCACTGATACTGGGCAGACAATCTCTGAAGAGCATTGATTGGCTGGGGTCACCCATCTTGTACAGACACTGCCCAGAAGAAGGCAGTGGAAAACCATTTGTGTAGAATTTGCCAAGAAAAATCATGGCCGTAGACCATGTATGCTCATGTCATATGACACAGCACATGATGATAATGAGATAATATGGCATTTCCATTCTTTCTTCCAAAGTGCACAACCTCACATTTTCCCACATTATACTCCCTATGTCAACTTCTAAACCACTCGCCCAACCTAGCTGTATCCCTTTGATTCAGATTTATTCATTGATCACATAAACATCGAAACCTACAGTGAAATGCAGCATTTTTGGCAACAACCAACACAACCTAAGGATGTGCTTGGGGCAGGCTGCAGGTATCACCAGTGCCAGAGTAGCATGCAGACATTGTATCCTACTTGATACACAGATGTATCTTATCAGCAGCAAAATTTGTTTGCAGTACACTGTTTCTTCATCCAAGTCATCAATACGGCTTATAAATAGTTCAGACCTGACCACTAATCTCTGTGGCTCCCTGCTGCTTACTGATTGCCATCTGAAAATGACCCATTTATCCCTGTTGTACTTTCTTTTAGTTAGTTAACTACTTAACTAGCCATGCCAATCTATTTTTCCTAACGTTGTGAGATCTTACTTGGACAGTAGCCTTTTATGTAGCACCTAATTTAAAGACTTCTGGAAATCCAGTGTTTTACATCTTGTTCTTTTTTTTTCTGTGTATCACATCCTCTAAGGTATGTAACAAATGTGTGAAACTTGATTTTTCTTCATAAATCAATGCTTTGTTGTCTTTTGATTTATCTAACAAAATAGCTATTATTATAATAATTGATTCCAGCACTTTCCCAAAAATCTCGATTCTTGCTTTCCTTCTCCTTTTTAATAAAGCAAGCATTACAAATATAGTTTCCCAATCTAGAGTAATTTGGTAGTTTACAACCCATGCCTTCCTCTCCTAGGCAGCCATGTCAAGACCCTAAGATGCAGGCAACCGAGGTCATGCTTAGTTCTCAATTTTTAGCCCCATTAATTTTTCTACTAGTAATAGAGTAATAAAGATTATGTAAATTATACCTTCCACTTAGTTTCTTAAGATGTTTTTGGTTTAGTCTGCAGTGAAGAACATTCCATTAGAATATGCCATTTTTCATTTTCCTATTATTAATCACACATTCCAATTCTCCAAGTGACTAATCTTGTTACAGCTACTGTTTCTTAGAAACCTCTAGAAATTCTTATGTTCATTAAATTACTCCTGTATTCTTTCTCTTGACATTTTTGTTCCCATCATCCTCTGCTGCTTTCAAAAAAAAGGTCAAAGCCTATGGCTTGGCAACATTGCATATCTTTTTTTTTCAATTTAACAGCATTCTTACCTGGACAGACCTAGAGGTCCATCCTTGCAGAGCATTTCTTCCACACTGGAATATACCTTTTGAGGTTGATGAAATGTCATCTTTAATGTCAGCCATTGCTGATCTACTCTTTTAGCCTATAATCCATTTCCTGAGTTCACCTCAGACAATTCTGTTCTCATATCATTGTAATTTATTTAACTTGAAACAACAAAGTTCAGGGTAAATTTATTATCAAAGTATGTATGTCTTGCAGGCCTTTACAGGAAAATAAAGACATTCAGTAAAATTCATGAAAAACTAAATAATGAAGTTTGACAAACAGCCAAAGTGCAAAAGAAGTCAAGTCATACAAATAATAAAAAAGGTAAATAAATAATATTGAGAACATGAGTTGTAGGGACCTGATAGTAGTGAGAAGAGTGCGTGGCCTGGATGATGAGAGCCCTTGATGGGTGCTACTTTCATGTAGTAATGCTGCTTATAGATCTGCTCAATGACGGGGTGGGCTTTGACTGTCAGAGCCACACTTCTCGGCTTTAAACTAACTCTGACATTATATTTCATGATTTCCATTTGAATCATTGAATTAGGATGTAACCGTGTATGTCAAGTGGAGACCCTGGAGTGCAGCGGCAGCATTGTTGCTGTCTCAGCCGCAAGGATAGGAATTTGATCCTGAGTTCAACGTTTTCGGTGTGAAGGCTGATTGTTCTTTTCAGCATAAGATTCTTCTGCTTCACAAGGACCTGGTTTTAGGTAAACTGGATACTCTTAAGTTGCCCCTTTGTGTAGGTGAATGGCAAAAGAATCAAATAGGAGTCGATGGGTCTGTGTGACAAAATAAGTTGCAGGGAATAGGGAAATAACATAGTGGAATAGACTGAATGGGGTTTGTTAGTGACATGGGAGTTGGTCTCCTGTGCCTGTGCTTGGGTGGCATGGTAACATAACACTATAACATTGTCGGCAGCACACACAATGCTGGAAGAACTCAGCAGGCCAGGCAGCTTCTATACAAAAGAGTAAACAGTTGACATCTTGGGCAGACACCCTTCATCAGACTCTTATCCATAGATGCTGAGTTCCTCCAGCATTTTGTGTGTGTTGCTTTGGATTTCCAGCATCAGCTGATTTTCTCGTGTTTGTGTTGCATTATCAGCACCCAGGGTTCAATTCTGCCAGTGTCTATAGGGAGTTTGTATTTTCTCCCCCGTCACAGTGAGAGTTTCCTCCCGCATTCCAAAGATGTACAGTTATGGTTGTAAGCATGCTACATTGGCGCCAAAAGCAATATGTGGGCTGCTCAGCATGATCCTCACTAATGACACATTTCACTGCACGTATCAATCTATATGTGACAAATAAAGCTAATGTCTTATATGCATATATTTTGCACTTACAGTGACAAAGATTAACTTAACGAAGATAATGTATGTCACTATAAATGTAAGATGGAAGCATGTAATCTTTGTATTGAAGGAATGAGAAATTGTTTAATATTAGTTTCCCAACTTTTTTTATGAAGTGAATATTTTCAATTCATGGTTATTTCTTCAGAAAATAGTGAATATCATAAACTGTGCAAAGGAAACTGTATATAATTGTTTTGTTAGTAATTATACTTTAGACCCTATTTACAATTGAGTTGAGATCGGTACAGTCAAAATTCAATGAGAGATTATTAATGGACTTGCTGTTTTTTTTAAATAATATGTATAGTGTTGGTAATTGCTAGCAAAAAAAATAGCCAGCAAAGTTTTCTCCCACAATTGTTTACTTCATATGGTTTGTGATCAATTGCCTTTACAGTTGGTCACTTTTTGGATGCTTCAAATGTACCTTTCAAGGGAAAAGAAAATGATGTTTTCGCAGTCAGAATGGACTAACATTTCTGTGGTGCTTCATATCCTCAGGAGGTCATTAAGAATTCCAGAAATTTGACTTTCTTTGCAAGGGTAATCAGCATTGTGCAGACAAGCATGGCAACTGGATTCCATGATTAGCAAATGCCATAAATTGCCTGTTAATTTATTTAGGCAGTTTTAGATGATAAGATATGGGAGCAGAGTTGGGCCATTCGGCCCATTGAGTGTACTCTGTCATTACATCATGGCTGATGAATTTTCCCACTCAATCCCATTCTCC
Source organism: Mobula hypostoma (assembly GCF_963921235.1). Classification (NCBI taxonomy): domain Eukaryota; kingdom Metazoa; phylum Chordata; class Chondrichthyes; order Myliobatiformes; family Myliobatidae; genus Mobula; species Mobula hypostoma. The sequence goes on along the minus strand of NC_086099.1, from coordinate 24,808,439 downwards.
TACCTTCTCCCTTTGCCCTGTTACACTGACTAAACAGGAGCTTATCAACCTCCACTTTAAATGTACTCAATGACTTGGTCTCTGCGATTGTCTGTAGCAATAAATTCCATAGATTCACTACTCTACTAAAGAAATTTCTCCTTACCTCTGTTCAAATAGGACATCCCTTGATTCTGAGCCTCTGCGCTCTGGGCCAAAACTCCCCCGCTATAGGAAACGCCCTCTCCACATCCATGCTATCTAGGCCTTTCAATATTCAATGGGTTTCAATAAGCATTCCCCCCCTATATTCTTCTAAACTCCAATGAGTACAAACCCAAAGCCATCATATACACCAAGTATGTTGACCCTTTCATTCCTAGGATTATTCTTGTGAACCTCCTGGACCCACTTCAATCCCAGCACATCCTTTGTTAGATAAGGGCCCAGAACTGCTCACGATACTCCAAATGTGGTCTGGCCAATACCCTAAAGCCTCAGTATCACATCCTTCCTCTCAAAATGAATGCTAACATTGCACTTCCCTTCCTTATCACTGATTCACTTTGCAAGTTAACTTCGAGGGAATCCTGAATGAACACTCCCAAATTCCTTTGCACCTCTGATTTCTGAATTTGCTCTCTGTTTAGAAAGTAGTCTATGCCTCTATTCCATAAAATATAGGAACAGAAGCAGGCCATTCAGCCCATCAAGACTGCTCTGCCATTCAATCATGGGCTGATCCAATTCTTCCAGTCATTCCCACTCCCCTGCCTTCTCCCTATACCCTTTGATGCTCTGGCTAATCAAAAACCTATCTATCTCTGTCTTAAATGCATCCAATGACTTGGCCTCCACAGTCACTCATGGCAAAAAATTCCACAGATTTACCACCTTCTGACTAAAGTAATCTCTCCACACCTCTGTTCTAAATGGACGTCCTTCAATCCTGAAGTCGTGCCCTCTTGTCCTAAACTCCCATACCATGAGAAATAACTTCGCCATATCTAATCTGTTCAGGCCTTTCAACATTTGGAATGTTTCTATGAGATCACCCCTCATTCTCCTGAACTCCAGGGAATACAGCCCATGAGCTGCCAGATGTTCCTCATACAGTAACCCTTTCATTCCTGGAATCATTCTCGTGAATCTTCTCTGAACCCTCTCCAATGTCAGTATATCCTTTCTAAAATAAGGAGCCCAAAACTGCACACAACACTACAAGTGTGTGTTCACGAGTGCCTTATAGAGCCTCAACATCACATCCTGGCTCTTATATTCTATACCTCTGGAAATGAATGCCGACATTGCATTCAGCTTCTTCACCACCGACTCAACCTGGAGGTTAGTCTTTAGAGTATCCTGCGCAAGGACTCCCAAGTCCCTTTGCATCTTTGCATTTTGAATTCCTTCCCCATCTAAATAATAGTCTGGCTGTTTATTTCCTCCGCCAAAGTGCATGACCATACACTTTCCAACATTGTATTTCATTTGCCACTTCTTTGCCCATTCCCTTGAACTATCCAAGTCTCTCTACAGGCTCTCTGTTTCCTCAACACTACCTGCTCCTCCACCTATCTTTGTATCATCGGCAAATTTAGCCACAAATCCATTAATCCCGTAGTCGAAGTCATTGAACAACACACATAAAAATTGCTGGTGAACGCAGCAGGCCAGGCAGCATCTGTAGGAAGAGGTACAGTCGACGTTTTGGGCCGAGACCCTTCGTCAGGACTAACTGAAAGAAGAGATAGTAAGAGATTTGAAAGGGGGAGGGTCCCACGTTCACCAGCAATTTTTATGTGTGTTGCTTGAAGTTCCAGCATCTGCAGATTTCCTCGTGTTTGCGTCGAAATCATTGACATACATTGTAAAAAGCAGCGGTTCCAACACCAACCCCTGTGGAACTCCACTGGTAACTGACAGCCAGCCAGAATAGGATCCCTTTATTCCCACTCTGTTTTCTGCCGACCAGCCAATGCTCCACCCATGCTAGGAACTACCCTGTAATTCCACAGGCTCTTATCTTGCTAAGCAGCCTCATGTGCGGCTCTTAGTCAAAGGCCTTCTGAAAATCCAAGTACACTACATTTTCTGCATTTCTTGGTTTAGGGTCCATGACTTACGGCTGGTAACAATTCACTTTTAGATGACAGGCGGGTAGCTGGTGCGTGCCGCTGCCTGGTCGAGGACCGCAGAGAGCGCGCAGTAGGTCGTGCGCTGTACGGGGGCGTGGGTCAAGTGTACGGTGTGGGATGAAGTTAAAATAAATTAGAGCAGCGCACACTTTATTTACATGTTATGACAGGTGCGTTCATGTAAGTGCCAATGGATCAGCGCTGTCCAGACATTTGGTTCTCGTGGTCTGCCTATTGGGGTTGTCTAATCATCTGCATCTCAAGAAACTACGCTGGCTTTGGCCTACCTTGTCATGTGCCTCCAGGTACTCTGAACTCATCCCTTACAATCGATTCCAACAACTTCCCAAACACAGATGTCAGGCTAACAGGTCTATAGTTTCCTTTCTGCTGCCTCCCACCCTCTTAAATAGCGGAGTAACATTTGCAATTTCCTCGTCATCCGATACAATGCCAGAATCTACCTATTCTTGAAAGATCATTGTTAATGCCTCCACAATCTCTCTAGCTACTTCCTTCAGAACCCAAGAGTGCATTCCATGAGGTCCAGGAAATTTATCCACCCTCAGACCATTAAGCTTCCTGAGCATCTTCTCAGTCGTAATTTTCACTGCACATACTTCACTTCCCTGACAGCCTTGAATGTCCCGTATACTGCTGATGTCTTTCACTGTGAGGGCTGATTCAATATATACATTCAGTTCCTCTGCCATCTCTGCGTCTCTCATTAGAATATCTCCAGTGCAATTTTCTGTTGGTCCTATATCTACCCTCAACTCTCTTTTACCCTTTTAAAAAAAACTTCTAGTATTTTCTTTGATGTTAGTCACCAGCTTCCTTTCATAATTCAGCTTTTCCTTCCTAATGACCATCTCAGTTTCCTTCTGCAAGTTTTTAAAAGCTTCCCAATCCTCTATCTTCCCACTAACTTTGGCTTCCTTGTATGTCCTGTCTTTTGCTTTGGCTCTGACTTCACTTGTCAGCCATGGTAGTGTCCTTCTTCCATTCGAAAAGTTCTTATTTGGAGTATATCTGTATTGCACTTCCCTCATTTTTCACAGAAACTCCAGCCATTGCTGCTGTGCTGTCCTTTCTTCTAGTGTCTCTTTCCAATCAAACTTGGCCAGTTCCCCTCTCATGACATTGTAATTTCCTTTATTCCACTGAAATACCGACACATTGGAATTTAGTTTCTCCTCAAATTTCAAAGTGAACTCAATCATATTGTGATCACTGTTTCCTAGGGTTCCTTAACCTTAAGCTCTCTTTATCACCTCCAGGTCATTGCACAACATTCAATCTAGCACAGCTGATCCCCCAGTGGGCTCAACAACAAGCGGTTCTAAAAAGCCATCCCTTATACATTCTACAAATTCTCTCTTTTGAGGTCCTTCTACCAATGACCATGACCATGCGCTTCCCTACATTATATTCCATCTGCGACTTCTTGCACCATTCTCTCATTCTATCCAAGTCCTTCTGTAAACTCCCTGATTCCTCAGCACTACCTACCCTTCCACCTATCTCGTATCATTTGCCACAAAGCCAACAATTCTGTCATTTAAATCATAACATACAACTTGAAAAGTAGCAGTCTCAATACCGACCCCTGCAGATCACTGCTAGTCAATGGCAGCCAACCAGAAAAGGCCCCCTTTATTCCCACTCTTTTTCACCTGCCAGTCAACAAATTCCTCAAAGAATTCCAACTAATTTGTTGGGCATGATTTCCCCTTAAGGAAGTCATGCTGACTTTGGCTTATCACATCATGTGCATCCAAGTACCCTGAAACCACATCCTTAATAAAATAACATCTTACCAACCACTGAAATCAGGCTAACCTATAATTTCCTGTCATTTGTCTCCCTCCCTTCTTAAAGAGTAGGGTGACATTTGCAAGTTCCCTTGGGAAGCATTCCAGAATCTTGTGATTCTTGAAAGGTCATTCAAATACCTCAACAATATTCTCAGCTCCCTCTTTCAGAACCCTAAAGTGTAGTCCATCTGGTCCAGGTGACTTACCTAAGTTCAAACCTTTCAGCTTCCCAAGCACCTTCTCCATAGTAATACCGGCTACTCTCACTTCTGCCCCCGACACTCTCAAATTTCTGGCATACTGTTGATTTCTGTCACAGTGAAGACTGACACAAATGCATATCAAGTTTGTCTGCTATTTCTTTGCCCCCCTTTACTATCCCTGCAATGTTATTTTTGAGCGGTCTGATATCTACTCTCTTTTTTACACTTTATATATCTGAAATAGAAATGGTATTTCAGTTTCAAGAATATTCTCAGTCACTTTGGGAAGAATATTCTGTCGCTGTCACTCCTCGTTGACTCGTGGGAAATCTCTGTATACAATAGACAAGATCCATTTGGGATAGCACTGAAATCTTTTGGAGCATGCAAAAACCCAGTGAAAATGGCAGCTGGGACAATTCATCAGCCAACATGCCCATTTACCTGAAGCAAATTCTGCAGATACCTTCATGGCTTTCATCAGCCACCTCAGAAGCAATGGAACTGATTGAAACAATCTATCTTGTATTTTGAAAGACTATCCAAGAAGAATTGCCACTTTGTGCCATAAATGATCTTGATGGTCATTAAGTGAGCTGAAGCAATCTGTAATATATTTTTTAAAAAGATTTTATTTTAGCCTGGTATAAATATTCCTGTATGTCTTGTTGAGTGCCACCAGCTTTTTATGGGGGCATCATTGCTGGCAATTATGATGTGTAGGTCTGACCTTGGAATAGCTTTCCAGTCACTGGGTGATTGTAATTGTGCACTGTATTCTTCAAGCCTCATCTACTCTGGTTGTAGCTCAGCAGAAACTCCCAGTATTTCCCCGAGGGAAGTGTACTAATAAATGATGCACAGAATTAATGCAGCTAATAATTATTACACCCTTTTACTAATTTAATTAACACAGTCCCAGTTACAGGTCCTGTTTCATAAGAAGAAACAGGCTTTTCAGTGTAAACTAATGTAACACTTTAGCGTGACGTTTAGCAAGGCGGATAGAAGAAGATGGCGCCAGTGAACAACGCGACCAAGGGCAACATTCTTCAGACAGTTCATAAAACTACTACTTTCAGATATGACTACCACCAAGCTAAGTGTGATTGCAACCTGTGGTTTACATTTTGATGCCTTGTCTTCGGGCTGATTGAGTGATCTGGCACTTTGCTGTCTATGAGGGAGCTCAGTGAGGTTTGGGGTGGAGTGTGCAGCCTGGAGACAATGATCGACTCCATATCTCGCCAGTTGAAAGTGTCGAGCAATGTTAAAATTAACAAGGATGAGAGCAGAAGGTGAATGGCTGTTTGGTGCCATCTGTCTGCATATGTCCAATCTGGCTCTCGGCATCTCGCTCACCTTTGCCAGGGGATAGTGTCGGGATCTTGGGAAAGGTGTAATTGACATGGTTTGTGGATTGGACACTGCAGTTCATGTTGTATGTATTTCTGGTTTCTGGTTACTCCTCCTTTATTGCTATTTTGTGCGATTTTGATTGGGGCGTACTGGCTTTGCGGCCTGCAGTCAATGTACAACAGCGCTAAATTGAATTCAGCATCCCTGGACTATTTCAAGGACTCTGTGGTTTGATGTTTCATAAGTTCTTTATTTTCGTGTTAAATGTTTGATGTTTCCTTTGAATGGTTTCTGTGGTGTTTCTTTGTTTCATGACTGGGGGAAGAAGAATTTCAGGGTTGTATAGTGCATACATGCTTTGATAAATTTACTTTGAACTTTGAATGCTTTCAGCAGCAGCTGTAAGATCAGTGTTCAATTCCTGCTGCTGTCTGTAAGGTGTTTGCATTTTCTTCCCATGACCATGGGGGTCTCCTCCGAGTGTTTCCAATTTCCATCCACATTTGAAAGGCATACAAGTTTGAGTTAGTAAGTTATGAGCATATGCTATGATTGTGTCAGAAGCATTTGACTCTTACTGACTGCCCCAGTACATTTGTACTGTTAGTTATTGATTCAAACAGCACACTTCACTGTATACTTCAGTGTACATGTGACAAAGGTAATCTTTCTTTTTCTTAATACTTGAACACATAACTGGCTCTGTGGCCCCTCATGAATGGCGTGGATGTCAGTTGACTGCAGCTGCTGCATTTAAATCCATAAATTTAATCTAACTGAAAGCACGTTTTGTCTGTGGCTCTATAGAGTCACAGAAGATATAGTTTGAGGTTTTGTCCTCTGGTCTTAGATTCCCTCACTATAGAAACATCCTCCCCACATCCACTCTATTGAAGTCTTTCATCATTTGATAAGTTTCAATGGGGTCACTCCTCAATCTTCTGAATTCTGGTGAGTAGAAACCCAGAGCCATCAAACAGTCCTCTTATGACAAATCTTTCAATCCCAGAATCATTTTTGTGAAGCTCTTTTGAACCTTCTCCAATTATCTTTCCTTAGATAAGGGGCCCCAAACTGTTCACAATACTCCAAGTGATGCCTTAGCAGTGCTTTATAAAGCCTCAACATTACGTGATTACTTTTATATTTTAGACCTCTCCTAATGAATGCCAACATTGCATTTCCCTTCCTCACCACCGACTTAACCTGCAATTTAACCATTGGCGAATCCTGCACAAGGACTCCCAAGGCCCTTTGCACCTCAGTAGTTTGAATTTTCTCTCCATTTAGAAAAGAGTCTGTCCTTTTATTTCTTCCAACAAAGTGCACGACCATACATATCCTGACACTTTATTCGATTTGCCATTTCTTTCTCCATTTCATGTTTGTTAATAGTCACAGTGAAGTGCACAGGTAATGATCAGACTGTTTTTTTTGGTTTATTCCAGAATTTGAGCCACCGAACTAAATCAAAGGTTGGCTGCTGGGAGACGAGAATGTTCTGTCTCCAACCAACTTAATTTTAGTGCATAGGCAAGCAAAGATATCACATTACATTTCAGGTCAATAATATTGCAATTTGCAACCACGTTGAGGAGGCCACTGAGAGTCTTCCAATAATTCCCCCATTGACTTGAATATTCTGGAACAGCCCTGCATTGCAGAACGTGGCCGGTCTAAAAATGTTGTGGTCTGTTAGATGTTAGATTTTTGTAAAATGAGGAGGAGTAGGATTAAGGGTAGGGAGGTAACTTGGAAGCTTTGTTCTTTTGGTGAATTGCTTTTTTTTAGCGTGTCGCACCAGACAGTCGGCCATTCTTGTCTGGCGCGTGGTGTCAGGATTGGTCTCCTTTCGGATTAACCGGGTCACGATATGAACGTTCCTGGCTCGAACCTTTTTTTATGAGGCCGAGTGGCTAGCTCGACGCTGAACCCGGCATGGATGGAAAACGTGCTTGGGGTGGGGGAGGCCGACTAGGATTTGAACTCGGGAGTCTTCTGTAGCATCTGTGCGGGGGGGGGCGGGGAGCGGGGTCTTCTGCTAAGATGGTGGTGGTGTGCTTGCTTGGTCGCAGTGGCCTTTCTGGGTCCAACGAATGGCGCAAATGTTTGTCTTGTGATCACAACACCCTGTTGGACCTGAGTAATACGAAGTACTGCAGGTCTAGTTCATTGATGAAACTGATAGTACAGGAGCCTTGGTTGTTGTGCGGATGAGGCCCTCATTCCTTTTACAACCACTGGGGAGGAGGTGCTGGAGGTGGTTTGGAACGGAGCAGAGGGGCGGTAGGCTCGCTGGAATCCATGGTAGTCCCTGCAGGCCTGCTCTTCCGTTGGTACTGCTGCAGTTGGTACTACTGCAGACAAGCTGGATCGCCTTCATCTGCAGCTGACCCAGCACGAGATGAGGAATGTCTGCATGCATGTAGAAACATGGCTGCAGGATAGCATTCAATGCACCACCAATCTCCACTCGGGTGTGCTAATATTATTTTGTGACTGTATGTACTATCAGGACTGTGTACTTTGTGTGACTGTACGTACTGTGCTTTGCACCTTGGTCCCAGAGGAACAATGTACACGTGTATGTTTGAATGACATTAAACGTGAACATGAATTGCCTACCTCGTATGGGTTCCTCCATTTTAAGGTGATTGGAGGAAAATATAGAGGGGGATGTCAGATATGTTGGAATGGTGGGTGTGTAGCGCAGCCTGCCAAGGGTCGTCATAGAGGCAAACGCATTGGAGACATTTAAGAGGTTCTTTGATGGGAACATGGATGAATGAAAACCAGAGGCTATGTGGGAGGGAAGAGTTTGATTGATCTTGGAGTAAATTGACACAACATCTTGAGCTGAAGGGGCTAGACTATGCTCTACTGGTCTATTTTCTATGAAGATGTTGCCACTGAAACACTACAGATATCTCTTAAAAGTAACAATGATAAGCTGCCACTAAACAATGGCATTAAACAATCTGAATCTTAAATGTACACTCAGTGGCCACTTTATTAGGTATATCTCATTAATGCAAATATGTAATTAGATAATCATGTGGCAGCATGATGTGTAAGAGCCTACAAACAGGGTGAAGAGGTTCAGTTGTTCAGACCAAACATCAGAACGAGGAAGAAATATGATCTAATTGACTTTATGGAATGATTGTTGGTCCCAGTAGGGGTGGTTTGGGTATCTCAGGAACTGCTGATCTCCTGGGATTTTCGCACGCATCAATCTCTAGAGTTTACAAAGAATGGTATGAAAAAACAAAAAAAAACACGCAGTGAGCAACAATTCTGTGGGTGCAGACATCAGAGAACAATTGCCAGACTGGTTCAAGCTGACAGGAAGGCAACAGTACCTCAAATAATCACGTGTTACAACAGTGGTGTGCAGAAGAACATCTCTGAACACACAGCATGTCAAACCTTAAAGTGGATTGGCTACAGCAGCAAACAACCACACCAAGTTCCACTCCTATGACTAAAAGTGCCGCTGAGTATATAGTTACATTTTAATGTTTCTTCTGATGCTTTATTCAAACATGCTGAATAGCTGAAGTAACCTTACTTTGCAAAAAGAGAGCAAATTAATTTAATATTGAAAGTTCTCCATCAATCACAATACCTTTTTGGTTTTTCTTTTGCTGAGGCTATTGGCTGCTTATGACCCAGCTGGTGGCGTAGCTGCATCAGTGCTGGACTTCGGGACAAAAGATTCCGAGTTCAAATCCAGCCGGCTCCCCTGCACGCTTTCCATTTGTGAGAGCTGGTGATCTCCTTGGAAACTCACCTGGCAGAAGGCAGTGGCAAACCACTGCTGTAACTTACCTCGTACAGGGCTCCCCACTATGGAGGGAAATCATCTGCAACTGGAGAAACTCCGGATGTGACGTACCTTTCCAGTGGCTGCTTGGATGAACACTGGAGACCATTCGTGAAGTTTCTACTGGGCAAGTCTTTGGACTGAAATTCCTCAGAATGAATAATTGAATCGGTTTTGAAGAAAGTTTTTTTAATTCGCCAGTGTAATTTGTAACAAAGAATATCATCCTTTGACTCAAAGTCCAGCAAGTGAACTAACTTGTTTACTGGATTTACACCTATAACCGAGTGAGAATTAAAATTGTGAACGAAAAGCAAGTGCCAGGAACTGGTCGAAGAAGACTAATGCCATCCTAATTTACTTTAGCAAATCACTGTTGTAAAGTGCTTATGCAGACAAAATTACAAAGCAAAAATTGCTGCACATAAGCTGAATTGGTATAATACAATTTCTTTAAACTCCACGTAATATAATTTTAGAATCTGGGTTGTAATGAAAGTATACTTGATTATTCCAAACAGGATCCCACCGCTACCTCCATCTCTGAAGGCGAGTGTGACATCCAAGAGGGCGAGACTGTGGCAATGAATTACAAGCCATCCCCACTGCAGATGAAAATTGGTGAGTTACAATGACTGAATCTAATACTCTGGTTTTATTACGAGGAAATTGTTGGTTACTTTCATGTTAACATTCAGGATCAAACTGTCCTTTTCATTTAATACTGAATTTGATTTTAGCTTCAATTCACTTATTGGTATGTTTTATTGTGACACAGTCTCACTAAAGCTTCATTCCCCTGGGCAATGTAAGCATACATTGCTGTAAAATGGACTGTATCGGAAGAAAAATGTGGATAAATTAAATTTACTGATATTTATCAGCCCTACTAAAATGTAAAGGATATAAAATTAAATGTCTTCCAAGTTAAAATTACAGTTCTCACACACCCTACAGGAAACTTGTGGACAAAATATTGGAGCATTCTTCCAATACAATTAATATACCTGCAGAATTTAAATTGCGTTCAGTTACAATAGCTTGCCTTTCTTAAACTATTCAAACTTCCATTGAATAGTGCTGTACTTGAATTACAATATTGTGGCTCCTTTGAGACTTGGTCTCTAGCTCAGTTGTGCTGGCCTGCCAATCCTGTATTCTGGAACATCACCAGCATTCCTGATCATGTGGCTCTGGCAGCCTGTTCCCCACTAAATTTTGCAGTTGATGATGATGATAGGCATCCACTAGTCTCATGAGACCATGGATTTGCGCCTTGGAAGGTTTCCAGGGCACAGGCCTGGGCAAGGTTGTATGGAAGACCAGCAGTTGCCCATGCTGCAAGTTTCCCCTCTCCACGACACCGATGTTGTCCAAGGGAAGGGCATTAGGACCCATACAGCTTGGCACCGGTGTCGTCGCAGAGCAATGTGTGGTTAAGTGCCTTGCTCAAGGACACACACGCTGCCTCAGCCAAGGCTCGAACTAGCGACCTTCAGATCACTAGATGAACGCCTTAACCACTTGGCCACGCGCCAACACAAATTCTGCATTTATCATAATAGAAGCAACGTACAAATTTTCTGCTTGTCTCTCATGTTTCCATCAGAGCTCAGCCACTGTTCGCGGAAGTTGATCATTGCCTGATTTAGGCATGAACTTAGTTTTCACTGTTAGTACAATTCATGAGTGTGGATTTGGTTATTTTTGTCTATCAGAACATTGTTATTTTCTTCCAACATGAGAGAACTTCATGATAAGAGAGTCTGAAACTGTAAATAATAGCATTAACTATTTAACTGCTTAGCTAGATCTTTTGAATCTTAATATTTACTTAAAATTCATTAATTTTTAATATTATGGAATGTGGGTGCTTGTACTTCTAAGTTTCTGTACTCCTAAGAATAGTTTTATTTTGCATGCGGTATTGACTGAGGAAAGGAATGTGGATTCTAGGAAGCAGAGCATGGAAATATAGGAGGACCAAGGAGCCCAAGTAGGATTGATCTAACTGTTTGGCCATGCTGTACACACTACCTGCTCAGGTTTTTATTCATTTTCCACTGACCAGACCAGCCTAAATTGCCTTAAAATATTATAGGCTGCAAGCTTGAATTGCTGCATGACTTCTTGAGAAGATACTTTGATGTTAGTGTTGGGCAGAGAGTTACAAGACTTGGATGCTGTGATAGCGAAGGAGCAATAATAACCCCACTAATTCCCCCGACTATGACAACCTTAAGGAACTAATATCAGTATTATTTCACCTTGTATTTTTCAAAAAAATATTTCACTTTGGTGGAGATTAGTTATTATATTCAGTTATCTTTAAGTAAAGTAATCATCTTTGTAAACCTAATCTTTCTGTCTCACTCCCTTCCAGCTTCAAATTTTTGTTTTGACAATCCACTTTCAATTTTGTTTTGTCAGTGATATTTTTAAACATGAACGAAGTGAGAAAACTTTTAACTTTTGAGTTTAAAAATGTATTTTAAAAATATATGTAAATACTCATTACTTACTGCTCGTTACACTGCTGGCTTTTAGAGCAGCAATGAAGTCCTCCATATCTGTCTGTCCTTGGCCACTCAGATGTAGAGGGATTCTTTATTGCTGTTTCCTTAACAATTTTGTTTTACCAGTCAGGGTTGTTGGCTCTGAGCTGAACCCCCAAATCTGGAGGACCAGTACCCCACTCTTACTTTGGCCTCTAACTTTTCGCTTGTTTGCCATGGATGACCCTACCAAGAGGCAAAGCATAAAGGCCGGACTTCAGACAACATGCAGTTGCAAGATATAGTTTGTGAACCCTTTGTAATTACCTGGTTTTCTGCATTAATTACTCATTAAAATATGGTCTGATCTTCATCTAAGCCACACAGTAATAGATGAACACAATCTGCCTAAACTAATAACACACGAACTATTGCACTTTTCATGTCTTTGTTGAACACATTGTTCAATCATTCACAATCCAGGCTGTAAAAAGTACGTGAAGCCTTCTATTTAATAACTGGTTGAGCACCAGACATTTCCTGTAGCTGTTGATCAGACTTGCACAACGGCAAAGAGAAATTTTAGACCATTCCTCCATACAAAGCTGTTTCAGTTCATCAATATTTCTGGGGACCTTGCATGGTTAAGGATTAGACTCTGACTTGGCCATTCCAAAACACAGATTTTCTTTTAAACCATTCTGTTGTGATTTACTCAAACATGAGGAAATCTGCAGATGCTGGAATTTCAAGCAACACACATAAAAATTACTGGTGAATGCAGCAGGCCAGGCAGCATCTATATGAAGACGTTTCAGGCTGAGACCCTTCGCCAGGCATGGAGTCAGTAGAAATAAGGCAAACAAGTAGTGAGGTCATGGAACCTATACAAATTGAAGAGGAGGTGGTGCTTGCTATCTTGAGGCAAATCTGAGTAGATAAATCCCCAGGACCTGACCGGGTATTCCCTTGGACCTAGAAGGAGACTAGTGTTGAAATTGCAGGGGCCCTGGCAGATATATTTAAAATGTCGGTATCCATGGGTGAAGTGCTGGAGGATTGGAGTATAGCTCATGTTGTTCCCTTGTTTAAAAAAAGGCTTAAAAAGTAATCCAGGAAATTATAGGCCAGTAAGTTTGACATCGGTAGTAGGTAAATTATTGGAAGGAGTACTAAGAGATAGGATCTACAAGTACTTGGATAGACAGGGACTTATTAGGGAGAGTCAGCATAGCTTTGTGCGTGGTAGGTCATGTTTAACAAATATATTAGAGTTTTTCGAGGAGGTTACCAGGAAAGTGGATGTAGGGAAGGCAGCGGATGTTGTCTATATGGACTTCAGTAAGGCCTTTTACAAGGTCCCGCATGGGAGGTTAGTTAGGAAGATTTAGTCGGTCGGTATACATGGTGAGGTAGTAAATTGGATTAGACTTTGGCTCAATGGGAGAAGCCAGAGAGTCGTAGTGGAGGATTGCTTCTCCGAGTGGAGGTCTGTGACTAGTGGTGTGCCACAGGGATCAGTGCTGGGTTTATTGTTATTTGTCATCTGTATCAATGATCTGGATCATAATGTGGTAAATTGGATCAGCAAATTTGCTGATGATGCAAAGATTGGAGGTGTAATGGACAGTGAAGAAGGTTTTCAAAGCTTGTAGAGGCATTTGGACCAGCTGAAAAAATGAGCTGAAAAATGGCAGATGGAGTTTAATACAGACAAGTGTGAGATATTGCACTTTGGAAGGACAAACCAAGTTGGAACATACAAGGTAAATGGTAGGGCACCGAGGAGTGCAGTAGAACAGAGGGATCTGGGAATACAGATACTAAATTCCCTAAAAGTGGTGTCACAGGTAGATAGCGTCGTAAAGAAAGCTTTTGGTACATTGGCCTTTATAAATCAAAGTATTGAGTATGAGAGTTGGAATGTTAGGGTGAGGTTGTATAAGGCATTGGTGAGGCCGATTCTGGAGTATTGTGTTCAGTTTTGGTCACCTAATTACAGGAAGGATATTAATTAGGTTGAAAGAGTGCAGAGAAGGTTTACAAGGATGTTGCCGGGACTTGAGAAACTGAGTTACAGAGAAAGGTTGAATAGGTTAGGACTTTATTCCCTGGAGCGTAAAAGAATGAGGGGAGATTTGATAGAGGTATATAAAATTATGATGGGTATAGATAGAGTGAATGCAAGCAGGCTTTTTCCACGGAGGCTAGGGGAGGAAAAAAAAACCAGAGGACATGGGTTAAGGGTGAAGGGGGAAAAGTTTAAAGGGAACATTAGTGGGGGCGGCTTCACACACAGAGTGGTGGGAGTGTGGAATGAGCTGCCAGATGAAGTGGTAAATGTGGGCTCACTTTTAACATTTAAGAAAAACTTGGACAGGGACATGGATGGGAGGTGTATGGAGGGATATGGTCCAGGTGCAGGTCAGTTGGACGAGGCAGAAAATGGTTTGGCACAGCCAAGAAGGGCCAAAAGGCCTGTTTCTGTGCCGAAATGTTTGAATGGAACATCCAGGTGGTCTTTTGCAAACTTGAGACGTGCATCAATAGAACATAGAAATAAAAAGCCTACAGCACAATACAGGCCCTTTGGCCCACAATGCTGTGCCGAACATGTACTTACTTTAGAAATTACCTCGGGTTATCCATAGCCCTCTATTTTTCTAAGCTCCATATACCTATCCAGGAGCCTCTTAAAAGACCCTTTTATCTTGCTTTTTAAGAGAGCAATGGTTTCCTCCATGGTATCCTTCCGTAAACACTGTTCTTGTTCAGTGCTTTTCTTATAGTGGTCACCAGTGACTTTAGCAAGTTCTGGAGATCTCTGCACGTCTTGTGCTGTTTCCCTTGGGTTCTTTTTCACCTCCTTCAGCACTGCACTTTGTGCTCTTGGCATGATCTTTGCAGGATGCCCTCTTTTAGGGAAAGTGGCAATGGTACTAAATTTCCTCCATTTGTAGACAGTTTCTCTTACTGTGGACTAAACACTCAGGTCTTTAGAAATGCTTTTGTAGCCTTTTCTAGCTTCATGCATCTCTATAATTCTTCTAAGGTCCTCTGAAAGTTGTTTTGATCGAGGCATGGTGCATATAAACAGATCTTTCTTGAGAAGAGCCGGCTGTCAGTAACCTGATTTTGTGTGGCCTTTTTATAAGGCAGGGGCCCTTTACAATCCACACCTCCAATCCCATCTCATTGACTGGAACGCCTGACTTCAAATAGTTTTTGTAGAAGGCATTACCCGGGAGGTTCACATACTGTTTTGAATTTAGATTCTGATTGTTTCAATGGTGTACTCAGTAACAAAGAGAAGTACGATTGTTTGTTCTTTTTTAGGCAGATTGTGTTTGTTTGTTATTGTCACTTCGGTGAAGATCAGACCACATTTTATGCATAACTAATGCAGAAAACCAGGCAACTGCAAAGGGTTTCCAAACATTTTTCTTGCAACCGTAGCTTTCCCAAGTCATTGGGGCACACAAGCCTCCAAACCGCAACAAGGTTGTCCTCATTAGATGTGGTTTTCCTTTTCTCTTAAATTGTACTTGTCTGTTTAAATAGCTGTTTCAGTACATTAGTTAACTGACAATATTGCTGAAGTGTACATTTGGCAGAGTAAAGTAGAGTTTTCCGTCTGGGAAGCAGATGTACTCAGGAGCTACAGATAATGCGGAAATCGGTATCTTTAGTTCTGGTGAAGATAAACTCTTATCCCTGATTTTAAAATATCATCTGAATCATCAGCTATCTTCTGCTGGCAGAAAGCACATCCAGTACTGAGATGGCTACAGTGATGTAGTCTATATGATTCCCTGTGGGAGTTTCAGCCTTAAAATGGATGACCTTTTCATTATTTACTTTCACTTCTCGGGAACTTGGTGTCATATGTTTCAGGTCAACGTATTTATGCCATTTTTTAAGCTTCAAGTGCACATCCTTCCAAATAGTCTCTGGTACAAGCTTGTCCATTTTCTCCTGTGTACTGATATTTGTTTAAAACAGCCATAGAGTCATCGAACAAAGAAACAGATGCTTTTGGCCCACTGAGTTCAGAACAAAAGTCAAGCACCCATTAATCCTGCACTACATTTTGCCCTCCTCTCTCTCCGCAGTAATCCAAACCTCACCATCAAACCTGCTGACAAAGGTGGTGCCGTAGTAGTCTGGCGGACGGACCTCTACCTCACTGAGGCCAAATGGCAGCTCTCTGACACCTCCTCTTATTTACCCCTGGAACAGGACCCCACCAAAAAACATCAAACCATTGTCTCCCGTACAATCACCGCCCTTATCAACTCCGGAGACCTTCCATCCTCAGCCGCTAAACTCATTATTCCCACACCCCGTACCGCTCAGTTTTACCTCCTCCCAAAGATACACAAGCCTGACTGTCCCAGTAGGCCCATAGTTTCTGCCTGCTCCTGTCCAACCGAACTTGTATCTGCCTACCTGGACTCCATTTTGTCACCCATAGTTCAGTCCCTCCCCACCTACATACGCGATACATCTCATGCCCTCCACCTCTTCAATAACTTCCAGTTCCCCGGTCCCAACTGCTTCATTTTTACTATGGATGTCCAATCCTTATACACCTCCATTCCCCATCAAGAAGGCCTCAAAGCCCTCCACTACTTCCTGGATAATAGACCTCACCAGTTCCCCACCACCACTACCCTCCTCCGGTTGGTGGAACTGGTTCTCACACTTAATAACTTCTCTTTTGGCTTTTCCCACTTTCTTCAGACTAAAGGTGTAGCTATGGGAACTCGCATGGGACCCAGCTATGCCTGCCTCTTCGTTGTTTATGTGGAACAGTCTGTGCTCCAAACCTATTCTGGTACTGCTCCCCAACTTTTCCTTCGATACATTGACGACTACATTGGTGCTGCTTCCTGCACCCATGCTGAGCTCGTCAATTTCATTGACTTTACTTCAAACTTCCACCCAGCCCTCAGTTTCACTTGGTCTATCTCTGACACTTCTCTCCCCTTTCTCGATGTCTCGGTCTCCATCTCTGGAGACAGACTGTCCACTGACATCTTCTACAAGCCCACCGACTCTCATAACTACCTCGACTATACCTCTTCCCACCCTGCCACATGCAAAAATGCCATTCCCTATTCCCAGTTCCTCTGTCTCCACTGCATCTGCTCCCAAGGTGAGGCTTTCTGTTCCAGAACATCTCAAATGTCCTCCTCCTTTAAGGATCGTGGTTTCCCTTATACGGTGATCAATGATGCCCTCACCCTCATCTCCTCCATTTCCCGCACTTCGGCCCTCACGCCATCTTCCTGCCACCACAACAGGGACAGAGTTCCCCTTGTCCTCACCTACCACCCCACCCAGCCTCTGGATCCAGCACATTATCCTCCGCTACTTCCGCCACCTTCAACAGGACCCCACCACTAAGCATATCTTTCTCTCTCCACCCCTCTCCGCTTTCCGCAGGGATCGATCCCTCTACGACTCACTTATCTGCACGTCCATCCCCACGGATCTCCCACCCGGCACTTATCCCTGTAAGCGTAAGTGCTACACCTGTCCCTACACCTCCTCTCTTGCCACCATTCAAGGCCCCAAACAGTCCTTCCAGGTGAGCCAACACATCACTTGTGAGTCTGTTGGGGTCATTATTGCATCCGGTGCTCCCAGTGCAGCCTCCTCTACATCGGTGAAACCCGACGCAGACTGGGGGACCGCTTAGTCGAGCACCTCCACTCCGTCCGCCACAGCAGACAGGATCTCCCAGTAGCCACCCACTTCAACTCTGTTTCCCATTCCCATTCAGATATGTTCATACATAGCCTCCTGTACTGCCATGATGAGGCTAAACTCAGGTTGGAGGAGCAACACCTCATATACCATCTAGGTAGTCTCCAGCCCCTTGGTATGAACATAGAATTCTCCAACTTCCAGTAATTCCCTCCCCCTCCCTTCCTCTATCCCTATTTCGCATCACCTCCCTCATAGTTCCACCCCCTTCTACTATTGTTCTCCTGCCAATCACCTCCTTGCTTCCCCTCCCCCACCCCTTTGTCTTAAAAATTACTGTTTTTTTTCAACTACCAGCATTCTTCAAACCCTCCCCAAAGTTGTTCTTTCAGTCCTGACGAAGGGTTTCGGCCCGAAACGTTGACTAATCTTTTCAACTGATGCTGACTGACCTGCTGAGTTCCTCCAGCGCATTGTGAGTGTTCCTTTGACAACAGCATCTGCAGATTATTTTGTGTCTACACTTTCTTATTTTCCCATCAACTTCGCTCAAGTTCTACCACTTCTTTACCCATGAAGGGGACAATTTGCAATAGGCAATTAATCCCTTAACTCAAACACCCAGGGAAACCCCAAGTGCTCACTGAGACAAAACTAGAAGTTTGGCTTGAATGCAGGTCACTGGGGCTGTGAGATGACACTTCTTTTAGTTACAATACTCTACTGCCATTTATACAAATGTACAAGAACGAATCAATAAGAGTAATACACATAAAAGTTGCTGGTGAACGCAGCAGGCCAGGCAGCATCTCTAGGAAGTGGTGCAGTCGACGTTTCAGGCCGAGACCCTTCGTCAGGACTAACTGAAGGAAGAGTGAGTAAGGGATTTGAAAGTTGGAGGGGGAGGGGGAGATCCAAAATGATAGGAGAAGACAGGAGAGGGAGGGATGGAGCCAAGAGCTGGACAGGTGATTGGCAAAAGGGATACGAGAGGGACAGAGGGAGAAAAAGGAGAAAGAGAGAAAGAATGTGTGAGGGAGATGTCTTTTTTTAAAGAAAGGGTCTTCCCTTCCTCCACCATCAACTCTGCTCTTAAATGCATCTCCCGCCACCCCACTAGCAACAGGGTTCCCCTGGTCCTCACCTACCACCCCACCAGCCTCCGGGTCCAACATATTATTAACTTCCGCCACCTCCAACGGGATCCCACCACTAAGCACATCTTTCCCTCCCCCCCCCCGCATTCCGCAGGGATTGCTCCCTACACGACTCATTTGTCCATTCGTCCCCCCCATCCCTCCCCACTGATCTCCCTCCTGGCACTTATCCGTGTAAGCGGAACAAGTGCTACACATGCCCTTACACTTCCTCCCTTGCCACCATTCAGGGCCCCAAACAGTCCTTCCAGGTGAGGCAACACTTCACCTGTGAGTCGGCTGGGGTGATATACTGCGTCCAGTGCTCCCGATGTGGCCTTTTATATATTGGCGAGACCCGACGCAGACTGGGAGACCGCTTTACTGAACACCTATGCTCTGTCCGCTAGAGAAAGCAGGATCTCCCAGTGGCCACACATTTTAATTCCACATCCCATTCCCATTCTGGCATGTCTATCCACGGCCTCCTCTACTATAAAGATGAAGCCACACTCAGGTTGGAGGAACAACACCTTATATTCCGTCTGGGTAGCCTCCAACCTGATGGCATGAACAGCGACTTCTCTAACTTCTGCTAATGCCCCACCTCCCCCTCGTACCCCATCTGTTACTTATTTTTATACACACATTCTTTCTCTCACTTTCTTTCTCCCTCTGAATATACCCCTTGCCCATCCTCTGGGTCCCCCCCCCCACCGTGTCTTTCTTCCCAGACCTCCTGTCCCATGATCCTCTCATATCCCTTTTGCCTATCACCTGTCCAGCTCTTGGCTCTATCTCTCCCCCTCCTGTCTTCTCCTATCATTTTGGATCTCCCCCTCCCCCTCCAACTTTCAAATCTCTTACTCACTCTTCCTTCAGTTAGTCCTGACGAAGGGTCTCGGCCTGAAACGTCGACTGCATCTCTTCCTAGAGATGCGGCCTGGCCAGCTGCGTTCACCAGCAACTTTTATGTGTGTTGCTTGAATTTCCAGCATCTGCGGAATTCCTGTTGTTTGCAATAAGAGTAATCAAGTGTTACAAATTGATACTTGTATACAACATGTTGGAGTCAATTGTTAAGGATGAGGTGATGGAGTTCTTGGTGACACAGGACGAGGTAGTACAAAGTCAGCATGGTTTCCTTCAGGAAAAATCCTGCCTGACAAACCTGTTAGAATTCTTTGAGGAGATTACAAGTAGGATAGATAAACAGGATGCAGTGGATGTTGTATATTTGGACTTTCAGAAGGCCTTTGACAAGTTGCCACACATGGGCTCTTAACTTGATAAGCAGCCTCACGCTATTACAGGAAAGTTACTAGCTGATTGGTAGGAGGCCACAAGTGGGAATAAGAGGATCCTTTTCTGGTTGGCTGCCATGGACTAGTGATGTTACACAGGGGTCAGTTTTGGGACCACTTCTTTTTCTGTATATAAGTGATTTAGATGATGGAATAGATGGCTTTGTTGCCAAGTCTGCAGATGATATGAAGATTGGTGGAGAGGCCAGTAGTGTTGAGGAAACAGCTAGGATGCAGAAGGTTCACAAGGATGATTCCAGGAAAGAAAGGGTTATCATACAGGGAATGTTTGATGGCTCTGGGTCTGTACTTACTGGAATTCAGAAGGATGGTGGGTGGGGGGATCTCATTGAAACCTTTTGAACGTTCAAAGGCCTAGACAGAGTAGATGTGGAAAGGATGTTTCCCATGGTAGGGGAGTCTAGCACAAGAGGGCATATCCTCAGGATAGAGGGGCGCCCTTTCAAAACAGATGCAGAGAAATTTCTTTAGCCAAAGGGTGGTGAATTTGTGGAATTTGTTGCCACAAGCCGCTGTGGAGGCTAGGTTGTTGGGTGTATTTAAAGCAGAGATTGATAGGTTCTTGACTGGACATAGCATCAAAGGTTACAGGGAGAAGGCCAGGAACTAGGGTTGAGGAGGAGATAGGGAAAAAAGGGGATCAGCATGATTGAATGGCAGAACAGACTTGATGGGCCAAATGGCCTAATTCTGTTCCTATGTCTTATGGTCTATAAGCAATTGTTTTGAGAATGGGTTGCCACAGTAGTGTGGCGGTTAGTGCAACACTATTGCAGCTCATGGCATTGGAGTTTGGAGTTCAATTCCAGCATCTTCTGTAAGAAAGTTTGTACATTCTTCCCATGAGCTCTTGGTGCTCCAGTTTCCTCCCACAGTTCAAAGACTTAAGTTAATTGGACATTGTAAATTGGACACTGTGATTAGGATACTGTGAAATAGGTGGGTTGTTGGGCCTGCAGCTTATTGGGCCAGAAGGGCCTTTTCTACACTGTATCTCTAAATAAATAAAATTATAAAAAAGTCAGTAATGAAATGGAATTTTATTGTTTTGATAGGAGGTAGTCTGCTACTGTCTCGCAAGCTCAGTCATATGGATGCAATCTTGTGGGAATGGTATTGTACTCCTTTAATGAATATTTAGGAATGAAAAATAGCCCCATTGTCTATATTTTTAAAACAATTCATGATGCAGAGATCTGCAATTAGAACTGCAGTTCTTTTATGTTTGTTAATGGATGGGTCTTCATCCAGGTGGCCTTCCCACATGCAATTCTGCCTGCTCCATACTAAAATATAACTCTTACTCTGGCACGTTCTGGAATTTGGTGCTGGCATAGCAGATTTATCACATTAATAGATTTACAAGATTACTGGATGTTATTCCAAGTAATCCTTCTTCACACTTTTTTCCTATTCACAAGATATTACAAGGTAATATATCAAATTCTCCAGCAAATGTAAGTTTCAAAAGTGGATGGGAATGGAGGTCTCAGTGAGCTAGATGCTTATTCTTTGGGATTTCCAAACAGTTGGATAGTGGATTTTTACTGCACAACTATTGGGGATATTCAGGTGTAAATAAATAAATAAATCTGTATGAAATATGAAATGCCAGTCAAAGAATAAGTATTTAATATGTCTATTTACAGAGAAACAAAGAGAGCTAGCCAGGAAAGGCTCATTGAAGAATGGTAATGTTGGAAGCCCTGTCAACCAGCAACCAAAAAAGAATAATGTGATGGCACGGACAAGGTGAGTATTTAGTATTAATATAACTTTTAGAGCTTCAAGAATATTTGAATGATGAATCATCTTTTCATAAATTACTGTGATAATTTGTGATGTGACTTTTTCATAAATGAGCAGATGTTGATAAAGAATGGTTCTAAGATCAACCCATATTATACAGATTAATTTCAAAAAAAGAACCATTAGCAATTAGAATCAGGAGTAGGTCACTGAGCCATAAGATATAGAAGCAGAATAAGGCCATTTGGCTCATCGAGTCTGCTCCACCATTTCATCATGGCTCATCAATTTCCCACTCAGCCCCAATCTCCTGCCTTCTCCCCGTAACCCTTCATGTATTGACTAATCAAGAATCTGTCAACCTCTGCCATAAATATAACCAATGACTTGGCCTCCACAGCCGCCTGTAGCAACAAATTCCACAGATTCACTACTTTCTGGCCAAAGAATTTTCTCCTCATCTCTATTCAGAATGAATGTCCCTCTATTCAGAATGAATGTCCCTCTATTCCGAGGCAGTGTCCTCTGATCTTAGACTCCCCCACCACAGGAAACATCGTGTCCACAGCCGTTCATGCCTTCTGTGCCATTCAGTCTGAATAGAAAGAAAAAAATGTATTTTATCTAAGTTTCATTTTAATATTGTTCAGTACTTATTGTAATGTGTGAAAAGACAGATCCACAAAACACAGTCAAATATTCACAAGCATATGCAGTACATGTTTATAAAACTAGGTGTCATACTTTTATCAGCTTTGTTTTGGATTTTTTAATCATAAATCTTAAGTTAGTTTTGAACTTTCCAAATGCAAATCCAGAACTCGGTTTGTACCATCTCTTACCCTTTAGTGGTTTTCAGGACCTCCCTAATTTTAACTTTCATTAAACTCTCCAGCCTGTTATGTAAGGAAACCTTAAAGTTCCTTAACCTGGTTAACCATGTATTGAATTAGTCTTGAAGCTTTATAGCATAATGTTTATAAATTTAAAAATTGTACATAGAAATTGCAAAATAGAAATTAAGTTCTTGCAACACACATCAAAGTTGCTGGTTTATTGTGTGCTATTCCAATTGTACTGCAACGTATTATGACTTGATTATTTATGGAATAATTGTGTAATTGCCATTAGCATTAGATGTTTATAAATGTTCTTGCTGTGCAATACCTATAATACAAGAGTACTACAATAGTGATTGTAATATCGCTTGCTGTTTCTTTGATCTGTCACAAGGTGAAAATCTGCCTTATATGAAGGTCCGCTATTAAGCCATTTTATTTTACAACAGCTAACTAGCAAAAGCAGCTATTTATATTAGACATAGCAATTAAGGACATTCCCAGAAAGGTAAGAATGTGACTGCCGAATTTAGAACCCTCTGGATAATGAGGTAAAAAGGGAAGTTTGTATTTGATACTGACATTTTAATGTAGTAGAATGCCAGGAAGAGTGTCAGAAGTACAGGAATGAAGTTTTAAACATACAAAACTAAAGTAGGGTGGGAAAATATGTGTAGAATAAATTAAAAGAAAATATGATGTTTTATCACTATTTAAGGAGCATGCATTTGAGTCAAGTCAGTGATGTGAAGGAGCCAAAGAACTTTGGAGTAACACCCACAAATTCCTGAAGGGAGAGGGCAGGTCAAGAAACTGGTTAATAAAGCAGGCTAGGTACTTCCCTTTGTTAGTCCATCACAGAATTTGGGATCCTGAAGTTTATCTCAGAAATATGTGAAAGTCGAATCCCAGCTTGAGTATTGCCAATAGTTTTGATCATCATAAAACTGAAAAGATGTGATTGCACTAGAAATGTGCTCAAAGAAATTTCCAAGGAAGTTCCCAGTACTGGGGGGGAACGAATAAGCTGGAATTGTGGTTATCCAGACAGAAGTAGACTTAATTGAGGTATATAAAACTATGCAGAGCCAAGATGACAGGACCTAATCCCATTGGCAAAGGTGTCAAAAACAAAAGGTCTTAGTCCTAAACTAATCAGGCAAGACAGCATTAATGGAAAAGAGTACAGTCGACATTTTGGACTGAGACTCTTCAGCAGGACTAGAGAGAAAAGATGAATATATTTAAAAGGTGGGGGAAGGATAATCACAAGGAGATGGGTGAAACTGGGAGGCGGGTTGAGCATAGGTGCTCGGTGAAGCAGTCTCCCAATCTATGTTGGGTCTCGCTGATAAACAGGAGACCACATCAGACACAGTATATGACTCCAACAGACTCACAGGTGAGGTGTTACCTCACCTGGAAGGACTATTTAGGGCCCTGAATGGTAGAGAGGGAGGAGTTGTAGGGGCAAGTGTAGCACTTGTTCTGCTTGCAAGGTTAGGTGCCAGGAGAGAGATCAGTGGGGGGAGGGAGGGGAATGAATGGACAAGAGAGTCCATAACTTCTGCTATCTCCAAAATAGGATCCTGCCACCAAGCACATTTTTCCCATCCCCCCACCCATTTTCTGCTTTCCGCAAGGATTGCTCCCTATGTGACTCCTTTGTCCATTCAATCCATCCCTCCCCACTGATCTCCCTCCTAGCACTTGTCCTTGCATGCAGAACAAGTGCTACAGCTGCCCCTATGTCTCCTCCTCCGCTACCATTCAGGGCCCTAAACAGTCCTTCCAGCTGAGGCAGCACTTTGCCTGTGAGTCAGTTGGGGTCATATACTGTGTCCGGTGCTCCTGGTGTGGCTTCCTATGTATCGGTGAGACCCGACATAGATTGGGAGACCGCTTCACCGAGCACCAAAGCTCCATCTGCCAGAAGAAGTGTGGTCTCCCAGTGCCCATCCATATAATTTCACTTCCCATTCCCATTCCGATATGTCTATCCATGGCCTCCTCTACAGTCACGATGAGCCCTCACTCAGGTTGGAGGAACAACATCTTGTATTCCATCTGGGTAGTCTCCAACCTGATGGCATGAATATCAATTTCTAGAACTTCCAGTAATGCGCCCCACTCCCCTTCACCATTACCCATCCCCTTCTTCCTCTCTCACGGTATCTCCTTGTTTGCCTATCTCCTCCCTCTGGTGCTCCCTGCCCCCCCCATTTCTTTCTTCCATGGCCTTCTGGCCTCCCCTATTAGATTCCATTCCCCCCCCAGCCCTGTATCTCTTTCACTAATCAACTTCCCAGCTCTTTACTTTGCCCCTCCCGGTTTCACCTATCTCTTTGTGTTTCTCCCTCCCCCTCACTTTTTAAATCTACTCCTCCTCTTTCTTTTCTCCAGTCCTGCTGAAGGGTTTTGGCCCAAAGTGTGGACTGTATTCTTTTTCATAGATGCTGCCTGGCCTGCTGAGTTCCTCCAGCATTTTGTATGTATTGCTTGGATTTCCAGCATCTGCAGATTTTGTCTTGTTAGTCTGAAACTAACAGAAGGATTAGAGAAGGATCAGGGATTTTTTTTTCCACCCAGAGGATAGTAGCAGGCTGGAACTTGCTACCAAAATGGCTAGGTAGAAACAAACTCTTATCATGCCTGAATGGTAATTAGTTGTGTATTCTATGAGCTGTGCCCTGAAAAGCTATAATAGACTAAGTTTTGGAAGTTGGGTGAGGATGGATTATTCTTTCTAAGTAGTTGTAGGTATGGTGGTCAAAATGTCCTCCTGTATCATGACTTCAGTTCTGTATTTTAAACAGACTTAAAGTGTTTCCAGCATTTATTTCTATAAAATGCAATGGTTTTCCAATGAAATCGGGAAGGACAAGTGGCTGCATGAATGTCAAACTTTGGATTATATGTTAAAACTGGAATAAAACAGCTGAATAAAATAGGATATATGTTTTTTTAAATTAAGAGTTTATACCTACTAATTTGTGATTTTTGGCAGGTTGGTTGTACCAAATAAAGGATATTCTTCCCTAGACCAAAGCCCAGATGAAAAACCTTTGGTTGCTCTGGACACTGATAGGTATGTTATATTCGATTATATTGAAGCTCAATGACTGTGAATGACCAGAGACTGTATTTCCAAGTCAGGATAATGTGTGACTTGGAAAGGAACCTGCATCTTACTCCCAGGCACCCTTTGCTCTTCTTGGTTTTAAGTTGTGGGTAATTATATTCATGAAATTCATACTTCAATACTAAAATTCTTTGCATGCTGTGTTAATTGCAAACCTATTTTTAGAATGAGTTTTAAATGTTCCCTCAATAAATATGAACATTTCATCCTGGCTCTTTAAACAAAATTAATTTATCTTCATAAAGCAGTCTCTTTACTAAAATTCAGATGCTTTTGTCACTTGAGCATCTATTTTATGTGTTTTTTTTAAAAATAGATTTCATGTACTGATTGCTTTTACCAAATTGGTCCCTGTGTAACATTTTTGCCCTGAACATAAGATCCTGAAGGACCATGTACTGTATATCTAAGGTAAGACTTTCAAAGACTTGCATTTTGAAAAATTAAGCTTTGCCTACTTCTATGTAATTGCAGTGATGATGACTTTGATGTGTCACGGTACTCGTCGTCAGGCTATTCTTCAGCTGAGGTGAGTTATTTGTAATGACAAATTATTTGATTAAAGAGTAAATGCTAAAGTAAGTAATTAGTAATGTGTTCTGCTGAATTATGTGCTCACGGTTATGTGTTTAATTGTTTTGAATCTGTCGTCAGATTTTATTACATATGGTCCATTTGTACTGTATGCTGCTACTGCTTGCATAATATCCATGTTCAAACATCAGTCTCTAGTCATTGTTGATTTATTCACTGAACCATATATAAATCAACCTGCTCTGCTGGCCCATACTACCCTTGGACAATAAAGGTCTACTTCCCATATCTGCCAGTTAAAGCAGATGAAACTTTGTCTCTTTTAGTGTGCAATTGCAAACAAGGTACAAAGCTCATTGGGCAGCGGTGGTTGAGCCCCACATCTAAGAAAGGATGTGCTGGCATTGGAGAAGATACAGAGGAGGTTTGCGAGAATGATTCCGGAAATGAAAGGATTAATGTATGAGGAGCATTTGATGACTCTTGGCCTGTGCTTGCTGGAGTTTAGAGAAATGAGTGAAATCTCATTGGAACCTACTGAATAGATAAAGTGGACATACAGAGAATGTTTCCATTAGTGGGAGAGCCTAGCACCAGAGGGCACAGCCTCAGAATAGGACATTCCTTTAGAACAGCAATGAGGCGGAATTTCTTTAGGAGGAGGAATCTGTGGAATTCATTGCCACAGATGTCGATGGGGGCCAAGTCACTGGGTATATTTAAAATAGTACTTAATTAGTATGGACATCAAAGATTATGGAGAGGAGGCAGGAGAATGGGATTGAGAAAGAGAATAAATCAACGTTGATCAACTGGCAGACCAGAACTGATGGGCTGAAGGCTTAATTCTGCTCCTATGTCTTAGAGTCTCCTGTAAGCCTCAAATTGTGAACTTTAACAGCCCACACCTCAAAGCATTGAGGAGATAACATCAGCGCTGAATTAATTGATCATCCTTGTTCACTGGGATGATGTAAACCAAATGTGAGCATGCACTCCTAGTCCATTCTCCTCAGCACTGACTCTACTTGCAGATAGTCAGCTCCAATGGACTAGTTATGCCTAACATCAACTTTTGAAGTACTCATGTTATTCCAAACTCTACTTTGGCAACAGATCACCATGAACTCAAAGCCTCTTCAAAGCAAGTGTAAGATCCACACTGATTCTTGAAAATCCCTAGCCCATGACCATTCATATTGGAGATGGAACATCCAGAATGGCATAGTGAGTCGTGAACCGTGAGCCTATTCTTCAGGAACAGCCAGAACCCAAGTGTAAAAAGTAGAAGTGTACCACCTCCCAAAGCAGCCACTCACCCCATCAAGCATGTCATATCTCTCGGTGGCAGAGTTTATGGATTCTAGCAACGCACATCAAAGTTGCTGGTGAACGCAGCAGGCCAGGCAGCATCTCTAGGAAGAGGTACAGTTGACGTTTCAGGCCGAGACCATGTGCTTGGTGATAGGATCCCATTGGAGGTGGCGAAAGTTTCAGAGAATTATGAGCTGGATGCAGAAGCTGTTGGGATGGTAGGTGAGGACGACAGACACTATACTAGGATGGCGGGAGGATGGGCTAAGAGCAGATGTGCATGAAATGGAAGAGCTATCCAAGTGCTTATACATTTCCCAGTCAGTTACCCAGATGTAGGATATCTATTCTATTCACCACAACTCTGGCTTGATTCTACAACCTGCAGACTCACTTTCAAGGTCTCTCTACAGTTTGTTCTCATTAAATTTTTTTTATAGTTTGCCTTTTGCACATTGCTTGTTAATCATTGCTTATGTTTTTTTCATAATTCTATTTTTTTCTGTAAATGCCTGCAAGAAAATGAATCTCAATTTAGTATGTGGTAACATATATGTACTTCGATAGCAAATTTTACTTTAACTTCGTAATAGTCTGGCAAAGCAGTGTTTTGAAGCACTTGTGGTAGACAAATTTAGTATGTCTGGAAAATAAATAGGGATCCTATTAAAATACATTGAACACTATGAGTGTGTATGAGATCAAACCTGTGACAATTTTGAACCTATGCTGAATAATGTTCTTTATGCATGATCATCAAATGGGATGCATCATAGATCAAAATAGTTCAAACGATATTTGAATAATTTAAGATGTGCTGAAATGTCTACCTCATCTACAGTTTTCTTAGAAATTTACTCTTCAATTTTTCTCCACCTTTTCTTGATCCTACCTCATTTTTTACTGGTGTGAAGTCAGTTCATCTAGTTCAGGTGAAAACTTGTAGCTAATGACTTAAACAATAGGCAGACTAATCCATCAATGGTACTGTATTCTTGTACATTTTTCCGAGCTAGATACAAGAAGTTTAATTTGGAGAGTCCAAAATTAATTTCATGTATGTCTCATGTAACAAGATATTACTGGAAATTTAAATGAACAGAGCTCCCATATATCACCACTAAATTAACTTTATCTTCAGATAAAATATTTATTAACAAAACTGTACACAACAGCACTGTACTAAGTTCTTCAAGAAAAATCTGCTTGCTGTATAAATGTATGCATAAATAGAAATCATAGCTAAATGATTGATTTGCATGGTTTGAGTGTCATCTGCAAGTAGGTGGTTATCCCCTGTTGATCATAATTGACCTCCTGGAGAGACATTTTAAAAGCGTGCGCACACATGGCAGGCGCTGATGCATAACACAACAGTTGCAGGAAGACTGAAGTAAATGAGAATGCTCAGCAAATCGGATGGCATCCATGGGGGGGGGGGAAGAAAGTAAAACTAAGCAGGAAAAAAAGCTAATTATCTGAAATTGTGACAGTTTAGAAATCCTTATTGCTCTTAGTGCTACCATCAAAGGGATACAAGACACTCATAAGAACATAAGAAATAGGAGCAGGAGTAGGCCATCTGGCCCGTCAAGCCTGCTCCACTGTTCAATAAGATCATGGCTGATCTTACCATAACCCTTAATTCCCCTGCTATGCAGAAATCTATCCAACCTTGTCTTAAATATTTTGAAACCAGTTTCTGCACTCCGCTATCACATTTTTGAGTAGACAATGAACGTATGTACACTACTTCACTATTTATGTCTTGTCCACTACTTAATTAATTTAACTTTTTCATATTATACTTTATAGTTTTATTTAGTGCACTGTACTGCTGCCACAAAAAAGCAGATTTCATGGCATATGCCAGTGATAATAAACCTGATTCTGATTACTTGCAAACATTGAATGTTGCAATGAGTCCTGATGACAGCAACTAGCCAAAATAGATATGAGATATTTTTCTATGACTTAGTGTCACGTTAAGGACCAGGACAGCTTTCAAAAAGAATGTTCCATCAATATTGGAGACGGTGAGAAAAGTCAAGATCATGCATGTACCACAAAGCATTAAATGTGAATTTGTTATGATGATTACAATGTTCAAAGAATTGAAGAATAGGTTTATTATACATAGTGAGATACAGTGAAAAACCTTGTCTTGCATACTGTTCATACAGACCAGGTCATTACATAGTGAATTGAGACAGAACAAGTTATAACAGCAACAGTGCAGAATAAAGTGTAACAACTACAGAGATAGTTCAGTGCAGGTAAACAAAGCTCAAGAAATTGGGTTTAAAATATCTGGTGAAAGCCAAATGTGAGATGAGGAATTTATTTTATATACTTTGCATTGTGATCCACTCTGCTCTACCTGAAGATTTATTGAAATACTTGAAAATGAAAAGATTGGAAACTGGGGATTGGAGAAAAAAAGAATGAAACAAACTGGGGAATAATGTGCTATCTAGCCACTTCTATTGTAAAATGATATGCGTTAAAAATTGTACAAAAGTCTCAGTCTCTTGATAAGAATCAAGTGATCTGAAAATCAAGTACTACAAAGAAAAATATCATGATTAAGTACATTTTAACACTACAGTATCCAATGGGAATGGGAAAGCTTTCTAATGGGAAATAGTGAGCTAGTTCTTTATTTCTTCAAAAAATTGAATTTTCCTTTGAAAATAAGGTTTCCATGAGCACAGGTTTAATTTCAATTTTGGGTTGGTGCATGGGTTTTACTTTATTAGGTAAGTAAGTGCCATCATGTTATGGGAATCTCTGCATAAACAGCATTTCTGGTCATTCTTGTTTACATAGCTGTATTTTCTGATTGAAGCCTTATTCTCTAATATGCAGCTTATTTGGAGGGAGGCGAATGTTGTCCGCTTGTTCAAAAAAGGTAGTAGGGATAGTCCGGGTAATTATAGACCAGTGAGCCTTATGTCTGTGGTGGGAAAGCTGTTGGAAAAGATTCTTAAAGATAGGATCTGTGGGCATTTAGAGAATCATGGTCTGATCAGGGACAGTCAGCATGGCTTTGTGAAGGGCAGATCGTGTCTAACAAGCCTGATAGAGTTCTTTGAGGAGGTGGCCAGGCATATAGATGAGGGTAGTGCAGTGGATGTGATCTATATGGATTTTAGTAAGGCATTTGACAAGGTTCCACATGGTAGGCTTATTCAGAAAGTCAGAAGACATGGGATCCATCCAGGGAAGTTTGGCCAGGTGGATTCAGAATTGGCTTGCCTGCAGAAAGCAGAGGGTCGTGGTGGAGGGAGTCCATTTGGATTGGAGGGTTGTGACTAGTGGAGTCCCACAAGGATCTGTTCTGGGACCTCTACTTTTCGTGATTTTTATTAACGACCTGGATGTGGGGGTAGAAGGGTGGGTTGGCAGGTTTGCAGACGATGCAAAGGTTGGTGGTGTTGTAGGTAGTGTAGAGGATTGTCAAAGATTGCAGAGAGACATTGATAGGTTGCAGAAGTGGGCTGAGAAGTAGCAGATGGAGTTCAACCTGGAGAAGTGTGAGGTGGTACACTTTGGAAGGACAAACTCCAAGGCAGAGTACAAAGTAAGTGGCAGGGTACTTGGTAGTGTGGAAGAGCAGAGGGATCTGGGGGTACATGTCCACAGATCCCGGAAAGTTGCCTCACAGGTAGATAGCGTAGTTAAGAAAGCTTATGGGGTGTTAGCTTTCATAAGTCGAGGGATAGAGTTTAAGAGTCGCGATGTAATGATGCAGCTCTATAAAACTCTGGTTAGGCCACACTTGGAGTACTGTGTCCATTTCTGGTCGGCTCACTATAGGAAGGATGTGGAAGCATTGGAAAGGGTACAGAGGAGATTTACCAGGATGCTGCCTGGTTTAGAGAGTATGCATTATGATCAGAGATTAAGGGAGCTAGGGCTTTACTCTTTGGAGAGGAGGAGGATGAGAGGAGACGTGATAGAGGTATACAAGATATTAAGAGGAATAGATAGTGGATAGCCAGCACCTCTTCCCCAGGGCACCACTACTCAATACAAGGGGACATGGCTTTAGGGTAAGGGGTGGGAAGGTCAAGGGGGATATTAGAGGAAGTTTTTCACTCAGAGAGTGGTTGGTGCGTGGAATACACTGCCTGAGTCAGTGGTGGAGCAGATACACTAGTGAAATTTAAGAGACTACTAGACAAGTATATGGAGGAATTTAAGGTGGGGGTTCATGTGGGAGGCAGGGTTTGAGGGTCGGCACAACAATGTTGGCCGAAGGGCCTGTACTGTGCAATACTATTCTATGTTCAATAGAGTTTCTGAATGCTCAAAAGTCACTCCTAAGCTCTTGACTGTTTTGTTTCTATAGCAGATTAACCAAGACTTAAATATCCAGCTCCTGAAAGATGGATATCGATTAGATGAAATTCCAGATGATGAAGACTTGGATCTTATTCCCCCCAAATCAGTAAATCCGACCTGCATGTGTTGCCAAGCCACTTCCACCACCTGCAATGTTCAATAATGTGACTGGCACGTTCCACTGTAATCGTAAAACTAACAGCCATTGCTTCCTCCTATGGTAGGACATGCACTTTGTGTCCGTGTTACAAAAAAAAGCAGACCATCATTGTGGCATTCATAAGTGGATGTGAATGCAGTGTTGAATTTGTGTGTAATAGAAGATGACAATTAATCCTACTGCTTGGCAGTGGTTGTATTGTGTAACCCTGATTATTTTTTTCTCCCTGCTTAAGAACGAGGGTGGGGGGAGGGAAGAAATTGAATATTGCTTCAAGCATGAATTTAAAGCTCTGAGTAGAATGGAAAGCAAAATCCAACTGTTCTTGAGTCTACTTAAAGTTTAGCCGTCCGTTATTTGAAGGGTATTACTACTTCCTTACCATTGTACTTGGAGCCAGTGATATCTAACCTAAAATTAGTCAACCATTTTCTTTAAACAATCACATTGCCTCTATTTCAGCTTAATACTTAGAGGTTTATGACTCTTGCATTAACATTTAGAATTTGATAACATTAGCTCATTTGTTGCGGGAAATTTTGAAAACTTACTCAAAGTTTCCAAGCTAAAACCAAAGTACCCATTTTTTTATGGTGTACTCTTAGTTGCATAGATGGGTCTTGGACCATAATTGTATATATTGTTTTGCTTTATTTGAAATCCTCTTCTTAACACATATGAAAAGGTCAAGGTTTCATTTCTGTATATGGGTCATTAATTGTTAGGAAAATCATGCAAGAAAGGTACATCTTTTAGGTTCAGGGTACTTGTTACAGAAAGCACTTTGGTTAGGAGGAAGTTAGAGTGGAATGCAGTGTGCATAATGCTGCTTGAAGGTAACGTGTTCCGACAGCACCTGCCAAATCCACGGCCCCTACCTCTTTAAGGGGCATGGGATTCAAGTGCATGGGGACACTGCCACCTGTACGTGTACATCCATGTCACGCACCACTCTGATTATGGGAAATGTATCACTTTTCCATTATCATTGGGATTAAATCCTGGAACAACCTATCCAGCAGCTTTGTGGGAGTTTCTGCACCACAGGGACTGCAATAGTTCATTAAGGTTACCCAAGGACATAAATGTACAAGGAATAAATGCTATTGCCCAAAACTGAATAATTTTTTAAAAAGGTTTTGGCCTTTCAGTTAAAATTGTCAAGGTAAATTCTGTTGTAAGTGAATAATTTGTTGCAGGTTTACTTGTAAATATCAAAAATGGGTAAAAGTGCAAAAGGCAATGTGTATATATAGGACTAGTGAAATCAAGCTGGGAGTATTTTTAGAATTCTGTATGTAAAGAAAAAAATAGAAGTTACAGGGATGGTTGGTTATAGTAGTAAAAAGATGGTCTGAGCTTTTATCTCTTAGAATTTCGGGAATATTGACTTGAGGAATCTGCTTTAGGGTCTATATTCTGGTAGTTTATAACCAACATTTCATTGATAAAGTAAACTTGCACTAGGCTAGTGAGGTTCTAATCATTGCAGAATATGTTCCCGATGAGGATGAAGTCTTTAACTTAAAGAACCCCCCTGTCTGACTCTTGAGAATGGGTTTGCTGGTAGCTTAATGAGCTGCAAACATAGTTTGGAAGTTGCATTTAGTTAAATGAGAAGGTTCTATTATCAACTAATGTCATTACTCATATTTCATTTGACGAGGCACCTCCCTGACAAAACATAGAAATCCTCCAACAAGCAACAAAGCCAAGGGCTGGACAAGTACAAATGTTTGTAATGACAGCAAATTAAAATCTGACCCCACAAGATGATTTAGTGCTCCGACTATGAAAACATTAGGGACATATTGGGGGGGGGGGCGGGGGTGGAATACCTACCCAGAACTAAAGCATAAGTACGAAAGATTCCTAATGTTAAGAGTTTACAGATTTCATTTAAGTGCAAATATTTCAGTCAGAATATTTGAGCAGAGAGTATAGTCTAAAGCATCTCTCAACAAAAACTCATGGTTGCTAGCCACTTTAATATATTTATGTATAGGTATTTACGTAAAGAAACTAAGCATTAATATATATTTGCCTCTATTTTGGGTGGACCATAATTGGTTTAATAATGTGCTTCTACCCAGCTTAGGTGGATACTAGTACAAAGAGTAATTCACAATGTTTGTTAACACTAGAATAAAGAAACTTTGGTACATTTGTTTATGGTACATGAACCGATACAATTTGTGCAAATTAATAGGTAGTTTAGAGAAGTTGTTTGCATTCTGATTGTTGTCTCCCAGTGCATCAAGTACTGATTATTAATAGATATAGTTCCCTCACCCCACCTTTCCCTTTCAAGATATTTCTGAGAAATGAATTATGCTAATTGTTGTTTCAATATCACAATGTTGTGTTGTGTATGTTCTGGTATGCACGTGTCCTGCGCTAACACTCCATGCAAACAGACTGACTTGTCTAAATGACTTGGTCTTTGCCTTCCAGGCCAATGCTGCTCTTTATTAAAGCTTCTGGTTAACAGAACACCTTATTCCAATAAATGTGATCCTGTTGCACTACGATCATTTTAATATACAATTGTTCACCATGTGTTGGATTTTGGTCTAGTCTTGTGATCTTACTGAAATATCAAAGAATGTCTGAGGAACACATTTTTATCTTGGCAACATAATTTAGACCACTTCAAATTAAACTCGCCTTTTAAAACGTTCTACCTTGTGAAATATAAATGTTGAAAATCTGAAATTAGACTAATTGTGAAAATGTAGATCCTTTTTGTATCCAATTAATAGTTACTGTTTTAGTGTTAAAAGGTCTTGCCCTAAAAGATTACCCCTTTCTCTTTAATAGAAATTGCATCAGAGTGGGGCACTTGAACTCTGGTGCAATCTGGATTCTTTTTAACATTAAACTCATTCTATTGCCTTTTTACATATCCTGTTATTCTTTTCAAATGCATGTCCATTTCCCTAACTATTATCCTCATCAAAACTACGTTGAGACAATTCAAGATTAATACTCTTTGCATGAAAAGAATTTTGATTTTCCTGTCATTCTTTCCATGAGAATCCATCTCTGAGGCCAACTATAACTATACATGTACCATCCCTCAAAGAAGTTCTAATTTTTGTAATTCAACTAAACTTTTACATTTCTAATAAATTTTCAGATTTTGTGGCACTTTTTATAAAGCTAGTGGATTCTACTTCCCCATTGTTTTTGAAATAGGCATTTTCGTTAAATCCTTTTGTTAAAATCAATTAATCATTACAAATTTCTGCTTTTTAGTTCATTCCTCATCCATGCTGTTGCATTACTTTCTAAAATTTTAAAGCCTTTAATACTGAAAGCTTCTACTTTTTCCCCCTTTTGGCAGAGGTTTCATTTTTGCAAGTCTTTTTCAATAAAATAACATTCCTATTAACTGTTTTGGCATGATTCCTTTGAGCTGGCATTACAGAATCAATGGTAAATGACCAAATTGTTAATAGCAACACTGCCGAATTGTATTCTTGTTACCTAGATTCCCACTTTGTCTGTCAGCATGTTTACATTGATACTTGAGTACCAGATCTATTTTCTTACTCCTTTCTACCCTGTTTTCAAAATCCCATGTTCTTGTTTCATATAATTATACAATACTTTTTCAGCTCAATAGCTGTCAGAAGTGAGCTACTTCCTTTCGAGACACATTATTGTCAGTGTTGAAATGGATGCTTTAAGCTATCAATCTTCACTTCAATACTTGAGTGGTAAATTGTGCTTGGATGAATAATCCCACTTTATATTTGGTGCTACTCACAGCTTTCACTGAGATCTATCAAAATATTCTGGTTGGCAACCCAACTACTCCATCGTCCTTAACATCTACTACGTGTATTAGGAGTAATCTACCAATGTCCTACCAATCACATTCATCCATTCACCTCTCTCTCTCTGATGTTGCCAATGAATTAGTATATTGGGAAAAATCTTGCCAATGTCCTACAATCACATTCATTCACTTCTTCTCACTCTCAATGTTGCCAATGAATTAATAATATTATTCTCTATATTTCCTGAATCTTCATCTACTTACCAAGTATCCAGAACTGGATTGGCAATGATTTGTGGGCATTATTATTTATCCAATGGGAGACAACAAGAGCTTATGAAGTACCCAATCTGGCTATAATCTGTCGCCACCTGTTCTATTCACTGGTGGCTCTCACAGTAAAATTGTACCTTGGCCTCATCCCTTTCTCCCCCTTGGAAGCACTTGCTTTACACCTTTCAACTTCATCCATCATTTACACAACTCTAAAATCCTTGTTTATTCCCCCATGGCTTGAGCTTCATGGATGCTTAACTGGATACGCTAATGACCTTTTGCACTAGCCTTTAATTGAGCAGTCGTCTTCACCCTTTGTCCTCCCTCTTGCACTCCCTGCCCAGAAATCCATCTTTCATTGAACTTTTTACACATAGAAGGTTCCCTTATTCTTTGTTATTTAAATGTGTCTTCATGTTGTATTAATGAATATTGACTAAGCATTCTTGAATCACTTGGTTTCAACTTTGACCCACTTTCCAACCCAGAGAGGCACCATCCACTCCCCATCACCAACAACTACACTTTCATTTATTAGCTGCCAACCTACTTAGCCAGTCCTCATTTCCAGAAAAATCTATCTTTTTATTTCTTTTTTAGTTCCCCTCATATCAATGGGCTGCACTGTTGAATGTAATGTGCATCTTATTCAATTTCAAACTGAATTTGTGACCCATTAACACTTGCCATTAGGAAGCAAAGCTTTGTTCTACTCTCGTATGCCAGTCCTAACCCTGCTACTTCTCTGATTACTTGTCTTCTCAATACTTCTGTAAAGGAAGCTCTCATTGATACTTTTACATCTAGCCTTATCCATTCCAGTGTTCTCCTGTCTAGAGCATTGCCTCCATAAACTTCATTTATCCAAAACATTATATTGTCCATTTCCCATCCAAAGTTTTGCGCAGGTATTTACACTATTACCACCGTTGATCCACTAATTACCCTATTTAAAATTTTTGTCCTTGTGTTTTAATCATCCCTGTTGTCATTCCATTTGCTGAGGCCAACAACACTTTTTGTCTGCCCTTTACTTCGTGGATTGTTTCTTAACACTTCTCCCTTTACCCTCTTTAATTCACTATTTGTCTTCCCTTTTTTATGATTTTCTTTAAAATCCAACTATTTGACTAAGCTCTGTCCTAAGATCTCCAGTGGCTTGAAGTTTGTTATTTGACATTCTTACTGAGACATGCCTTTCAGGGCATTATTACAGTTCTGCCACTTTTTTGAAATGTTGTATTCATTGGAAATGGGATATTTTATTTCTTGCGATACACCATTTCTCCAACTACAAAACTTATTTCTGTCTTATATGGTATTCCTGTCTATATAAAAAAAAGTTCATCCCTCATCCTTTGTTCTAATAATAACCTTCTGTACTAGGCATGTTTCTTTCCACTGTTTCTTTTCTTAATAGTTTAACAGTATTCACAAATTAGTTATATCTGCTGCTACATCGCTTCCGTTATCTTTTGCTTCAATTCTTGTTGGCAGCAACTAATTATATGCATTGTGCCTTGGGATATTGACTTTAGATTGAACATTCAAGGAGAAATTTGAAACAAACCAGCTGTCATTTACTCCAGAATTAAATGTTTTAGGATAAAATAGCACTTTTTAATCTACTCCTACAATATTGGAGATGTATGAAGGCCCACATAAAATTCACAGTTTGCAGTAGGTGCTGAAATTGCAAGTACTTTAGTGTGACCCGTGATTTCTATATTTACCAAGGGCCTAATGTGCAAAATATTTAAAAAGAAGTTTAAGTTAACAGAAGGAAGGCTTGTTGTACTTGTCGCAGATTTTAATGCCCAGGACCTTAATTGCTGGTTTAAATCTAATGGGTAAGAATCTTTCAGAACAACTCCACTCCAAAGCATAGTGCCACAGTGTTCCATGCTCTAATTGATAATATTACTATACTCTTTGATATTCAAACTTGCATTTGTTGTACAATGAGTTAATGGCCAATTTTATGGAGTCAGTCTACTTAAAGGATGTGCCAAAATTGAGGCTTGCAGTGTGAAACAAATTTCTCATCAAATTTAAATGCCTCTATGGCGAGCATTGGACTCAGAGTCTGAAATGCTGCAGTTCCAACAGTGTGTGAAAGGAGTTATTGTTGAGGTGTAGATTTTTGCCGTTCACTCTGTTCCCTTTTAAAACACTCGTGAATATGCTGTCTGTTGCTAGAAAATTCTGTTTATTTCAGAGTTTCAGCAGTTTATAATGAATATCTACAAATGTTTAAACAAAAGCCCTTTTGTTTTGGCATTTTACAGAAATCTAACACAGAACAGCCAAGAATCTATGATTATAAATTCTATAAAAAAATTGTAAATAAGTTGTGAAATTTTAAATCCCAGAGAAACAATGATTTGGAAAAGTGAACAGCTCCTTACAAAGTCCTGGAAATTTGGGCTGCTTCTGTGTAAGTGAACTAACCTGAGATTTTTGATCAATAATTTGTCTAACATGCATTTGTCACCCTCCATGACATAAATAAATGAAAATTTATTGCTTATTTTTTGACTAAATTGGAGATTTGTTACAGGTTATGACAGTTTGTGCTAGAGAAATGAATTGGCTGCATCAGAGTATGTTCCCTTTTGAGTTTTCAATTCACTTAAAAAATACCTTTCTATGATAAACCAGTCACAAAAATTAGCCTGACTGTTAACAGCTGCGTGATTTTGCTATTGATAGGACGAGGCAAGAAAACAATTGTATCACTACCATCGTGACTATATTTTTAAAATAGCCTAGTTTCAAAAACTGTTAAATTAAAAATCTGAAGTCTGAGTAGCCTTTGTGTGCATTGTTTGAAGATATGTGGTTAATGTTAATTGAAACATCACAAGTTTAAGCTGTGAATCCCACATATGGTGGCCATAGTTTGTTTACATTTGCTTCAGAATATCCTGTTTGGAAGGGAAGGCATTTGGTTTCTGCTTTCCAAGCACTTTTTGAAAGTTCATCATTGAATTTGCATTAAACTTGTTTTGTTTCTGCAACTAGATGATGCCTTAAATGTTTAGTTCAATATAACTTTTATTTATTATCAAGTGTTATGAAATACAGTAATTTATTTGACTTTTGAAAATAGGAATGTCTATACTTTTTTAACATTTACAATGCAGTATTTGACATGGATCATTGTCATTGTAGTGTAACATATCAATAAAGGTGTACATGTGTAACCTTAGTATAACTGGTTCTTTTATGATGTCTGATTATCTGCAATGTACCTCTGTACTATAATGAAAATTAAACGTGTACAGCTAAATTTGTTCAAAGTAAATTTATTATCAAAGTACTTATGTGACCATATACCACCAATAGGAAATTCAGAAGCAACATTATCTAATGAGTGATGAGAATGTGGAACTTCCTACCAGGGGGAGTAATTCGGTGAATAGAACAGTTTAAGGGAGGTTCAACAGGCATAAGAGGGAAAAGAGTGGGGGAAATCTGAACAATATATTGAGAAGAAGAAAATTAAGCTAGTGTATAAACAGACATGGGATAGTTGAGCAGTGTAAACTGTTCCCAGGTTTATCCTGTGTGAATGTCATAGCATGTGTTGTGGTCTAGGCTTGCTATTGTGATACAGTTCTGGGGCTGGAGTAGTATTGTCACACAGATTGTACAGAGAACACCATCTTTGCACTGCATTTAGCTTTAGATCACCTTAACTTTAAGAGTACATATGTTGTTGATTACAGTTCAGCATAATACCCAATAAGCTCCTCTCCAAACTCTTGGACATTGGCGGTGGAGGGAGGGGTTGGGGAGGGAAGAGATTGTGAGCCTTGTGTCACTGTATCAGAACAACAGTCCAGTTTTTAAAGTCAGCAAGATGGAGCTAGTTGTTAGATCTAAATGAAGTGGACAGCTGAACACAGTCCTGCCCTCATCAATGGAATGAACTTCGAACCTTGAGAACATTGAACTGCTAGAAGTTCCTAGATATCACCACAGTCTCACCTGCTCTGTCCGTAAAGATGTGATCAAGAAAGTGCATAAGTGTATGTGCTTTCCCAGGTTCAAAGTTAAAAGATAGGGTTCAAAGTAAATTTATTATCGAAGTACATACAT
Source organism: Mobula hypostoma (assembly GCF_963921235.1). NCBI lineage: Eukaryota > Metazoa > Chordata > Chondrichthyes > Myliobatiformes > Myliobatidae > Mobula > Mobula hypostoma. Next base: position 24,768,200 of record NC_086099.1, on the reverse strand, counting down.
GTCTCCATATACTACCCTAAGATTTGTTTGTTTTTTGTTTTTTTTTCGCAGGCATTGACAGTAGAATAAAGAAATGCAATAGAATCAATGAAAAGCTACACACAAACACTGACAATCAAAATGCAAAAGGCTGGCATCTCAATTTCCCAAAGATCCTCATGAAAGCTGTTTTACTTTTCCACCGAACAACAGACAATAATGTTTCTTCTGAGATACCTCCCAGTCAATTGATGTCATCACAGGATCCTAAACCTTACTACGAAGCGTAGACCATAAAACACAGGAGCAGAATTAGGCCTTTCAGCCCATTGAATCTGCTCCCCCATTCCATCAAGGCTGATCCCAGATCTCACAAAACTCCATACACTGGCCTTTTTGCCGTTTCCTTTGATTCCCTGACCAATCAGGAAATTATCAACTTCTATTTTAAATATACCCACGGGCTTGGCCTCCACCCCAGTATGTGGCAGAGCATTCCACAGATTCACTACTCTCTGGCTAAGAAAATTCCTCCTCTCTTCTATTCTAAAAGTCACCCCTCAGGTTTGAAGCTGTGCCCTCTAATTCTGGATACCCCCACCATAGGAAACATTCTCTCCACAGCCATTTCTACTTCTTTCAACATTAGTTTCAGTGAGATACCGCCTACCAGCCCCTTTCTCCCACCCCCCCCCAACATCCTTATAAATTCCAGTGAGTACAGGCGCAAAGCTGCCAAACAATTCTCCTCATGTTAACCCCTTCGTTCCCAGAATCATTCTCATGAACTTTTTTTTGCCCATTCTCCTAATTTGTCTACGTCCTGCTGTAATCGCATTGCTTCCTCAGCACCACCTTCCCCTCCGCCCATGTTTGTATCATCCACAAACTTTGCCACAAAGCCAGTGATTCCACAATCTAAATCATTGACAAACAATGTGAAAATACTGATCTCTGAGGAACACCACTCGTCACTGGCAGCCAACCAGAAAAGGCCCCCTTTATTCCCACTCACTGCCTCCTGCCTATCAACCATTCCTCTATCAGTATTTTTCCTGTAATGCCATAGGATTTTATCTTGTTAAGTAGCCTCATGCGTGGCACCTTATCACATGCTTTCTGAAAATCCAAGTAAATGACATCAACGGCCTCTCCTTTGTCCACCCTGCTGGTTACTTCCTCAAAGAACTCTTAACAGATTTGTCAGGCAAGATTTCCCTTTATAGAAACCATGCTGACATTGTCTTATTTTATCATTAGTTTCCAAGTACTCCAAAACTCCAATAGACTCCCAACACTTTTCCAGTCACTGAGTTTAAGCTAACTGGCCTATAATTTCCTTTCTTCTGTCTTCCTCCCTTCTTAAAGAGTGGAGTGACATTTGCAATTTTCCAGTCCTCCTGAACCATGCCAGAACAAAGTGATTCTCAAAAGATCATGACCAATGCATCTGTTATCTCTTCAGCAACCTCTCTCAGGACTCTGGGATGTAATCTTTCAGGTCCAGGTGACTTATCCACCCAAGACCTTTCAGTATGCCTAACACTTTATCCTTTGTTATAGGAATAATACTCACTCCTCCTCCCTGACACTCACGGAACTCTGGCACACTGCTAGTGTCTTCCACAGTAAAGACTGATGCAAAGTAGTCATTAAGTTCATCTTCTGTTTCTTTGACCCCATTACAACCTCAGTAGCATCATTTTTCCAGTGGTCCAATATTAACTGTAACTTCACTTTTACTCCTTATATAACTGAAAAAAAATTCTAGTATCCTGCTTTATATTATTGTCCAGTTCGTCCTCATATTTCACCTTTTCCCTTATAGCATAAATCTGTGATCCTTGGAGCTTTGGTTCATAGTTATAGAGCAGTACAGCACAGAAACAGGTCCCTCTACCCATCTAGTCAATACTGGCTTGGCCTGCCTAATCCCACATATCTGCACCTGGTTCATACCCCTCCATATCTCATCCATGTACCTATCCAAACTTAACTCTTACAACTGAACCTTCATTGGCAACTCATTCCACATTCTCACTGCCCCCTGAGTGAAGACGTTGCCCCCTCAGATCCTCAGATATTTTACTTTTCATCTGGCTTATGATAGGCTCACCTCATCTCAGTGGGGAAAAAGCCTGCTTTCATTTACCCTGTCTATTTCCCTCATAATTTTGTATACCTTTATCAAATCTCCCCTCCATCTCCTGTGCTCCTGTGAATAAAGTCCTAACCTATTCAGCCTTTCTTTATAACTCAGGTATTGAGACTTTAGCGTCTATTACCATTACCCATTCTGAAAATGGAGATAAGTCTTGTGATTTGGCCCCTCAGATCCATTTAGTGACCATATAAAATAATTTTAAAATATTGGAGCTGAAAATGTTGATGTTCATTTGTGGAATTTGTTACCACAGGCAGCTGTGGAGACCAGGTCATTGGGTGTACTTAAGGCAGAGATTGATCGGTTCTTGATTGGACTCGACATCAAAGGTTATGGGGAGAAGGCCGGGGAATGGGATTGAGGAGTGGAAAAAGGGATCAGCTATGATTGAATGGCAGAGTAGACTCAATGGCCCAAATGGCCTAATTCTGCTCTTATGTCTTATGGTCTTCTGGACTTAATTTGGACTCGACTTAACTTTTTCTTCCTATCATGTGTCCTGGTATAAATGTGAGGATACACCTGCCTGTGATCTTGTCAATTGATTCTGAACGTGGCAAGGTTTGTAGGAGGTCACTAATTTCAATATGCCCACTTGCCCCAAAGAACTAAAACACAAGGAAAGGCACATTGAACCCATTCTTATGCTGACTTGTTTTGGCTCCCTTTGTAAAGATAGGGTAAACATTTGAAGTATTTTTTTTAACAAATTCATGTGGATCTCATTCCAGCTTTTTTATAGGTCATTGGACAAAGAACAGTTCTTTGAAGCATTGCATCTCAGAAACTGATAAAAGATCAAATGTCTACATCTACCTGCTTCCTTTTCACTTCCAAGTTCACCTTCAAAATCTGTTATCAGCAGCCATGTATGCACTTTATTTTTATTGAAAGGAACAGTGCAGAGCAGGACCTTCTGTCCCTTCGAGCCGTGCATCAGCAACCACCAACTTAACCCTAGCCTGATAACAGAACAATTTACAATGACTGACTCACCGTCTAACTGGTATGTCTTTGGACTGTGGGAGGAAACCAGAGCACCCAGAGCAAACCACTGGGAGGACATATAAATTCCTTGCAAATGATGTCAGAATTGAGCTCCGAACTCCGACGTCCTGAGCTGTAATTGCATCAAGCTGACTGCTATGCTACAATGATACCTTGTTACTACTATAAGTCCCCAGAAATCTCATTGTGGGCTTTCAAGTTTTTCTTTAAGATGCAAATTGCAAACAGATTGGGAAATCACTCATACAAGCTGTGATAGCCATATTGAAGCTGAATTTTATAATGCCAAATTAAATTGAAAATTACCTTAAGATTTGAAATTCTTGATTAAAATAATGCATTATGTATCTCACTACACACACAAAATGCTGGTGGAACGCAGCATTTTGTGGACTGTACTTCTTCCTATAGATGCTGCCTGGCCTGCTTCGTTCCACCAGCATTTTGTGTGTGTTGCTTGAATTTCCAGTATCTGCAGATTTTCTCGTGTTTATGTATCTTACTGATGATTTTTTTAATTATAAAATGCTCTCTTGGATCTAAATTGAAAGCCAGCACTAAGCAGTCGGATTCAATTTTCTTTGTATATTGTAATGGTAGTGAGATTGTTAATTTTCATCATATCCATGTCGGCATTGACCTTCAGAATTAAACAATCTTAATTGTGGTAAAAATACCACGCTTGTGATGGCTGGTCTGAGTTCAGTGACAAGGCACAGTATAAAGACGGAGTAAAGAGAGCTTTATTCACCATCAAGCTGCAGTACTTCTAACCTGGGAAAATCCTTCCCTCAGGGTACGGGAAATCCAAAGCTAGATGACACTGATTTAGGGTGAGACTGGAAGATTTAAAAGGGCATGAGGGGCAGCTTTTTTTTTCACAAAGAGGATGGTGAATATTTGTAACAAGCTTTCAGAGGAAGTGATACAGAGGTACTTGGATAGATACATGGAGGGGTGAGGCTGAGAGGGTTCGGGGCCAAACGCTAGAAATTGGGACTATCTGAATGGTCACTGGTGAACATGGACTAGATCCAATGGGACTGACTGGAACCACACTGTTTTGCTCTGTGACACTAAGCAATTTTCCTTCATTCAATCAAGTTACTTAAAAAATCTAGCATTTTAGGACAATTTTTTTTTAAGCTGAGCACTGGATTCACCCTAACCTTTGTATTTTCCTAACTGGCTCTACCAATTGAAAACTTTTGAGAAAATTTAGCTGAGTTTTCAAACAACTGTTTTCAAACTGCCCATATTTGCCTATGGACAGGTATGGTAGATCCGCATTCTGTGCAGAGATAATTCAAAGATACAATAAAGCAAGTTACAGTAATTACTTGTAAGCCTGGATTTTGGATTCATGAAAATGAATTTTAAGAACTATTGGTTATCAAATAAATTCGCATTATTTTTATGATAGGATGGATTTTGGTGACAGTAACATCACTTGTTGCTATTGCATAAGCTTGAAAAGATCTTACATATAAAACTCTTAAGGACATAGGAGCAGAAATAGGCCATTTGTGGCAATGAATGCCATAGATTCACCACCCTACGGCTAAAGAAATTCCTCCTCATCTCTGTTCTAAAGGGAAGTCTTCTATTCTGAGGCTGTGCCCTTAGTCCTAAACTCCCCCACTATAGTAACCATCCTCTGTACATCCACTCGACCTAATATTTGGTAGGTTTCAATGAGATACCCCTTATCCTTCAGAACTGCAGCAAGTACAGGCCTAGATACATCGAGCGCTCCTCAAATGTTGACCCTGTTGTTCGTGGGATCATCCTTGTAAATCTCCTTTCGACCCTCTCGAAGGCCAGCACATCCTTTCTTACATAAGGGGCCCAAAATAGCTCACAATACTCCAAGTGCTGTTTGCCCAATGCCTTATGAAGCCTCAGCATTTACATTCTTGCTTTTATATTCTGGTCCTCTTGAAATGAATGTCAACATTGCATTTGTCTTCCTTACATGGAAGTTAATGTCTAAGGAAACCTGCATGATGACTCCCAAATCCCTTTGCACCCGATATCTGAATTTGAACCCCATTAGAAAATAATCTACACCTTTTTACCTTCTACCAAACTTCATGACCATGCTGTGTACATACATCTATTGATGCTTCTGGACACATCTTCAGTGATGTTCCTGGAATCATCGGATATTTTGGGTCTTTCAACATCATACAACCTCCTCCAGGTGACCCAGCTGGGGCTGATCAGACCCCAGCTTGTGTCCAGATGGCTAGCTACTTATGACTCCATGGCTCCCCTCTTTTGAGCCACAACCATCTTGAGGCCCTCTCTGCCGCATCGGTGGTACTGCGGATGGCTCTCCTCTTCCTCTCTCCCTCGATGCCCAAAATGCTGAAGGCCCTAACTAAAGAACGGGCTATGAATCCCCTACAACCAACCTCCACTGGGAGACACCTTGCTCTCCATCCAGCCTGCTGACAGTTGCTGACCAGTCCTGCGTACTTGGAGAGCTTCCTTTCAAAGGTCTCTTCCAAGCTATCTTCCCATGGGACTGTCAGCTCCAGCAGCACCACTTGCTTAGTAGACTCAGACACTAGGACAATGTCTGGTCGCAGGGTGGTGGCTGCGATATGGTTGGGGAACTTCAGCTGCCCTTCGAGGTCCACCAACGGCTGCCAGTCCCTTGCAGAGGTCAGTATACCTGCAGATGTTCTTTTGGCAGGTATTGGCTGCTCCCCAGCTCTGACAAAGGCAATGGTCTGCTTGGAGGGTCGGGACCGTTTTGCCCACTCAACTCCTGCGCTGATGGCTTCATCGATGGTCTTCAGGACCTGATCATACCTCCACCTGTACCGTCCCTCACCAAGTGCCCTTGCACAGCCGCTGAGGATGTGCTCCAGGGTTCCTCGCTTGGAGCACAGTGGGCACGCAGGCGACTCTGCCTTGCCCCATGTGTGCAGGTTTGATGGGCTTGGAAGCACATCGTATACTGCCTGGATGAGAAATTGGATGCGGTGTGGTTCGGCTTTCCAAAGATCAGCCCAGGTCACTTTCCTCTCAACCGCATTCTCCCATCTTGTCCAAGCTCCCTATTGCTTCATTCCCACCGCCTTGCAGGCTCTCATCTCCTCCACTACTGCCCTCACCTCCTCCTGAACTAGATGACGCCTTTCCTTCCCTCTGGTGACCATTTGGGGAGTTGGAAAGGATCCTAGCCCAGCTCGGCCTCGTGTGACCACTCCCACCAGCCTCCTGTGATGCAGCCTCGCCTCTGCCTCCTGAACAGCTTCCTCTGCCCTCCACTTCTTGCCAGTACTTACTTGGATCCCTGCTCTACCCACCTTCGGGTCACTTGAGTCCCTATACTGTAGCACTTCTCTGGCTCTTGTTACCTTGAATTCTTCCTCCAAGGATTTGAAGGGTAGTTGCAGTTTGTTGTGGTGTCCATAGAGTGCGATGCTGCTCAGGCTCTTTGGCAGCCCCAGCCATCTCCTGAGGTGGTTGCTAACCCTCCTCTCTAAGGTTTCGACTGTCGAGATCGGAACTGCATAGACGAGGAGGGCCCACAGGATTCTGGGAAGAATGCCATGCTGATACACCCAGGCTTTAAACTTCCAAGGTAGGCCAGACTTGTCCACAGATTTCAGCCAGCCATCCAACTCGGTGCAGGTTGCCTGAATGGATGTTGTGTCCCTTAAAGAGCTGTCAAAAACTTTGCCTAAGCTCTTTACTGGCTTTTCTGTGATGGTTGGGATGGCTGTGCCTGCGATGCTGAACCGGAACTTGTTCTCCACCTTCCCTTTCCTCAGCACCATCGATCTTGATTTGGCAGGTTTGAAACGCATCCGGGCCCACTCCACCAGCTTTTCGAGCCCTTGCAGAATCCTCCGGCAGCCTGGGACTGATTCTGTGGTGACTGTGAGGTCATCCATGAATGCCCTGATAGGTGGTTGCCGTTGAGCGGATTTCATTCTGGCCCTCTGCACTCTGGTTCAGCAGACTTAGTGAGCATGTTCGTGGCTAGGGAGAACAGTGTCACTGAGATAGTGCACCCTGTGATGATGCCGATCTCCACCTTGTGCCAGGCTGATGTAATTGCTCCTGAAGAGACCCTCATCCTGAAGTTGCTGTAATAATCAGTGATAAGGCCTCTGATTCTGCTGGGGACGTGATATTTGGTCAGTCTGAGCTGCACCAGCTTGTGCAGAATGGAGCCATATGCATTTGCCAGGTCGAGCCACAACACTGACAGGTTGTCCTTGTTCTCTCTGGTCTCCCTGATGAGCTGTGTCACCACACCGATGTGCTCCAGACAGCCCGGCATCCCTGAAATGCCACCCTTCTGGACTGATGTATCAATATAGGTGTTCTTTGCTAGGTAGGTGCACAACCGGTTGGAAACGGCACTGAAGAAGATCTTCGCCTCGACACACAGCAGGGAGATGACGCGAAACTGATCTATCTGGGTGACGTTTCCCTCCTTCAGGATCCACACCCCTTCAGCCACTCTCCACTGTTCTGGGATCTTCCCCCTTCTCCAGAAGATTCTCAGGATCTTCCACAGACGCAGCAGGAGTTTGGGGCAGCTCTTGTACACTTTGTACGAGGTGTTGCTTGGTCCTGGAGCCGAGCTTGCCCTTGCTTTGCGGACGACCTCTCTGACTTCCTTTAGTTGCAGCTCTGACATGTCCAGTTCAGGTGGGTCTATTAGGATGTCACACTCTCCCAACTCCTGCTCTCTTTCAGGATCATTATATATCTTCTTCAGATGTTGGTCTATGTCTTCCTGCGAACAGGCCAGTTTCCCACTGCGCTTCTCCCCCAGCAACTCCTTGGTGAACTTGAAGGGGTTGGCGATAAAGGCAGCACGTTTTCGAGCCCTTTCACGACGCCGCCTCCAATGCCACTCTGCCCGGCGGAGGACCCTGATCTTCTTTCGTAGTATGCACATCAGCTGGGCCAAGCCAATGCGCTCCTCTTCTCCTGCCTCCTTATTTTGGGACTTCAGCACTTTCATCTCCTGCCTGATGTTGTGGATCCTCAATGCTCTTTGGTTCTTCGAGTAAGATGTTTTGGAGCCTTCCTTCTTCTCTTCTCCGAACCGTTCAGCTGCGATACTGACAATAATTGTTGTCATGGCTTGCAGCTTCCTATCAACCCCTCCCTTCGCCGTTGCCTCCAGAATTTGGTTAACATCTTCATCAAACTGCTTCCACAGTGAAGTCATGTTAGCTGCAGGCCATTTGATCTGCCTCCTGTTAGACTTCATGTTTGAGGGATTAGTTTGCAACACTTGGAGATTCCGGGCACTATGGGGTGACTCCGGGCCTGGCCCCTCCTTCGTCTCACCAGATTGGACACCTGCGCGTTGTGCTGCTTCTGCTCCCGCCAAACACTTCATCCTCGCTTGGTGGATCTTCAAGCCGCGATCGTTCTTGCAGATTTTGCCACATTCACACTGCTTCCTCATCGTCGTTTGTTCATTGCCTGGGTCTGATGTCATTGTGTCCATCCGACTGGGGTGCTCATCCTCCCCCCCCCCTCGGGCACCCCGGGGGTATCTTTTCCTTAGATTCTTTGTGGCTTTTGTGGGGGTCCTCCTCTCAGAGGACGCAGATTGGGTTGCCAGCCCGTTCTGCCCTGGTTGCTGTCTCTCCGGGCTGTCACTGACTCTCCAGTCGTCACCACTCTTTTACAATATTACGTCTGCCACTTTGCACGTTCTTCTAAACTAAGTCCTTCTACAGGCTATCTGCTTCCTCAACTCTACCTGCCCTGCACACATCTTTGTATCTTCTGCAAGGGTGGCTGCAAAGCCATCAATTCTGACATTCCATTGGTGCCAGATGAGGTGGTTTGAGTATCTCAGAAACTGCTGATCTAGTGGGATTTCAATGCACAACAGTCTCAAATAACCACCTGTTATAACAGTGGTGTACAGAAGAGTATCCCTGAATGCACCAAATGTTATATAACCATATAACAATTACAGCATGGAAACAGGCAATCTCGGCCCTTCTAGTCCGTGCCGAACTCTTACCTATCCTAGTCCCACTGACCTGCACTCAGCCCATAACCCTCCATTCCTTTCCTGACCATATATCTATCCAATTTAACTTTAAACGACAACATAGAACCTGCCTCAACCACTTCTGCTGGAAGCTAATTCCACACAGCTACCACTCTCTGAGTGAAGAAGTTCCCCCTCATCATACCCCTAAACTTTTGTCCTCTAATTCTCAGCCCATGTCCTCTTGTTTGAATCTTCCCCACTCTCAATGGAAAAAGTCTAACCACGTCAACTCTATCAATCCCCCTCAGAATTTTAAACACCTCTATCAAGTCCCCCCTCAACCTTCTACGCTCCAAAGAATAAAGACCCAACTTGTTCAACCTTTCTCTGTAACTTAGGAGATGAAACCCAGGCAACATTTTAGTAAACCTACTCTCTCAATTTTATTGACATCTTTTCTATAATTTGGTGACCAGAACTGTACACAATACTCCAGATTTGGCCTTGCCAATGCCTTATACAATTCAACATTACATCCCAACTCCTATACTCAATGCACTGATTAATAAAGGCCAGCAAATCAAAAGCTTTCTTCACCACCCTATCCACATGAGATTCCATCTTCAGGGAACTATGCACCATTATTCCTAGATCCCTCTGTTCTAAAGCATTCTTTAATGCCCTACCATTTACCATGTATGTCCTAATTTGATTAGTTCTACCAAAATGTAGCACCTCACAAATGTTGAATCTTGAAATGGCTGAGATACAGCACCACAAACATGCACTCAGTGAGGTATGTATATATGTGTGTGGGGGTATGTGTATGTATATATATCCCAGAATTAACTAAATAGGAACCTGTCACTCCAGACTGACAATATAACTCGGAAGCCGCAGTTCTGAGTTCTTTGTGGGAGCAGTGATGGCTACTGAGTTGAATTTCTGGGAAACTCTGTCCCAAAATGTATCGATCAAATGGCTATTTTACCAGAGACTCACTCATTAAAAGGCCATAACAACAGAGATTCATTAAGTTAGCAGCTGAAGCCCAAGATTATTCATAAGGCAGTCATCTTTGCAAATGTTTAGTGACTGGGAGGATACAGCCCTGGTGTTTTATTAACCAGTAAGCTACAACTCCTGGATTTCGGGAACCAAGTAGATGCAACCCTGGAGTGTTAGCCAGGGTTTCATTAACTGGAAAGTCCTGGGCCTGGAACTCTAATAATTGTGAAGTTCCCAGTCCCTGAGTTTCACAAACAAACTGGCTGCGGTCCCTGAGTTTTATCAACAGGGAAGCTACAGCCCTGGAGTTTTCTGAACTGAGCAGATGCTGCCTCTGAGCTCATTAGCGGAAAGCCATGGCTTCAGATGTTCAGTCATCAGATGTTGCAAACAGAGTAAACTGAATGCATGGCTGCCACAGATGAAGTTAGAGGATGTTGAGATAAGTAAGAGAGAATGGTTGAAGGAACGTGGTGGTCTTAAAATGATATAGAGCTGGAGAACGATCTAAGACAAGAACGAGGCAAGAAAGAGGATTTGTGCTTAAAGGTAAGATTCTTAAATGCTTGCTATCATTGTCCACCTCTTTTTGGATGTTTGGTTTGCTAATCTATCGTGCATCTAAAATACCACCACCACAACTACTGCTGATTATTTCACAATTTAAAACATTTCCTTAATAGTTCTAGTGGGATTTAATCCTAAATTGGGCAGTGAACGCAATAATGATTTCAAAAGAATATCAATTCAACAATGAAATACATCAGCTCATCTTAATCCCTTAATTTCCTCAGGCTATTTTTACCTAGATCAATGCCACATCTGTTCGATCCGCTGAGGATTTTACATAATTAATGAGCTGTCTTAGTAAAAAAAAATTGAAATTGGTTTATTATTGACACATGTACCAAGGTACGGTGAAAACTTTGTTTGGCATGCCATCCATGCATGTAATTTCAAAGCAAAAATACATTGAGGTAATACATGCTATGTATTTATTACATCAATAATATTTGAGTAATATTGTAAATATATTGTTTGATTAAGCATTCTTTTTCTACATAATGCATCGTGGGTTATATGTAAAAGCATGTGAATGACATATGTTATCACATCACCATGTGGTGCACACATACCTTGCTTAAAGTAAAAAACTCAGCTAGACATGCTCCCAGCTCCCTCATTGTTTCCTTTGAATTAGTTTTAATGTTTTGTAACTATGAAACATACAAGTAGTGGCAAGAAAATTTAAAAAAAGAACATGAGATGACCAGATACTTGTTGAAGTGCAGAGAGACATTTGAGTTAGAGAAAAAAGCAGCAAAATGGTTGAGTTAAAAAAAGCATAGCAGATTTTCCCTCTTTTAGAGCAGCACATTTACTCCTCAAAAGTAAAGATGTTCGAGTTAAATAAGGCAGTAAACAAAAGAATTCATGGGTTCATAACCATTGAGCACTGGGTGATAATAATGATAAAGAAAAAGAGCAGAAATAGTTGGCTACATTTGAAAGATAGACATGTTCAACTGCACAATGGATAACTAGATTTTATATACTGATCAAATTGAACAATATTTTGAAGCAAATGAAATACCCAATCTGGTGAGTGCATTTGATTTAAAGGCATATAGTTTTTTATAAGCAAATGAGCTGAAAAGGGATTTACTGATATTGAGGATGTAATGCAAGAATATTTGGAACCATGGTTGATTGCAAACCCCTTTAATTTCATAAGTGGAATCAAACGGTAAGGGGGTTCATTTGAGCATATGTGGCTGAATTGAAGCGATTGCCTGAAGATCATCAGTTCAATGATGGGCTTAATGATGCAATGAGAGGTGGTTTAGTTTGTGGAATCTTACGAAAAAATGGCTCTTAATTGAAGTGCAACTCACATTTAAAAGAGCAGTTGAAATTGCTTTGTCAATGGAAACAGCAGCCAGAGAGGCAAGTGAGTTGCAGTCAAGAATGAAAGTGAGCATGAACAAAATGGCAATGTCTAAACAGAAACCGGCCTGGCTGAACAAATTCTGTTACCGTTGAGGCAGGAGTTTACATACATCAGACTAATGTAAGCTTAAAGGCAAAACTTATAGAAAATACAATAAAGTAGGAAACATACAAAATGCATGTTGGGGAGAATATAAGCCTACAAGACATAGGAGCAGAATTAGGTCAATTGGCCCATTGAGACCGCTCCATCATTCAATCATGGCTTATCCTTATCTCCCTCTTCTCAGTCCCACTCCCCGGCCTTCTCCCCATAACCGCTGATGCCATGTCCAATCAAGAACCTATCAAGCTGTGCCTTAAATATACCCGATGACCTGGTCTCCACAGCTGTCTGTAGTAATAAATTCCACAAATTCACCATCCTTTGGCTAAAAAAAAATTTCTCTGCATCTCTGTTTTAAATGGGAGCCCCATCTAACCTGAGGCTGTGCCCTCTTGTCCTAGACTCCCCCACCATGGGATACATCCTTTCTACGTCAACTATCTCTAGGCCATTCAACATTTGAAAGGTTTTAGTGAGAGCCCCCCCTCATCTTTCTAAATTCCAGACAGTATAGAATCAGAGATATCAAACATTCCTCGTATGATAACCCTTTTATTCCCGGAATCATCCTTGTGAACCTCCTCTGAACCCTCTCCAATGCCAGCACATCTTTTCGAAGATGAAGAGCACAAAACTGTTCATAATTCTCAAGATGAGGCCACATCAGCGCCTTAGAAAACCTCAGCATCACATCTCCACTCTTGTAGTCTAGTCCTCTTGAAATGAATGCTAAAATTGCACTTCCCTTCCTCACCGCCAACTCTACCTGCAAGTTAACCTTTAGGTTGTTCTGTACAAGGATTCCCAAGTCCCTTTGCATCTCAGATCATTGGATTTTCTCTTCATTTAAAAAACAATCTGCATCTTCATTTCTATGACCAAAGTGCAAGACCATGCATTTTCCAACATTGAATATCAATTGCCATTTTCTTGCTCATTCTACTAATCTGTCTAAGTCCTTCTGCAGCCTACCTGTTTCCTCCACCAATCTTTGTATCATCTGCAAACTTGGCAACAAAGTCATCTATTCCATCATCTAAATCATTGATATACAGCATAAAAAGAAGTGGTCCCAAAAGCAACCCCTGCAGAACACAACTAGTCACTGACAGCTAACCAGAAAAGGATCCTTTTTCATTACCACTCACTTCATCCTACCAATTAGCCAATACTCTAAACATACCAGCAACTTTCTTGTAATACCATAGGCTCTTAACTTGATAAGCAGTCTCATGTATGTGGAGGAACTACCACACGGAACATCCGCCCAAGCATACAGGATTGACCTCTGGCAACAATCAGAAGCCAGAACCCCACCAAACAATACAGTACAAGACCCCACAGAAATGTTACCAGACGGGACACTGCTTTACAGACGGAAGCGGTGCACTCTCAACAGAGCGAGAGCGGGAGTTTGTAGGACGGGAGACAATATGGTGAAATGGGGTTTAAAGACCAGCGGATCCTGTGAGTGTGGCGAAAGGGTGCAGAACATTGAATATGTTCTGTGCAACTGCCCACTCTCACCTGATTTAGCTGATACTGACCTGCTCAACATCAACCAAACAACACTAGAGTGGCTGGCTGTCTGGTGTGACAAGCTATGATGATGAAAGGCCTTCTGAAAGCCCAAATATATAACATCCCCTTTAGCTATCCTACTTTTAATCTCCTGAAAAAATTCCAACAAGTTCATCAGGCAAGATTTTCTTAAAGAAACGGTGCTGACTTTGTCCAATCTTGTCCTGTGTCACCAAGTACTCCATTATCTTATCTTTAACAATTGACTCCAACATCTTTCCAACTGCTGAGGTCGGGCTAACTGTCTATAATTTCCATTCTGCTGCCTTCCTTCTTTCTTAAAGAGTGGAGTGACAGGGTCCAATGATTTTTGTAAGGTCATTGCTAATGCCTCCATAATCTCTACCACTACGTCTTTCAGAACCCTGGGGTGCATTTCATCTGGCCCGGGTGACATATGTACCCTTAGGACTTTCAGCTTATTGAGCACCTTCTCCCTGGTAATAGTAACTGGACTCACTTCTCTTCCCTCCCACCCTTCAACCTCTGGCACACTGCTACTGTCCTCCACAGTGAAGAGTGATGCAAAATACTCATTTAGTTCATCTGCCATCTCCTTGTCCCTCGTTATTAGTTTTCCGGCCTCATTTTCCAGCGGTCCCATATCCACTCTCATCACTCTTTTACTTTTTACATACTTGAAAAAACTTTTACTATCCATTTAGCTCCTAATGACTCTTTCAGTTGCTCTCTGTAGAGTTTTAAAAGATTCCCAATCCTCCACCTTCCCATTAACTTTTGCTTTGTTGTTGGCCCTCTCTTTTGCTTTTACATTAGCTTTGACTTTCTTTCTCAGCCATGGTTGTACTATTTTGCTATTTGAGTATTTCTTTGTTTTTGGAGTACATCTATCCTGCACCTTCCTCATTTTCCCAGAAACTCACGCAACTGCTGCTCTGCTGTCATCCCCACCAGCATCTCCCTCCAAATCACTTTGGCCAACTCCTCTCTCATACCACCGTAATTTCCTTTACTCCACTGAAAAACTTCTACATCAGACTTCACTTTCTCTCTATTAAATTTCAAATTGAACTCAGTCATATTGTGATCACTGCCTCCTAGGGTTCTTTTACCTTAAAGCTCCCTAATCACCTTTGTTTCATTATATAATACCCAATCCAGCATAGCTGATCCCCTGGTAGGCTCAATGACAAAATGCTCTAAAAAGACATCTTGTAGGCATTTAACAAACTCGCTCTCTTGAGATCCATTACCAACCTGATTTTCTCAATCGAACTGCGTGTTGAAAACTCCCATGATTGTCATAACATTGCCCTTTTGACACATCTTTCTATTTCCTGTTGTAATCTGTGGTCCACATCCCATCTACTGTTGGGATGCCTGTATATAACTGCCATCAGGGTCCTTTTACACTTGCAGTTTCTCAACTCAACCCTGAAGGTTTAAACATCTTCTGATTCAATGTCACATCTTTCTACTGATTTGAAGCCATTCTTTACCAGCAGAGCCACACCACCCCCTCTGCCTACCTTCCTATCTTGGACATTCAGCTCTCAACTACAACCATCCTTCAGCCACAGTATCATACCTGACAATAGTACAGTAAAATCATCCACCTTATTTCTTATACTCCGTGCATTGAGATATAACACTTTGAATACTGTATTTGCTACCCTTTTTGATTCTGCATTCCTAATGGACTGATACTCACCCTGCCGGCTGCAATTACGTTGTATCATTTGCCTGCCCTTCCTGACAGTCTGACTGCATACTATCTTTGCTTTTATACCACCCATCACATCCTGAGTCCCCTCACTCAGGTTCCCATCCCCCTGCCAAATTAGTTTAAACCCTCCCCAGCAGCTCTTAAAAACCTGCCCACGAGAATATAGGTCTCCCTTGTGTTCGGGTGCAACCTATCACCTTTCAATAGGTTATATCTCCCCCAGAAGAGATCTCAATGTTCCAAGAACCTGAAGCTCTGCCTCCTGTTCCAGCTTCTCAGCTACCTATTAATCTGCCAAATCATCCTGTTTCTACCCTCACAGGCGCCTGGCTCATGCAGCACTACAGAAATTACTACCCAGAAGATCCTGTTTCTCAGCTTTCTCTCTAGCTTTCTAAATTCTATTTTCATGATCTCTTTGCTTTTCCTTCCTATGTCATTGGTACCAATATGTAGCAAGACATCCGGCTGCTCTCCCTCCCTCTCCAAAATGCTATCGACACGGTCAGAGACGTCCCTGATCCTGGCATCTGGGAGGAAACATACCATCCGGGTGTCCCATTCACTTCCACAGAATCTCCTGTCTGCTCCCCTGACTATTGAGTCTCCTATCACTACCACTCCCCTCTTCTCCCTCTTCCCTTCTGCACCATGGACCAATGCTGAGTGCCAGTAACCCGATTTCCATGGCATTTCCCTGGAAGGTCATCCCCCATAACAGTATTGAAGTGACATAGTTATTATTGAAAGGAATGGCCACAGGGGTGCTCTGCGCTAACTGCGGATTCACTTTTTTATTTCTCCTGACAGTCACCCAGCTACTCATCGCCTGCAATTTTGGGGTGACTATTACCCTGTAACTCTGATCAATTATCTCCTCACTCCCCCGTGTAAGCTAAATGTCATCCAGCTGCTGCTCCAGATCCCTAAAACAGTCTTCAAGGAGCTGCAGCTGGATGCACTTCATGCAGATGTAGTTACCTGGCAGCCTCTGAGTGTCCCAGGACTCCGACATCCAGCATGAAGAATACAAAACAGCCATTTACAATACTTGGTACAGTAAGAGAGAAAAAAAAAGAACTTTATTCCCTTTTATTCCCAGAGTCTCATTAACTAGAAAGCCATAATGCCAGAGGTTCATTAAGTTAATGGCTGCAGTCTGAGTATTATTAATAAGGCAACTATCTTTGCAAATGTTTAGTGACTGGAAGGCTACAGCTCTTGAGTTTTGTTAACTTGTAAGCTGCCACTCCCAAGTGGATGTGGCCCTGGAGTGATAACCAGGGCCCCTGAGATTCATTAACTGGAAAGTCCTGGGCCTGGAGTCCTAATAATTGTAAAGTCCCAATCCCTGAGTTGATGCACTATCAATTACTCCAAAAGACTGGAAGTAGGGTAAATACTGAAAGGCTTTTATTAACAGTAAAATGGGTCCGCGTCCATGCTGTGTCTGTCCTGGACTGAGGGAGGAGCAGTGGCACAATCGCCTTTATTCAGGTGTCTGTGGGAGGAGCCACAGGAGCAGTCAGCAGAGGGGCGCGTCCAGGCAGGTAACCCAGTTACAACCCATATACACGGTTTACCACATGAGTTTCACAAACAAACTGGCTGCGGTCACTGAGTTTTATCAACAGGGAAGCCACAGCTCTGGAGTTTTCTGAACTGAGCAGATGCTGCCTCTGAGCTCAGTAGCTGAAAGCCATGGCTTCAGATGTTCAGTGATCAGATGCTGGAAACAAAATGGCTGCCACAGATGAAGTTAGGGGACGTTGAGATAAGTAAGGTTGAAGGAACAGGGTGGTCTTAAAGTGATGTAGAGCTGGAGAATGATCTAAGACAAAAATGATACAATAAAGAGGATTTGTGCTTAAAGGTAAGATTCTTAAATGCTTGCTATCATTGTCTACTGTACCTCTTTTTGGCTGTTAATTTTGATAATCCATTGTGCATCTCAAACAGCACTACCACAACTACTGCTGATTATTTCAGAATTTAAAACATTTCCTTAATGGTTCTAGTGGGATTTAATTCTAAATTGCTGAATGAACACAGTAATAATTTCAAAAGAATATCAATTTAACAAAGAAATGTATCATCTCACCTTAATCTCTTAATTTCCTCAGGCTATTTATACTTAGATCAATGCCACATCTGTTGGGTCTGCTGAGGATTTTACATATTTAATTGGCTGTTTTAGTAACAAACTGGAATTGAAATTAGAATTGGTTTATCATTGACACGAGTACCAAGGAAGAGTGAAAACTTTGTTTGGCATGCTATCCATGCAGATCATTTCAAAGCATAAATACACTGAGGCAGTACAGGGCAAAAGCAATAACAATGCAGAATATAAAGTGAAATAATGAAACTTCACTTTCATCTTCCCCACTGCCTCATTAAGCAGGAACAGCATTGTAAGGCAATGCAAATAATGATAAAACACCCACACCCAGGTCTCCCCTTTCAGTTTCACCTTCTCTATTCTCTTCACCTGTACATCACCTTCCTTTGTTTCTCTACCTCCTTCTCTTTCCTTCTCTTCCATTGTTCACTGTGCTCTCCTATCAGATCCCCTTTCCTTCAGCCCTTTACCTCTTCCACCTATCACCTCCCAGCTTCTTGTTTCATGCCCCTTTGCCCACTTACTCACCTTCAACCTGACCTGGTCTTACCTCACAGCTGCCACCTTGTACTCCTTCCTTCCCCCCACCTTAATCTGGCTTCTGCCCCCTTGTTCTCAGGTCCCAATCATTCTAACACTTCCCTCCTACATAACCATCTATTTTCTATCGTTCATGTGCCTACTTAAGAGTTTCTTAAATGCCCCTAATATATCTGCCTCTACCACCACCTCTGGCAGGGTTTACCATGCACCCACCAGCCTCTGTCTAAAGAACTTGCCTCTGACATCCTCTTTAAAATTGTGCCCCCTTTTTAGTGTATTCAGTATTTCAGACATATTTGAGTAATAGTGTAAATATTTTGTATGATTAAGCATTCTTTCCTTGTTTACATATTCTTGGTTATGTATACAAAGTATGTGAATGGCATTTGTCATTACGCCACTACACCACATATGAGCGCCTCACTAAAGAAAGAGTAAGTAGACACGTTATCCTGCCTCCTGTGTTTTCCTTTTGATTAGTTTCAGGAGTTACAAGATGTAATAACAGTGATGAAGAAGTCTTAAAATGAACCTGAGATGACTACCTACCTGTTGGATCGCAGCATACTTTTTCTTTGGAAGGATTGTCTACTGACTCTCTGTGGATGGAAGTTAGAAACAGGAAGGAGTCAGTAACTCTACTGGCTGTTTTTTATACACCACCCAATAGTAATAGGGATGTCGAGGAGCAGATAGGGAGACAGGTTCTGGAAAGGTGTAATAATAACAGTGTTGTTGTGGTGGGAGATTTTAACTTCCCAAGTATTGATTGGCATCTCCCTAGAGCAAGGGGTTTAGATGGGGTGGAGTTTGTTAGGTGTGTTCAGGAAGGTTTTCCGACACAATATGTAGATAAGCCTACTAGAGGAGAGGCTGTACTTGATCTAGTATTGGGAAATGAACCTGGTCAGGTGCCAGGTCTCTCAATGGGAGAGCATTTTGGAGATAGTGATCATAATTCTATCTCCTTTACCATAGCATTGGAAAGGGATAGGAACAGACAAGTTAGTAAGGTGTTTAGTTGGAGTTAGGAGAAATATGAAGCTATCAGGCAGGAACTTGGAAGCACAAATTGGAAACAGATGTTCTCAGGGAAATGTACGGCAGGAATGTGACAAATGTTCAGGGGATATTTGCGTGGTGTTCTGCGTAGGTACATTCCAATGAGACAGGGAAAGGATGGTAGGGTACAGGAACTGTGGTGTACAAAGGCTGTTGAAAATCTAGTCACGAAAAAAAGAAAATCTTATGAAAAGTTCAAAAAACTTGGTAATGATAGAGATCTAGAAGATATAAGGCTAGCAATAAGGAGCTTAAGAATGAAATTAGGAGAGCCAGAACGCGCCACAAGAAGGCCTTGACGAGCAGGATTAAGGAAAACCCCAAGGCGTTCTTTAAGTATGTGATGAGCAAGAGGATAAGACATGAGAGAATAGGACCAATCAAGTGTGACAGTGGAAAAGTGTGTATGGAACCGTAGGAGATAGCTGAGGTACTTAATGAATACTTTGCTTCAGTATTCACTACGGAAAAGGATCTTGGCAATTGTAGGGATGATTTACAGTGGATTGAAAAGCTTCAGCATATAGACATTAAGAAAGAAGATGTGCTGGAGTTTTTGGAAAGCATCAAGTTGGATAAGTCTCCAGGACCGGACTAGATTTACTCCAGGCTACTGTGTGAGGTCAGGGAGGAGATTAATGAGCCTCTGATAATGATCTTTGCATCATCAATGGAGCACGGGGGAGGCTTCAGAGAATTGGAAGGTTGCAGATGTTGTTCTCTTATTCAAGAAAGGGAGTAGAGATAGTCTAGGAAATTATCGACCAGTAAGTCTTACTTCAGTGGTTGGTCAGTTGATGGAAAAGATCCTGAGAGACAGGATTTATGAATGTTTGGAGAGGCATGATATGATTAGGAATAGTCCGCATGGCTTTGTCTAAGGCAGGTCATGCCTTACGAGCCTGATTGAATTTTCTGAGGATGTGACTAAACATGTTGATGAAGGTAGAGCTGTAGATGTAGTGTATATGGATTTCAGCAAGGCATTTGATCAGGTACCCCATGCAAGGCTTATTGAGAAAGTAAGGAGGCATGGGATCCAAGAGGACCATGCTTTATGGATCCAAAATTGGCTTGCCCACAGAAGGCAAAAAGTGGTTGTAGATGGGTCATATTCTGCATGGAAGTCGGTGACCACTGCTGTGTCTCAGAGATCTGTTCTGGGACCCCTTCTTTTCCTGATTTTTATAAATGACTTGGAAGAGGAAGTGGAGGGATGGGTTAGTAAATTTGCTGATGACAGAAAGGTTGGGGGTGTTGTGGATAGTATGGAGGGCTGTCAGAGGTTACAGTGGGACTTCGATAGGATGCAAAAATGGGTTGAGAAGTGGCAGATGGAGTTCAACCCAGATAAGTGTGAGGTTGTTTTATTTTGTTAGGTCAAATATGATGGCAGAATATAGCAATAGTGGTAAGACTCTTGGCAGTGTGGAAGATCAGCGGGATCTTGGGGTCCAAGTCCATAGGACACTCAAAGCTGCTGCGCAGATTGACTCTGTGGTTAAGAAGGCATACGGTGCATTGGCCTTCATTAACCATGGGATTGAGTTTAAGAGCCGAGAGGTAATGTTGCAGCTATATAGGACCCTGGTCAGACCCCACTTGGAATACTGTGCTCAGTTCCGGTCACCTCACTAAAGGAAGGATGTGGAAACCATAGAAAGGGTGCAGAGGAGATTTACAAGGATGTTGCCTGGATTGGGGAGCATGCCTTATGAGAATAGGTTGAGTGAACTTGGCCGTTTCTCCTTGGAGCGACGGAGGATGAGAGGTGACCTGATAGAGGTGTATAAGATGATGAGAGGTATTGATCGTGTGGATAGTCATAGGCTTTTTTCCCGAGGCTGAAATGGCTAACAAGAGAGGGCACAGTTTTAAGGTGCTTGGAAGCAAGTACGAGGAGATATCAGGGGTAAATTTTTTATGCAGAGAGTGGTGAGTGCGTGGAATGGGCTGCTGACGATGGTGGTGGAGGCAGATACGGTAGGGTCTCTTAAGAGCCTCCTGGATAGGTACATGGAGCTTAGAAAAATAGAGGGCTATGGGTAACCCCAGGTAATTTCTAAATTAAGTACATGTTTTGCACTGCATTGTGGGCTGAAGGGCCTGTATTGTGCTGTAGGTTTTCTATGTTTCTAAAAGAGAGAAAATAGAGTGGAAAAAAAAGTGCCACCTGCGTTTCTTCAGAAGAGGAGAGAGAAAGAGACAGTTGAGTTAAAAAACGGCAGAAAGCAGATAAAATTCAGGAGGTCTTAAGTAGTGAATACTGGATGATGATAATAATAATAATTTTTTTTAAAAGCAGAAATTGCTGGCTACATCGGAAAGATGGACACATTTCATTGCACAACAGACGTTATGCAGAGGGTGGTGGGTGACGTATACTGAATGAATGCAGCAGTATTTTAAACAAATTAAATAGTTGATAAAAAATGTATGCCAGTTTTACTGAGTGCAAATGGCAGAAACCATACAGCTTGCTCAGAAATTTAACGGCTCCAAACAAACCAGCTGAAATGATTTTTGATGAGTTGTGAACGTAATGCAGGAACACTTAGAGCAAAAACCATTGTTGATTGAAGAATGCTTTAGGTTTCATAAGTGGAATTAAAAGTAAGGGGAGTGCATTTCAGTTTACATGGCTGAATTGAAGAAATTGTCTGAACATGTCAGTTCAGTAATGAGCTTAATGATGCTCAGAGATATTGTTCAGTTTGTGGAATCTCACAAGTACATATTCAGAAATGGCTGCTAAATGAAGCAGAACTCAAAGTTAAAAGAGTAGTTGAAATCACAGTATCAATGTAAACAGCAGCCAAAGCCACAAATGAGTTGCAGTCAGGAATGAAAGTTGAGCATAAACAGAAACCTGCCTGTCTGAACAAATTGTGTTACTGTTGTGGCAGGGGCTCACATACATCAAACCAAAGGCAAAACTTGCAGAAAATGTAACAAACTAGGACACATACAAATAGCATGTCGGGCAGACAAAAATAAATCGACTGCACAAGGAAGGAAAAAGAAGGTGAAAAGTCAAATTGCAGTTTCAAAAGCTTTCCTTGACATTTGCAATATAAATCTCATTTGTGAAATGGCAATTCCAGACTAAACTTGAATCTACGAAGGATGCTCAACAGTTGTGACAGGATTTGAATGCAATCATCTCTTATAAAGTAAGATCAAGTGACATAGCTGACAACAGGGCTTCACTTCCAGATGAGCTTAATACTTTCAATTCTCACTTTGACTGTCAAAACATGGAAGGAGCAGCACAAACCTACGCAGCCTGCAACGATCCTGTGATTTCAGTCTCTGAGGCCGACAAATGAGCAGCCTTTAGGAGGGTGCACCCATGAAAAGCATTCGGCCCAGACGTGATATCTGGGCAAGTACTAATGACCTGTGCTGATCAATTGGCCAGACTGTTCACTGAGATCTTTAACCTCTTGCTTTGGCAGTCTGACGTACCCATCTGTCATAATATTCGCTGACCAATGATTGGACCCAGCAGCGGAGGAACGACAAACTCCCATGCAGAGACAGAAACAAAAGCTCCTTCATGGGAATTCCAAAAAAACATCAGTGGCTCAACTTAGCGACACCACAAGATCAATCATTCTTGAAACACAATGACACCACCCAGGATCAGAGCTAATGGAAAGTCCACTTTAAATAATCACTGTAAGTGGAAAACCTGTGCCAGTCAAAATAAACTTGACAAAACTAAACAGAAAGCACGAGGGCTTAGCAACTCTTGATAAGACGACAACTAACAAATACAGAGGCACAGGCCTGCAGGGTTCATGACACCCACCTGCTTCGAACAGAATCCACTTATACCAGTGCCTAAGAAGAGTTTGGTGACCTGCCTTAATGTCTGTCATCCAGTAGCACTTGCATCCACAATGAGAAATGTCTTCTGGACCAGATGGCGTACACCCCAGAGTTCTGAAAGAGCTGGCTGAAGAGGCTATGGAGTAATTGGTAATGACCTTTCAAGAATCACTAGATTCTGGAATGGTTCCAGAAGACTGAAAAATCGCAAACGTCATTCTGCTCTTCAAGAAGGGAGCAAGGCAGAAGAAAGGAAACTATAGGCCAGTTAGTCTGACCTCAGTGGTTGAGAAGATGTTGGAATGAGGCCTCAGAGTACTTGGAAATGCTTGTTAAAATAGACTGTTGTCAGTATGGTTTCCTCAAAGGAAAACCTTGCCTGACAAATCTGTTGGAATTCTTTGAAGAAATAACAAGCAGGATAGACAAAGGAGAATCAGTGGATGCTGTGTACTTGGATTTTCAGAAGGCCTTTGGCAAGGTGCCACACATGAGGCTGCTTAACAAGCTACAAGCCTATGGCATTACATGAAAGATCTGACATGGATAAAGCGGTAGCTAATTGGCAGGAGGCAATGAGTGGGAATACAGGGAGCCTTTTCTGACTGGCTGCCAGTGACAAATGGTATTCCACAAGGGTCTGTGTTGGGACCAATTATTTTTACGTTATATGTCAATAATTTGGATAATGGAATTGATAGCTTTGTTGCAACGTTTGCAGATGATATGAAGAGAGTTGGAAGGGCAGGTAGTTTTGAGGAAGTAGAGAGGCTTCAGAAGAACTTAGATTAGGAGAATGGGCAAAAAAGAGGCAGATTGAATACACTGTTGGGGAATATATGGTCATGCGCTTTGATAAAAAAATTGAAAGGGCTGACTATTATCTAAATGGAGAGAAAATACAAAAGACTGAGGTGCAAAGGGATTTGCAAATCCATGTGCGGGATTCCCTAAAGTTTAATTTGCAGGTTGAGTTGTGGTGAAGAAGGCAAATGCAATGTTAGCATTCATTTCAAGAGTACTAGAATATAAAAGCAAGGATGTGATATTGAGACTTTATAAAGCACCGGTGAGGCCTCATATGGAGTATTGTGAGCAGTTTTCGGCTCCTTAATTTAGAAAGGGTATGCTGAAACTGGAGAGGGTTCAAAGGAAGTTCATGAAGATGATTCCAGGATTGAATGGTTTGTCATATGGAGATCATTTGATGGCTCTGGGCCTGTACTTGCTGAAATTCAGAAGACCTCATTGAAACACATCGAATGGTGAAAGACCTTGACAGAGTGGATGTGGATTGGATGTTTCCTATGGTGGAGAGTCTAAGACCAGAGGTCAGCCTCAGAATTGAGCGGGCGTCCTTTTAGAACGGAGATGAGGAGGAATTTCTTTCACCAGAGGGTGGTGAATATGTGGAATTCTTTGCCACAGGCAGCTGTGGAGGCCAAGTCTGTATGTGTGTTCGTCCATCGTCAACGTTGATGAGGACCTCGACTCCAGTTGAGGGTGTCGAGACTAGCGCGTGGTTTGGATTTAAGTGAGGGAGAGTTGCGCAGCGTCAGCCTCACTCTCTCTTCCCAATTCCCATCTGGATCCAGTGGCAAGACAGAGTCGAGATGGCTGGAGATGGGACTAGGCGCAGTGGATGACCAGGATGTCTTCTGTGTCTTGTCGTGCTCTACACGTTCCACGATGCTTGCAGAGACCGCCTTCTTGACCGTTGGACCTTCCATTGGTCTCGTCCGCTCCATCCGCCGGAGTCTATCTTCACATGCTTGGATAGGCAACTCCCTATCTCACTGAGGGTTTGAGACACATCGGCTACCCTCACTTGGTTTAGCCGGTTTGTTGAAGCCGTTGCCCGGGGTGTGGCCGCTGTTGCATGCAAACAGCTACGGGGAGCCACAGTTGAGAGCTGAGTGCCAGGTGGAGACCAAAGGTGGACTAACTGCCTTGAAAAGGACGTGACATGTTCCCTCACCAGAGGTGCTACCCCTCCCTGACACTCCATATACCCCAAGTCTGTATGTATATTTAAAGCAGAGGTTGATAGATTCTTGATTGGTCAGGGCACAAAGGGATATGGGGAGAAGGCAGGAGATTGGGGCTGAGGAAAATTGGATCAGCATGATGAAATAGTGGTGCAGACCTGATGGGCCAAATAGCCTAATTTTCATAAACGTTATGGTCTTATGGTCTTTTTGGTAATGAAACATAATAACTCTTGCCTGAGAAGTGACTTGGATCTGCTCCAATTTGTCTACCAGAGCAACAGATTCTATCTCATTGGCTCTTTATTCAGCAGAGGACTATCTGTATAGAAAAGGTTCATACATCAAGATGCTCTTTATCAACTACAGCTCAGCATTCAATATCATCACCTCTTTAAAACTGATCAATAAGCTTCTAGAACTTGAGCTCAATATCTCCTGATGCAATTGTATCCTTGATTTCCTCACTTGCAGACCCGGGTCAGTTTGGATTGGCAACATCTCCTTTACAGTCTCCATCACTACATGTACCACAATGCTGTGAGCTTAGCCGCCTGCTCTATTCATTTTACACTCATGACTATGTGGCTAAGTACGGCTCCAATGCCATATTCAAGTTTGCTGATGACACTACTGACGTAGACTGAATCAAAGGTGGTGACAATTCAGCATATAGGAAGAAGTGTGAAAATCTGACTTAGTGGTGCCACAAAAACAATCCCTTACTCAAAGTCAGCAAGACAAAGGAGCTGATTACTGACTTCAGGAGAAGGAAACCAGAGGTCCATGAGCCAGTCCTCATCAGTAGATCAGAGATGGGGAGGATCAGCAACTTTAAATTCTTTGGTATTATTATTTTGAAGGATCTGTCCTGGGTGGACCCAGCACATAAGTATAATTACAAAGAGAGCACAGCAGAGAAAAAGGGATCTATTGCTTTCCCAGCATATATGCCTCATAAACTCTTCTTGGGCTTCCAGCCGGGAACAGGTGTCGAATTTAAGCAACTTGTTGATGACAGACTCTGTCAGCTTCATCAAGGAAGGTGCCGAGGTACGTTTAGTTCAGTGGGATACAAGATATAACCCCGACATCCCTCCTTCCTGATTGGGTAGTCCTCAACTAATTAGGTTTCCACTTAAGTGCCTTTACAATCATCTTCTAGTTCTTACTTAGAGCGAGACTTACATCTTTGTTAAAATTCTCTAGTCTAATCTCAATGGCTTCTTTCACCAGGTGGTCCCAAAAGACATTGGAGAGGCACAGTAGTTTTATGCTGTTGAGGTCAATCCTGTGGCCATTGCATATGCAATGTTCTGCTAGAGTTCTAGAAGATTAAAGCACAGGAGCATCCTAATTCCTTAGGAGTTTACGAAGATTTGGCATGATACCTAAAACTTTGACAATGCTCTACAGATGTGTGTTTGAAGGTATATAGACTGGCTGCATCACATCTCGTGAATGGAGAATCCTACAAAGTGTAATGGATATGGCTCAGTCCACCTGTAATAAATTCCTCCCCACCATTGAGTGCATCTGCATAAAGTGTTGTTGCAAGAAAGCAGCATCCATCATCTGGGACACACACCACCTACGTCATGCTCTCTTCTAGCTATTGCCATCAGGAAAAAAGTAAAGAAGCCTCAGGACAAACACCACCAGGATCAGGAACAGTTATTACTCATCACCCATCAGGCTCCTGAACCAGAGGGGATAACTTCACTCAACTTCACTTGCCCTATTATTGAAACATTCCCACAACCTAGGCACTCACTTTCAAGAACTCTTTATCTCATGTTCTCAATATTTATTACTTATTTATTTATTGTTATTACTATTTTGTTTGTTCATTTTTCTTTCTCTATTTGCACAGTTTGTTGTCTTTTGCAAACTGGTTGTCCACCCTAGTTGGTGCAGTCTTTCATTGATTCTATTATGGTTATTAATCTATTATCGATTTATTGTGTATACCTGCAAGAAAAGGAATCTCAGGGTTGTATATGGTGATATATATATTGATAATACATTTATTTTTACCTTGAACTTAGAAAATCTGACAAGAAACAATCAATATGGCTTACACTAGAAATGAACGATAAATTAATTAAAAAGGAATGGACACTGGCTTTGTTGTTTCAGTTGTTCCACAAAACAAGTTTGAATGACATTTCAAAGATACTGGACTGAAGCCTGTAGATATTCAACTAAGAACTTATACTGGAGAAAAGATAATTCCCGTGAGAATGGCACTCAGAACAGTGAAATACAACAACCAGGAAGCCAGATTGTGTTAGTATGTGGTAAAAACAGGAGGGCCAGCATTGTGGAGCCATGATTGGCTGAGACAACTACCACTTGGTTGGAGATCCATCCACTATTTGCATGCCACATCCCCTGCAACAGAGTCAAATAGAAGCTAATTAAGAAAGCTATTGGATGGTGCCACAGCAGTGTTCAAGGATGGCATTGAAAAACTCAAACATATCAAGGATAAAATAGTGTTAAATAAAGATGTCACACCTAAGTGTTAAAAAGCCCGTTTGGTTTCTTATACCATAAAGTAGCCAGTGAGCTAAATCAAATGGAGACTAAAGGATTTCTTTCCAAGTTTGAGAGGATCCCAGGGCAATATCAGTGGTTCCAGTAGCCAAGAAGAATGGGTCCGTCAGGATCTCTGGTGATTTTAAGGTCACTGTCAATCGAGTACTGAAAGTAGATCAATACCCCCTGCCCAGGATAAAGGATATCTTCACAAACATTAGCGGAGGGAAGCAATTCAGCAAAGTGGAAGTGGACTTACGTACAGATGGAGATGGAAGAAGAGTCCAAAGTGTTTCTCACCATAACACTCACAAAAGGCTTTATCACAATAATAGGCCTTTTTTTTTTGAGTATCATCTGCACCAGCACTCTGGCAGAAAGTCATAGATGATGCTTTGCAAGGTTGCCCAAGTAATCAGCATTACCTGGCTGACATCATTGTTATCGCTGAGGATGACAGAAGATTATTGTCTCAGAGCACAATGCAACAAGTGTGAATTCTTTAAACCAAGCATCTCTTACTGTAGTCACACCATTGACGCATAAGATTACACAAGTGAGCTGTGAAAATCCTAACAGTTGTGGATGCCAAAGAATGTGCCACAGTTGTGTCCCTTTTTAGGATTTGTCAACTGCTATAGCAGGTTCCTACCAAACCTGGCTACTGTGTTTCATCCCTTGAACTCATTACTACAGATCAGAAAGAAATGGCAATGGACAAAGCAGTGTGAAGAGGCTTTCCAAAAGACAAATGAAATAGTGACATCAAACACTGTCCTCACTGTCCTCACACGTTATGATCCACATCATCCAGTGAATCTTTCCTGTGATGCCTTACCTTATGGTATGGGTGCAGATATATCACAAGTTGAGAGTGATGGAAGAGAGCATCCCATTATCTCTGCATTACGTTGTTTTAATACTGCAGAGACAAAATTATGTACAGATTGACAGAGGGGCCTTGAGTCTGGTTTGGGGTGCAAAATGTTTCAACCAGTATCTATATGGGAGAAAGTTTACTCTCATTATCCAGCATCAGACATCAGCGTCCATTTTCAATCCACTAACAGCAGCAGCACAAATACGCATATAGGCCCTGCTTCTTGGAGGACACAATTACGAGATTGAATTCAAGAGGACAACTAATCATGAAAATCATGATGGATTGTTCTGTTTGCTTTTAGAAAAGGAAATACCTGAAAAATTAATAAAAGGGAACACTTGCCTTGACACATGCTCCCTAATGCAAATCAAAAGTGTCTCTATTATGGCAGAGATGATCCAAAAGGAAACAAGAAAAGACCCCATACTGGCTCAGGTCTACATGGCAACCCAAAATGGCTTCAATGTCCAGCAGAAATTATAGATCCCCCATTTTTACAGGCACTGGGTTGAACTTGGCCTTGACAGGGTTGTCTTATGTCGGGATTGAGAGCTGTTCTACTATCCAAGCTGAAAGCTAAAATGTTGGAGGAGCTACATGCCAGCCATTTAGGCGTGGTCAAAATGAAAGTGTTGGCTCGAAGTTTTGTCTCGTGGTCTGGAGTGGCTTGTCATGCACTGTGCGGGATTTCAACACATCCAGAAGTTGCCAGGAACAGTGCCTCTCCATCCCTGGGAATGACCTACTTTGCCGTGGCACTGGATTCATCTGTATTTTGCCAGAGTATTCATGGGGACAAATCACTTGGTAATAATGGACTCTACCTACTTGGTAGGTAATAGTGTCACACACTGTGGATGTATTGAGAAGCCTCTTGTCAAGGACTGGTGTTCCAGAACACCTAGTCAGTGACAATAGACTACAGTTTGTTGTGGAACAGTTATAGTCATTCTTAAAAATAAATGAAACAAGACATATTACATCTGCACAGTACCACCCAGCTACAAACAGCTTTGTGGAAAGCTTTGTCCAGAGTCTAAAAAGCACACTGCGAGCGGTGTCAGCAGAACACACTACACTGACACTAAATCAGAAGGTCGCCAATTTCCTCCTTACATATCACAATGCAGCACACTCCACAACCAAGAAGTCACCAACTATGCTGTCCCTGGGTCATCTCTTGTGCTCATGCTTCGATCTCCTCAAATCCAATCTCAGAAGTTGTATGCAGGGCAAACACTGAGACAAGTTGAGGACTCCTCATACAAGGAGGTTCAATGTTTCACTCCTGGGTAAGCAGTCCTAGCAAGAGACCACAGAAATGATCAAAAATGGTTACTTGAAAAGACTGAGGACAGAACTGGACCACTCGCCTACACAGTGGAGATTGCACCTGATGTTATCTGAAGACAGCGCATCGATCAGTTGAGGAGAGTAGAGTCAATTGCCAGAGAAGAAATGTGCCCAGAGCTGTCAGAACCACCTCCTGCAGTCCCAGCGTCCACTCCTACAAGCACCATGGAGGAGGCTCAGATTGGTTCACAGCCAAACTCTTGTTAGGAAAGACGTTATCCCACAAAAGTAAGAAAATCACGGCAATTAAATCATTATGCTTAAATGGGATAATTTAATGTTTACTATGCTGTGGATGTCTATATAGTAGTTGTATTATGTAATATATACTGTATATGAGATAACTAGAGAGCAATACACAACATATTTGAGTTAAGATGCATTGTATTTTGAGTTGGAGCTTATAGCTGAGCAGAGAGGAGTCCAGTGTATTCAATATTTCAGTAATATTTGTAAATACCGTATATTGTTTGATTAAGCATCCTTTGATTACAATTCATTATGGGTTATATGTACCAAGAACGTGAATGCCATAAGTCTTTACTCCATCACATCATAGATGAGCAGCTAAAGATAAAGTAAGTAGACATGTTATCCTGACTCCTGTGTTTTTCTTTTAATTTGTTTCTGGAGTTACAAAACATAATGCCCTTGTATTAATTACTTCCTTCCCAGAAAGAAGTTTATGGATATCCTCTCCATCTATGCCTCTTATCATCTCATACCTGTCCATCAATTCACTTCTCATTCTCCTTTACTCCAAAGATAAAAGTTCCAGCTCACTCAACTTATCTTCATAAGGCATCCCTCTAGTCCAGGTAATTTCCTGGCAAATCACCTCTGCACCCTTTCTAAAGTTTCCACATCCTTCCTATAATGAAGCAAGCAGAACTGACCCAGCATTTTACAGAGCTGTAACATTATCTTGTGGCCCTTGAACTCAAGTCCACAATTAATGAAGGCCAAGACATCATACGCCCTCTCAACAACCCAACTTGTGTGGCACCTTTGAGGGATTTATGGACATGGACCCCAAAATCCCTCTGTTCTCCCACACTACTAAGATCCCATTAGCCCAGTATACTGCCTTGAAATTTGAGCTTCCAAAATGAGTCACTTCACATTTTTTCCAGGTTGAACTCCAAGTGCCACTTCCGTGCCCAGCTCTGCATCTTGTCAATGTCCCTACAACAACCCTCCACACTATCTCCAACTCCATAACTCATTGGTCTGGAAAGGCCTGTTTAGCACTGTATCTCTAAATAAGTGAGACCCCTTTTTACCAGGCGTCTCTGGAAGTGCGGCTTGTTAGGCCCTTGCTAACAGCCACTGGGCTCCGTGGCAAGGAAACCACCTTTTTTAGGCTCCGTATATCTAGGGTGTATACAACTTTCCTCCTGCCATACCTGTGAAACGGGGATATCTTGTCCACCCAAACCCCGGTTCGTGTGAATGCTGTATGATTTACTGCCCCCCTGCAAATGCCTGTCGGCAAGAATTAATAGATTGTACACTGCACAGAGGAAGTATATCTATGAATATTAACTTAAGCAAACAGTTATTAAAGGAAAGAAAGAAAAAAACAAAAAGGGCCCGTTATAATTAAATAGTTACATGCGTTCAAATCTTCCAGAAGCCTTTGTTTTTTAATGTATTCACTGCACCAACTCCTGTTCACCGCTCCTGGTAATAGATCTCCTCTTGGGCTCCATCGGATTGCACGTTCCCACCAAAACGCATCCTGCACCCAGTTCTCTCAAACTCCTTCTCTCTCCATCTCCTGCTGAAAAAAACCTCAACCCACACCAGTGTCAGTCACAAAAACAGCTCCCCTAGCTTTCTCTAGAACCTTCTTCCCGTTCCACCCCCCTGACTGGATGACACACACATTCCTAAGCATCCCTTATCCTTAACAGTAGCCCAAACAGAACACACTGCTTCTACAGAAAAACCATTACATGAAATACCCTACAGCATTAGCAGTAGAACCTTTACCAGGGCATTACATAAGTATGCTTATCCCTATTCTGTTTCTTGATCAAAAGAATAGCATTTGCGACCCAGCAAGGTACAGTCCTTCCTCTTTTGCATTATGGAGTCATAGATCAATGGCCGAGGGGAGGAAGTTGTTCCTAAAACAGTAATTTGGGCTTTCATTCTTCTGTACCTCTTCTCCATGGTAGTGAGAAGAGGGCATGTTACAGATCTTGAGCATCCCTACTGATGGTTGATACCTACTTGAGGCACTGCCTCTTGGAGAAGTCCTTGCTGGTGGGGAGGGTTGTACCTATTATCGATCTGGCTGTGTCTTCAGCCCTCTGGAACCCTATGAGGAGACTGAGGCATACAAGGCTCCCCACTCTCGTTCCAACCACTTTCTCCAGGAGTACCATCGAAGGTGTCCTGTGTGGCTGTGTCATTGTGTGGTATGGAAGCTGCAAGGCATTGGGATGCAAAACCAAACAGAAGACCGTAAAAATTGCTGAGAGAATCCCCAGAGTCTCCCTCCTCCCCACCTCCCCACCTCCCATATACTGGGGGCACTGTGTACAAAGTCCCCGAAGCATTGTTGAGGATCCCTACCAACCATCCCACAATCTCCTTGACAGTCTACCATCTGGAAGGAGGTACAGGAGCAACACACACGAAATGCTGGAGGAACTCAGCAGGCCAGGCTGCACCTATGGAAAAGACTACAGTCGACGCTTTGGGCCGAGACCCTTCATCAGGACTGGAGAAAAAAAAGATGAGGAATCAGAGTTAGAGGGTGAGGAGAGGGGAAGAAGAAACACAAGGCGATAGGTGAAACTGGGAGGGGGAGGGGGTGAAGTAAAGATCTGGGAAGCTGATTGGTGAAAGAGACGCAGGGCTGGAGTAGGGGAAATCGGATAGGAGAGGACAGAAGGCCATGGAAGAAAGAAAAGGGGGAGGAGCACCAGTGCGAGGTGATGGTCAGGTAAGGAGATAACGTGAGAGAGAGGAAAAGCCATGGGGAACGGTGGAGGGTGGCCACTACCGGAAGTTTGGGAAATACTGTTCATGTCATCAGGTTGGAGGCTACCCAGACAGAGTACAAGGTATTGTTCCTCCAACCTTAATGTGGCCTCATCACAACAGTAGAGGAGGCCATGGATTGACATATTGGAATGGGAATGGGAAGTGGAATTAAAATGAGTGGCCACTGGGAGATTCTGCTGCGAGCCTGGGAGATCCTAGGTGCTCGGTGAAGTGGTCTCCCAATCTACGTCAGGTCTCACCAATTCACAGGAGGCCACTCCGGGAACATCAGATACAGTAGGTGACTCTAACAGACTCACAGGTAAAGTGTCAACTCATCTGGAAGAACTGTTTGGGACCCTGAATGGTAGTGGGGTAGAAGTGTAAGGGCAAATGTAGCACTTGTTCTGCTTGCAAGGATAAGTGCCAGGAGGGAGATCAGTGGGGACGGATGAATGGACAAGGGAGTCATGTAGGGAGCGATCCCTGCGGAAAGCAGGAAGTTGGGGACAGGGAAGAATGTCCTTTGTGGTGGGATCCTGTTGGAGATGGCAGAAGTTATGGAGAATTATGTGCTAGATATGGAGGCTGGTGAGGTATAGGAGCATCAGGTTAGGATGGCCAGACCGGGTAACAGCTTCTTCCCTCAGGATGTGAGACTAATGAATACCCTGCCACCCCTGAGGCCTTGTCACTAGGACAGTGAGCTGTTTACTGTTTACCTGCACTGTGCAGAACATGCACTTTGAACTACACTTTATTAACTTATTTGTGGTAACATTCTGTTTTATGTGCTGTGTGTGATATATGTTTTGTGGGTGCACTGTGGTCCAGAGGAACATTGTTTAATTTGGTTGTATATATGTACATTCAGATGACAATAAATTTGAACTTGAACTCAAACTCTTGCAATCCTGTGCATTAGAGGCTACATACCAAGCAGTGATACATCCTGTCAGAATATAATTGACATCAGTCTGTACTTGAATTGGATACAATAGTTAAGATTATGACATATACCCTCATGCAGCAGAAATTGAATGAAGATGAGCAGGGGAAGGAACCACTTTGATGAGCCTCTGTGATAAGTGATGACAGCCAATTTCCTGTTGATATGCACATCAGCGAAAGATTACAGTCACTATTGCTGCAGTAGTATATTGAAAATGTCTTTATCAATGAAAAAGCCTATAAAGTAAATCTGAAAGGAAATAATTACAACTAACTAATAACACCATAAGACATTGGAGCAAATTAGGCCATTCGGCCCATAAAGTCTGCTCTAGCATTCCATTATGGCTAATTTATTATCCTTCTCAACGCCGTTCTCCTGCCCTCTACTCAGA
This sequence comes from Mobula hypostoma, assembly GCF_963921235.1. Classification (NCBI taxonomy): domain Eukaryota; kingdom Metazoa; phylum Chordata; class Chondrichthyes; order Myliobatiformes; family Myliobatidae; genus Mobula; species Mobula hypostoma. The sequence continues at coordinate 24,734,056 of NC_086099.1, read as the reverse complement.
ACCTTGGACACCCTGATAAATCAAGAAAAAAACATATTGATTCCCACTCTGCTCCTCTTGCCAGCAGTCCATCATCCACTCCTGCCTCTCTTTTAATCTTTATACTGTACATCTGAAAAAAAACCTTTTGTATCCTCTTTCATATTACTGGTAAGCCTTCTTTCATATTTCATCTTTTCTCTCTTCATAACTTCTGGCCTCCTGTTGATTTTTTAAAACTTCCTAATCTTCTACCTTCCCAATAATTTTTCCAATATTGTATGCCCTCTCTTTTGCTTTTAAAGCAAAGCATCAGCCATTGCTTTTACTACCGTCATCCCGGCTAGTGTCCCCTTCCAATCAACTTTGGCCAGCTCCTCTTTCATGCCTCTGTAATTCCTTTATTCTGCTCCAATACTGATACATCTGATTTTAGCTGCTTCTTCTCAAACTGCAGGGTGAATTCTATAACATTATGATTACTGCCTCCTTTGAGCCCCCTAATCAAATCTGGGTTATTACATAATACCCAATCCAGAACTTCCGTTCCCCTATTGAGTGTAAACTCGTCGTCACCATCATCATGTGCCGTGTTGCTCAACCACAAGTTGCTCTAAAAAGCCATCTCATAGGTATTCGGCAAATTCCTTCTCTTGGGATACAAACCAATCTGAATTTCCCAATCTACCTGCACTTTGAAATGCCCCATGATTATTGCAATGTTGACCTTTTTATATGTGTTTTCTTTATCCCACCACATTCTGGATGTTATTTGAAGGTCTGTACCTAACTCCCATCAAGGGCTCTTTGCCCTTGCAGTTTCTTAACTCTACCCACAAGTATCTCACATCTTCCAATCCTTTGTCACCTCTTTTTGAGGATTTGATTTCACATTTTACTGATAGAGCTACCCCACCCCAATCCTTACCTACCTGCCTGTCCTTTAGATACAATGCATAACCTTGGATGTTAAACTCCCGACTATGATCTTCTTTCAGCCATGACATCATACCTGTCAATTTCTAACTGTGCTACATTATTCTGTATACTGCATGTAACACTTCCAGTCCTGTATTCATCCCCCTTTTTGGTTTTGGCCCCATGTTACACTTTAACTGATCCCGCTGACTGCAATTTTGCCCTAGCATCTGCCTGTCCTTCCCCACATTCTCACCACACACTACATTTGGTTGTATATCAATTGCCTCATCCTCAGTCCTCTCCCACAGCTCTAACAAACCTGCCCTCAAGGATATTGGTTGCCATTGGGTTCAGCAGTAACCTGTACTTTTTGTACAGATCATAGCTTCCCCAGAAGAGACCCTAATGATCCAGAAATTTGAAACCCTGCCCTCTGCACCAGTTTCTCAACCGCACATTCATCTGCCAAATCATCCTGTTCTCACCCTGGCTCGTGGTACTGGCAGCAATCCAGAAATGACTACCCTGAAGGACCTGCTTTCCAGCATTCTGCCCAACTCCCTATGTCCTCCCTGAGGGAGGAGATCTCTTCTGGGCCTCCTCCCTTTTCCTGACTATGCCATTGGTACCATGCACCATGTACCATGACTTCCAGCTGTTCACCATCCCCCTTTTGAATGCCATGGATCTGATCTGAGTCATCCCTGCCCCTGGCACCTGGGAGGCAACATACAATGCAGATGTGTCTCTTTCACAGCCACAGAATCTGCTTTCCACTCCTCTAATCATGGAATCCCCTATGATTACTGCTCTCCTCTTCTCCCCCTGCACTTCTGAGCCATAGAGCCAGTCTCAGTGCTAGAGACCTGGTCACTGTGGTGTCTCTCTGGTGGGTTGTCCCTCCCAACAACATCCACAGCGATATACCTTTTACTGAGGTGAACAGAAAGAGCGGTACTATGCACTGGCTGCCCATTCACTTTCCCTCTGCTGACAGTCACCTAGGCGCCTCCCTCGTGCAACTTAGTGGTGACTACCTCCCTGTAGCTCCTCTCTATCACCTCCTCATTTCCCCATGTGAGCTGAGGGTCATCCAGCTGCAGCTCCATTTCCTTAAAACAGTCTCTAAGAAGCTGCAGCTCTATGCACATCATGCAAATGTGGTTATCAAGGAGACTGGAGGTCTCCCAGAGTTCCCACATCTCACTCAAAGAACATACCATTCCCCCCAGACCCATTCTCAGTGCACTAGCTATGTACTAACAGAAATATAAAGTATAAAGTATGAAGTATAAAAGCTCACAGGGAACCTTATTACTTACTGACCTTGAACCTCCCCTGTGTTTGCCCGAGCCTGTTCTTGCCTAAGCGTGTTGAGCCAAAGGCTGATCACTCTAATCTTGCCCCTCTACACCAATAGCTGCTCCACTTAAACTTCCCTACTTTTTATTGGCCCGGCCACTGAAAAGAGCCAAAAGCACTGGACCTCTTTATAAACCACAAGCTTGTGTCACCTCATGCTGATTTCAGCCCGTCAAAAAGAGCTGAAAACTCCAGAGACTTTTTTTGTCACTTCATGCTGCATCACCAACAAATGACCTCTCATGCTGATCACTTTTCCTTGATCTGTGCTGCATGGCACAAAACATAAAGTGTGGGACAAGCCGTCCATGAGCAGGGTGGGTGGGATCCTTCATGATATTGTTGGCCTGTTTCCAGCCTCCTTCTGTACATATGTCCTTGATGGCGATAGGCTGGTGCCAGAGAAGTGTTGGGCACTTTTGACTACTAGTTGTCGAGTATTCCATCTACCATAGTTTAGTTCCCTACCACACAATGAAGCCGTATGCTAGGATGTTCCCAATGGTGCATCAGTAGAGAGTCATGGGTGTTGATGTGCAGAAGTAACTGCCTCCTCAGTTGAATTTTGAGAGGACTGAAGCCTTTTTCCAACACCTTTAGGTGTATATGTCCTTGATGGTGGATAGGCTGGTGCTGGTGATGCATTGGGCAGTTTGGACTGAGATATCGGTACCGGTATGTAGTGAAAAGTTTGTCTTGCATAGTGGTTATACAGACCAAATCGTTACGCAGTGTATTGAGGTGGAACATGTAAATCAAAGCTGGGTGGCAGTGTGAAATGTGAGGAGGATGCTATGAGAATGCAGGGTGACTTGGACAGGTTGGGTGAGTGGGAAGATGCAGTTTAATGTGGATAATTGTGAGGTTATCCACTTTGGTGGCAAGAACAGGAAAGCAGATTACTATCTGAATGGTGCCAAGTTAGGAAAAGGAGATCTAGGTGTCCTTGTTCATCAGTCACTGAAAGTAAGCATGCAGGTACAGCAGGCAGTGAAGAAATCTAATGGCATGTTGGCCTTCATAACAAGGGGAGTTGAGCATAGGAGCAAAGAGGTCCTTCTGCAGTTGTACAGGGCCCTGGTGAGACCACACCTGGAGTATTGTGTGCAGTTTTGGTCTCCAAATTTGAGGAAGGACATTCTTGCTATTGAGGGAATGCAGCGTAGGTTCACGAGGTTAATTCCCGGGATGGCGGGACTGTCATATGTTGAAAGATTGGAGCTACTGGGCTTGTATACTCTGGAATTTAGAAGGATGAGAGGGGATCTGATTGAAACATATAAGATTATTAAGGGCTTGGACTCGCTAGTGGCAGGAAACATGTTCCCAATGTTGGGGGAGTCCAGAACCAGAGGCCACAGTTTAAGAATAAGGGATAGGCCATTTAGAACGGAGTTGAGGAAAAACTTTTTCCACCCAGAGAGTTGTGGATTTGTGGAATGCTGTGCCTCAGAAGGCAGTGGAGGCCAATTCTCTGGGTGCTTTCAAGAAAGAGTTAGATAGAGCTCTTAAAGATAGTGGAGTCAGGGGATACGGGGAGAAGGCAGGAATGGGGCACTGATGGTAGATGATCAGCCATGATCACAGTGAATGGCGGTGCTGGCTCGAAGGGCCAAATGGCCTACTCCTGCACCTATTGTCTACTGTCTATTATCAACAGCAATACAGAAAAGAGTAACAGCTACAGAGAGAGTGCAGTGCAAGTGAACAATCATAATGAGATGGATGGCGAGGCCAAGAGTCCATTTTATTGTACCAGGAACCATTGATAGCAGTGTCCTTGATAGCATGGTAGTTATGGCTGCCCTTGAGCCTGGTGGTATGTGCTTTCAGACTTCTCTATCTTCTGCCCAATGGGCGAGTGAAGAGGAGAGAATGTTCGCTGTCTTTGATTACACTGGCTGCTTTACTGAGAATCTGAGAAGAATAGATGAAGTCCTTAAAGTTGAGGCTGGTTCCCTGGATATGCTGAGCTGTGTCTACATCTTTCTGTATTTTCTTGCGGTCACATGCAGAGCAGTTGTCAGACCAAGCTGTTATGCATCCAGATAGGATGCCTTCTATGGTGCACTGATAAAAGTTGATGAAGATCAATGGGAGCATGCCAAATTCTTTTAGCCTGCAGGGGCACTGGAAAGTTTTCTTGGCCACAACATCAACTTATTAGGTAATATAAAAAAAAACACAGCACAGAGTCGCTTATAGAGTACCATTAAATTAAATGTTGAAAACATTTGCAACGCACAAGAGTAAGCCTCCCCATTTGGCACTATATAGCATTTTGGGCATCCATACAGGAAATGTTAACTGCTTGGCCTCTGGAGATGCCACACAATTAGACTTGTACATGTTGCAATAGCATCATGTATTCTGACACGTTCTCCTATGTCTGTAAACATACTCGATGAGCTGCAAATAACTTTAGAAGAGGCAAGCCATTAGATTCTTCGGCTAAGGGACCAGTCAGATCAATAATATGTTCCTTCGTCTGTTCTTTTTCCATTTGTGTGAGTGTCTTTGGACTCTCTCATCCCTAATTGCCCAGGGATGTTTGGCTCTGAGCTGGGAGGTGGGCAGGATTGAGTGAGTGATTGTGCATGCAGTGAGCTGTTGGCAGAGCAATATGCAATTAGTATTGATTGTTCTTCCTGTTCTTCCTCTTGTTTGCTCAGTGGTGAAGGACAGATTAAATGTGAAACTGAGACATAAGATTTACATTTAACATAGAGTCAGCTTGGAAGTGTTCACCAGCTATTTATGTGGAACAGCTGAGAGCACACGAAGGAAAACAAAATATCTTTGCAAAGCTGTAGTTGTTCCTGCCCGCACTGGATAAGGATATAGGTTACTTTGTTGTTATCATATGTTGCACTCTACATAAAGAAATTGTTATTACCTCAAATGAGGTAAATCCCAGCCATAGGCATGCAGTTATATTCTATTACAGACAATATTGTAGGGTTTACAGTACTGTGCAAAAGTCTTAGGCACATATATATAACATATACCATCAGACCATAAGACAAAGGAGCAGAAGTCAGCCATTCAGCCCATCGAGTCTGCTCCGCCATTTTATCATGAGCTGATCCATTCTCCTATTCAGTCCCACTCCCCTGCCCTCTCACCATAACCTTTGATGCCCTGGCTACTCAGATACCTATCAGTCTCTGCCTTAAATACACACAATGACTTGGCCTCCACTGCCGCCCGTAGCAACAAATTCCATAGATTCACCACCCTCTGACTAAAAAAAATTTCTTCGCATTTCTGTTCTGAATGGGTGCTCTTCAATCCTTAAGTCATGCCCAATATACCTACTGTATATTTATATATATATATACGTGCGTGTGAGTGTGTATGTGTGTGTGTGTGTGTGTGTGTGTGTGTGTGTGTGTGTGTGTGTATATATATATATATATATATATAAAGACTTTTGCACAGTGCTGTAACAATTTTATTTATTGCACTGTACTGCTGCCGCAAAATAAAAACAAATTTCATGACACGTCTATGATGATAAGCCTGATTCTGATATGGACCTATATTGTAGACTGAGAGTGGGAAAGAGACAGGGAGAGGGGATTCATGATTCATGGTTTGGAAAAGGGGAAGGGAGACGGAAAGGATCAGGAAGTACCAGAGAGACATTCTGTAATGATCAATATCCAGCTGTTTGGAATCAAGTGACCTTGCCTGGTGTCTCAGAGCTGAGTGTGTCTAGACTTGCAACCGCCCCCGCCCCCACCCCAGGCATTCCTTCTCTGCCACCTGTGCCACACCCCTCCCACAGCACTCCACCCTTGGCATTCCCAACATCCTTTGCTCCAGTTAGATTTACAAACTCATTCTCCGCTCCACATTGACAAATGCAATTCTGTGCAAAAGTCTGAGACACCGTAGCTATATATACGAGCCTAAGACTTTTGCACAGTAGCGCATTTTATTTAGAGATACATCATGGTTACAGGCCCTTCTGGCCCAATGAACCCACACTGCCCAATTACACCGATTTATCCAATTAACCTACTAACCCATATGTCTTTGGAATGTGGGAGGAAACTGGAGCACCCGGAGGAAACCCATGCGGTCACAGGGAGAACGTACAAACTCCTTCCAGGCAGTGGTAGGAATTGAACCTAGGTTACTGACACTGGAACGTGCTGCACTAACTGCTACACTAAGGAGCCGCTCCAATATTATGAAAATAGTGGTATTACAAACAGGCAGGGGGATTTATACTCATACCTTTAGATTTCTACTCCATGCTTCTCTATACGAATCAGTAAATTAACCGGGAGGTTAGCAAGTAAGAGATATATTCTTTTGACCATAAGGACATAAGGTGGAAAAACAGAATTAGGCCATTAGGCCTGTCTAGGCTGCTCCATCATTTGATAAATTGGTTCTTTTTACTTTGAAAATAAAAAAAACCTGCTGGAAATGTAAAATAAAAACAGAAAATGTAGGAAGCATTCATTGCAACAGGCAACATCTGTTGCAAGAGAAGTAGAATAAACATTTTCGATCCACAATCCTTTATCAGAACAGGAAAAGAGAGAAATTACTTTTCATTAGCAAGTAAGGTGGGAGAGGAAGGAGTGGAACTGAAGGAATATCTCAGATAGGGTGGAAGTAAATGAGTTAATGTGCCAGTTCAAAAATATATTTCATGACCTTGTGTGTGTTAAGTGCTGCTACTATCAGGACTGTGAGACATACCCAGACATCCAGGCCTACCTCATGGAGAATGGTGAATCAAAATCACAGATGGATGTCTGAAAGAAATGATCAGTTCTGAACTGACAAAGAAAGAAAGGACAAGTTACTTAACATTGGAATCTGTCATTACCCACCTAAATCTTTAGGTGCCACCTGGCCTGCTGAGTTCCTCTAGCATTTTGTGTGTGTTGCTTGGATTTCCAGCATCTGCAGATTTTCTCTTGTTTTTGATTGGACTACCCCACCTAAATCTCTAGCTGATCTATATCGAGTTGAAGCCCAAAGCAATCTTCTTCACTATTGACAAGAATATCCCAGTTTTTGTGCAGCCCACAAGCTTACTAATCCTTCCTCCTATACTCACATCCAAGTCATTACTCAGTTAAGGAGAGAACATGAAGGCAGTGGATGTGGATGAGGTTGGTCCTAATTGAGTACTTTGCATCACTGTTAGCAAGGAGAAGGAAGTGGAGGATGGGGAGCTCAGTGTGAAACATGCTAATTTGCTTGGACATTTTCAAAGTACATTTAATATTGGAGTACGTATCCAGTACACAACCTGAAATTTGTCCTCTTCACAGACATCCACGAAACAAAGAAACCCCATTGAACGATGGAAACTTTGAAATCCCAAAGCCCCCCTCTCTCCTTCCTTCGCACAAGCAGTAGCAAATTGCATCAACCCTCCTCCATCACCCCTACCTGCAGCAGCAGAATCACCCCCCCCCCACCAAGTAAACAACAGCAGATTGGAAACATCTCACCATATGCACTCTATCTGGGCCTTTCAATATTTGGTATATTTCAATGAGAACCTCCCTCATTCTTCTAAACTGCAGTGAATACAGACCTAAAGCCATCAAGTGCTCCTTGTACATTAACCTTTCACTCCTGGAATCTTTCCTGTGAACCTGCTCTGGACGCTGTCTTATACCAGCTCATCCTTTCTTGTATATGGGGCAAAAAACTGCTCACAATGCTCCAAATCAGAATCAGGCTTATTATCACTGGCATGCATTGTGAGATTTGTTGTTTTGTAGAAGCAGTACGGAGCAAGACATAAAAAAAATTATTATACAAAAGTTAGATAAAGGAATAAAATAAATAAATAGTACAAATAAATGCTGAAGGGTGTTAATTGTGTGAAAAAAACAACTAAATAAATCAACGAATTATCAGCTCAACTTCATCAGTTTGGAGAGGTGATAAGTTGGAAGGGGAAATATTGAGGAAGCAACCTCACTGTAACTGGATAATCAGCAGTCCATCTGAGAAGTGTGCCATTGTCTCTCCTCTGTGAGAAGAGCCTGCAGGCAATGTTCATTCAGAATGATCAGAGCTGGGCACCAGATGTAGTGCCTTTGGGCTCTTCTGTGTTTCTGTTCATTGAGGCAAGTAACAAAAATAAGCTTACCAAAATTCACCATTCTGGAAGTTAGCATGCAGCGACCAGAAGCGGCTGGTACAACAGAAGTCATACCACATGGCACATACAGTTCTTAATTTAAAAAAAAGGATCAGCCATGATTAAATGGCGGAGCAGACTCAATGGGCCAGATGGCCTAATTCTGTTCCTATGTCTTATGCTTTTATGATCTTAATGATACACACACACACACACACTCATATATGCCATGTGTTTTCCCTTTACAAATGTAACAGACCTACACAGACATTCAATATTTACATATATTAAACTATACTAGCAGATAATTATTCAAAAACGGAAGTAATATAACTAATTACTTACCACTATTCACTTCCTCTCAAATACAGATAAAGCTGAATTTAACATTTCTAATGATCAAATCCAGGCACTGATAATCCAAACTGATCACTTCTCCAAATAAACTTCATATTGTTTACCAAAACTGTTACCTCCACTGCAATATATAGCCTATTTTATAAATATCTTAGCACTAAACATAAAAGTTATTGATAATGATTCCCTCCTACATCAGCCTCACTTAGAAGATAGAAAAGTATAGCTCTGTACATGCCCTTCAAATCATGATGTTGTGCTAACCTTTTCACCTGCTGTACGATCAACCTAACTCTTCTCTCCCATGCAGCTCTCCATTTTTCTTTCATCGATGTGCCTATCTAACGGTCTTTTAAACGTCCTTAGTGAATGTGCCTCTACCATCACATGGGTAACATGTACCATGCACCTATCTGTCATGACCACAGATTCGGCAGCGCAGTAGATACGGCGATTGTACTTGTGAATATGCACGTGTCAGCTAAATATTATCCAATCATGATAATATTTAACTCCATACTTGTCGTCATAGTGCATGTCGAGACTTGGACAGACCACAGCAATGCTTCACAACCAGTTTGCATTCAGCCTTGCCTGAGAAATTGGACTGACTCTGAAGACTAGAATATTTAGATGTTCTTTTCAGCCGCAGTGTAGGCTTTGTTTCCCATTTGAGAGTTTTAGTTTACAGCCCTGCTTGGCCTAGCGTTTATTGTTTTATTTTCCCTTTAACACTGTTCACATTAAAGATTTTGTGAACTATCAACTCTCTTCAGTGTCTCTCACTCTTCACGTGGGCCATATCCGAACCTGATAACACTACCACTCTCTGTGAAAAAACAATACCACTGGCATTCCCCCCCTTTAATTCCTCCAGTTACCTTACCTCGTATTAGCCATCTCTGCCCTGTGAAAAGCTCCACTCAATCTTTGCTCCTTATCACCTTGTACACCTCTATAACGTTGTAAATATTCAGGGAACATTTGCATGGAGTTCATGTTCCATTGAGGCAGGGAAAGGATGGTAGAGCGAAAGAGCCATGGTGTACAAAGGATGTAGAAATCTACTTAAGAAGAAAAGAAAAGCTTGCAAAAGGTTCAAGAAACTGGGTACTGATAGAGCTCTAGAAAACTACAAGGTTCCTAGGAAAGAGTTTAAGAATGGAATTAGGAGAGCTAGAAGGGGCCATGAGAAGGCCTTGGTGAGCAGGATTAAGGAAAACCCCAAGGCATTCTAAGTATGTAAAGAGCAAGAGGATGAGTTGTGTGAGAATAGGACCAATCAGGTGCGATAATGGAAATGTGTGCATGGAGTCGGAGGAGGTAGTTGAGGTACATAATGAATACTTTGCCTCAGTATTCACCAGGGAAAAAGACCTTGGCAATTGTGAGGATGACTTACAGCGGACTGAAATGCTTGAGCATATAGACATTAAGAAAGAGCATATGCTGGAGCTTTTGAAAAGCATTAAGTTAGATAAATCACTGGGACCAGATGAGATATACCCCAGGCTACCGAGGGAGGTGAGGGAGGAGTTTGCTGAGCCCATTGTGATGATCTTTGTGTCATCAATAGGGACCGGTGAAGTACCAGAAGATTGAAGGTTGCAGATGTTGTTCCCTTGTTCAAGAAAGTGAATAGAGATAACTCAGGAAATTATAGACCAGTGAGACTGACTTCAGTGGTGGCCATGTGTTGGAGAAGATCCTGAGAGGCAGGGTTTATGAGCATTTGGAGAGACTTAATCTGATTTGGGATAGTCAGTATAGCTCTGTCAAAGGCAGGTCATGCCTTACAAGCCTGATTGAATTATTTGAGGATGTAACGAAACACGTTGATGAATGTAGAGCAGTGAATGTAGTGTATATGGATTTTAGTAAATCATTTGATAATGTTCCCCCATGCATAGCTCCTTCAGAAAGTAAGGAGGCAAGGGATCCAAGGAGACCTTGCTTTGTGGATCCAGAATTGGTTTGCCAACAGAAAGCAACGGGTGGTTGTAGATGGTTGGTATTTGGCATGGAGGTTGGTGACCAGTGGTGTTCCGCAGGGATCTGTTCTGGGCCCCCTCCTCTTTGTGATTGTTATAAATGACCTGGATGAAGAAGTAGAAGGATGGGTTAGTAAGTTTTCTGATGAAACAAAGATTGGGGTGTTGTGGATAGTCCGGAGGGTTGTCAGAGGTTACAGTGGGACATCGTTAGGATGCAGAACTGGGCTAAGAATTGGCAGATGGACTTCAACCCAGATAAGTATAAAGTGGTTAATTTTGGTAGGTCCAATTTGAAGACAGTATATAATATAAATGGTAAGATGCTTGGCAGTGTGAAGGATCTGACAGGTCTTGGAATCCATATTGATAGGACAATCAAAACTATTGCACAGGTTTACAGTGTTGTTAAGAAAGCATTTGGGTGTTGGCATTCATCAACCATAAGATTGAGTTCAAGAGCCGTGAGGTAATGCTACAGCTATATAAGACCTTGGTCACTCAGACTACTGTGTTCAGTTCTGGTCACCTCACTACTGGAAGGATATAAAGAGGTAGCAGAGAAGATTTACAATGATGTTGCCTGGATTGGAGGGCGTACCTTATGAGAATATGTTGATGAACTTGGCCTTTTCTCCTTGGAGTGACGGAGGATGACAGGTGACTTGCTGGAGGTGTATAAGATGATGAGGGGCATTGATCGTGTGGATAGCCAGAGGCTTTTTCCCAGGGCTGAAATGGCTAACACATAGTTTTAAGGTGCTTGGAAATAGGTACAAGGGGGATGTCAGGAGTAAGTTTTTCACACAGAGAGTTGTGAGGGCGTGGAATGCACTGCCGGTGGCAATGGTGAAAGTGGATACAATAGGGTCTTTTAAGAGCCTTTTAGATAGGTACATGGAGTTTAGAAAATAGAGGGCTATGTACTAGGGAAATTCTAGGCAGTTTCTAGAGTAGGTTACAGGGTCGGCACAACATTGTGGCCCAAAGGGCCTATAATGTGCTGTAGATTTCTATGTTCTATGTTCTATGTTACCTCTTATCCTTCTTCATTCCAAAGAATATATCCTCTGAGGACCTGCTCTCCAATCAAGTTCAAGTTCTATTGTCACTCAATTGTACACATGGACACCACCAAACAAAACAATGTTCCCCAGACTAAGGTGCATAACCCAGTACATATACCTCACATGCAACACATAAAGTAATATTATCATAAATAAATTAACAAATAATAAAAGAAATTCCAGAAGGTTGACACTTAGTATGAGGTCCATTTATGACACAAGTTACAAAGTAGACGGTATAACGCTACTTTATAAGTGATGAGATCTGGGTGGTAGGAGAGAGTTAAGTAGATTCATAGCCTGGGGGAAGTAGCTGTTTCCCACCCTAATAGTTCTTGTCCTAATGCTATGCTGCCATCTCCCGGCTAGTAGGGGCTTAAAGAGTTTATGGAACAGATGGGAGGGATCCTTGATGATGCTAAGGGCCCTGTGTATGCAGCGCTCCTGATAAACCTCCTTTGCACCCTCTCTAAAGCTTCCACATCCTTCCTATAATGAGATGACCAGAACTGAACACAATATTCCAACTGTGGTCTAACCAGAGTTTTATAGAACTGCAACATTACTTTGCAGCTCTTAAACCCAATCTCCCAACTAACGAAGACCTACACATCATACACCTCCTTAATCACTCTATCAACCTGCGCAGCAACTTTGAGAGGTATGTGGATGTTGGCACTAATATCCCTCAGATCTGGTTAAGTCTGTTATACTTGAATGCAATTGCAATAGAGTGATGAAGAATGCACACAGCATGCTTGGCTTTATCAGTCAGGGCACTGAGTATAAATATTGGCAAGTCAGCTGCATTGTATAACACTATGATTTGGCTCCATTTAGAATATATGTGGAGGTCTGATTGCCTCACCTTAGAAGCTTTCGAAAGGGTGCCAAGGATGTTGCCTGGATTAAAGTGTATTAGCAAAAGGAGAGTTCAATGTTTTCGGACTGATTAAGGCATCTCAGTCAACTGTATTGTGCGTGTTTTTCAAAGATTTCCAGCATCTGCAGGATCTCATGTCTCTATTTTCTATAGAGTGTCAGAGTCTGATAAAAAGATATAGCATAACATTATGAGGGTGCACAGATGGGGTAAATAGTCAAGAGTCTTTATCCCCTGAGTGAAAATACCAAACGTAGAGGGCATAGGTATAAGGTGAGTGGGGGAAAATTGACCAAAAATTGTGAGGGAAGTTTTGATTTTACACAGAGGGTGCATGAAATGTGCTGCTCAGAGATTTGATAGAAACAGATACAATCAAAAAGTTTAAGAGGCATTTAGACGGACATATGAACAGGCAGGGATCAGAGGTATACGTAAGTAGAATTAGTTTAACAACATTAGCTCAGTGCAGACTTGATGACCAGAGGGGCCTGTTCATGCTGAACTATTCCCTGTTCCTTGTTTCATATCTTTTTCTACATTAATTTATTCTTATAACTTTTCATCTTCTGCCTTAGTCCTCACACAGTCCGGCATTCTTGACTTCCTATAGATATTAAATCTCCTCTCTTTCTTTTCCATGTCTAACATCTACAATTATTTCTAATGCTCTCATTTCAACCATAACTATTTTCAGATTTTCTCAAGTCACTTTGAACACTTTGTACTGAACTGACTTCAATAGCTTGGACATGAGGTCTAATACATCAAATAGTTTTCAGTTCCCTCATTTGCCAGCCAGCACATGAAAGAATCCCATAGTACCACATTCAGAGCTTTCATCCTGACCTTGCATTTGCCAATCATTTCCTTTATTCCACAGTCATGTGTGTCAAACTTGTAACACTCAGAAAATCACTGAAGGTTAGAATGTCCTTTGCAATCTCCTTGTTAAGAGTTCTGATCTGAGTTTTAAGAGTTCTGGTGCATGTTGTGACAGTAACTAAGTCACTGGAGAAACTGGAGAAATTGTGGATATGAAAGTTTTTATTCATCATGACAAACAGGGATTGTCTTGTAGAGTCTCCCAAACTCAAAAGTAGATCATATTTTAATACCCTTAATTTCAAAAGCAACAGTAGGTAATTCAATACAATTTCAATAGTTATAATGACATTGTTTACTTCATTATTTTCAGTTGACAGTCTTCAACAGAATTAAATATCTACAGTGGTAAACACCTCTGAATGTTCAAACACTCCTGCTGGGACAAACTAATTAATACAGATATTCTAAAACCTTCTGGTGACTGAGAGCCAGATGCCCAATTATCGATAGAGAGTGATAATATCAGTCTGGTCTGCAAACTTCACTGACCTTGTATACAATGGTGTAAATCCATAGTTGCTGGATTGATGTGAGCCAATTAACACAGCCCCATTGTCTTACTGTTATGAAATGTCTCATGGTTACCATTTTGCAAACCATATCTCTTTGTCCATGGGCCAGCCTGTGCTTTCACCTTCAATTTACTGATGGCAATTTACAATTTACATTAAGACAGTTGTTTGCTTGAATTAATATCTGCTATATTCATATAACTTCAGAATGCTCCCTATTAGTGCATTAATATACCCACCATCATTTCCTGTCTTGGATCCTACTATTAGACAAAAATGTCTTCCTCTCTTTTAAAAAGGTATAAAAATTAGCTTTATTTATCACATGTAAATCAAATCAGACAATGAAATGTGCTGTTTGCATCCAATCAAATCAAATCAGCGAGGAGTGTGCAGGGCAGTCTGCAAGTTTCACCACCCTTCCAGCACCAAAACAGCATGCCCATGTATCATTAACCATAAACGTTTGGATTGTGGGACGAACCTGAGTACCCAGAGGAAACCCACGTAGTGACAGGGAGAAGGTATAAACTCTTTACAGACCGAATAGAATTAAACCAGACTTCTGTCACTATTACTGTAAAGCTCGGCCCTAACCACAGTGGCACTTTGCTGACACTGTTTGTATAAAGCCTCTACCTCTGTTCTGCATTAATTTCCATCAGATGTTGCTCATCCTCAGGAACATGTCCATTTGTTCATTATACTGCATATGGCAATTGGCTGAAACCTTTTCATATTCCTCAAACTCCCTGGTTTTCTGGCATCACTCCTCTATTTTGAGAACATTATTTTCTATCACTTCAGAACTGGGATTGGTTTATTCTTGTCAGATGCACCCAAAAACAGATTGTCTTGCATATTGATCATACAGTTCAGATCATTACACAGGGCATTGAGGTAGAGCATAGTAAAACAATAACAATGCAGGATAAACTATAACAGTTACAGAGAAAGTGCAGTGCAGGTAGACAATAAGGTGAAAGATCATAATGAGGTAAATTGAGAGGTCAAGCGTCCAATTTAACATTCTGGAAAACTATCTAATAGTCTTCTAACATTGGATGGAAGCTGAGCTTGAGTCTGGTGGTAAATGCTGCCAGGCTTTTGTATCTTCTGCCTGATGGGAGAAGGGAGAAGAGGGTGTTTAGGATGGGTGGAAGCTTGGTTATGCTGTCAGCTTTACTGAGGCACTGAGAGGTGTAAACAGAGTCCCAGACACTTTCTCAAGCAGTGGCGTTCCAAAATCAATGCCACCTCACTATCTGTATCATCTTTCCTACTGATGTTTGTTGTGTATTTATTGTTTCAATAATATTTGAGTAACATTGTTTGATTAAGCATTCTTTGTTTACTTAAATAATTCATTATGGTTCCTATGTAAAAGTACGTGAACGACATACGTCAATACGCCACCACATCATAAGTGTGTGCCTCCATAAAATAAAAACGGAGTATACATATTTATTTCTGTCTCCCTGTGCTTTCTTTCAATTAGTTTTTGGAGTTACAAAACATAACTGTGGTGATGAGGAAGTTTTAAACAAACCTGAGATGACTACCTACCTGTTAAAGGCCAGCAGGGTATTCAAGTTAAAAATAAAGCGCAGTGAGACGTTCGAGTTAAAAAAAAATGCATCACATTTTTTTTTCTTCACTAGGGTCAGAGACAGTTGAGTTAAGAAAAGGCGGAAAACAAAGTTCATTAGGTTCATAAACAGTGAACACTGGGTGATAATAATCATAAATAAAAATTAGCATAAATAGCTAGCAACATTGGAAAGATGCATTTGATAGCACAAGAGATAACTGGATATTATATTCTGAGCGAATTGAGCAGCATTATGAAGCAAGTGAAATAGCCAATAAAAATTGAGTGCTAGTATTTCTGCATTGGATGAAAAGGCATACAGTTTGTTTAGAAGTTTGACTGCTCTAGCTAAACCACCCTAAATTAGCTTTACTGATTTTGTGAAAATAATACAGGAACATTTAGAACCAAAACCATTGTTGATTGCATTGTCAGTTCAGTGATGGGCTTAATGTTGCTGCAACATCAGTTAGTTTGCAGAAGCTTAGAAGAAAGCATTCAAATATTGCTCCTAACTGAGGCACAGCTCACATTTAAAGGAGAAGTTGAAATTACTGCATCAATGGAAAAGGCACCCACAGACAAAAAATGAGATACAGTCAGGAATAAAAGTGAGTGTGAACAAGATGGCACCAGTATGCAATGCTCCCTCAGTCAACATCTTCCAGGTAGCTCACGAAAATTCTTTTTTACTTCATCCTACATCTGTTGTTCACCTTAAATATGTTTTAGGGACTGTTAGAGCCAGCAATTTACAGCTTTGCTATCTCCGAGAAGATTCCGGAAAGTGAGCCCATACTCTTTTGGTCTCAATATGAGGAAACTTCGAGATAGAGCGTGAGCTGATACCCGACTTCATTTTACTGATTAAAATTCAAAGTTCAAAGTAGAATTTAATATCAGAGTGCATACATGTTACAACATTAAGCCCTGATATTCTTTTTCTGCAAGCATATTTAGCAAATCTAAAGAACAAGAACTGCAAACAAGATCTGTAAACTGTAAACTATAGATTATAAGACCATAAGGCATAGGAGCAGAATCAAGCCATTTGGCCCATCGAGTCTGCTCCACCGTTCAATGATGGCTGATTTTTTTCCCCTCCTCAGCCCCACTTCTCAGCCTTCTCCCTGTAATTTCTGATGCCATGGCCAAACAAGAACCTATCAAGCTCTCCCTTAAATATACCCAATGACCTGGTCTCCTTAGCTTCAGTGGTAACAAATTCCACAAATTCACCACTCTGGCTAAAGAAATTTAGCCAGAAGAGAAATTTCTCTTCATCTCTGTTTTAAATTTATAAATTTATACCCCTCCATCCCCACCCTCTTGTCCTAGACTTCCCTCACCATGGGAAACATCCTTTCCACATCTAGTCTGTCTAGGCCTTTCAACATTTGAAAGGTTTCAATGAGATACCCCCCCACCCCCCCAATTCTTCTAAGTTCTAGCAAGTACAAGTCCAGAGCCAACCAGCGTTCCTCATATGATAACCCTTTCAATTCCCAAATCATTCTTGTGAACCTCCTCTGAACTCTCTCCAATGCCAGCACATCTTTCCTTAGATGAGGAGCCCAGAACTGTTCACAATACTCAAGGTGAGGCCTCACCAGTGCCTCAGAAAACCTCAGCGTCACATCTCTGCTTTTATATTCTAGTCTTCTTGAAATTAATGCTAACATTGCATTTGCCATCCTCACCACCAACTTAGCCCACAAGTTAACCTTTAGGGTGTTTTGCACAAGGACTCCCAAGTCTCTTTACATCTCAGATTTTTGGATATTCTCCCTGTTTAGAAAATAGTCCGCACAGTTATTTCTTCTACCGAAGTGCATAACCACGCATTTTCCAACATTGTATTTCACTTGCCACTTTCTTGCTCATTATCCCAATCCATCTAAGTCCTTTTGCAGCCTTCCTGTTTCCTCAACACTATCTGCCCCTCCAGCAATCTTCATATTATCTTCAAACTTGGAAATAAAGCCATCTATTCCATCATCTAAAAGCATCAGGAACTGAAACTGTACACAAACTGTGTAAATGCAGATAATAAATAAATAGCAATAAATAATGAGCATGAAATAACAGGACAAACAGGTCCTTAAATGAGTGTAGTTATCCGCTTTTGTCCAAGAGCCTGATGGTTAGAAACATAGAAAATCTACAGCACAATACAGGCCTTTCGGCCCACAAAGCTGTGCTGAATATGTCCCTACCTTAGAACTACCTCGTCTTTACCCATAGCCTCTAAGGGTAATGGGTACTCTAATGGGTAGCCCTCTACCCATTTTTCTAAGTTCCATGTAGACATCTAGGAGTCTCTTAAAAGGCCCTATCACTTCCGCCTCCACCACTACCACCAGCAGCCCATTCCACACGCTCCCCACTCTCTGCATAAAAAACTTACCCCTGACATCTCCTCTGTACCTGCTTCCAAGCACCTTAAAACTATGACCTCTCGTGCTAGCCATTTCAGTCCTGGGGAAAAGCCTCTGACTATCCATATGATCAATGCCTCTCATTATCTTATATACCTCAATCAGGTCACCTCTCATCCTCCATCGCTCCAAGGGGAAAAGGCCTAGTTCACTCAACCTATTCTCAGAAGGCATGCTCCCCAATCCAGGCAACATCCTTGTAAATCTCCTCTGCACCCTTTCTATGGTTTCCACATCCTTCCTGTAGTGAGGTGACCAGAATTGAGCACAGAACTCCAAGTGTTGAGGGTAGTAACTGTTCTTGAACCAGGTTTGCAAGTCCTGAGTCACATGTACCTTCTACCTGATGGCAACAGTGAGAAAACAGCATGGTCTGGGTGGTGAGGATCTTTGATGATGGATGCTGCTTTCCTACGGTATTGTTTCATATAGATGTGCTCAAGGTTGGGAAGGTTTTACCTGTGATGTACTGGGCCAAATCCATTTCCTTTTGTAGGGTATTCCACTCAAAGGCATTGGTGTTCCCAGTCTGTAATGCAGCCAGTCAGCACACTTTCCACCTCACATCTATAGAAGTTTGCCAAAGTTTTTGATGATATACT
This sequence comes from Mobula hypostoma, assembly GCF_963921235.1. Lineage (NCBI taxonomy): Eukaryota > Metazoa > Chordata > Chondrichthyes > Myliobatiformes > Myliobatidae > Mobula > Mobula hypostoma. The sequence goes on along the minus strand of NC_086099.1, from coordinate 24,715,341 downwards.
ATATTTCTGCAGACTCTTGAAGAAGTAGAGGTGCTTTCGTATTTTCTTCACAAATATATTTATATGTTGGGTTCAGGATAGGTCCTCTGAGATATTGACACCCAGGAATTTACATTTACCGATCCTCTCCACCTCTGATGATTACTGGCTCATGGACTCTGGTTTCAGTCTCCTGAAGCCTACTATCAGTTTCTTGTTCTTTTGACACTGAGTGAGAGATTGCTGTTACTACACCACTCAGTCAAATTTTCAATCTCCCTCCTGTATGCTGATTCATCACCCTGTTTGATACAGCCCACAACAGTGGTGTCGTCAGCAATGTTTCCTCTAATTTTTAGTAGTCAGTGTGTGCAAAAATCTTACGTTGTGCAAATTTTTTTCCTGTGACACAAGTATGTGCGCACTGAATGCACACATGGGACAGTTTATGTAGGTTTACAAAATATTTGACATAAAACTGCACAGAATAACAAAATAACATACATATTAAATCACTCAGTTATTTTTTCTCTCTCCTGTCTTAGGTATTTACCCATTCTTTGTAAACTCTATCTGGACTAATAGAACTTCCATCCAACTGATAGCTTTTGATTCTCTTTAATGTATCCAAATGACATTCATCTAAACGGTTTCTCAGCTTGTTTTTGAGTTGATTCATTTGGCTAAGATCTCACTCACAGTCCGCACTAGATGCAAGAAAGGTTCCCCCAATGTCCATCAACTGTGCAAGGTCACAAAACTGTTCATATTGAAGTACAAATGCCACCATTTGAGCAAAGTTTGAAATCAGTTTGGAGTTGAACATACTTTTCCATATGTTCATTAATGTGTTGAACTGAGTGTAAAGAGTTATTCATTTTAACTGCTGATAAGAACTCACTGTTGATAAGAACTTTGATCTCCTCTGTGTTTGATCATTTTCGCTCTCGCTCATCTGCACTCAACCGTAACATGCATAGCACTCCTGTAACGGGTAATGACGGATTCTGTTGCCTGAGCTTTTGTACACCATCCAAATGCAATTTACTTGCCAAATGATGCTTCAAAAAGTCAAGTTTCCAAATATCAGCCCACTTCTTTCCACTATCAAATTCTCCAGCAACTTTCGCATCACGACAATACAAACAGATAACTCCAGTTTCCGAATCATACATAAATATTTCTTGTAGCTGAGCGTTCATGACCTCATGAGCTTTTGGTGTAGCAGTTTCTACTATTTTGTTAAGCCTTTCAACTTTAAACAAATTTGCAGTTCTTTTGTGCTTCACGCCCTTCGCTTCTTTTGAATTCAACATAGTGAATCAATATTCTTTTCAATAAAAACTTAGTAAACTATCTACAGGGTTTGAAGCAGATCTTTATAAACTTTACGATATGAACACTGTCTGCCAAAGATGGCTGCCGCCGGGATGCAGCTGTACAAACCGGAACAGGAAAGGTGAGGTGGCGTAAATTAGTGACGTGCATTGTACCAACTAACTACTTAACAGAAACATTTAGCTAAAATATTATTTTCAGTAAGTATAATTATTAGTTACTACTTTATTTTAGGTTACTAACGTTTTGTGCGCACATTAACTTCCTTTGTACGCTAGTTGAAAAACGTGTGTGCGCACGCCCATGCGCACAGCTTAGAGGGAACATAGGTCATCAGTAGACTTGTATATGGTGTTGGAGCTTTACTTAGCCATACAGCCATAGGTTTAAAGCAGGTTTAAAGCAAGTAGAGCATTAAGTACACATCCCTGCTGTGCTCCTTTGGTGATGGAGATTGTGGAGGTGTTTTTGCTAATTAGAATTGACTGGGGTCTGCAAATGAGGAAAACCAGGATCCAATTGCACACGGGGGTATTGAGGCCCAAGTCTTGCCAGCTTACTGTTAGTTTCGAGGGCATGATGATGTTAAATGCCAAACTGTAATCAATAAAGAGCTTCCTGATGTATGCATCTTTGCTCTCCAGATGTTCCAGGGTTGTGTGATGAACCACCAGAATAGCATCTGCTGTACACCTGTTGCGTTGGTAGACAAATTGGAGCAGATCCAAGTTGCCAGTCAGACAGGAGCTGATGTACTTCAACACCAGCCTCTCAAAACACTTCCTCACTGTAGATGTCTGTGCCACTGAGCAACAATCGTTTTGACGGGTTACCACATTCTTCTTGGGCACTGGTACAGTTGAGGCAGCTGGGGACCGCCGACTGTTGGTGCCGAGAGTCTGAAGATGTCTGTGACTACACCAGCCAGTTCATCAGCACAGGTCTTCAGTACTCAGCAAGGTACTCTGTTCGGTGTCCATTAATCACCGATTAAAACATCAAAGAAGATGAAGTCATCAATGCAAAAGTGAAAGACAAGCAGGTGCTCCGCGCTGACTGCCTTCCTTTTGATCGCTGCTGAGATGGATTCTGTGAGCTTGCTGTGGCAGGCGGATAGGCCTCTATACTCATGTGGCGTCCCTCTCTTTTGATGAATATCCGTGGTATTATTGAATGGTACCATGGTTCTGTATTTATGGATTGGACAATTGCATTTATGGACTGAGGACTTTTTCAGACTTATGGTTTTTGTATTCTGTGTTTTTTATAATCTGTTCCTTTTCCAGTTTTTTGTGTGAGGAGAGGGTGTTTGGGGGCTGATGTTCTATTAGCTTTTGTGTGCAGGGGAGGGGTTGTTTTTTGGGGGTCAATTTTCTTGTCTGTATTTGTGCAGGGGAGGAGGTTTTGGGGTCTGATGGTTAGGATGCCATTCTTTTGCTATGTGGGAGAGAGAGTGGGCCAGTTTTATGTTGCTCTTTGAATGACTTTCAAGTTCTTTCTTTGTTTTGTGGCTATTTGGAGAAGACAAATTTCTGAGTTGTATTTGGATACATGCTTTAGTAATAAATAAACCTTTTAACTATTGAACAAAATCACAACATCCAAAAAGAAGCCAGCCCAGTCAAACAAATTCTGTTACAGTTATGGCAGGGCCTCACATACACCAGACCAATGCAGATTTAAAGGCAAAACTTGCAGAAAATGTTATGACATAGGACACATACAAAGAGCATGTCAGGCAGACAAGAATAATGTATGGGGAAGAGAAAAAGATAAAAGTCAAGTTGCAGTTTCAAAAAGAGCACTAATTTGCATGCTGTTGATTAAAAATCTGATGATGATAAGAGTGTCACAGGCCTCGAAGCCTTAAGATTTGTAAAGTGAAAACTAACAATAAACGAGCAATATGGATAACACCAGAAGTGAACAGCAAATTACTTAAAATGGAACTGGACACTGGCTTGGCTGTTTCAGTCATTACACAATATAGCTAAACAGCATTTCACAGATACTGAACTAAAGCCTGCAGATATCCAACTAAGAACTTATACTGGAGAAAAGGTATCTACTGTGGGATTGAAACTCGTAACAATGAAATACCACAACCAATAAGCTACATTAAGCTTGTATAAGGTAAAAGTAGGGCAGGCAATGTGGAACCTCAATTAGCAGAGAAAACTACAACTTGATTGAAGACCCATCCACCATTTTCATGCCATACCCCCTGCAAAAGTGTCAACCGAAAGTGAATTACAAATGGTATTGGATGATGCCACAGCAACGTGCAAGGATGGAATTTGAAAAGTGAAGAGTAAAATAGTTTTAAATGAAACTGCTGTGACAGTACTGAAAGTAGATCATTACCCTCTGTCCAGGATGGAGGATAACTGTGCATCTGTCTGGAGGGGCACGCTGCAGCAAAGTGGATTTGTCTACAGATGGAGATGGAAAAAGAATCCAAAGTGTTTCCCGCTGTAAACTCTGACAAAGGGCTTTATCATTATAAAGGGCTTATTTTTGGAAAAACACTCTGAAAAAAGCCATGGGTCAGGTGCTGCAGGGCTGTCCAGGCACTCAGTGTTACCTGGATGATGTAATTGTTACCAGTAAGGAACATCTCCAAAATCTCAAGAAGGTGTTAAAAAGATTAGAAGATTATAAACTCAGAGTATGAAGCAACAAGGATGAATTCTTTAAACCAAGCATCACTTACTGAGGTCACACCTTTGTCACACAAAATTTACACAAGTGTGATGAGAAAACTCAGGGAGTGGTAGGTGCTCCAAGGCTAAAGGACTTATCACAGTTGCAGTCCTTTTTAGGACTGTCAATTACTATAACAGGTTTCTGCTAAACCTGGCTACTATGCTTCACCCCTTGAACTTATTACTACAGAGGAGGTGGCAATGGACAAAGCAGGGTGAGGTGGCTTTCCAAAAGGTAAAGGAAATGCTGACATCAGACACTGTACTCGCACATTATGATCCACATCGTCCAATGAAGCTCGCAATGATGGTAACTATGAATAGCTCATTGCCTTTGGATTATGTTCTCTTGCCGATGCAAAGAAAAATTATGCACAGGTTGACAGAGAGGCATGGGTTTGGGTTTGGTTTCAACTAGTACCTGTATGGGAGAGAGTTTACACTCATTACTTTTCATCAACCGCTGGTGTCCACTTTCAATCGCAGAAAGGTGTTCCACTAACAGCAGCAGCAGCACGAAAGCAGAGATGGGCTCTGTTTCTTGGAGGACACAATTACAAGGCCAAATTCAAGAGGACAACTAATCACGGCAATGCTGATGGATTCTTCTGTTTATCCTTGGAAAATTTACAAAAAAGGACACTCCTCTTGACATATTCTCCCTAACACAAATCAAAAGTCTCCCAGTTGTGGCATTGAAATCTACTGGGTAACCAGAAAAGATCCCACATTGTCTTAGGTCTACTGTATATGGCAACCCAAAATAGCTGGAATGTGCAGCAGAAATTCCAGTTCCCCCATTTTTACCGGTGCTGGTATGAATGCCCTTGATGGAGGTTGTCTTTTATGAGGATTTAAAGAGGTTATACCATCCTAGTAGATAGAGATAGAGAGACAGTAGAGATAGAGACAGAGACAGAGAGAGAGAGAGAGAGGTAGAGAGAGAAAGAGAGAGATAGACAGAGAGATAAAGAGAGAGATAGAGAGAGAGAGAGAAGGAAAGAAAGAGAGAAAGAGAGAGAGAAAGGGTGAGAGGAGAGTGAGTTTGTAAATCTGGCGGGAGCAAAGGACGTTGGGAGTGTTGAGGGTGGAGTGCCATGGGGAGAGTTTGGAACAGGTGGTGGAGAAGTTGCGAGGTTGAGGGGTGGCATGGTGCAGAAAACCCCAGCCCTGACACACCAGACAAAGCAATATAATTCCAAACAATTGGATTATGGATTATTACAGAATATCTCTTGGGTGCTTCCCTCTCCATTCCCTTTTTCCCAACCATGATACCCCTCTCCCTGTCCCCTTCCCACTCTCAGTCCGAAAAGAGACCCATAACAGAATCAGGTTTATCATCACTCACATACGTTATGAAATTGTTCTTTATTTTTGTGGCAGTAGTACAGTGCAATACATAAAATTATTACAGTATAGTGCAAAAGTCTTAGCCACCCTAACTATACACAGTATATATGTGCCTAAGACATTTTCACAGTACTGTAAAAAATTCCATGCCTCTTTTCTGAAGAAGAGTGTGGAACAATTCCAGGGTGTCATGGACAATTGTCCAACTAATATCACTAAAAGTACAGTATGTAACTATTGTAACATTGTACCATTGTTGTTCTAGGAGATCCCTATGTGCAAATTGTGCAAATCCCTATGTGCAATGGCGGGAGGAGAAGATGGCAGCACGCCGCGCGTGCGCAGCCCTCCGGTGAAAAATTATATCGTATCTGTTAAATAGGGGCTGTGGACAATTCTGATTTGATAGAGAATGGATGTGAAAGCACAGAGGAACATCTGGAGAAATTTCTGAAACGCCCTTTCGCTGCTATCGTTAGTGTGTGGTCGGGAATCTTTCAGAGGGTAGGCCTCAAAATCCCTGGCCTTGCCTGCTTTTAGTGACTGAGAAGGAGGTCGAATCGTTCGGACAGAGATGGCGCTCAGTACTCAGTGTCGGAGAGCTGATCAGAGCTCGAAGTTTTCGGACGACTCAGAGTCGGATTGTGGTCGGCATGGCAGGGAGAGTTTTTCTTCCTTCTCCCGTCTGCGTGAGATGTGGGACATTTGAGAAACTTTGAACTTTACTGTGCTCACGGACTTCTTCATCAAGTTATGGTATTGTTACACTGTTTGTAACTATATGTTATAGTTATGTGGTTTTGTCAGTTATTTCAGTCTTGGTTTGTCCTGTGTTTTGTGATATCACACCGGAGGAAATAATGTATCATTTCTTAATGCATGCATTACTAAATGACAATAAAAGAGGACTACTTGTCTTCATCATCATAATCATCATAAATTAAGAATCTCCTCACTGCTTTTAAAATTCAGAGGCCGCAAAAGGAGTTTCGTGAATGCAGATCTATTTACATTTTGCAACAAGCGCACTGCAAGCGAGCTTGGCACAGAGGAACGACGTGCTACACTTAGCTTGTATATTGTACCGGGAGCAGGGAGGTCAGTGCCGGGCTTGTGGGTACAGAACAAAATAAACAATGCAGACAACTGCCAAAACAAGCTTAGGTAACAAGTGCATGTCCATCATATTTATTTTATTTTATTGTATTTTACTTTATTTAGTGATACAGGATGGAGTAGGCCTTTCTGGTCTTCGAACCAAGTCCTTCAGCAACTCCTATCAAATCTGATTAACCCTAACCTAATCATGGGACAACTTACAACGACCAATTAACCTACCCAGCACGTCTTTAGACTGTGGGAAGAAACCGGAGGACCTGGAGAAAACCCACACATTCCTTGGGGAGGACGTACAGAGACTCCTAACAGAATGGCACTGGAATTAATCTCCAAATTTTGGAACGCACAGACCTGCAATAGTGTTGTGCTAACCATATGTAGACCATAAGACCATAAGACATAGCAGAATTAGGCCATTCAGCCCATCAAGTCATATCTTCCTTTTGACCATGGCTGATTTATTTTCCTTCTCAACCCCGTTCTTCTGCCTGCTTCCCATAATCAATCACACCCTTACTAATCAAGAACCTATCAACCTCTGCTTTAAGTATACTTTTTAAGATTTGTTTATGTATTTAGAGACACAGCACGGAACAGGCCGTTCTACCCCAATGATGTGCATCACCCAGCAACCTACCTATTTAACCCTTGCCTAATCACAGGACAATTTACAATGACCAATTAACCCACTAACTGGTAAGTCTTTGGACCGTGGGAGGAAACTGGAGCACAGTCTTGGGGAGAATGTAAAAACTGTAACAGACGGTGCCAGAGTTGAACTCTGAACTCCGACACCCTGAGTTCTGATAGCATTGCACTAACCACTGCACTACTGTGGCACCCGATGACAAGGCCTCCACTGCTTTCTTTGGCAATGAACTCCATAGATTCACTACCCTCTAGCTAAAGAAGCTACTCCTCTTCTTTGTTCTATGTCAGAATAAAAGATAAAGAATACAAGTGTAGGGAATCTTGGTTTTCAAGAGATTTTGAGGCCCTGCTTAAGAGGTAAAAGGAGGTGCATAACAGGTACAGGCAGGCAGGAACAAATGAGGTGCTTATGGAGTATAAGAAATACAAGAGAACATTTAAGAAAGAAACCAGGAAGGCTAAAGAAGGCATGATGCTGCTCTAGCAGACGAGGTGAAGGAGAATCCCAAGGGATTCTACAGATATATTGAGAGCAAAAGGATTGCAAGGGACAAAATCAGTCCTCTGGTAGACCAGAATGGTAATCCATGTGTGGAGGAGATCTTAAATCCATTCTTTGCATCTGCACTTAATCAGGAGACAGACACAAAGCCAAGAGAAGTGAGGAAAAGTGGCATCATCTTCATGGACCCTGTATAGATTACAGAGCAAGAGGTTCTTGCTACCCTGATGTAAATCCCCAGGGCCTGACAAGGTGTTCCCTCAGAGTTTTTGGGAGGCAGGTGCAGAAATTGCCAGGGCCCTAACAGAGGTATTTAGACCATTCTTAGCGACAGGAGAAGTACCAAAGGATTGGATGATAGGTAAGTTGTTCCGCTTTTAAAAAAGGTCTATAAACATAAACCAGGAAATTATAGGCCAATAAATCTGACATCAGTGGTGGGAAAGTTATTGGAGGCTATTCTAAGGGACCGGATGTATAAGTATTCTGATAGACCTGGACTGATTAAGGATAGTCAGCATGTCTTGTGCATGGTAGGTCATGTCTAATCAAACTTAAAGGGTTTTTCAAGGAAGTTACCCAGGAAAGTGGATGAAGGCAAAGCAGTGGATGTTGTCTACACAGAATTTAGCAAGGGTTTTGACAAGGTCCTGCATGGGAGGTTGGTCAAGAAGGTTCATTCACCAGATATTCATGATGAGGTCATAAATTGGATTAGACTTTGGCTTTGTGGGAGAAGCCAGAGAGTGGTAGTAGATGGTTGTCTCTCTGACTGGAGGCCTTTGACTAGTGGTGTGCTGCAGGGATCAGTGCTGGGTCTGTTGTTGTTTGTCACCTATATCAATGAGTGATAATGTGGTTAACTGGATCAGCAAATTTGTGGATGACACCAAGATTGGTGGTGTAGTGAGCAGTGAGGAAAGTTACCATGGCTTGCAGAGGGATCTGTATCAACTGGAAAAAGGGGCTGAAAAATGGCAGATGGAACTTAATGCAGACAAATGCGAAGTTTTGCACTTTGGTAGGACCAACCAGGGTAGGTCTTACACAGTGAATGGTTGGACACTGAGGAGTGTGGTGCAACAAAGGGATCTGGAAATACAAGTCCAAACTTCATTGAAAGTGGTGTCATAGGTGGATACGGTCATAAAGAAAACTTTTGGTACATTGGCCTTCATAAATCAATGTATTGAGTACAGGAGATGAGATGCTATGTTGAAGATGTGTAAGAAATTTGTGAGGTTTGATTTCAAATAGCGTGTTCAGTTTTGGTCATCTGCCTACAGGAAAGATGTAAATAAGTTGAAAGAGTACAGAGAAAACTTACAAAGATGTTGCCGGATCTGGAGGACCTAAGTTATAAGAAAAGATTGAATAGGTTAGGACTTTATTCCCTGGAATGTAGAAGATTGAGAGAAGATTTGGTGGAGGTATACAAAATTATGAGGGTAAATGCAAGCAGGATTTTTCCACTGAGGTTAGGTTGGACTGCAGTTAGAGGTCATGAGTTAAGCGTGAAAGGTAAAAACTTTAAGGGGAACATGAGGGGAAACTTCACTCAGAGGGTCACAAGAGTGTGGAACAAGCTGCTAGCACAAATGACTGCAATTTTGCCCTATCATCTGCCTGTCCTTCCTGACAGTCTCACTATACACTACCTCTGCTTGTAAACCAGCAGCCCTATCACTCCTGTTCCCATCGCCAAAGTAAGTTAAATCCTCCCAACAGCTCTAGAATATTGCTCATTCTCTTGTTCAGGTGTAGCCCGTGCCTTCTGTACAGGTCATGCCTTCCCCAGAAACAATCCCAATAATCAATACATTTAAAACCCTGCCCACTGCACCAGTTCCTCAACCACACACTCACATGCCAAATCATCCTTAGTACGGCACAAGTGGTGCGTACAAGTTTGATTTCAACATCTAAGTTTTGATAAGTATATGGGTGGTAGGGCTAAGGAGGGCTATAATCCTGGTATAGGTCGATGAGAGTAGGCAGTTTAAATGTTTTCGGCATGAACTAGATGGGCCAAAGGTCCTGTTTCTGTGCTGTACTTCTCTATGACTCTGTTTACACATAAATGATTATCAGGATAGTTGATAGGAAAATCCAACCTTACTTTCCTCGCAACCGAGGAGTCTGTCTCTAATGAATGTAGCTCCATCTAGTGGCTCCATCCTAAAACTACCAATGGAGTCAAACAGGTATGGGTAATGTACTACAGTATTATAATGTAATATTTATTCTAGTGAGGGTAATACTAAGAGTAGAGTATGCTTTTGTAATGTTTTTGTTCTACTTTGAAAATGTGGAATGGAAGAATATAGTGATATAAGCATGTTACATTGGTGGGTTTTGACTGAAGATGGAAGCATTGGAAAGGGTACAGAGGAGATTTACCAGGATGCTGCCTGGTTTAGAGAGTATACATTATGATCAGAGATTAAGGGAGCTAGGGCTTTACTCTTTGGAGAGAAGGAGGATGAGAGGAGATATGATAGAGGTGTACAAGATATTAAGAGGAATAGATAGAGTGGGCAGCCAGCGCCTCTTCCCCAGGGCACCACTTCTCAGTACAAGAGGACATGGCTTTAAGGTAAGGGGTGGGAAGTTCAAGGGGGACATTGGAGGAAGGTTTTTTTTACTCAGAGAGTGGTTGGTGCGTGGAATGCACTGCCTGAGTCAGTGGTGGAGGCAGATACACTAGTGAAATTTAAGAGACTACTAGACAGGTATATGGAGGAATTTAAGGTGGGGGGTTATATGGGAGGCAGGGTTTAAGGGTCGGCACAACATTGTGGGCCTAAGGGCCTTTACTGTGCTGTGCTGTACTATTTTATGTTCTATGTTCTATGTTCTAAAGGGCTGCCGGCAATGGTGGTGGATATTGATACAATAGGGTTGTTTAAGAGAATTTTGGATAGGTACATGGAGCTTAGAAAAATAGAGGGCTATGGGTAAACCTAGTAATTTCTAAGGTAGGGACATGTTCGGCACACTTTGTGGGCCGAGGGGCCTTTATTGTGCTGTAGGTTTTCTGTGTTTCTATGGCTGGAGTCACTTAACGCTTTCATGCGAGGATGTTCATTAAATGAGTCAAAAATCAAACTTACAAAAATGAGTGAAAATAGCAAAAAGAGAACTTGCAATATTTACAAAAATATATCTACCAGAAAGCACAATCACACCTCCATACTTTGTCCAGTGTGAACTCCTGGCAGCTCGATCTCTCTCTCCCCTGCTACTGAAAGCGATCCGTTCAGGTTTTTTAAACACCAGGACGTAACATCTTTAATTATCCACATATTAACTTAATACTACACATGAATTAGAATGTGATGCACCCCACAATGCAGTTACAATCATATTACAAAATAAACAGAAATATCTACCTTAAATCCTGTATACTGTATAAACAATATATGCACATTTACATGTCCCCATTATTAAAGAAATGGAATATTACACCATGCATGGTGGGAAAGGCTCCATAAAGCCAACCCATTATAAGAATACACACAAATGCTGGAGGAACTGTGCTGGAGTACTGTTCTATGTTCACTCCAGTGAATTCCTTATGCACACTCTCTACACAATATTCAAATTTGAGATAATCACAATGTTGCATTTGTGTGTTTAATAAAGTTTTCTAAAGGTTCAAAATCATGTTTCAGAATATAAGTACTTTAATAATAACATTACCATTGATATATTCAGTGGTGTAAGATATTAAAGAATGGCATTTTATTTATTTGCTATACAGAAATTCATGCAAAGCAAGCAAGAATAGCTTAAGAGTGCCAGAAGGGAGGTTAGACCATGAGACATAATGGCAGAGTTGGGCTATTCGGCCCACTGTGGTGGCTCTACCATTCAATCATGGCTGAATGTTCAATTGGGAATGAAATCCTCACAGTTGATTACAGTATATCTTATGGTGGATAGAGCTATCTAAACTTTAGAGCAACACGCATAAAATGCTGGAGGAACTCGGCAAGTCAGGCAGCATCTCTGGAGGGTAATAAACTGTCAATATTTTGAGCCAAGACCCTTCATCAGGATTAGAAATGAAGGGGGCTAAATCCGAATAAGGTGATAGAGTTATGAGAGATGGGGTAGAGATCACAAGAAGTTAAAGAAATTGATATACATGCCATCACGTTAGAAGCTACCCAGAAGGAATATGAGATGTTGCTCCTCCAGTGTGAGTGTGACCTCATCATAGCTTTTGAGGAGGCCATGGACAAACATGTGGGAATAGCAATGGGAAGGGAAATTGAAATGGGTGGTTTTGATGCACAAAGGTGATTTTGAATGTGAATTTACTTGTTTCTTTTTATCAGTTGTGATCTAGCAGTGTTGTGATAATCAGTGACTGAAGGAAGGTTAGACCATGAGACTATACAACAGGGGGAGAGTTATACCATTGAACCTACTGACTCAACCCCATTCACCTATCCTCTTCCCAATGGAACTATAGTGAGATAAGGAATAATTATATCTTCATTTTTATTGACTCAAAAATCTTAGCATTATTGGCAGATTATCTTTTAATGAAGAAGCCTAATTGCCCTTTTATTGCAATATGTGCTTCTTTATAATAGACCTACTCTTGTTGCATAGCTGGAGGTGTCTGTATAGTGTGTGTGCCCAGGAAGAGTGGCACGTTTGCATTTCATAGTTCAGTTATTGGTCTGCAATTCTGACCGGAAGTAGACTTCTTATATAGTAGTCTTCTAAACAAATACACCCTGCCACCAAGCCAGTGCAGAGGAACAGAACCATTTAATGTGTCCTCTCTGAGTTGCACAGCTTTCTAATTAAGTACGTGCAGTGACCATTTTAGTAGGTGCGTTTGTGGTCTTTTGCTGCTGTAGCCCATCTACTTCAACAATCGTTCAGAGATGCTCTTTTGCACACCACTGTTGTAACACACGGTTATCTGAGTCACTGTAGTGTTCCTGTCAGCTCGAAACAGTCTGGCCATTCTCCTCAGACCTCTCTCATTAACAAGGCATTTTTGCCCACAGAACTGCCATTCAGCGGATGCTTTCCTTGTTTTTGCACCATTCTCCAGAGACTATTATGCATGAAAATATCACAGGAAATCAACAGTTTCTCAGTTACTCAAACCACCCCATCTGGCACCAACAATCATCCCACAGTTAAAGTAACTAAGATCTCTTTTCTTTCTCATTCTGATATTTGGTCTAAACAACTGACCATCTTGACCATGTCTGCATGCTCCTATGCAATGAGTTCCTGTCACATGATTGGCTGATTAGAGATTTGCATTAACAAGGCATGCAGGTGTAGCTAATAAAGTGGCAACTGAGTGTACATATCACAGTTCCTGGACACCCAGGGTCTTCCCTGCCTAGCAACACTGTGGGAGTACCTTTACTAGAAGGACAGTGGAGGTTAATGAGGCAGCTCACCACACAATATACAGCCACATTTAGGGATTGACAATAAACATTGCCTTTGCTGCTAACGCCTAAATCATGAAAATAAATAAATTAAGGAAAAATCTGAGTAGCATTATGGCATTGCTCTCTATGGACAATGGAATTTCAAAGCCCAGAGTTTCCACAGGAAATAGTAGATTTTCTTAATTGCATGTAGAGTGGAATTATGGTTCTGTATATTTCACACAGATAATCCAACTGTTTTAATTTCACTCATTTGATTTTCCTATCAGATTATGGGAAGATGAGGCCCACTGGCCAGAGGCCAAGTATGGGAATCTCTGCAAATTCGCTGAGAAGCTGATGGCTCAGTGTCTGTGATTCTGAGTTCAAGTCTGCTGGAGACCGAAGACAGCTGTCAGCTGGTATTGAAGGACTGTGTATGTGCATGAGTGGGAGGGAAGAACGGGTTTGTTTTACTGTTGTTGTTTTGTTGCTTGTTCGGCTGTGTGTTGTTCTGCCGATCTTTGTGTGCCTGTTACGTTGGTGTCAGAATGTGTGACGACACTTGTGGGGTGCCAGCACACCCTTGGGTATATCGGTTGTTAACACAAACGACACATTTCCCATGTGTTTCAATGTACATATGATAAATAAATTTGAATCTTGAGTTGTTACTTTTACCTGTCTTTATCTATCTTCATTTGTTAGTATTAAAGTCACAGCTACAATATGTGCTGTAGTCTGCTTCCAAATTTAGTCCCCAGAGAAGCCAATGGAAAATACTTTCTCAAGCTGAGTCCAAACCACAGCTGTCACTATATTTCACGGTAAGTGCCCAGACTTGAGATCATATTATTGTTTGAACACAGAACACACAGGTGTTGTAAATAGGTATAATGCACCCAGGATTAGCTGCAAGGATGGGAAATGAAAATCCCAAAAAGCATGTAATATTTAGGAAGGGCAGGCATCACAGTAACCAGCCTCCCCTCTATGGACTCTGTCTATACTTCTCACTGCCTCAGTAAAACAGCCAGCATAATCAAACACCCCACCCAACCCAGACACTCTCTTCTCCTCTCTCCCATCAGGCAGAAGATATAAAGCATGAAAGCAGGCACCGCTTCTATCCCACTGTTATCAAAGTTCAAAGTAAATTTATTAGTGAAGTACATATATGTCACCATTTTCTACCATGAGATTGATTTTCTTGAGGGCAATTCACAGGAAATACAATATACAGAAGCACAATAAAATCAATGAAAAAACACAAACAAGACAAGCAACCACTGTGTAAAAGATAAACTAACGTTGAAAATACAAAAAGAAAAAAATAATAAATAATAACAAATAAATAACAATAAATCTTAAGAACATGGGATGAAGAGTCCTTGAAAGTGAGTCTGTAGGTTGTGGGAACAGCTCGCTGTTGGGATGAGTGAAGTTGAGTGGAGTTTTCCCCTCTGTTTCAAGAGCCTGATGGTTGAATGGTAATAACTCTTCCTGAACCTGGTGCGATGCTTGTACCTTCATCCTGATGGCTGCAGCAATCCTGGGAGAGCACCGCCTGGATGGTGGCCATGAATCCTGCTTCCTTTTCTGGTAAGGTAGACTCTTCGCTTCACAATCTACCTCATTATGATCTTGCACTTGATTGCCTTTATCTGGTCTGTATGTTTTCAGTAACTCTTATGCTTTATTTTGCATTGTTGTTGTTTTATTCTAACTCAATGCACTGTGTAATGATTTGATATATATAAACAGTAAGCAAGACAGGCTTTCCACTGTATTTTGGTGCACGATAACAATAAACCAATAAACCAAAATGAGGTGTAGGAATGTGTTAGTGGGGATTAACACAATAAGAGATTAGCTTGGGTAATGTGGAATTCGTATATGTGCAATGGACAATGTGTAACTGTATGAATAGAACCAAGAACCTTTTAATCATTCTTTTTGAGTGTTGTGGCCGTGTAGCGATTAGTGCAATTATTTTTAGAGCAATCACTGATTGGGGTTTGATTCCCACTGCTGTTTGCAAAGAGTTTGTACATCCTTCCAGGTGAGGCAATACTTCATCTGTGAATCTGCTGGTGTCATCTGTTGGATTCGGTGCTCCCTTTTCAAATGTTTTTATTGTTATATTATACAGGAAAAATAACATGAGTACATTGAAGTAACAACACTTACAATGTCTCAAAAAAGACATTATCTTAAGGATTGAAAAAAAGTTTTGTGATAACAAAAAAAACCTACTAAGCAGAAAAGTGAGAAAAAAAAAGAACCCATTAGGTGTACAATCCCGGAGTCATGCGTCATACAAAAAATTTCTAAAAATAAACATCAAACCGCCAGCAAGAAAAGAAAATATACTAAAAAAATTTACAATTAGATCGTGGAAAAATTATGTCAATTAACTCAAGTGATAATAACGAGCAAATGAGCCCCATCTTTTCTCAAAATCAAGTAAAGGTTCAAAGGTTCGACTTCTAACTTTCTCCAAACTAAGACATAACCTCACTTGAGAGAACCATTGTGACAAAGTGGGAGCTGATGTATCCTTCCACTTCGACAAAATGGCCCTCTTAGCTATCAATGTAACAAATGCAATAACATGTTGGTCAGACACAGAAATACCATGAATATTTTGAGGAACTATTCCAAAAAGCCCAGTTAATTTATTAGGTTGTAAATTAATTTTAAGTGCTTTAGAAATAGTTGAAAAAACCGACTTCCAGAACTGTTCTAATATAGAACAAGACCAAAACATATGTGTCAGTGTAGCTATCTCAATTTTACATCTATCATAATGACTATCAACATTAGAAAATATTTTTAAAAGTCTCTCCTTTGTCAAATGATAACAATGTACAATTTAAAATTGAATCAATGAAAGGGTAGCACAAATTGAAGAAGAGTTAACCAACTTCAATATCCGCATCCAATTCTCCATTATAAAAGTCAAATTAAGTTCCTTTTCCCAATCCTGCTTAATCTTAGATAAAGGATGCTTATCCCATTGTAATAATAAATTATAAATTCTTCTGAGAGAACCCTTAATCAAAGGATTCATACTCATAATAGTATCTAACAGGTCAGCCTCCAATATGTAAGGAAAATTACTTAAATATTTTTGTAAAAAATGTCTAACTTGAAGGTATTGCAGAAAGTGTGAGTATGAAAGAAAATATTTATCAATTAATTGTTCAAAAGACATCAATCTATCTTCTTTATATAAATCCAAAAAAGAATTAATACCTTTATTTTTCCAAAGTAAAAAAATTAGATCACTCAAAGAAGGCTTAAAAAAGTAATTTCGGTAAATTAAACTACAAAGTTTAATTTTTTTAAGATTAAAAAATTGCGGAATTGGAGCCAAATTTGTAAAGAATACTTAATCACAGGATATAGGTTTAAATTAACAACTTTAACTAATTGCATAAGTAAAGGAGCTCCCAATAACGAGGTTAAATAAAACTGTTTTACAACTTTCAGTTCCAGGTCTACCCAAATTGACCGATCACTCCTACCAACCCAGTATAACCAAAAAGACATATATTGCACATTAACAGCCCAATAATACATTCTTAGATTAGGCAAAGCAAGACCTCCATCCTTTTTCAATTTTTGTAAGTGACATTTACTAATTCTTGGTCTTTTATTATTCCAAATAAAAGATAAAATAATAGAATCAATGCAATCAAAAAACTTCCTGGTCAAAAAATCAGGAATATTCTGAAATAAATATAAAAATTTCGGTAAAATCATCATTTTAACTATATGAATATGACCAACAAGTGAAAATATAAGTGGACTCCATCTACTAAATAAATTCTTCATAGAGTCTACTAAGGGAACAAAATTGGCTTTATAAAGATCCTTATATTTTTATTAGTAACTATAATACCCAGATATCTAAGAGAGTCTATAACTTTAAAAGGAGTATTATCATATATAGAGACAGAATCATTTAAAGGAAACAATTCACTTTTACTAAAATTTATTTTATATCCTGAGAAACCTCCAAATTCATTAAATAATTTTAGCAAGGCAGGAATGGAATCGTCAGGGTTAGATAGATAAACCAATAAATCATCAGCGTAAAGAGAGATCTTATGCATGGTCTCATTCACAAAAATCCCATAGATATTTTTAGCCTCACGAAGAGCGATAGCAAGGGGTTCTAATATTAAATTAAACAACAAAGGACTTAATGGACAGTCTTGCCTTGTCCCCCGTGAAAGCTGAAAAAAAGGAGACCTACAGTTGTTAGTGACAACAGTAGCAATAGGGGCTTTATATATCATTTTAATCCAATTATTAAAATGAGCACCAAAGCCAAATTTCTCTAAAACATTGAATGAATATTTCCATTCGACTCGGTCGAAAGCTTTTTCAGCATCCAAAGATACAACACATTGTGGAGTTTTAAAAGAGGATGAATATATAATGTTAAATAGTCTCCGAACATTTGAAAAAGAATAGCGACCCTTTATAGCGATTGGCCGGATCCGGTGCTCCCGATGACACCTCCTCTACATTGCTGAGACCCAGCATAGGTTGGGGTCCACTTTCCCATGCACCTCCGCTCCATCCACCTGTTACAAGAATTACCCCTTGTAGTAATGAGCAGTGAGGCACAGAGAATCTGTATTTACCGACAAGTAAATTTTATTATTTTAACTAAAAAGCACGTGGGTTCACACTCCATCTACCTGTATGCACCCTACTGGAATTCCTGACCCTCCATGAACAGTCAATGAAGAGAAAAGCTATTACCCAGGAAAGGAGTCTACTCTGGCCAAGTGTTCCTCGTGGTTCCAATCTCCAGGTGTCCGTGGGGTACTCCTTATCCACAATGGTTAGTCTCTGGCTGCTGGAGAGTTATCGCCCTGTGTATTTGGAGCTCCTGAGCCTTATACTGTTCCTCTTTAATTGAACTATTGGATCTCCATCCCATTGGCTCAAGGTCACCTGACCTACCTGGGCCACCTTCTTACTGGTCATTGTACAGGGCTACAACCAACATTGTTTCATGGTTTTATGGCTCTGTGCACCCCAGCCTAGTGTATTTATGTCTTTACACCCTGACTGGTCCAAACCAGTTAAATGAGGCAACCCAGACAGAGTCTAACAAGATTGTTGATTGCTTCTTTGGTGAGTCTGGCATTTTACATAAAAGTAGCTATGCCTCTGAGAATGATCTCAGATTTATTGCTCTGATTAGATTGTCCTAGAGTCAAGAATCAGTTCAGAGACCACACCCTTTACATAAAAATGGCTACTTGTTTGAGAATGGTCTCAGGTTTAGCAGATCATTACCTGAAGCTTCCTGGGTCAACAATCAGTTGCTCTGATTATATTATCAAAGAGCAAGGATCAGTTGAGGGTCCACAAAATGGGGGGCGGGGGGAAACAAAGACAACTGGCCCGTCTGCTTCCCCTGTGCTTGATTAGACTGCAGTTTCTTCTGGCCAACACACCAAGAATGGAATATACCCAGTGGCTAACCATTTTAATTCCTTTCCCTAATCCCATTCTGACATGTCGGTCTATGGCCCCTTCTCTTGCCATGATGAGACTACTCTCAGGTTGGAGGAGCAACACCTCATATTCTGCCTTGGTGCCTGCAAACTAATGGCATGAACATTGTTTTCTCCTTCCAGTAATGTATTTTTTCCTCTCTTCCCTCTTCTTCTCTTCCCCACTCTGGCCTCTCAGCTTTAAATGTACCCAACAACATGGCCACATGTGGCAATGAAGTCTACAGACTTATCAACCTCTGGCTAAAGAACTTCCTCTTCATCTCTGTTCTGAAAAGATATCCTTCTATTCTGAGGCTATGCCCTCTGGTCCTAGACTTCCCCACTATAAGGAATATCCTCTCCCCGTCCACTCTACCTAGGCCTTTCAACATAACATAAGATGCCAGAATGAAAAGGTGGGGGAGGAGAAGGAGGACTAGTTAGAAGTCGAAAGGTGAAGCCAGGTGGGTGGAAAATGTAAAGGGCTGGAGAAGAAGGAATCTGATAGGGGAGGACAGTGAACCACGGGAGAAAGGGAAGAAGGAGAGGCACTGGGGAAGGTTATAGGCAGGAGCACATCCTTTCTAAGATAAGGGGCCCAGGCCTGCTCACAATATTCCAAGTGCAGCCTCACCAGTGCTTTATAAAGTTTCAAAATTACATCCTAGCTTTTATATTCTAGTCCTCTTGAAATTAATGACATCATCACAGTTGCCTTCCTCACCACAGATTTAACCTGCAAATTAGCCTTTGGGAATCTTGCACAAGTCCCCTTACATCTCAGTTTTTTGTATTTTCTCTCCACTTAGAAACTAGTCAACCCTTTCATTTCTTCTACCAAAGTGCATGACCATACCTGCCCCTCCAGCTATCTTCATATTGTCTGCAAACTTTACAAAAGAGCCATCAATTCCATCATTCAAATCATTGTCCAATAACATTAAAAGAATCAGTCCCAAAACAGACCCCTGTGGAACACCACTCATCACGAGCAGCCAGTCAGAAAGGCTCCCTTTATTCCCACTCTTTGCCTCCTGCCAATCAGCCACTGTTTTATACATGCTAGGATCTTCCCTGTAATACCATGGGCTTGTAACTTATTATGCAGCCTCTCGTGTGGCATCCTGTCAAAGGCCTTCTGAAAATGCAAGTACACAACATCAACTGATTAGATTATTAGATTAGATTATAAGGATACGCAGTCCTCTTTTATTGTCATTTAGTAATGCATGCATTAAGATACAATATTCCTCCAGTGTGATATCACAAAAACACTGGACTGACCGAGACTGAAAAACTAACAAAAACCACATAATTATAACATATAGTTACAACAGTGCAACAATACCATAACTTGATGAAGAACAATCCATGGCACAGTAAAAAAGTTCAAAGTCTCTTGAATGTCCCACATCTCACACAGATGGGAGAAGGAAGAAAAACTCTCCCTGCCATGCCCGACCACAGTCCGACTCTGGGTCGTCCGAAAACTTCGAGCTCCGATCAGCTCTCCAACACCGAATACCGAGCACCATCTCTATCCGAACGATTCGACCTCAGCCTTGGTCACCAGCAGCAGGCGAAGCCGGGGATTTTGGGGCCTTCCCTCCAGAAGATTCTTGATCGCCCAGTAACAGCGGCAGTGAACCGGCTTTTCAGAAATTTCTCCAGGTGTTCCTCTGTGCTTTCAAGTCTGTCTCCATCAAATCAGAATTGTCCACGGCCCCTATTTAACAGAAACAATATCATTTCACCGGAGAGCTGTGCTCACTGCGTCGCGCCGCTGTCTTCTCCTCCCGTCTACTGATTCTCCTTTGTCTATCCTGCTTGTTACTTCTTCAAAGAATTCCAACATTTGTCAAGTTTAGTTTCCCAAGAACCTTCTCTCTAGTTGCTAACTTCACATACTTCATTCCCCCGACACCTGTAACTTCCACCATACAGCTTCTGTTTTCCTCAGTAAAGACTGATACAAAATAGTTATTCAGTTCGTCTGCCACTTCCTTGTCCCGCATTACTACATCTCCAGCATAATTTTCCTGCATCCAATCTCCATTCACACCTCTCTTTTACACTTGATGCATCCAAATAAACCTTTTGTATCCTCTTTAACATTATTGGTGAGTTTACTTTTGTATTCAATCTTAACCTTCTGAATGACTTTTTTTAGTTGCCTTCTGTTGGTTTGTAAAAACTTCCCAATCTTCTAACTTCCCACTATTTTTTACTCTATTATATGCCCTCTCTTTGACTTTTATGTTGGCTTTGACCTCTCTTGTTAGCCATGGCTGTGTCATCTCCCCTTTAGAATATTTCTTCCTCTTGGGGATGTATACAGCATGTGCATTTCGAATTGATGCCAAAGTTTCACTTGGTGAAAATGATATCTCCTTGTCTCTGCCTTCTGATACCATGAGCCCTGATGCTAAATAATCCTAAACAAGTGAAGTAACGAATTTTACATCTCCTCTGTCAAGTCCATTAAGAATGATATCAAGGAGAACACAGTCAAATCTCCCTCTACCACTCTTTCAGGTAAGTGTTAATAACCTTCTCTTTGTACTTCCTTTATTTCTATTCTTGTGCAAATTATTTAAATCCTTAGCTTCTGGTTATTGACTCACAAATCCAAGAAAACAGTTTCCTAGAACAAAGATCAAGAGATTCTGCAGATACTGGAAATCCAGTGCAACATACACAAAATGCTGCATGAATTTATCAGGTCAGGCAGTGTCAATGTTTCAACAAAAGTCGATGTTTCGGGCTGAGACTCCCTATTAGAAGCAAAGGGTCGGCTGTTTATTCCACTCCATAGTTGTTGCCTGACCAGCTGAGTTCCTCCAGCATTTTGTGTGTGTTGCTCATAGAACATAGAGCAATACAGCTCAATGTGGGCCCTTTAGCCCACTGTGTTATGCTCACCATTTAACCTTGTTTCATTCTGATATTTTTAATCCAAGGTTCTTTGCGGAGTCGGGAAACAAACACAAATCTTGTTGCTTCACTATTTTTTTTATACATAAAACAAAGAAAATTGAAAATGCACAGCGGTAGAGGTCTAGTAAGTGAAGAGATGGAAGAACAAAAAGTAAAAGAAAGACTAAAAGAAGAAGAAAATTATGCTTCCTCTTGGACAGCTCTTTTCATACACATAGATGAAAATATTCGATTCAGATTTGCAGGTAAGAGTCAGCTAATCAGAAAGCCTCTATTCTAATAATGCAGACCCAAGGAAGCTTCAAGAATCATAGCAATAAACTACCAGGGGACGTACTCAACAGCCACAAATACATACAGTGAGCTCGAGGAAACATATTAGTATATATTGCACAGTCTGATCCAGCAACCTACTCCATGCTTCCCTAAATTATCCTCTCCAAATTTCTCATAATCTGGAATGATTTATCCCTAAATAATCCCTAAACCCTCTCTACTCTAATATTGGATCTGGAGAGGGAATTTCTAGAATGATGGCTTTTTAGAGCAGCTCGTGGTTGAGCCCAGTTGGGGAACCAGCTATTCTGGATTGTGTATTGTGCAATGAACCAAAATTGATTAGAGATCTTTAGGTAGAGGAACCCTTAGGGGTAAATGATCGTAATATGATTGAATTCACCCTGAAATTTGAGGAGAAGCTAAAATCAGATGTATCAGCATTACAGTGGAGTAAAAGGAATTATAGAGGCATGAGAGAGAAGAGATGGCCAGAATTGATTGGAAAAATAAAACTCTGGCAGACATGTTAGTAGAGCAGCAATGGCTGGAATTTCTGGAAGCAATCTGGAAGGCACAAGATATATACATCCCAAAGAGGAAGTAGTATTAAAAAGGCAAGATGACACAACCATGGCTAACAAGAGAAGTTAAAGTCAATGTAAAAGCCAAAGAGAGGGAAATTAATGAGAAGCTGGAGGTTTGGGAAAGTTTTGAATGCCAATGGAAGGCTACTAAAAAGTCATTAAGAAGGTGAAGATGGAATATGAAAGTAAGCTAGCCAATAGTATTAAAGAGGATACCAAAAGTTTCTTCAGAAAGAGAGGCAAGAGTGGATATCAGTCTACTGGCAAATGATGCTGGAAAGGCAATAATGAGAACAAGGAAATGGCAGACAAACAGAATAAGTATTTTCCATCAGTCTTCACTGTGGAAGACCCTAGCAGTATGGTAGAAGTTCCAGGTGTCAGGGGTCATAAAGTGTGTGAAGTTACCAACTAGAGAGAAGGTTCTTGGGAAACTAAAAAGTTTAAAGGTAGGTACGACACCTGGACTAGAATATAAAAGCAAGGATGTAATGTTGGGACTTAATAAAGCACCGGTGAGGCCTCCCTTGGAATATTGTGTGCTGTTTTGGGCCCCTTATCTTAGAAAGGATGTGCTGATATTGGAGGGGGTTCAAAGGAGGTTCACAATAATGATTCCAGGATTAAACAGCATTTAATGTAGAGCATTTGATGGCTTTCGGCCTGCATTCACTAGAATTTAGAAGAATGAAGGATGACCTAATTGAAACCTATCAAATGGTGAAAGGCCTTGATAGAGTGGATGTGGAGAGGATGTTTCCTACGGTGAGGGTGTCTAAGACCATTGGAGACTGCCTCACAATAGAGGTGCGTCCTTTCAGAACAGAAATGAGGAGGAATTTCTTCGGCCAGAGCATAGTGAATCTGTGGAATTCATTGCCACGGACAGCTGTGGAGCCCAGGTCTTTATGTAATTTAAGGCAGAGTTTGATAAATTCTTGATTGGTCAGGGCATGAAGGGATCGGAGGGGAGGGGAAGGCAGGAGATTGGATCTGAGAAGTAAAATGGATCAGCTATGATGAAGTGGCAGAGCAGACTCGATGGGCCAAATGGCCTGATTATGCTCCTATATCTAATGCTTTTACAAACAAAGGAACTAGAGAAGCACAGACCCAGCTATACTGCAGATTACCGAAAATCCGCTGAATATTTGCTGAGAAACAAGTGATTAGACAAACATATATGTAAGCATTAAGAAAGGTAATCTACAAAACAAAAACAATTAGTAACAATTTAGATCCTAATCCAACATCAAGGGAGAACAATCTCAACCTCTCTAGTCTTTCATTCTGATATGAACCAGATAGACATCTTTATCCTTTACCCAGAATTTTGATAATTATGGATAAGCATGTACCTTGCAAGAGAGTATTAAATTGGAGCAGAGCATAGTATAAGAGCATTCGGCAGGAAGCAGAGAGAGTTAATTGGCACCAGCTATTTTTGGGCAAGTCCACATCCAATATGTGGAGGGTGTTTAAAGACTAACTGCACGGAGTATAGGACAGGCATGTACCAGTCAGAAGGAAGGACAAGGTTGGCAGGGTGAGCAAACCTCGGATGTCAAGTGACGAGATGAATTTAATCAACAAGAAAAAGGAAATAAGTGCAAAGCTCAAGAAACTAAATGAAACAGAGCCCTTGAGGATTATAAAGAAGCCATAAGAGAACACAAGAAGGGAATTAGTAAAGCCAGGAGAGGTCATGAAAAGTCCTTGGCAAGTAGGATTTAAAGAGAATCCTAAGACGTTTTATACATACATCAAGAGCAAGAGGATAGCTAAGGAGAGGGTAAGTCCACGCAAGGATAAAGGAGTGAACATTAGCTTAGAGGTGAAGGATGTGCGGTCCTTGTGGAGTACTGGTATGGGAGAGTTGTTCGGCTTAAGTAATGAGTAGTTGTTTGGCTTGTATAGGAGAGTGCGGAGATCATCAATCAGAGTTACAGGGAGAGTCACCCAGAAGTTGCAGGAGCCAGGTAGCTGGGTGACCGTCAGGAGAAGGAATGGGACGGTGAATAGGCAGTTAGTGCAGAGCACCCCTGAGGCTATACCCCTCAATAATAAATATACCATTTTGGATACTGTTGTGGGGTGGGGGGTGACCTCTTAGGGGATGCCATGGAAACCAGGTTACTGGCAGTGAGCATAGGTCTGTGGGATAGAAGGGAAAGAGGGAGAAGAGTGAACGGTAGTGATAGGGGACTCAATTGTCAGAGGAACAGACAGGAGATCCTGTGGACGTGAATGGGACACACGGATGGTATGTTGCCTCCCAGTTTCCAGGGTCAGCGACATCTCGGATGGTGTCAACAGCATTTTGGAGGGGGAGGGAGAGCAGCCAGGTGCTTTAGTTCATTTTGATATCAATGACATCGGAAGGAAAAGCAAAGAGGTCCTGAAGAGAGCGTTTAGAGAGCTAGACGGAAAGCTGAGAGACAGGACCTCCAGGTTGGTAAAGGACAGATGGTAAAAAGCAAAGATAGCATTCAGTCAGACTGCCAGGAAAGGAAGGCCAATGACAGGACAAAATTGCAGCCGGAAGGGTGAATATCAGATCATGAGGGATGCAGAATAAAAATGGGTAGGAAATATAGTGTTCAAAGTGTCATATCTCAATGCACAGTGTGTAAGAAATAAGGTGGATGGTCTTGTTGCACAATTACAGCTTGTCAGGTATGGATGAAGGATGTTTGTAGCTGGGAGCTGAATGTCCTCGGTTACATATTGTATCAGAGGGATAGGAAGGTAGGCAGAGGGGGTGGTGTGGCTCTGCTGGCAAAGAATGGCATCAAATTATTAGAAAGATCTGACAAAGTATCAGAAGATGTTGAATCCTTGTGAGTTGAGTTAAGAAACTGAAAGGGTAAAAGGACCCGGATGGCAGTTATCCGCAGGCCTCCCAATAGTCACTGGGATGTGAACCACAGATTACAAAAGGAAATAGAAAGGTATGTCAAAATGGCAATGTTATGATAGTAATGGGAAATTTTAACATGCAACTTCATTGGGAAAATTACGTTGGTAATAGATCTAAAGAAAGTGAATTTGCTGAATGCCTACAAGATGGCTTTTATGAGTAGTTTGTTGTTGAGCCTACTAGGGGATCAGTTATACTGGATTGGGTGTTATGCAATGAATCAGAGGTAATTAGGGACCTTAAGGTAAAAGAACCCTTAAGAGGCAGTGATCACAATATAATTGAGTTCAACATGAAATTTGATAAGGGGAAAGTAAAGTATGATGTAACAATCTTTCAGTGGAGTAAAGGCAACTACAGTGATATGACGCAAAAACGAGGAATTCTGCAGATGCTGGAAATTCAAGCAACATACATCAAAGTTGCTGGTGAATGCAGCAGGCCAGGCAGCATCTCTAGGAAGAGGTACAGTCGACGTTTCAGGCTGAGACCCTTTGTCAGGACTAACTGCAAGAGAGAGAGTGCATTGGCGCTGCTTCCTGCACGCATACTGAGCTCGTTGACTTCATTAACTTTACCTCCAACTTTCACCCTGCCCTCCAGTTTACCTGGTGCATTTCCGACACCTTCCTCCCCTTTCTAGATCTTTCTGTCTCTATCTCTGGAGACAGCTTATCTACTGATGTCTACTATAAGCCTACTGATTCTCACAGCTACCTGGACTATTCCTCTTCTCACCCTGTCTCTTGCAAAAATGCCATCCCCTTCTCGCAATTCCTCTGTCTCCACCGCATCTGCTCTCAGGATAAGGCTTTTCATTCCAGGACGAGGGAGATGTCCTCCTTTTTTAAAGAAAGGGGCTTCCCTTCCTCCACCATCAACTCTGCTCTCAAACGCATCTCCCCCATTTCACGTACATCTGCTCTCACTCCATCCTCCCGCCACCCCACTAGGAATAGGGTTCCCCTGGTCCTCACCTACCACCCCACCAGCCTCCGGGTTCACATATTATTCTCCGTAACTTCCGCCACCTCCAACGGGATTCCACCACTAAGCACATCTTTCCCTCCCCAACCCGCTTTCCGCAGGGATCGCTCCCTACGCGACTCCCTTGTCCATTCGTCCCCCCCATCCCTCCCCACTGATCTCCCTCCTGGCATTTATCCTTGTAAGCGGAACAAGTGCTACACATACCCTTACACTTCCTCTCTTACCACCATTCAGGGCCCCAGACAGTCCTTCCAGGTGAGGCGACACTTCACCTGTGAGTCGGCTGGGGTGATATACTGTGTCCGGTACTCCCGATGTGGCCTTCTATATATTGGCGAGACCAGACGCAGACTGGGAGATCGTTTTGCTGAACACCTATGCTCTGTCCGCCAGAGAAAGCAGGATCTCCCAGTGGCCACACATTTTAATTCCACATCCCATTCCCATTCTGACATGTCTATCCACGGCCTTCTCTACTGTAAAGATGAAGCCACACTCAGGTTGGAGGAACAACATCTTATGTTCCGTCTGGGTAGCCTCCAACCTGATGGCATGAACACTGACTTCTCTAACTTCCGCTAATGCCCCACCTACCCTCATACCCCATCCGTTATTTATATACACACATTCTTTCTCTCACTCTCCTTCTTCTCCCTCTGTCACTCTGACTATATCCCTTGCCCATCATCTGGTTTCCCCCCCCCCCTTTTCCTTCTCCCTGGGCCTCCTGTCCCATGATCCTTTCATATCCCTTTTGCCAATCAACTGTCCAGCTCTTGGCTCCATCCCTCCCCCTCCTGTCTTCTCCTATCATTTTGGATCTCCCCCTCCCCCTCCCACTTTCAAATCTCTTACTAGCTCTTCCTTCAGTTAGTCCTGACGAAGGGTCTCGGCCCAAAACGTCGACTGTACCTCTTCCTCGAGATGCTGCCTGGCCTGCTGCGTTCACCAGCAACTTTTATGTGTGTTACAGTGATATGAGAGAGGATTGGCCAAAGTAAATTGGAAGGAGATGCTGGCAGGGATGACTGTAGAGCAGCAATGGCTTGAGTTTGTAGGGAAAAATGAGAAAGATGCAGGACAAATGTATTCCAAAAACAAAGAATACTCAAATGGCAAAATAGTAGAACCATAGCTGACAAGGGAATTCAAAGCTAACATAAAAGCATATGGGGGGAATACAACAAAGTAAAAAATTCCTGGAAGATAGAAGATTGGAAAGCTTTTTAAAACCTACAGAAAGCAACTAAAAAAATCATTAGTAGGGAAAAGATGAAATATGAAAGCACGCTAGGAAACAATATCAAAGTGGATAAAAAAACCTTTTCAAGTATATAAAAATAAAAAAGAGATGAGAGAGAGATGAGGACTACTAGAAAATGAGGCCAAAGAAATAATAACAGGGACAAGGAGTTGGCAGATGAACTAAATGAGTATTTTGCATCAGTCTTTACTGTGGAAGACACTAGCAGTGTGACACTCATGAGGCTGCTTACCAAGTTAAGAGCCCATGGTATTACAGGAAAGTTACTAGCATGGTTAGTGCATTTGCTGATTGGTAGGAGAAAGCAAGTGGGAATAAAAGGATCCATTTCTGTTTGGCAGCCAGTGACTGGTGGTGTTTCGCAGGGGTCGGTGTTGGTACATCTTTTTATACTGTATTTCAATGGTTCAGATGATGGAACAGATGGCTTTTTTGCTAAGTTTGCAGATGATATGAAGATTGGTTGAGGCGCACATAGTGTTGAGGAAACAGGAAAGCTGCAGGAGGTTTCAGATAGATTAGGAGAATGGGAAGAAAGTGGCAAATAAAATACGATTTTGGAAAATGCATGGTTGAAGAAATGAATGTGCAAACTATTTTCTAAATGGGGAGAAAATCCAAAAATCTGAGATGCAAAGGGACTTGAGTTGTTGTGCAGAACAGCCTAAAGGTTAACTTGCGGGTTGAGTTGGTGGTGAGGAAGGTAAATGCAATATTAGCATTCATTTCAAGAGGTCCAGAGTAGAGATATGATATTAAGGCTTTATAAGGCACTGGTGAGGCGTCACCTTGAGTATTGTGAATAGTTTTAGGCTTCATATCTCAGAAAGGATATGCTGGCATTGGAGAGGACACAGAGGAGTTTCACCAGGATCATTCCGGGAATGAAAGGATGATCATATGAGGAACGTTTGATGGCTCTGTGCCTGTACTTACTGGAACTTAGAAGGATGAGCGGGGATCTCAGCAAAACCTTTCCAATGTTGAAAGGCCGAGAAAGATTAGATGTAGACAGGATGTTTCCCATGGTGGGGGAATCTAGGACAAGAGGGCACAGCCTCAGGACAGAGGGGTGTGCATTTAAAACAGGGATGCGGAGAAATTTCTTTAGCCAGGGGATGGTAAACTTGTGGAATTTATTACCACAGGCAGCTGTGGAGGCCTGGTTGTTTTGTATATTTAAGGCAGAGCTTGGTAGGTTCTTGACTGGCTACAGCATCAAAGGTTACGGGGAAAAGGACAGGGAGTGGGGCTGAGGAGGGGGAAAAAGGTTCAGCCATGAATGAATGATGGAGCAGACTCGATGGGCCAAATGGCGTAATTCTGGTCCTGCCTTATGGCCTTATAGTACTTTACATCAGTATTTAGCAATGGGAAGGACATGGGTGATAGGAAGATCAGTGTTGTGTCATAAGTTAGGTTTCAAGATAAAGGAAGAGGTTGTGTTGGGTCTCTTAAAGAGCATTAAGGTGTAGAAGCCCCTAGGCCTTGATGGGATATACCTGAAGTTATTGGGAGAGGTGAGATGAGATTGCTGGAGACTTCTCTTAGGGATAAGGCTGAGGATCATTCGGAAAACCATGGTCTAATTTGGGAGAACTAGAATTGTTTTGTGTAGGACAAGTTGTATCTTACTAATTTCATTGAATTCTTTGTTGACGTGACGAGGGTGATTGATGAAGTTTTAGCTGTGGATGTTGTCTACATGGATTTTAGGAAGGTGTTTGACAATATCCCTCATGGGACGCTTATCCAGAAGATTAAGATACCTGGGATCGACAGTGAATTGGCCATTCTTGTTCTGTACTGAATCTGGCTGTTCCTGTGTCTGCATTGTTCTTCCTAAACTGCACATAATATCATTAAAGGGCTAACCAGCAATTTGAAAAGGTATAGCACAGTTTCCTTGCTTTTGCATTCGATGTTTCTGTTGACAAAGTTAACAGAGGCATTGAAAGTATATATTTTCTGTATCGCAGGAATGCAAGCAAGACAAGAATTTATTGTCTTGTCCTTGTGTTATCTCAATGTACTGATATAGTATACTGATTTGCATGGAATGTATAAGAAAAAAGTTTTTCATTTCACCTACATATATGTGCTAATAATAAACCAATTTACCAACTGACTTCATTGATGCAGGATGGTGTGATCCCCAGTATCCTGAAAGATTGTGCTGAGCAGTTGGTGGAGTTGTCCAGCACATTTTCAATCTGTGTCTCAGCCTGGAAAGGGTTTGGACTGTGAAAAACATCTTGTGTGGTCCCAGTACCTAAGAAGGGCCATCCAAAAGTCTTGAATGACCACCGTCCAGTGGCCCTAACTTCACACATCATGAAGACCCTAGAGAGGCTGGTCCTGGCTCATCTCTGATCCCTGGTCAGATCAGCCCTTGATCCCCAGCAGTTTGAATCCAGAAGCACATTGGAGTCAATTATGCTGTCATCTACCTGCTGAACCTACTCCCATTTCAATAGATAGGGCAGCATTGTTAGGATCATGTTTTTTGATTTCTTAAGTGCCTCAATACCGTACAGCCCTCATTGCCTTGGGAAAAGCTCCATTCAATGGTAAATTTAAATTCCTGGGTGTCTGTATCTCAGAGGACCTGTCCTGAACCCAACATATAAGTATAATGGTGAAGAAAATACGAAAGCACCTCTACTTCTTCAGGAGTCTGCAGAAATATGGTATATCATCAGAAACTTTGGCAAACTTCTATAGATGTGAGGTGGAAAGTGTGCTGACTGGCTGCATTACAGACTGGGAACACCAATGCCTTTGAGTGGAAAATCCAACAAAAGGTAATGGATTAGGGCCAGTACATCACAGATAAAAACCTTCCCAACCTTGAGCACATCTACATGAAGCACTGCCGTAGAAAAGCAGCATCCATCATCAAAGATCCTCAGCACCCAGACTATGCTGTTTTCTCACTGTTGCCATCAGGTAGAAGGTACATGTGCCTCAGGACTTGCGTTATCTGGTTCAAGAACAGTTACTACTCCTCAACACTTGGGAGTACTGTGCTTAATTCTGGTCACCTCACTACAGGAAGGACGTGGAGACCATAGAAAGGGTGCAAAAGAGATTTACAAGGATGTTGCCTGGATTGGGGAGCATGCCTTATGAGAATAGGTTGAGGGAACTTAGCCTTTTCTCCTTGGAGCAATAGAGGATGAGTGGTGACCTGATAGAGGTGTACAAGATAATGAGAGGTATTGATCCTGTGGATGGTCAGAGGCTTTTCCCCAGGGCTGAAATGGCTAGCACGAGAGGGCACAGTTTTAAGGTGCTTGGAAGTAGGTACAGAGGAGATGTCAGGGGTAAGATTTTTACGCAGAGAGTGGTGAGTGCGTGGAATGGGCTGCTGGCAGCATTGGTGGAGGCGGAAATGATAGGGTCTTTTAAGAGACTCCTGGATGGCTACATTGTGCTTAGAAAAATAGAGGGCTATGGGTAAAGACTAGGTAGTTTTAAGGTAGGGACATGTTCGGCACAGCTTTGTGGGCCGAAGGGCCTGTATTGTGCTGTAGGTTTTCTATGTTTCTATGTTTCAATGCAGTTTGGCACTTCCATTGTATCCTGGATAATGGACTACCTGACTGGCAGACCAGTTTGTGTAGCTTCAGAGCTGTGTGTCAGGCATGGCTATAAGCAGCATTGGGGCCCCACGCCGGACTCTATTAGCTGCCTTTCTGTTTATCCTGTATTCCTCAGACTTTTGATACAACACTGAGTCATGTCATCTCCAGACATTCTCTGATGACTCAGCAATAGTTGGGTGTATAAAGGGAGGATGGGAGGATGAATAGAGGGCCCTGGTGGAGGACTTTGTCAGATGGTGTAAACTGACTCATCTGCAGCTCATCATCAGCAAGACAAAGGAGATGCTGATGGACTTTAGAAAGACTAAGCCTGCCCTGCTCCCTGTTATTATTGATGGTGAGGATGTGGATGTGGTGAGGACCTACAAGTACCTGGGGGTGCACCTGGATGACAGACTTGAGTGGAGCGCCAACACAGAGGCTGTGTACAAGAAGGGGCAGGGTCGCCTCTGCTTTCTGAGGAGAATGAGTTTCATGCTTCTCCTTCACATGTTCGACCAGTCTGTCGTCACCAGTACAATCTTCCATGCGGTGGTGTGCTGGGGAAATGGCATCAACATGGGTGATGCCAACAGGCTCGGTAAACTGTTATGAAAAGCTGGCTCTGTTATAGGAGTCAAACTGGACTCACTGGAAGCTTTGGTAGAACAAAGGATACCCTATGGAAAGTCCTGGCAATTCTGGACTATGTTTCTCATCTCTGCAAACCATCTTGGCTGAACAGAGGAGCACTTTTAGTAATAGACTAAGACAACTGCGCTGCTCCAGAGGGTGCTATATGAGGTTATTTTTACCCTCGGCCATCAGGTTAACAGATGATCCTCTCCTGTTAGACTGTGGTAACTCATTTTTTATTCTCTCTACTTCTCTTCTAATATTTATATCTGTGCACTTGTAATGCTGCTGTGATTTCCTTTGAGATCAATAAACTATCTATCCCTCTATCTATGCCTGCATACTGTGAAACCTTGTCTTCATTAAGTCCCACAGCAGCTATGGGTTGCTGGATTACTTCTGAGTCAGTAATACTGTTGTGAGGCTGAAGGCAGTTATGATATTAGTGAGTCACTTTTTGATAATGCTCTTGGTGACAGTTACCATGACATGCAATATACATAAAAATGCTTCCGTACTGCAAAATATACCAATCCCATTTTTTTTTTAACTCCAGACCGAAGTCTGTATTCTACAAATTAATTTCAACGCTGTCATTCTCTTCAAAATAGAATATGCGCTCATTCCATGACAAGTACAAGCGACACACATCAAAGTTGCTGGTGAACGCAGCAGGCCACTTTGATGTATCAAAGTTCACCAGCAACTTTGATGTGTGTTGCTTGAATTTCCAGCATCTGCAGAATTCCTGTTGTCTATGACAAGTACATCTCTTTTTTTAGTTAAAGTGACCGAAGCCATATACAATAGTTCAGGTTCAATCTTACGAAGGACCCATGTAGCTGCAAAAGACATCATTATTTCCATATCCAAATTGTCTTGTAATAATGGTAAATATACCATTTCCCTTCCCAATTGCTTGCTGTATCTGCATGTTGGATTTCTATAACTTGTGCATGCGGATGCCTGGGTCTCTTTGAAATCTAACCTAACAAAAAACCTAACCCCTTCTCTCAGTTCCCCATCTCTGCTGCAGCTGCTCTCAGGATAAGGTTTTTCATTCCAGAACTAATGAGATGTCTTCCTTCTTCAAAGAAAGGTACTTTGATTCCTCCATCATCAATGGTGCCCTCACCCACATATCTGCTCTCACACCATTCTCCTGCCACCATACCAGCGATAGGGTTCCTCTAAACCTCACCCAATAGCCTCCATATCCAGCACATAATTTGCCATAACTTCCACCATCTCCAAATTGATCCCACCACCAATCACACCTTTCCCTCCCCCCACCCCCACCCACTTGCCCGTTTCCACAGGGATCACTCCTTATGTGACTCCCTTGTTCACTTCTCCCTCCCCACTGATCTCCCTCCTGGTACTTATCTTTGCAGGCCAACGAGTGCCACATCTGCCTCTACGCCTCATCCCTCACTACCACTCAGGGCCCCAAGCAGTCCTTCTAGGTGTGGCAGCACTTCACCTGTGATTCTGCTGGGGTCATCTACTGTATCCAGTGTCCCGGTGTAGCATCCTGAACATCAGTGAGACCCAACGTAGATTAGGAAACTGCTTTGCGGAGCACCTATGCTCCATCCGCTAAATAAACGTGATTTCCGGTACCCCCCCCCCCTTTTAATTCTACTTCTCATTCCCATTCCAATATGTCAGTCCATGGTCCCTTCTACTGCTGCGATGAAGGCACACTCAGGTTGGAGGAGCAACACCTTATATTCTGTCAGGGTGGCCTCCAACCTGATGGCATGAACATTGATTTCTCAAACTTCTGGTAATTGCTTGCTTCCCCTCTCCTTCACCATTCCCCATTCCTGTTCCCCTCTATCACCTTTTCTCCTTACCTGCTCATCACTTCTTGGCATGTGACCAAGTGGTTAAGGCATTCATCTAGTGATCTGAAGGTCGCTAGTTCGAGCCTTGCCTGAGGCAGTATGTTTGTGTCCTTGAGCAAAGCACTGCGACAACACCGGTGCCAAGCTGTATGGGTCCTAATGCCCTTCCCTTGGACAACATTGGTGACGTGGAGAGGGGAGACTTGCAGCATGGGCTACTGCTGGTCTTCCATATAACCTTGCCCAGGCCTACGCCCTGGAAACCTTCTAAGGTGCAAATCCATGATTTGCACCTTAGATGCTAACGGATGCTTATATATATAAAGCTCATCACTTGTCTCTGATGCTCTTCTTCCTTTCCTTTCTTCCATAGTCTTCTACCCTCTCCTACCAGCCCTTTTTTCTTTCATCAATCAACTTCCCAGCTCTTTACTTCACTGCCTCCCCATCTCCTGGTTTCACCCATCACCTACCACCTTGTACTTCTTCCTCCCCTCCCCTCCCCCCGCCTTCTTACTCTGACTTTTCATCCATTTTTCCAATCCTGATGAAGGATCTCAGTCCTGCTTACTCTTTTCCATAGATGCAGCCTGGCCTGCTGAGTTTCTCCAGCATTTTGTCTGTGTTGCTAAGAAAAGAAGAATCAACAGTGATCTCGTTTAAGAAAAAAAGAATCATCAGTGATCTTGCTTAAGAATCTCGAAGCAAATTGATGAATTCACGGCTGTGAATTAGTCTTCCTTCTCACTATCCAGGAATCCAAGCTCACTTTCTAGGTGAAGCAATGGTTTCCTTGTACTTCTTCCAGTTCAACACTGCATTTACTGTTCACAATGAGGTTTTCTCAACACTGGGAAATCTAGCACAGATTGGAGTCCCATTTTCATTCTGACACTTCAGCCTATGGCCTCCTCTAATGTTGCGATGAAGCCACAATCAGGTTGGAGAAGAAACACATTATATTCCGTCTGGGTAGCCTTCAACCTGATGGCATGAACTCCTGATATTTCCTCATTTCTCAAACTCCTGGTAATGCCCCCCACCCTTTCACTATTCCCCATTCCCATTTCCTTTCTCACCTTATCTCCTTATCTACCTGTCGCCTCCCTCTGGCACTCCTCCTCCTTTCCTTTCTTCTATGGCTTTCTGTCCTCTCCTATCAGATTCCCCCTTCTTCAGCCCTGTATCTCTTTCACCAATCAGCTTCCCAGATCTCTACTTCACCCCTCCCCCTCCCAGTTTCACCTATCACCTTGTGCTTTGTCCTCCTCCTTCCCCCCCCCCCACCAACCTTCTAACACTGACTCCTCATCTTTTTTTCCCAGTCCTGATGAAGGGTCTCAGCCCAAAATGTCGACTGTACTCTTTTCCATAGATGCTACCTGGCCTGCGGAGTTCCTCCAGTATTTTGTGTGTGTTGCTTGGATGATCTGCGTTCAGGCGACAGATTAAATACAACTTTCCACTTGTTTACCACTTCAATACTCTGATCTCTCTGCCTTCATCCTCTTACCGAGTTTCAACATCAACGTAAGGTCAGCAAAACTTGTGAATGAGCGCATTTAAAATTTCCTGACTCAGCAATCAGTTCAATTGTTTCAGACAGCAATATCAAAGACAACATTCATCCTTGGACACTCTTTCTTCTCCCCTCTTCCATTGGGCAGAAGATGCAAAAGCCTGAAAGCATGAACGTCCAAGCTGAACAATAGCTTCTACATCACTATTATAAGACTTAAATAGTTCTCTGATTTGATAAGTTGGGCTCTTGACCTCACAATCTATCTTGTGATGACCTTATACCTTATTATTTACCTGTCCTGCACTTTTTCCATAGCTCCTACACTTTATTCTGCATCTTTGAGAATCCTGATGAAGGGTCTCTGCCTAAAATGTTCACTCTTTATTCCATTCTATAAATGCTGCCTTCTCTTAAACAGCTCTCTGAGTGAAGAAGTTTCCCCTCATGTTCCCCTTAAACTTCTCACCTGTCACTCTTAACCCATGACCTCTGTTTGTAGTTCCACCCAACCTCAGTGGAAAAAGCCTGCTTGTATTTACCCTACCTATAGCCCTCATAACTTTGTACACATCAATCAAATCTCCTCTCAGTCTTCTCTGTCCTAACCTATTGAATCTTTCTTTATAACTCAGGTCCTCCAGACCTGACAACATCTTTGTAAATTTTCTCTGCACTCTTTCAACCTTGTTTACATCTTCCCTGCAGGTAAGTGATCAAAAATGCACGCAGTACTCCAAATTAGTTCTCACCAATGTCATGTACAACTTCAACATAACATTACATTCAGTTAAAGTATCAGTTCTCATCTACTCCCAAATCCGCATAGAATTTTAAAAAATTGTTTAATATCAAATTAGTTTTAGTTCAAATGAAAGATCATTGGCCTGCATTTGTAACGCTGTATTTTCCTCTCCAGAGATGCTCTCTCTCCTGCAGAATATTTTCACCACTTTCTGTTTTACTGTTAAGTTTGCATTCATGGCATGGGTGCACATGTGGGTATTAATTAATTGAGAGTAATTCATAGGAGACATACTGATCAGTTTTTGGAACAACTTTGGGTAAGAAAGCAAATTAATAAAACCCTTCCTTATCTAATTTCACCCAAGTGCACTTATGTTTATGTGTCACCATTTCTATAAAGATTGTGGAGGCAGATGTTGACTAGTGACGAACAATATTAACATGAGAGAGTAAACAATTCTGACATTTTTCCTGCAGATTCATGGAACTCTATCTGCAGCCAGCCTGTGAAATAGGTACAAATTCCATGCTCGACATTGATAATACTGAATCATAATTCATTTGTTAATAAATAATTCACTGTCAGATACTTGTTAAGTACAAACTAATTAAATTAAAATCCAAAATTATATATTCTTCAAGGATAGTGCAAGAAAGTGGATATGACTTTTGAAAGTTAAAGGGCTAGAGGATAATATGGCATTGGATAGAGTTGATTGCTTTTTTTTGTGTGGCTGTTAAAGAGGAATGCAATTCAGAAGTAGACTAATGCTTTTATGAAGGTTCTTGAATACATTCCAATAATATATGAAGTAGAATTTGTGGCTGTAAGGTCAAGGGGAACTACATAGATCCATTGGTGCAACATCCCCACCGGCCATTGAGAGACTATTTTTACAATAATTCTACTCTCAGTCATTTTATTCTTCTCAGCATTCCCATCAACTCGTCCCTAGATTTTAACACACAGTACAGAGAATTTAGAGTGCCCATCAAGCCTACCAACTACATATTTACCCCACATTACAGAGAATTTACAGTGCCCATCAGACCTAGCAACTACATATTTCTGGGATGTGGGAGGAGACAGAGGTCCGGGAGGAAACTGGCATAGTCACAGGGAGAATGAGCATTCTCCCCACTAACAGCAGCAGAGGTCAGAGTTGAATTAGAATCAGAATTGGAATCCGTTTTAATATCACTGACACGCATCCTTGAGGTGCAGGAGTGTTGATTGTCAGCAAGGAGGTGTTATTTCTGATCCACACTGACTGCAGTCTCCTGTGAGAAAGTCAAGGATACATTTGCAGAGGGAGGTACAGATGTCCAGGTTTTGGGGCTTGTTAATTAGTACTGAGGTGTTGAATGTTGAGCTGTAACCCATAAACAAAAGCTGGGACAGGTATTGCTATTATCCAGGTGATCCAAGGCTGTGTGGAGAGTCATTGAGAATGCATCCACTGTAGACCTACTGTGCAGTGGTTCTAGGCCCTTGCTTGGCCAAGAGTTGACTCTGCCCATTACCGACCTCTCAAGGTACATCACAGTAGATATGACGGCAACGAGGAGCTGGTTGTTGAGGCAGCTCACCCTGCTCTTCTTGGGCACTGATATGATTGTTGCCTTTTTGAAGTCGGTAGGAACGTCCAACTGCAGCCATGAGAGACTGAAGTTATCTTTGAACAATCCTGCCGGACAATTAGCACGAGTTTTCAGCACCCTACCAGAAACACCATTGAGACCTGATGTCTTGAAAGGGTTCACCCTCTCAAAAGATGTTCTGACGTGGGCCTCTGAGACAGAGATCACAAGTGCTGCAGGGATTCGCACAGGAGTGGTTCTATTCTCTCTGGCAAAGTGTGCAGAAAGGGCACTGAGCTCATCTGCAAGTGAAGCATCACAGCTATTCATGAAGTTATGTTTTGTGCTTTAGGAAGTAATGACCTGCATCCCTGCCAGAGCTGATGTACATCTGATTCCATCTTTAACTTCAATCAGATTTGTTTTTGCTCTTAAAATAGCCTTCTGTAGGTCTGCTCTCACTCCATCCTCCCACCACCCCACTAGGAATAGGGTTCCCCTTGTCCTCACCTATCACCCCACCAGCCTCTGGGTCCAACATATTATTCTCTGTAACTTCTGCCACCTCCAACGAGATCCCACCACTAAGCACATCTTTCCCACCCCACCCCCTTTGCTTTCCGCAGGGATCGCTCCCTATGCGACTCCCTTGTCCATTCATCCCGCCCCCCCATCCCTTCCCACCGATCTCCCTCCTGGCACTTATCCTTGTAAGCGGAACAAGTGCTACACATGCCCTTACACTTCCTCCCTCACCCCCATTCAGGGTACCAGACAGTCCTTCCAGGTGAGGCGACACTTCACCTGTGAGTCGGCTGGGGTGATATACTGCGTCTGGTGCTCCCGATGCGGCCTTCTATATATTGGCGAGACCCGACGCAGACTGGGAGACTGTTTCACTGAACACCTACACTCTGTCTGCCAGAGAAAGCAGGATCTCCCAGTGGCCACACATTTTAATTCCACATCCCATTTCCATTCTGATATGTCTATCCACGGCCTCCTCTACTGAAAAGATGAAG
This sequence comes from Mobula hypostoma, assembly GCF_963921235.1. NCBI lineage: Eukaryota > Metazoa > Chordata > Chondrichthyes > Myliobatiformes > Myliobatidae > Mobula > Mobula hypostoma. Next base: position 24,676,842 of record NC_086099.1, on the reverse strand, counting down.
CCACACTCAGGTTGAAGGAACAACACCTTATATTCCGTCTGGGTAGCCTCCAACCTGATGGTATGAACATTGACTTCTCTAACTTCCGTTAATGCCCCACCTCCCCTTCGTACCCCATCTGCTATTTATTTATCTTTTATTATTATATATATATTTTTTCTCTCTCTCCTTTTTCTCCCTCTGTCCCTCTCATTATACTCCTTGCCCATCCTCTGGGCTTCCCCCCCCCTTTTCTTTCTCCCTAGGCCTCCTGTCCCATGATCCTCTCATATCCCTTTTGCCAACCAACTTTCCAGCTCTTGGCTCCATCCCTCCCCCTCCTGTCTTCTCCTATCATTTCGGATCTCCCCCTCCCCCTCCCACTTTCAAATCTCTTACTATCTCTTCTTTCAGTTAGTCCTGACGAAGGGTCTCGGCCCGAAACATCGGCTGTACCTCTTCCTACAGATGCTGCCTGCCTGCTGCATTCACCAGCAATTTTTATGTGTGTTGCTTGAAACTCCAGCATCTGCAGATCTCCTGTTTGTGCTTCTGTAGGTCATACTTGGACTTCTGGTATAGTTCTTGATCACCAGTCTCAAATGCCATAGATCTGACCTTTAGCAAACTACGAATCTTCTGGTTCATCCATGGCTTTTGGTTTGGGTATGTAGAGTATGTTCTCAAATACACTCAGTCTTGATGAAGTTGGTGATGACTGTCATGTATTCACTCAGATCTGAACTTGGCTCGTTGGAGCTATGAGGCAGTAGCTCTACTAGTTTGGCATTGTGCTGCAATTCTCTGTGTTTGTAAAAAGGCATGTTTGATTAATATTAAGCATTTAAGGAGCAAATGGTAAATAATCTATTGTTTTTATATGATCTATTCAAAACAATTACTAATTTTAAATAATTAAACATTCATCTTCAAATTAGGAAGGTGCATGCTTAACATGATGAGAGCCTTCTTAATATTAGCTGGGAGCAAAGTTCATAAAGGGAGATCAAAGTTCAAGGTTCAAAGTAAATTTGTTATTGAAGTACATACGAGGGGTGATTAATAAGTTCGTGGCCTAAGGTAGAAGGAGATGAGTTATGCAGCTCTCTTTACATGCGCATGCAGCAACTCTTTGAGTGATTATGCAGTTTATGCAGTTTGAACTCATCTCCTTCTACCTTAGGCCACGAACTTATCAATCACCCCTGATGAATTATTAACCTCAAACTTTCTGCATAATCACTCAAAGAGTTGAACTGCATGCGCATGTAACGAGATCTGTATAATTCATCTCCTTCTACCTTAGGCCACAACTTAGGCTGTGGACACTGTCCGGAGGTCCAAGATTCGTATACTCCACGACCACTGGACTAAATTTGAAAATGTAGGAGGGGACTATGTTGAAAAATAAATGTGCTAGATTTTCTAAAATTGACTCCTTCTGCCTTAGGCCACGAACTTATCAATTACCCGTCGTATATGTTACCATACACTATCCTGAAATTAATCTTACAGGCATTTGCAGGGAAAAAAAACAATAAAATGGAATTTTATGAAGGCTCTGATCCCAGTCAGGATATTCTTCACCATGAATCCGTAGAAGTTTGTCAAAATTTTTGGTGACATGCTGAGGACTCACAAACTTCTATGAAAGTAGAGTGCTGTTGTGTCTTCTTGTGAGGACACTTGCAGATCCCAGGACGGAGTCTCTGCTAATGCCAAGGAATTTAAAGCTACCCGCTCCCCTCTGTTTTCCTTATGAAGACTGGCTGATGGACGTCCAGCTTCTTCCTCTTTGGCTTTACTGACGATGACTGCGATGACCATGATTTTTGCTCTCGCACCGATATGCCAATTCATCACCACCTCTGATTCGGCAAACAACAGTGGTAAACTTCAAACAACAGGAATTCTGCAGATGCTGGAAATTCAAGCAACACACATCAAAGTTGCTGGTGAACGCAGCAGGCCAGGCAGCATCTGTAGGAAGAGGTGCAGTCGACGTTTCAGGCTGAGACCCTTCGTCAGGACGAAAGGTCTCGGCCTGAAACGTCGACTGCACCTCTTCCTATAGATGCTGCCTGGCCTGCTGCGTTCACCAGCAACTTTGATGTGCGTTGGTGGTAAACTTCAGCTAACTTAAATAGAGCATCGGGGCTGTACTTAGCACACGGCATGCAGACCACCAAACCTCACAGTTAAAGTGCTGAAAAAATGATCTGGAAAAATACAGAAACAAAATATTGTTGTTAAATGAAGGCTAACTCTCTCCACACCCTTCACTCCTGAAAAGGCTAGGAATACTGAGCAGGTCTGGCAGCACCAGTGGAGAGAATCCATTTCAGGTGCAAGTGGATAACTTGCCAGATGTTTTTTTTTCTGGTCCAACTACCTCTCGTTTACCTGTGATAGTGAAACCCTGGTTTCCTTGGGCTGCGTAAATCTATGCAATACTCACTCCAATGAGATTGGAATGACTCTCCCACCCCAAACCCCGGTTTGTGCGGATGCTGTGTAACTTGCTACCCTGTTTCAAATCGATTCCGAGAAATAATAGACAGCACACTGAATATGATTAAAGGAATTTTATTTACGAATTGTAACTTGTCTAAAGGGTTAGCAAAGAACAGAAAGAAACAGAAAGGGCCCATTATAGTTAAAACAGTCAAATACGCACAAGTTGGAGCTCAACTCTTCCTAAAAGTAATATTCACCGATCCTTAGTAGACCTCAGCACCTCGCTCCATCAAATCACGTTCCCCCACCAGATGTTCTCTCTAACATCTTCTCTGTTCCTCTCCCGCCGAACAAAGGACCCCAGCTCACACCGGTGTCAGACACACAACACAAAACCCGCTGTCCTGATTGGCGGCACACATTCCAAAGCCCCTATTATCTCTAACCATAACCCAAACACGGCTTCTACACAATGACCCACACAAAAGACAACAACATTAAGGATAATTGGCACCTGTGTGTGTATCTAATACAATGTTTTTCTAAAGCACTCTTCAAAAACGAATTCCCTGGGCTCCTTATGTAAGAACTAACATATTTTCATATGTTCTTTACTGCCTGAGCTCAGTGCTGTGGACTGTGACTGCAGTAATGAACAGCACTTCTCCGAAGTTTTATCATGGAAGTACAGCCTTTCAAGACAGAGTTACTGAGAAAGCTCTTAGATCACATGCCTGAATCTCTACACCCTGCTGGTCTGGTATAATGAAATGCTCTTGTTCGCTGCTAACGTTGACTAATTAATCTGGTTCCTCTCACAGCCTCCTGATGGTTCTCTTCCTCTAGCACATATATCATATGAAGTGGAATTCCCAATGGAAACCTCTCAGATGCTAGTCTGGCGATGGTGCTTAAATGCTATGCTTTGTAAGGGTATTGAGGAAATGTGGAGAAGTTTCCTGGGATTTATTTATTTATTTATTATTTAGCGATGCAGTTCCTTCGAGCCATGCTGCGTCAGCAACCTGACAATCCCAATTAATCCTACCTAATCATGGAACAATTTACAATGACCAATTAATTTTTGGACTGTAGGGGAAACCAGAACCACTGGACAGTCCTTTGGACTGTAGGACAAAATCAGAGCACCCAAGGAAAATCGTCACCTTCCACGGAAACTCCTTACAGAACGACGCCAGAATTAACTCCAAATTGTAGAACGCCCTGAGCTGTAAAAGCATTGCGCCAACCCATGCACTACCCTTATTCTTATACGAGGAATAAATTACTTATTCTTTATCTGCTTATAGAGGCCCCTCATATATGGCTCAAATTTTTTGATTACAAGCAAAAATTGTATATGAATATCCCAGGAGATCAGCAGTTTCTGAAATACCCAACTCAAAGCATCTGATGCCAACAATCATTCCTTGGTCAAAGTCACTTAGATCACATTTCTTCCCTATTCTGTTGTATGGTCTGGACACTGAACAGCATCTGAACTTCTTGACCAAGTGTACATACTTTTATGCATTGGGTTGCTGCCACATGATGCACTGATTAGATATTTGCATTAATGAGCAGGTTCACAGGCGTACCTAATAAAGTGGCCACTGAGCAAATGATTAATATGCATAATGGAAGACCTATTAAAATCCTTGTTGAAATGAGTCTGGCGTTTATTGTCTTGGAGAAGCATTTTTTCAATAGCCATCAAACTAATCATTTGTTGTGCTTTACATGAACATACACATTTCTCTCTATTATAATGTCAGTGATGAAATATTTAGAATCTATTTCCATTAGATTTTCAACTATAATCGATGTTATTTTTTTCATTTCCATGTTCAAAGCTTAAAGTACATTTTTATTGAAGTATGTATATTACATATAACCTTGAGATTCGAGTCCTTACAGGCAGCCACAGAACAAAGATAGACCCATTAAAAAATGAAGACTATCAAACAGTTAATTTGCAGAGAAAAAACCCAAAACAAATAGTGCAAACTTAAAAAAGTAAGCAAATAACATTCAGAACTGAATTTCACTTAAGTGAGTTCACAGCCACGAAGCCAGTCATCATTACAGCCGACTCAGGAGCTCATTAGTTGCAGGCCACAGTCTTAATTCAGTGCAGACGACAGATAAAGCTTGTGAAGCAGAGAACTGAACCCTCCTGTCCCTTGCCTCCGGTCCTGATACCCTGACCTTTTCAATATGGTCCAGCGCTTAAATCATCCAAAACCCAAGTCCTTCCTCGCACTTGGACCTGGGTCCCGCTGCCACATCTCTGCAGTGCCTCCATTCACCTCAACTTGATCGTGGCATATTGAATCGCCTCCACGCCTGCTCCAGCAATGGCCAAACATTGACTCATTCCCCACTCTTATGCCCAGGTCAAGCCATTGTAGCGGTGTGCTACACACAGCGCTAGAATAACCACACGGAGTCGGTGAGTTAGAGTTGCAATGAAAGAGATTTATTCAAACTTCGCGGCCTGCTTTAAAGCCTTCCCGTTCCCGCCCTCCCTGGGGTGGGACTGCTGTGGGGAATGCATATTCCCAGACCCTCTCTGTGCGCGGGATTTTCCCCCTGCTGGTGAAGATGGCCTGGCGCCCTTTTTGGGGATCTCAGCGTCTGCCTGCTGTGCCTCTGCCAGCGCTGCATAGTCCACCCCCTGGGACAGGGCCTGTATGGTAGGTCTGGAAAGTGCGTCCGCCACGACGTTGTCCTTTCCAGAGACATGCCGGATGTCCGTCGTGTACTCGGAGATGTAGGACAGATGTCGCTGCTGGCAGGACGACCAGGGGTCAGACACCTTTGTGAACGCAAAGGTAAGCGGTTTGTGGTCTGTGAATGCGGTGAAGGGCCTACCTTCTAAGAAGTACCTGAAATGCCGGATTGCCAGGTATAGTGCCAATTGCTCCCGGTCGAAAGCACTGTATTTGAGTTCAGGTGGTCGTAGGTGTTTGCTGAAGAACGCCAGGGGTTGCCAGCGACCCTCAATGAGTTGTTCCAGCACTCCACCGACCGCTGTGTTGGATGCGTCCACCGTGAGGGCAGTAGGAACGTCCATTCTGGGGTGCACTAGCATCGCGGCGTTTGCCAAGGCTTCTTTGGTTTTAACGAAAGTGGTTGCGGCCTCTTCGTCCCAGGTAATGTCCTTGCCCTTACCCGACATTAGAGTGAACAGGGGTCACATGGTTCGGGCTGCTGAGGGGAGGTGGTAGAAATTCACCATACCCACGAATTCCTGCAGGCCTTTGATTGTGCTGGGTCGGGGGAAGTTGCGGACCGCGTCTACCTTGGCGGGCAGTGGGGTTGCCCCGTCTTTAGTAATCCTGTGGCCCAGGAAGTCGATGGTGTCGAGTCCGAACTGGCATTTGGCTGGGTTGATTGTAAGGCCGAATTCGCTCAGGCGGGAGTAGAGCTGGCGGAGGTGGGACAGATGCTCCTGCTGACTACTGCTGGCTATGAGGATGTCGTCCAAATAGATGAATGCAAAGTCCAGGTCGCGTCCCACCGCGTCCATTAGCCGCTGGAAAGTCTGTGCGGCATTCTTTAGACCAAACGGCATTCAGAGGAATTCGAAAAGTCCGAACGGGGTGATGACTGCTGTTTTGGGGATGTCGTCTGGATGTACAGGGATTTGATGGTATCCATGGACGAGGTCTACCTTGGAAAAGATCCTTGCGCCGTGTAGGTTTGCTGCGAAGTCTTGAATGTGTGGCACAGGGTAGCGGTCTGGGTTGTAGCCTCGTTCAGTCTGCGGTAGTCACCGCATGGTCTCCAGCCCCCCGTTGCCTTGGGCACCATGTGAAGGGGGGAGGCCCATGGGCTGTCGGACCGTCGTATGATCCCCAACTCCTCCATCTCCTTCGCCAGTCGGAGCTTGTCCGGGGGAAGCCTTTGAGCACGGGTGTGGAGGAGTGGTCCCTGGGTCGGGATGTGGTGCTGTACTCTGTGTCTGGGCATGGCTGCCGTGAACTGCGTTGTCAGTACTGATGGGAAATCCGCCAGGACCCTGGTGAATTCTTCGTCGGACAGCGTGATGGAGTCCAGGTGTGGGGCTGGCAACTGTGCTTCACCCAGGGAGAACGTTTGAAAAGTCTTGGCGTGGACTAATCGCTTCCCTTGCAGGTCGACCAGCAGGCTGTGGGCTCGTAGAAAATCCGCCCCCAGGAGTGGTTGGGCCACGGCGGCCGGTGTGAAGTCCCACGTGATCTGGCTGGAGCTGAACTGTAGCCGCACCGTGCGGGTGCCGTTGGTTCGTATTGTGCTGCCATTTGCGGCCCTCAGGGTGGGTCCCGGTTCTCTGTTGTGGGTGTCGTAACTCGTTGGAGGTAAGACGCTGATCTCCACTCCGGTGTCGACCAAAAAGCGGCGTCCCGACTGCTTGTCCCAGACGTACAGGAGGCTGTCCTGATGGCCAACCACCGTAGCTATCAGCGGCGGCTGGCCCTGGCGTTTCCCGGGAATTTGCAGGGTGGTCTGCAGCGGTGGGCCTCTGTGCCCCACCGCTGGTGGTAGAAACACCCTTGTTCGTTGGGCTCCTCACTCCCGTTGCCGGGTTTTGTAGGCTCTACTGCTGGGCCTGGTCTGGTCTGTCGTTGGGCACACGGCTTGGTGATCTGTGCGACGGATGCCCCTCTCTCTTTCCTGGCATTCCACAGCACATCTGCTCGGGCCGCCACCTCCCGGGGTTGCTGAAATCTGCGTCGGACAGCAGCAGGCATATGTCCTCAGGCAGTTGCTCTAGGAACGCCTGCTCAAACATGAGGCAGGGTTTGTGTCCTTCAGCCAGGGCCAGCATCTCGTTCATTAATGCTGACGGCGGCCTGTCTCCCAAACTATCCAGGTGCATTAAGCGGCGTGCTCGTTTGCGCCGTGAGAGTCCGAACGTCCTTATGAGCAGGGCTTTGAATGCTGAGTATTTGCCATCCTCCAGGGGCAACTGTATAAACTCCTCAACTTGTGCAGCTGTCTCCTGGTCAAGGGAGCTCAGCACGTAGTAGTAGCGAGTGGACTCCGAGGTTATCTGCCGAATGTGGAATTGTGCTTCTACTTGTTCGAACCATAATTGGAGTCGCAGCGTCCAGAAGCTTGGCAGTTTTAACTAAACTGTGTGAACAGATGCAGCGTCGGTCATCTCTGGTCCAAATATCGTTTGGGCCATCGGGGTCACCAATTGTAGCGGTGTGCTACACACAGCGCTAGAATAACCACACGGATTTGGTGAGTTAGATTTGTGATGAAAGAGATTTATTCAAACTTCGCGGCCTGCTTTAAAGCCTTCCCGTTCCCGCCCTCCCTGGGGCGGGACTGCTGTGGGGAATGCATATTCCCAGACCCTTCCTGCGCGTGGGATCTTCCCCCTGCTGGTGAGATGGCCTGGCGCCCTTTTTGGGGCCGGCCCTCTGCCTGCGCGCGCTGTTGTGAGCCGGTTCGTGTGTGCCAGAAAGTGGGTCGCCACACCATCTTGAATTATCCCGTATACACCGTGCAGCAACTGTTCTGCACCTTCATGCCTTCAGTTCACACTGCAAAAATGCCAGGTCATACAGACAGCTCAACGGTTCAATTCCGAAAGGGAAATTACAGGCACTGATTGTAAAAGGTGTGAATAAATACAGTAGTTTATTGTTTTGTTTGTTACCTGCAAGTCGTCGCTGTGCTTCACCACACCATCTTAAATGTAGAGGGCAAATGAGTGATTCTAAGTAACAGGGTGTCTTGATAGTAATTATCCTACAATTCATTGTGAGTTATCCAACTCCGTTTCACACAAAACCATGCTGATGATATTTTGCATTTCCTCCCAAGTCTCACACGTTATTTGCTACAGGATTACACTATGGTAATATAAACCAGAACACTGATAATGTAACTGTGAGGAGCCAGTGACATTGGCACCCATACCTTTTCCAAAATATAAACCTTTGCACTAACAGAACATAAAATCTCGCACATAGCTCTTATATATACGTACAGTAGTCCTCAGGCTTTCAAACATTAGGACACGGCATAGTAGTGCAGTGGTTAGAGTAACGCTATTACTGTACCAGTGAACCGGTTCAATTCCACACTGCCTGTATGGAATCTGTACGTCCTCCCCGTTGTTAAGTCTGTAACCGCAAAACATAAAAACTAATGGCCCTCCAGCGTGTTGTGAGTGTTGCTAAAAACTAATTGAAAGGAAAGCAAGAGAGCCAAGGAATGCGGGTCTAAGTTGGTATTTACTTAAAGTGGGCCATGCATATTTTCCATGGTAGCGTGGTGATGTATGCAATTCACGTAGTCTTACACATATCCCGTAATGAATTAATTAAAAGAACAAGAATGCTTAATCAAACAATATACTTACAATATTATTCAAATATTACTGAAATATTAAATACTCAACACTCCTGCCTGCTTGGCTATATGCCCTAACTCAACATGCTGTACAATATAATTATTATTTATAGACATCCCCAGCAGAGTAAATTTTAAATTGTCTCATTCAGGCCTAGTCATTGTGGAGGCTTTTTTACTCTTGTGGAATAATGTTTTTCCTGACGAGCTGGATCACTCGTCTTGGCAGGTGAGACTTTTGGCATGAAGCAATCTTGGGTTCTGGGACTCCTTCATGGTTGTCACAGGAGTTGACTCTGGGACTGCAGGGAACAGTTCTGACAGCTCTGAAATGCCTTCCTTCTTTTTTCCTCTCTCCTTTTCAAATTCTTGTCTTTCTTTTTCTTCTTCTAGTTTCTTGCGAGTATCTCTGAATTTGTTAATTTATTGAGAAATTAGGACTCGTTTATCATCTTTCATTTTCATAGTACTTATGTTATCCTCCTCTTTCTTTTCCTTTTATTCTTTCTAGTTTGTGCATCCTGATCTTGGGAAGATACATTTGGTTCACTGGAGTATTCTCTTATTAATCCCTCTATTGCTCCCTTTACAATTTGATCTTGTTTTCCTCATCCACAATATCATCAGCCAAATCTGCTGTTTTCATAACTCTATTGACTCCTTTCTTTTTGGCCTTCCATTCATTCAACTGGGCTTTGGTCTTTGCATCTATTTTTACGAGCAGTTTTTTATCTCTCATGTGAAGTTCATGCAATAACCTTAATGCATACAGAGTAGATTCTCGTTCTTTATACTCAGAAAAGCTGAAGGCATGCAATTTTCGTGAAGCTCTTTAAACTCCCAGCTTAAAACCAAACCATATTTCACAAGTAACCCTTTGATTAATATATCAAAAGCTTTCTCAGATATATTGCCTACAAAAACTGTTGTAGCCAGACCACTGATTTCATTGCTTTCATGATTCCCCTGAGCAGCATGGTCCTTTCTTATTACAGATTGCCAGGTATGATGTTGTGGCCATCACTAAATCGTGGCTGAAGGATGATTGTAGTTCGGAGCTGAATATCCAAGGTTACACATTATTTTGGAGGGACAGGAAGGTAGGGTGAGAGGGTGGTGTGGCTCTACTGGTAAAGAATGGCATTAAATCAGTAAAAAGATGTGACATAGGATCGGAAGATGTTGAATCCTTGTGGGTTGAGTTAAGAAACTGCAAGGGTAAAAGGACGTTGATGGCAGTCCTATACAGGCCTCCCAACAGTGGCTGGCAGGTGGACTACAGGTTAGAACAGGAAATAGAAAAGGCATTTGGATAGACAGGGGCTTATTAGGGAGAGTCAACATGGCTTTGTGCGTGGTAGGTCATGTTTGACCAATCTGTTGGAGTTTTTCGAGGAGGTTACCAGGAAAGTGGATGAAGGGAAGGCAGTGAATATTGTCTACATGGACTTCAGTAAGGCCTTTGACAAGGTCCCGCATGGGAGGTTAGTTAGGAAAATTCAGTCGCTAGGTATACATGGATAGGTGGTAAATTGGATTAGACATTGGCTCGATGGAAGGAGTCAGAGAGTGGTGGTAGAGAATTGCTTCTCTGAGTGGAGCCTGTGACTAGTGGTGTGCCACAGGGATCAGTGCTGGGTCCGTTGTTATTTGTCATCTATATCAATGATCTGGATGTGGTAAATTGGATCAGCAAGTTTGCTGATGATACAAAGACTGGAGGTGTAGTAGACAGTGAGGAAGGTTTTCAGAGCCTGCAGAGGGACTTGGACCAGCTGGAAAAATGGGCTGAAAAATGGCAGATGGAGTTTAACACTGACAAGTGTGAGGTATTGCACGTTGGAAGGACAAACCAACGTAGAACATACAGGGTTAATGGTAAGGCACTGAAGAGTGCAGTAGAACAGAGGGATCTGGGAATACAGATACAAAATTCCCTAAAAGTGTCGTCACAGGTAGATAGGGTCGTAAATAGAGCTTTTGGTACATTGGCCTTTATTAATCGAAGTATTGAGTATAAGAGCTGGAATGTTATGATGAGGTTGTATAAGGCGTTGGTGAGGCCGAATCTGGAGTATTGTGTTCAGTTTTGGTCACCAAATTACAGGAAGGATATAAATAAGGTTGAAAGAGTGCAGAGAATGTTTACAAGGATGTTGCTGGGACTTGAGAAACTCAGTTACAGAGAAAGGTTGAATAGGTTAGGACTTTATTCCCTGGAGAGTAGAAGAACGAGGTGAGATTTGACAGAGGTATATTAAATTATGATGGGTATAGATAGAGTGAATGCAAGCAGGCTTTTTCCACTGAGGGAAGGGGAGAAAAAAACAGAGGACATGGGTTAAGGGTGAGGGGGGAAAAGTTTAAAGGGAACATTAGTGGGGGCTTCTTCACACAGAGAGTGGTGGGAGTATGGAATGAGCTGCCAGACGAGGTGGTAAATGCGGGTTCTTTTTTAACATTTAAGAATAAATTGGACAGATACATGGATGGGAGGTGTATGGAGGGATATGGTCCGCATGCAGGTCAGTGGGACTAGGCAGAAAATGGTTTGGCACAGCCAAGAAGGGCCAAAGGGCCTGTTTCTGTGCTGTAGTTTCTATGGTTCAGATTTCTATGAGTCAAAAAGACAATGTTATGGTATTCATGGGAGATTCATGGCAGGTCGATTGGGAAAATCAAACTGGTAATGGATCTCAAGAGAGTGAGTTTGTTGAATGCCTAAGAGATGGTTTTTTAAAGCAGTTTGTGGTTGAGCCTACTAGGGGATTGGGTGTTATGTAATGAACCGGAGGCTGTTAGGGAGCTTAAGGTAAAAGAACCCTTAGGACCCAATGATCACAATATGATTGAGTTCAACTTGAAATCTGATAGGGAGAAAGTAAAGTCTGATGTGGCGGTATTCCAGTGCAGTAAGGGAAATTGCAGTGATATGAGAGAGGAGCTGGCCAAAGTAAATTGGAAGGAGATGCTGGCAGGGATGTCAGCAGAGCAGCAATGGCGTGCATTTCTGGGAAAATGAAGAATGTGCAGGACATATGTATTCCAAAAATGAAGAAATACTCAAATGGTAAAATAGTACAACCATGGCTGACAAAAGTAGATTTCTTTTATATGGTTTCTGATGTTCGGACCTCCACAGAGCCCTGATCCCAACATCATCAAGGCTGTCCGGGATTACGTGGAGAGACAGAAGCAAGCAAGACAGCCAAAATCCGCAGAAGAACTGTGGCAAGTTCTCCAAGATGCATGGAACAACCTACCAGCCGATTTTCTTATAAAACTGCTTAACGGTGTAACTAAGAGAATTGATGCTATTTTAAAGGTAAATGGTGATCATGCCAAATATGGACTTGATTTTGTTTATCATTGTTTACTACTCTTTATAGTTTTTTTGATATTTAGAAAGTTTTCATTTCATTATTTTTGAAAGCATCTTCACTTTACATATTTTTTTACATGTGCCTAAGACTTTTGCACATTACTGTAGATATTGTGGTAAACCATGTATATATGTTGTAACTCGGTTACCTGTCTGGACACACCCCTCTGCTGACTGCCCCTGTGGCTCCTCCCACAGAGTCCTGTATAAAGGTGTTCGCCTTGCCCCTCCCTCCTCAGTCCGGGGGCAGACACTCACTGTGGAGGTCGTATTGTACAGCGAATAAAAGCCTTTCAGTATTTTACCAAGCCTCAGTCTTTTGGAGTAATTGAAGGTGCTTCAATTTTATTCGCTGTACGTTTTAAAACATGGAACAGGCCCTGAGACCAGAAAAGTTAGACCTCCATCCGCAAACACCTGAAGCTGGAAACGCTTTCGAACTCTGGCTGGCCTGCTTCGAAGCGTATCTGGAGGAGATTAAAGCGACCGACCCCGTAGCGAAGTGCAGAGTTCTACTCTCCAGGGTCAGTCCACGGGTTTATTCGCTGATCAGAGACCAGCCGAACTACGACGGCGCGATGAACGCACTCAAAAGACAATACCTGCGGCCGATAAACAGCGTCTATGCTCGGCACCGTTCAGCGACACGGCAACAACGCCCCGGGGAATCGAGTGCTGAGTTTGTCCGGGCCCTACGGACGCTCGTGCGAGCCTGCAATTGCCAGGAGCTGACGGCGGTGCAGCATGCAGAACCCCTAGTGAGAGACGCCTTCGTCACAGGGACCAGGTCAGTGTACGTGCGCCAGCGGCTGCTGGAAAAAGCCGATCTTACCCTAAGTTCGGCGATGGAGCTGGCTGATATGTTGGAGGCCACTCTGCATAACTCCGAGGCTCTCCAGGCACGCGATCCCCCGATGGCCTCGTGGGTGCCACAGACCCCGCAAACTGCCGGCGAATCGACCTCGGCTGCCACCAGTCGTGAGTCCACGAAGTGCTACTTCTGAGGACTGGAGAAGCACCCCCGGAAATGCTGCCCGGTTCGACAAGCTACCTGCTCCAGCTGCGGAAAGAAGGGCCACTTCGCCAAGGTCTGTAAGTCAAAACCGCGAGCGGGATCGAGCAGCGCCGTGTGCGAGACGTGGGGGTCGCCATCTTGCCTGCCGCCATCTTCCCTGCACGCCACCACCATGTGCAAGACATGGGGGCGGCCATCTTGGTCGGCGCCACCTCCCACCGCCGCCGACCAACGGGTGCTCACGGGCCACCCCACCACGCCGGACCAAGACAGCGACCCCACCCTGGCTTCCGTGACACTCGACCAAAGCGCTCCCCACCAGCTCGCAAGGTCAATGATGGACATCCTGGTGGAGGGGCACAGGACAATCTGCCTGTTTGACACAAGCAGCACGGAGAGTTTTATCCACCCGGCCACGGTGCAGCATTGTGGACTCATGATACGGCCGGTAAGTCGAAGGGTCACCATGGCCTCCAGGTCGCATACAACAGACATCCGGGGGGGTTGTGTAGCGACACTAGTGGTGCAGGGCACAGAATATCGGGACTTTATGTTGCTGGTCTTGCCTCAACTGTGTGCCCCTGTGCTGTTAGGGTTGGACTTCCAGAGCCACCTGAAAAGCGTGACAATGAAGTATGATGGGCCCCACCCGCCAATTACTGTCATAAATCCCCTGTTTTGTAGAGATATGTCATGTACCCCGCTACTGACCACACACACACACGGACCCGCACATCCCACCCAACACCATGCCAACTGCCGCACTACTGACACCACTTGCGGCCTCTCCACCCTCAGGATCCCTCCCCCACCGCTGTTCGCCAACCTGACCCCGGACTGTAAACCCGTGGCAACTAAAAGCAGGAGGTACAGCGCGGGGGACAGAGCTTTCATTAAGTCGGAGGTGCAGCGGCTGCTCAGGGAGGGGGTCATTGAGGCAAGCACAAGTCCTTGGAGGGCGCAGGTGGTCGTTGTTCGGAACGGGGAGAAGAATAGGATGGTCGTGGACTATAGCCAGACCATCAATAGGTTCACGCAGCTCGACGCGTACCCTCTACCCCGCATCGCGGATATGCTCAATCAGATAGCACAGTACAATGTGTACTCAACCATAGACCTAAAATCCGCTTACCATCAGCTCCCCATCCGCCGGGAGGACCGCCCTTACACTGCCTTCGAGGCGGACGGCAGGCTTTATCAATTCCTGCGTGTCCCCTTTGGTGTCACGAATGGTGTATCTGTCTTCCAGAGGGCAATGGACCGGATGGTGGACCAGTGCCAACTGAAGGCCACGTTCCCATATCTGGATAACATCACCATTTGCGGTCACGACCAGCAGGATCACGACAACAACCTCCAAAAATTTCTCCAAGCGGCCAAATCTTTCAACCTTACCTATAACAAGGACAAGTGTGTATTTGGGACCACCCGACTTGCTATCCTTGGGTGTGTCATGGAGAATGGAGTCATTGGCCCTGACCCCGACCGTATGCGCCTCTTGTTGGAACTCCCTCTTCCCAATACCCTCAGAGCCCTCAAAAGGTGCCTGGGCTTCTTTTCATATTACGCCCAATGGGTCTGTAACTATGCAGACAAGGCCCGCCCCCTGGTCAAGTCCACCACATTCCCCCTCTCTGCCGAGGCCCATGCGGCCTTCAACCGCATAAAAGGGGACATTGCCAAAGCAGCAATGCATGCGGTGGATGAGGCCATTCCCTTCCAAGTAGAGAGTGACGCCTCCGACTTTGCGCTGGCTGCTACCCTCAACCAGGCAGGAAGACCAGTGGCGTTCTTCTTCCGTACCCTTCAAGGCCCTGAAATTCGGCACTCTGCGGTAGAGAAAGAGGCCCAGGCCACAGTGGAAGCTATAAGGCACTGGAGGCACTATCTTGCCGGCAAAAGGTTCACCCTGCTAACTGACCAGCGCTCAGTCGCATTCATGTTTAATAATCAGCAGCGGAGCAAAATCAAAAATGATAAAATTCTGAGGTGGAGAATTGAACTCTCCACCTACAACTATGACATCATGTACAGGCCTGGGAAGCACAACGAGCCCTCCGATGCCCTATCCCGGGGAACATGCGCCAGTGTGCAGATCGACCGGCTATACGCCCTACATGTAGACCTTTGCCACTCGGGAGTCACCCGGCTTTTCCACTTCGTGAAAGCCCGGAACCTGCCTTACTCCCTTGAGGAGATCAGGATGATGACCAGGGACTGCCAAGTCTGCGCAGAGTGCAAACCGCACTTCTACCGACCCGAAAAGGCACCACTCATCAAGGCCACCCGCCCCTTTGAGTGACTGAGTGTTGACTTTAAGGGCCCCCTTCCCTCCACCGACCACAATGTGAACGTTCTTAACGTAATTGACGAGTACTCGCGGTTCCCCTTCGCCATCCCCTGCCTCGACACCACTACCACGTCAGTTATAAAAGCCCTGCGCAAGCTCTTCACTCTGTTCGGATACCCATGCTATATCCACAGTGACAGAGGGTCCTCGTTTATGAGTGACGAGCTGCGCCAATATCTACTGGCTAGGGGAATTACGACCAGTAGGACCACGAGCTATAATCCTCGGGGGAATGGACAGGTAGAGAAGGAGAATGGCAGTGTGGAAAGCCACACTCTTAGCCCTCAGGTCAAAGGGACTGCCAGTCTCCCGCTGGCAGGAGGTCCTTCCCGAGGCACTCCACTCCATCCGCTCCCTGTTATGCACAGCCACCAATGCCACCCCTCATGAGCAGCTCTTTTCTTTTCCCAGAAAATCGACCACTGGAACCACCCTACCATCTTGGCTGACGTCCCCGGGGCCAGTGCTGCTCCGGAAACATGCGAGGAGCAATAAATACTCCCCGATAGTCGAGAGGGTTCACTTACTTCATGCGAACCCCCAGTATGCCTACGTGGTTTTACCTGATGGGCGGGAGGACACGGTCTCCATCCGCGACCTGGCGCCCACAGGAGCTCCGGGCCCCTACCCTGAACACTCCGTGGTGACTATTGACCCCGTATCCACCAATGTATGTACCTACGAGACACCGTGCACCCCAAACCCTATACAGACACCACACGACACTCCCATACCGGGCGCGACGCACACGCATGAGGGATTACCGATGCCTAACGTGCTGGCACCTGAAGTAAGGCCGGAGCCAGCACAACCGCCATCGCCGGTGCAATCACCGCCAGTGCTACGTCGATCATAGCGACGGACTCGACCGCCTGATAGACTTAACCTGTAAATATACTTCTTGTAAATATTGTCCGTCACTTTACCCCGCGGGACTCTTTTTATAAAAAAAGGAGGGGTGAATGTGGTAAACCATGTATATATGTTGTAACTGGGTTACCTGTCTGGACACACCCCTCTGCTGACTGCCCCTGTGGCTCCTCCCACAGAGTCCTGTATAAAGGTGTTCGCCTTGCCCCTCCCCCTCAGTCCGGGGGCAGACACTCACTGTGGAGGTCGTATTGTACAGCGAATAAAAGCCTTTCAGTATTTTACCAAACCTCAGTCTTTCGGAGTAATTGAAGGTGCTTCAGATATCTACATGTACTCTCACTATAGGGAGATTATACAGTATCCAGCTACTCTGTGGAAACCAGCTTGACTAGTTTGCTGCTCTGTCTAGTCTCTACAGTGAGGTTTAGCTGCCAATACCCCACTGTTTGAGTGGTGGATCTTTCCTCCCTACCCAATGAAGAGATACTTCCAGATAACAAAGTAGTTTAAACAGTGTTATTTTATTTTTAACTACATATGTTTAAATTTAGACAAGTACTTCTTAACACACATTTAACACTCACAGTGGGTTTCTGATTGATAAAAAGATTCCCAATTACCAAAGAGTTATCAACTACAATGGATTTCCAAAAACAGGTACAATTTTTAACCAACTAAAAGAACATACCAGCAGATGAGTGAGTCATCCATTTCACAATTCAAAGGTTCAGGAATGAATTTTAGTTCTTCTTTCTGTCACCTCATCTTTTCTGTCATTCTTCTTGCCATTCCAAACAATCCCCAATGCTTTCTGAACTAACTCTTCCTTCAGTTAGTCCTGACAAAGGGTCTCAGCCTGAAACATCAACTGTACCTCTTCCTAGAGATGCTGCCTGGCCTGCTGCGTTCACCAGCAACTTTGATGTATGTTGCTTGAATTTCCAGCATCTGCAGAATTCCTGTTGTTCCCAATGCTTTCTAATATTTATATTGTTTTGCTACTAGTTGACATTGTCCGCATGTGATGTTTCTCAGATACTTTTGCTGAGACACCGTAATTCACACAGATGGTTTAAAAGCTTCTCAGGACAGAGATCCCAGACACCCAGAATGAATACTATGAGGGCTGACTCTCTGAGCACACAAATATCCCAACTATTGATTGATCAACTATGCCTGTGACTATATTTGATGTGCTAAGTGACAAAATCAGTCTTGTCTGCAAGCTTCTTTGAACTCAGTCACAATGGTGCTAATAATTTAAAGAGTGTTGTCTAAACAAAGACAGAAACAAGCAAGACAGCCAATAAAGCTTACTTACTCACATTTGCCATTTCAGTAGGAGATCATAGACCTGAAACAAGCGAGACAAGCTGAACAACGAATATTGCTCAGAAGTTTAACTTTGTCACAAGCTACTCGGACTCTTTGGACTGATAATGCTGCTGTGTTAGAAAGCTGAGGTTAGCAATAAGCCTCTATGGCCCTGGAAACTGAATATTCATTAACAACAGAGCATGGATGCTGTACAAATTAAATTCTGCATTAAAGCAGGTCAGGCAGCATTTGATGAGATGGCATTGGAATTAATGTTTCAGGTCAATAACCTCCTACTGAAATGGCCAAAGTAAGTAAATAAGCTTTATTAAAATTGCAAAGAAAAGGAGGTGAAGAATGAGGAGAAAATGATAAGAGACATAGATCGAATAGATTGCCAGAGACTTTTTCCCAGGGCAGAAATGGAAAATATGATGGAGCATAATTTTAAGGTGATTGGAAAGAAGTATAGAGGAGATGTCAGAGGAAAGTTTTTCTCACTTAAAGTGGTGAATGCATGGAATGCACTGCCAGGGGTGGTGGTAGAGACATTTAAAGACACTTAGATATGCACATGAACAGTAGGAAAAAGAAGGGTTATGTAGGAAGGAAGGGTGGATTGATCTTAGAGAAGGTGAACAGATTGACACAACATCAAGGGGCTGTACTGGGCTGTAATATTGTATGTTCAATAAAGGCATATTGTAGAGTATCCTAATCAAATATTATTGGCACTGCTGAGAGAATGAAATGAATGTGACATGCAAAATTTTGACAAAAGACCTAGGCAAGGGTGGTTATGCTCCAGGTACTGCAGTAGCCAAGACATGAGTCGAGAACGTAAACCTGATGCTAGACAGGAATTCAAAGTGGATCTGATGATTGAGCACCAAAACTCAGTTCAGGTGCTCTCTAAATATTAGAATCCTGGTGCAAAACATGGCTGCCAATTGGTGGGGAAGGCCTGAACCTCCATATTCTGGAGAGCATCTATATATTGGAGGCTAGCACAGAGGGGTGCATTTCATATTCTGGAGAGCGTCTATATATCGGAGGCTAGCACAGAGGGGTGCATTTCATACTCTGGAGAGAGTCTATATATTGGAGGCTAGCACAGAGGGGTGCATTTCATATTCTGGAGAGCGTCTATATATCGGAGGCTAGCACAGAGGGGTGCATTTCATACTCTGGAGAGAGTCTATATATTGGAGGCTAGCACAGAGGGGTGCATTTCAGTTGACAAGACACTGTAACGCTGAATATCTGAAATAAGAGAAAATACCTGGCAGCTCAGGCAGCACCTATAAAGAAATATTAGGGGTGAAGGACCTGATATGAAAACTCTCCATTTCTGACACAAATGGAGAGTTTTTGAATTTGAGACTGAACCACAAGGGCTCCGGTATGACTAGAGGTACTTTTTCTGTGTACGAGGCCGAAGACAGAATGGTCAGAATGGAACTGGGATGGAGAATTAAAGTGAAGGTAACTGGGTTCTCTAGATGATCCTTACAGGCCTTGTGTTCCACAGTCACTCAAATCTGAATTTCGTTTCTCCACTGCAATTACTGGTCTTTTTGCAACCATTTTAACGTTGTGCATACTCTCTTCAAAAATTTTCCTTGGTGGATTATTTCCGTCTGTATACAGTCATTGCATTAGCAGTATTATTCGTGTCCTTGGCTATTAGCATGCAATTACTATATGCTCTTCCCTCTGGCATGTATTCTTAAAGAAATAATTACACAAAAATCACAAGAACTCACATCATTTATCCTCGTGAGCTGCTAACACTGTTTCCAGAATAGATCCTTTTTCTATTGGCTTTCATATGGATGAGATTATTTGGCATTTTTTGCTACTTTTCCACTGAGGTTGCCATCTTGCTAGTCAGTTCAGACATTAGACTCATTATGCCTGAAAGCATGGCCTGGACCTATACAAAAGACAGAGGTTTTAGAAAGGGTGAGCAACAACTTGTTCAAAGAAGAGTTTTCAAGGGTGTCCGTATGGGAGGAATAAAAGGTGAAGAGGCCGAGAGGTTAAGGGTAGGAATCTTAGAGCACAGGACGTTGATGGCTGAAGGCTGTGTTCCATTGTTGTCATTGCTTGTGTTATTCCGCTGACTCTTGAACAGAAGGGGATAACTACACTCTCTTCCCCATCCATTGAGATGTCCCCACAACCAAAGATCTCACTTCAAGGACTCTTTACCTTGTTATTTCATGTTCTCATTATTTATTGCTACTTATTTACATTTACATTTGCACGGTTTGTTTTCTTCTACACTCTACCTGATCTTTCATTGATCCTGTTCTACTTATTATTCTATAGATTTGCTGAGTATGCCCACAAGAAAATGAATCTCAGGGTTGCATGTGTGACGTATATGTACTCTAATAATAAAGTTTCCTTTGAACTTTGAACATTGTGGGCAGGCTATGTTAGAGCCGGAATGTTTGGCAACACTTGCGGGCTGCCCCAGCACATCCTTAGCTTGTGTTGGTTGTTAAAGCAAACAACGATTTTCACTGTATGTTTTGTACGTGTGATAAATAAGTGCAGCAGAATCTGAATCTGAAAGTGCACTAGAGTGAATGAACTCTGAGTCAACACAGTATCCGTATAGTTTCACAACACCTAAAAAGTTTCTAGCTAAATAGGATGCATAAATCCTTTGTTCACTTCATTGCATGGATTCAGCGGCTGCCTCGAGGAGGATTGTATACAAATGGCAGGTGAGAACCCTTTAGTAAATTGTCAACTTTCACAATGTTTAATGTTTCTGTACTGCAACACCAGATAGGTTCCTCACTGTCTTCACCTGTTAATTATAATCAATTGGGACACAAAATTGTACATCTGGAAATTAAACTCTGATTAATAATTCAATAATAATTAATTAGATTAGATTAGATTATGAGGACACGCAGTCCTCTTTTACTGTCATTTAATAATGCATGCATTAAGAAATGATACAATGTTTCTCCAGAATGATATCACAGAAACACAAGACAAACCAAGACTGAAAAACTGACAAAAACCACATAATTATAACATATAGTTACAACAGTGCAAAGCAATACCGTAATTTGATAAAGAACAGACCATGGGCACGGTAAAAAGTCTCAAGGTCTCTCGAAAGTCCCATCATCTCACACAGACGGTGAACCTCCAGCGCCGCAAACTTGCCAATGCAGCATCCTGGAAGCATCCGACCACAGTCCGACTCCGAGTCTGTCCGAAAACTCTGAACTTCCAACCAGCTCTCTGACACCGAGCACCGAGCACAATCTCTGCCGAGTGCTTTGACCCCGGCCCCGGCAACAGACAAAGCCGAGGATTTGGGGCCTTCCCCTCCGGAGATTCTCGATCGCACAGTAGCAACGGCAGCGAAGCGGGCATTTCAGAAGTTCCTCCGTGTTTCTCACGGCTGTCTCCATCAAATCAGGATTGTATACGGCCCCCTAATTCAATAATAATTAATAATTATACTTCCTATAAAATACAAATTTGCTCCTATGGATTTCAATCTAATGGAATATCTGAAGTTGCATCTTTAGCGCCACCAAGTGGGAGTAAGTTTGTGAACCATTACCATCCAAAATTTGGTCACTTATTCTTTTTAATATTAAGAACATAGAACATAGAATAGTACAGCACAGTACAGGCTCTTCGGCCCACAATGTTGTGCCGACCCTCAAACCCTGCCTCCCATATAAGCCCCCACCTTAGATTCCTCCATATACCTGTCTGGTAGTCTCTTAAACTTCACTAGTGTATCTGCCTCCACCACTGACTCAGGCAGTGCATTCCATGCACCAACCACTCTCTGAGTAAAAAACCTTCCTCTAAAATCCCCCCTGAACTTCCCACCTCTTACCTTAAAGCTATGTCCTCTTGTATTGGGCAGTGCTGCCCTGGGGAAGAGGCGTTGGCTATCCACTCTATCTATTCCTCTTATTATCTTGTACACCTCTATCATGTCTCCTCTCATCCTCCTTCTCTCCAAAGAGTAAAGCCCTAGCTCCCTTAATCTCTGATCATAATGCATACTTTCTAAACCAGGCAGCATCCTGGTAAATCTCCTCTGTACCCTTTCCGATGCTTCCACATCTTTCCTCTAGTGAGGTGACCAGAACTGGACACAATACTCCAAGTGTGGCCTAACCAGAGTTTTATAGAGCTGCATCATTACATCGCAACTCTTAAACTCTATCCCTCGACTTATGAAAGCTAAGCTATTACAAGGCAGCCACTAAATTATTGATGTCGAAAGCCCACCATTGCTTTCTCACTAAAACTAGATAGAAGTAATTATGCCAGCATGCCAATGAAACTGGGAGGTTCTCTTTTAAAATTAGCTCCTTAAGTAAATAGAAGGGCCTTTTTAAAGAAATGGTGAATCACTTGTGGATTTTTAAGTTACAACATTTTTCTTGTAGTTGAGTACTTCACAAAGTGCTGGAGGAACTCAGCAGGTCAGTCAGCATCAATGAAGAGGAACAGAGAGTCAACATTTCAGGCAGAGGCCCTTCACGCTCCATCTTAATTGTTTATTCTTTTGATTTAACGTATCCATTCTAGGAAGTCAATACAATACATATTTGAGTAACTTTCAGCATTTGTGTTCATTTTATTTCCAAAGCTCTGCAAGAAATAATGCATGAAAAATGAGTGTAGGAAGCTACACCAATGAAGTCGTCGATGCATCAAATCATCGTGTCGCCACCAAACTCAACGATCCCTCACCCCACACCCACTGTTTCTACCTCCTACCCAAGATCTACAAACCTGCCTGTTCGGGTAGATCCATCATTTCTGCTTGTTCCTGGCCCACTGATTTATACCTTCATACCTTGCCTCAGTTTTATCATCTATGCGGAGCTCATTGACTTCAGCAATTTTGCCTCTAACTTCCACCCTGCCCTCAAATTTACCTGGTCAATTTCTGATACCTCCCTCCCCTTTCTTGATCTCTCAGTTTCTATCTCTGTAGACAGCTTATCTACTGATGTCTGTTGTAAACTGTCTGTTCTCTCACAGTCATCGATTTCTCAAACTTTAAGTAATGCACCCCTCTTCATTCACCTTTCCCATTCCCATTCCCTCTCACAATATTTCCTTACCTGCCCATCACTTCCCTCTGGTGCTCCCCCCCCTTTTTTTTCTTCCTTGGCCTCTCCTGTCAGATTCCCCTTTCTCCAGCCCTGTATCTCTTTCACCAATCAACTTCCCAGCTCTTTACTTCACCCCTCCCAGTTTTACCTAAAACCTTGTCGTTCTTCCTCTCCACCTCCCACTTTCTTACTCTGAATCCTCGGCTTTTTTTCTGGTCCTGATGAAGGGTCTGGGCTCAAAACGTTGACTGTACTCATTTCCATAGGTGCTGCCTGGCCTGCTGAGTTCCTCCAGCATTTTGTGTGCGTGGCTTAAATTTCCAGCATTTGCAGATTTTCTCTTGTTTGTGGTTGTTCCACCAAAAGAATGAGGTTGTATTTTACTCATAATACCTATTTCTCTTCAGATTAATGCAATATATTTGTGGAAAAAGTGCTGGTATTTGGAACAAAAGTAGAAATGCTATAAGACTCTAAGACCATAAGATATAGGAGCAGAATCAGGCCATTTGGCCTATCAACTCTGCTCTGCCATTTCATCATGGCTGATTCATTATCCCTCTCAAACTCATTTTCTGCCTTCTCCCCAAAACCTTTGACGCCCTGCTTACTGAAGAATCTATCAACTTCCATTTTAAATACACCTAATGACTTGGCTTCCACAGCCATCTATAGCAATGAATTCCACAGATTCACCACCTGCTGGTTCGAGAAATTCCTCCTTATCTCTGTTCTAAGTGGACATCTCTCTATTCTGAAGCTGTAACCTCTAGTCCTAGGTTCACGCCCCATTGGAAACATCCTCTCACATATATTCTATCCAGACCTTTCAATATTTGATAGATTCAATTGAGATCCCCCCTTATTCTTCTGCACTCCAGCGAGTACAGGTCCAGAGCCATTAAGCACTCCTCATACGTTAACCCTTTCGTTCCCAGAATCATTCTTGTGAACTTCCTCTGGACTCTGTCCAACATCAGCACATCTTTTCTTAGATAAAGGGTCCAAAACTGCTCGCAATACAGCAAGTGAGGGCTCACCTGTGCCTTATAAGTCCTCAACATTAGATATTTACTCATATTCTAGTTGTTCAAAATGAATGTGAATATTGTATTTGCCTTCCTTACCACCAACTGCGAATTAACTTTTAGTGAATCCTACACAGGGACTCCCAAGTTTCTTTGCAGCTCTGATTTTTGAAAATCCTTCCCATTTAGAAAATAGTTCACACCTTTATTCCTTCTACCAACATGCATAACCATATAGTTCTCTACACTATATTCTAACTGCAACTTCTTTGCCCATTCTCTCAGTCTGTCCAATCCTTCTGCAGACTTCCAGCTTCCTTAACACTACCAGCCCCTCCACCTATTGTTTCTTCATATCTCTCGCAAACTTCACCACAAATCCATCAATTCCATGATGCGAATCATATATTGACATATAACATGAAAAGAAGTGGTCCCAACACCAGCCCCTGCGGAACATCACTATTTACTGGCTGCCAACCATAGGAGGCCCCCTTCATTCCGTCTCTTTGCCTCCTGCTGGTCAACCAATCTTTTATACATGCTTTATAAGCAGATAAATAGTATGTATAGTCTTTCCTCTAATACTGTAGGCTCTTATCTTGTTGAGCAGCCTTATATGCAGCACCTTGTCAAAGGCCTTCTGGAAATCCAAGGAAACAACATCCATTGACTCCCCTTTGTCTATCCTGCCTGTTATTCTCTGACACAATTTCAACCGATTTGCGAGGCAAAATTTCCACCTTCAGGAAGCCATTTAGTCTTAGGCCTATCTTATCATGTGCCTCCAAATACTCTGAAGCCTCATCCTTGATAATGGACTCTGACATATTCCCAACCACTGAGGCCAGGCTAACTGGCATATAATTTCCTTTCTCCTGCCTCTTTCCCTTCTTAAAGTGTCAAGTGACATTTGCAAATTTCCAGTGCTTTGGAGGCATTCCAGAATCTATTGATTCTTGAAAGATCATAACTAACGCTTCCACAATCTCTTGAGGTACCTCCTTCAAGAACCCTGAGGTGAAGTCCATCTGGTCCCGATGACTTGGCCAATCAAACAGCATGGTGATGTAACTTAACTGTCCATTCATTAGAATCTGAATCAGAATCAGAATCAGGTTTATTATCCATGAAAACACACACACATTTGTATTAGTAACGCTCATATGTCATGAAGTTTGTTGTTTTGTGGCAGCAGCACAATGCAATAAATAACAGATACTATAAATTACAATAAGAAATAAGCAAAAATAAATAAGGAATCATCATCATCATCAGGTGCCATGCCCAGTTTGAGCTTTGACTGCCATGGCCCACACACTCCTGTTTCGGGTCAAGTGGATCAATTCATTGGTATTCATTTCCAGTTCTCTGGCTGCTGTCTCCATCATCATTTGTCTTTGCCTTCCTCTTGTTTTCTTCCCTTCAATCTTTCCAATAATTACCATGCATTCTAACTCCTCTTTCCTAATCACATGTCCAATGAAGTTACATTGCCTTTTCATGATCTCATACATTACTTCACTTTTTGTGCTTGCTCTGTTCATGACATCCTCATTAGATATTCGTTTCGTCCATGATATTCTTTGCATCCTCCTCAAAAACCACATCTCTGCTGCTTCATTTTGTTTCCTCATGTTAATAGATATTGTCCAACATTCTGAGCCATGTAACATAACTGGATAATCGTAACATTTCAATGATCTGAGGCGGGTTCTCATGCCTACACAGAACAGAGAACATAGAACATAGAATACTACAGCACATTACAGGCCATTTGGCCCACAATGTTGTGCCGACCCTTTAACCCTGCCTTCCATATAATCCCCCACTTTAAATTCTTCCATATACCTGTCTAGTAGTCTCTTAAATTTCACTAGTGTATCTGCCTCCACCACTGACTCAGGCAGTGCATTCTACGCACCAACCACTCTCTGAGTAAAATACCTTCCACTAATATCCCCCTTGAACTTCCCACCCCTTACCTTAAAGCCATGTCCTCTTGTATTGAGCAGTGGTGCCCTGGGGAAGAGGCGCTGGCTGTCCGCTCTATCTATTTCTCTTATTATCTTGTACACCTCTATCATGTCTCCTCTCATCCTCCTTCTCTCCAAAGAGTAAAACCCTAGCTCCCTTAATCTCTGAACATAATGCATACTCTCTAAACCAGGCAGCATCCTGGTAAATCTCCTCTGTACCCTTTCCAATGCTTCCACATCCTTCCTATAGTGAGGCGACCAGAACTGGACACAGTACTCCAATTGTGGCCTAACCAGAGTTTTATAGAGCTGCATCATTACCTCGTGACTCTTAAACTCTATCCCTGGATTTATGAAAGCTGACACCCCGTAAGCTTTCTTAACTAACTTGTCTACCTGCGAGGCAACTTTCAGGGATACGTGGACATGTACCCCCAGATCCCTCTGCTCCTCCACACTACCAAGTATCCTGCCATTTACTTTGTACTCTGCCTTGGAGTTTGTCCTTCCAAAGTTTACCACCTCACACTTCTCCGGGTTGAACTCCATCTGCCACTTCTCAGCCCACTTCTGCATCCTATCAATGTCTCTCTGCAACCTTCGACAATCCTCTACACTATCCATAACACCACCAACCTTTGTGTCGTCTGCAAACTTGCCAACCCACCCTTCTACTCCCACATCCAGGTTGTTAATAAAGATCATGAAAAGTAGAGGTCTCAGAACCGATCCTTGTGGGACCCCACTAGTCACAACCCTCCAATCCGAATGTACTCCCTCCACAACTACCCTCTGTTTTCTGCAGACAAGCCAATTCTGAACCTACCTGGCCAAACTTCCCTGGATCCCATGCCTTCTGACTTTCTGAATAAGCCTACCATGTGGAACCTTGTCATGCCTAGTTTAGTGTTGGTCAGTATACTCTTCATTCTCGTAAAGGTGTCTTTTGCCATCCCTTTTCTAAATAAAGAATAAGAAATAAATAATAAGAAAAACAACAATAACTGTCCATTTCTCCATATTACTGATGTTCTCTTTGTTCTACATATTATACTTCCCCTTCCCCACTTGCTCTGTTAGCTAGATTTACTTGTTTTCTCTCTTTCTCACTTTTAAGAAAGAGTCTTTGACCTGAAACATTTTCTTTTCAAATATGCTGCTTGACTAGCTGATTTCTTCCAGTATTTCAAGTTTTGTTTTTTTCTTGGTAAAGAGAACTTGCATGATTTGACCTTCTCTCAATGACAGTCATTGCAATTCATCCATAAATCTTGTTTCTAACTATTCAACAGGTAGAGAAACTGCATGCATCACTTAACACTGCTATACCACTTGCTGGATTAATTCCTTTAGAAAAACCTTAATATAAATCTTGGGTTTAATTTAACATGACCTTTTCTAGCAAGTGAATGTTAAAATGTTGCTGATTCTATGCTCAAGGAAAGTGAGCCATAGTCTTTTTTTTGTGTGATCATCATGTGTTTAGCTGTTAAAATGTCAACTGTTGCAGTCAACCTAAGATTTTGACGTTGATTTGTGTGCATGTAAATGGTCAGCTCAAAAATTGCACATGGCAAAACTGACTTACAAAATTCTTCAGCAAGAATCTCCCTTTGAGTTCTGCCCCAATCTCCTTCCTTCTCCCCGTATCCTTTCATTCCCTGACCAATCTATCAACTTCTGCCTTAAATATACATACAGACCTGGCCTCTACAGCTGCCTGTGGCAACAAATTCCACAGATTCACCACTCTCTGGCTAAAGAATTTCCTCCTCATCTCCATTCTAAAAAGATGCCCCTCTATTCTGAGGCTGTGTCTTCCGGTCTTGGACTCTCCCACCATAGGAATCATCCTCTCCACATCTACTCTATCAAAGCCTTTCACTATATGATAGGTTTCATTGAGGTCACCCCTCATTCTTCTGAATTCTAGTAAATACAGGCCCAGAGCTATCAGACAGGACATTCAATCCTGGACAAACAACAGGAATTCTGCAGATGCTGGAAATTCAGTTGCTCTTTCAATCCTGGAATCATTTTCATGAACCTCCTTTGAACCCTCTCCAGTTTCAGCACATCCTTTCTAAGATAAGGGGCCCAAAACTGCTCTCATTTCCAAGTGAGGCCTCACCGGTGCTTTATAAAACCTCAACAATACATCATTGCTTTTATATTCCAGTCCTCTTGAAATGAATGATAACATTGCATTTGCCTTCCTCACCACAGACTCGACCTGCAAATTAACCTTTAAGGAATCCTGCACAAGGACTCCCAAGTCCCTTTCCACCTCAGTATTTTGTATTTTCTCTCCATTTAGAAAAGAGTTAACTCTTTCATTTCTTCTACCAAAGAATATGACCATACACCTCCCGACCCTGTATTCCATCTTCCACTTCTAAGCATTTACCAGGACATACCTGGAATAGAGATGCTGCCCCTCCTCCTGAACTTTATTCCACAGCCCACTGTCCTGTCCTGTCAGATTTCTTTTTCTTCAGCCCGTTATCTCTTCCAGCTATCCTCCATGGGTACTTACTTCTTCCCCTTCACCTGGTCTCATCGATCACCTGCCAGCTTTTGCTCCTTCCCTGCCCCCTTCTTATTCTAGCTTCTGCCTCCTTCCTGATGAAGATACTTGGTCCAAAACGTCAATTGTTTATTCCTCTCCATTCAGTCTTACCTGACTGCTGAGCTTTTCCAGCATTTTGTGTGTGTTGCTGTAGATTTCTAGTAACTGCGGAATCTCGAGTGTCCAAGCATCTGTGCTCTTCCATCTGGTAATAATGACAGTTTGAATACTACCTCAAAAGAAGAGTGGGTTCCTTTTAATTTACAGGAGTGTGGTAAACCATATATATGTTGTAACTGGGTTACCTGTCTGGACACGCCCCTCTGCTGACTGCCCCTGTAGCTCCTCCCACAGATTCCTGAATAAAGGTGATTTCGCCTTGCCCCTCCCCCTCAGTCCGGGGGCAGACACTCAGCATGGAGGTCGTATTGTACAGTGAATAAAAGCCTTTCAGTATTTTACCCAACTTCAATCTTTTGGAGTTATTGAAGGTGCTTCAAGGAGGAGACTGACTATATACTTCTGATTTTTCACCATCCACAGTGTCTGGTATCCTGCATAAAGTTATATAACAAAGAGTTCCTTAAGAACCAAACCCCTTTTATAACTTGAGGAGAACCAGACAGCATTGACTGAAATTCTCTTTACAATGTCCTGAAACCATGAGTGATGATCTCTTATTCTATCATTTGTTGGTTTTGCATTTTCAATTAGTGTCATATCCATTCTCTTTCATGTGAATTAAACTATTCGCTTTATTTGTCACATGTACATGGAAACATACAGTGAAATGGCTTGTTTGTGTCAAATCAAACGTGCAAGAATTGCACTGGGGCAGCTCGTACAGTGCCAACGTAGCCTGCCCACAACTCAGTAGCCGTAATCCTAATCATAGTTCTTTTGAATGTGGGAGGAAATTGGAGCACCCGGAGGAAATCCAAAGGGAGAACATACAAACTCCTTACAGACAGTGGTGGGAATTGAACCCTGACTGGTGATTGCTGGCATTGTAAAGCTTTGTGCTAACCACTATGTTACTGTGGGTGCCGCCTTATGCGTTCTCAGACCATTTAAATACTTCTTAATCTGCAGCTGGAGGTTTGTAAAAATTCTGCCAGATGCAATAATAAAACTTGGAAATTCATGACAAATTTGTTTGTGAACTTTTCTTCAACAGAGACAAGAGTTTTCTTCAAATATAAGTTTACCTATGAAGCAATTATTTGCTTTTCTGTTTATTTTCAAGTCTGCAAAGCGTATAGAGCATACAGTATGTTAATGAGAAATATTTTGACATTTGATCTTGTTTTGTAGGTTGTTTTAGCTTTCTGTTTCAGTTACCTTCATCTGGCAGACATTTGGGATTTTGCCCAGCTATCACACTTATTTTCCAGTTGTCTGTAGGTGTTAAAGTTGTTGCTCGTGTGCGTTGCCAGGGATAGGACATGTCCACATTATGCCATCTAGTGGTCCAATGGACACATACAGTTTGTAGGAAAAAAAGATTCCAGATATACTGCAATGTGTTAAAGAACATATGAGAAGTAGGAACAGAAGTAGGCCACTCATGCTCTGAAGCCTGCACCTTAGTTTTTATATGACTGCTTCATAATCTTGCAACTCTATCCTCTTGTTTGAGATCCTCCTACTAGCGGATTTTTGTTTTCAAGGTGCTTGCTCACAAGGCAGGCACATGAAAAGATGTCTAAGATTAGGAAATAGCATTCAGGTGGATTTGGGTATTCCTAAACACCATGCCCTGGGAATTATCATGCATATAGAGAAAGCAGTATATAAAGTAAATATTAGTCTCATCTCATGGGGTCTGGACTTTATGAGAAGTCTTTTCATCCATTATATTGATTTGAAATCACACATGCGTTACTAAATAATATTTCAGACTGCTTATCTCCAGATGTACAGTAACACATAAACTTTGAAATTAATTCAAAATAAGATAACTACATTGATTTCTGCAATGAGTGGACTATTGTCAAAAAATCTGCTGAAAAATGGCAAATGGAATTTTGTGCAGACTAGTGTGAGATGTTGCACTTTGGAGGACAAACCAGTGTAGGAATGACACAGTGAACAGCAGGACACTGAGGAATGCGGTAGAACAGAAAGATTTGGGAACACAGATCCATAATTCCTTGAAAATGGTGTCACAAATAGAGAAAGATGTAAAGAGAGCTTTTGGCACATTGTCTTCAGGAGTTGGCATGTTAAATTGTATGAGACGTTGATGATGAGGCCTAATTTGAACTTGACTTGCCCCATCGTGAACTGTTCCTACAATCTATGGACTCATATTCAAGGACTATTCATCTCATGTTCTCGATATTCATTGGTTATTTCTTTATTATTATTATTTTTCTTCTCTTTTGTTTTGTAATATTTTATGAAACATGAAATATTTTATGAGATTAAGAATCTTTCAAGTTTATGAATCAACCCTTTTCAGTTCTCCTACTGCTCAAACTGGTCCACTGATGATGCCATAGCCTCGGCCCTCCACTCTGTCCTGCCCCACCTAGAAAACAATGCCTCATACACCAGGATGCTGCTCATTGACTTCAGCTTGATGTTTAATACAATCATCCCTCAGATGCTGGTAGGTAAAGGCCATAAGACCATAAGATATAGGAGCAGAAGTAGGCCATTCGGCCCACTGAGTCTGCTCTGCCATTCAATCATGGGCTGATCCAATTCTTCCAGTCATTCCCACTCCCCTGCCTTCTCCCCATACCCTTTGATGCCCTGACTAATCAAGAACCTGTTGATCTCTGCCTTAACTACACCCAATGACTTGGCCTCCACAGCCACTCATGGCAACAAATTCCACAGCTTTCCCATGCTCTGACTAAAGTAATTCTCCGCATCTCAGTTCTAAATGGACATCCTTCAATCCCGAAGTTGTGCCCTCTTGCCCTAGAATCCCCTACCATGGGAAATAACTTTGCCGTATCTAATCTGTTTGGGCCTTTTAACATTCAGAATGTTTCTATGAGATCCCCCCTCATTCTTCTGGACTCCAGGGAATACAGCCCAAGAGCTGCCAGATGTTCCTCATATGGTAACCCTTTCATTCCTGGAATCATTCTTGAGAATCTTCTCTGAACCCTCTCCAATGTCAGTATATCCTTTCTAAAATAAGGAGCCCAAAACTGCACAAAATACTCCAAGTGTGGTCTCACGAGTGCCTTCTTGAGACTCAACATCACATCTCTGCTCTTATATTCTATACCTCTAGAAATGAATGCCAACATTGCATTTGCCTTCTTCACAACCGATTCAACCTGGAGGTTAACCTTTAGGGTATCTTGCACAAGGTCTCCCAAGTCCTTTAGTATCTGTGCATTTTGAATTCTCTCCCCATTTAAATAATAGTCTGCCCGTTTATTTCTTCCACCAAAGTGCATGACCATACACTTTCCAACATTGTATTTCATCTTCCACTTCTTTACCCATTCCCCTAAACTATCTAAGTCTCTCTGGAGGCTCTCTGTTTCCTCAACACTACCCGCTCCTCCACCTATCTTTGTATCATCAGAAAATTTAGCCACAAATCCATTAATACTGTAGTCCAAATCATTGACATACATCGTAAAAAGCAGTGGTCCCAACACCGACCCCTCTTGGAACTCCACTGGTAACTGGCAGCCAGCCAGGATAGGATCCCTTTATTCTCACTCTCTGTTTTCTGCCGACCAGCCAATGCTCCACCTATGCTAGTAACTTCCCTGTAATTCCATGGGCTGTTATCTTGCTAAGCAGCCTCATGTGTGGCACCTTGTCAAAGGCTTTCTGAAAATCTAAGTGCACCATGTCTACTGCATCTCCTTTGTCTACCCTGCTTGTAATTTCCTCAAAGAATTGCAGTAGGTTTGTCAGGCAGGATTTTTCTTTCAGGAAACCATGCTGGCTTTGGCCTACCTTGTCATATGCCTCCAAGTACTCCGTAATCTCATCCCTAACAATCAATTCCAACTTCCCAACCGCTGATGTCAGGCTAACAGGTCTATAGTTTCCTTTCTGCTGCCTCCCACCCTTCTTAAATAGCGGAGTAACATTTGGAATTTTCCAGTCATCCGGTACAATGCCAGAATCTATCGATTCTTGAAAGATCATTGTTAATGCCTTCATAATCTCTCAAGATCTGAATCAGGTTTATTATCACCAGCATGTGATGTGAAATTTGTTAACTTAGCAGTAGCAGTTTGGGGTAGTGAAAGGTATAATTTGTCCATCTGTGCTGACCACCCCATCCTTGACTAGGCTGTTCCACCGTGAGCGCGATCAGTTATGAGTCAACATGGTGCTTTCAGATCAGGTCATGCATAGCACATACCTCTGCCGCACTGCTCAGGTGTGTTTCTGGGGTACAGGGGCTAGCGACCCTTGTGCCTGTTTTCTGTTCTATTGCTGAGCAGCAGTGAACCATCTGATTGGCCTTTCAGAGTTCTCTTTGGGAACTAGTTGACTTGATCAGCATTTCTGATCAGGCTATTGTTCATGATTGCACTTAATAAAAAAATGCAACACATAATCTAGCAGGGAGGAAAAAAAAATAATAATGAATAAAATAAAACATAATAAATAAACAAGTAAATCAATTACATACGCAAACACGAGGAAATCTGCAGATGCTGGAATTTTGAGCAACACACATAAAAGTTGCTGGTGAACGCAGCAGGCCAGGCAGCATCTCTAGGAAGAGGTACAGTTGACGTTTCGGGCCGAGACCCTTCGTCAGGACTAACTGAAAGAAGAACTAGTAAGAGATTTGAAAGTGGGACGGGGAGGGATGGAGCCAAGAGCTGGACAGTTGATTGGCAAAAGGGATATGAGAGGATCATGGGACAGGATGCCCAGGGAAAAAGAAAAGGGGGAGGAGGGGAAAAACCAGAGGATGGGCAAGGGGTATAGTGAGAGGCACAGAGGGAGAAAAAGGAGAGAGAGAAAAAGAATGTGTGTATATAAATAAATAACGGATGGGGTACGAGGGGGAGGTGGGGCATTAGCGGAAGTTTGAGAAGTCAGTGTTCATGCCATCAGGTTGGATGAAGACACACTCAGGTTGGAGGCACAACACCTTATATTCCAGTCTGGGGAAGAAGCTGTTCTTGAATTGCTGAGTGTGTGCCTTCAGGCTTCTGTACCTCCTGCTTGATGGTAACAGTGAGAAAAGGGCATGCCCTAGGTGCTGGAGGTCCTTAATAATGGATGCTGCCTTTCTGAGCCACCGCTCCCTAAAGATGTCCTGGGTACTTTGTAGGCTAGTACCCAAGATGGAGCTGACTAGATTTACAACCTTCTGCAGCTTCTTTCGGTCCTGTGCAGTAGCCCCTCCATACCAGACAGTGATGCAGCCTGTCAGAATGCTCTCCACGGTACAACTGTAGAAGTTTTTGAGCGTATCTGTTGACATGCTAAATCTCTTCAAACTCCTAATAAAGTATAGCCACTGTCTTGCCTTCTTTATAACTGCATCGATATGTTGGGACCAGGTTAGATCCTCAGAGATCTTGACAACAAGAAACTTGAAGCTGCTCACTCTCTCCACTTCTGATCCCTCTATGAGGATTGGTATGTGTTCCTTCATCTTACCCTTCCTGAAGTCCACAATCAGTTCTTTCATCTTACAGATGTTGAGTGCCAGGTTGTTGCTGTGGCACCACTCCACTAGTTGGCATATCTCACTCCTGTACGCCCTCTCATCACCACCTGAGATTCTACCAACAATGGTTGAATCATCAGCAAATTTATAGATGTTTGAGCTATGCTTAACCACACAGTCGTGTGTATACAGAGAGTAGAACAGTGGGCTAAGCACACACCCCTGAGGTGCACCAGTGTTGATCGTCAGTGAGGAGGATATGCTGTCACCAATCTGCACAGATTATGGTCTTCTGGTTAGAAAGTCGAGGATCTAATTACAGAGGGAGGTACAGAGGCCCAGGTTCTGCAGCTTCTCAATCAGGGTTGTGGGAATAATGGTATTAAATGCTGAGCTATAGTCGACGAATAGCATCCTGATGTAGGTGTTTGTGTTGTCTAGGTGGTCTAAAGCCGAGTGGAGATCCATTGAGATTGTGTCTGCCATTGATAGGCAAATTGCAATGGGACCAGATCCTTGCTGAGGCAGGAGTTCAGTCTTGTCATAACCAACCTCTCAAAGCATTTCATCACTGTAGATGTGAGTGCTACCAGGCAATAGTTATTAAGACAGCTCACATTATTCTTCTTCGGCACTGGTATAATTGTTGCCTTTTTGAGAGTGGGAACTTCTGCTCGTAGTTGTGAGAGGTTGAAAATGACTTTGAATACTCCCACTAGTTGGTTGGCATAGGTTTTCAGAGCCTTACCAGATACTCCATCGGGACCTTCTTCCTTGCGAGGGTTCACACTCTTTAATGACACTCTAACATCGGCCTCTGAGACAGCAGCAGGGATCTTCACAGCTGTAGTTGCGTTCTCCCCTTCAAAGTGTGCATAGAAGGCATTGAGTTCATCTGATAGTGAAGCATCACTGCCATTCATACTACTGGGTTTCGCTTTGTAGGAAGTAATGTCTTGCAGACCTTGCCAGAGTTGCCGTGCATCTGATATCCCCTCCAACCTCATTCGAAATTGTCTCTTCGCCCTTGAAATAGCCCTCCACAAATCATACCTAGTTTTCTGGTATTGGCCTGGGTTGCCAGACTTGAATGCTACAGATCTAGCTTTCTGCAGATGACATACCTCCTGGCTCATCCACACAGGTTTTAATGAAGTCCAGCTACTTCCTTCTGAACCCAAGGATGCATTCCATCAGGTCCAGGAGATTTATCCACTTTCAGACTATTAAGCTTCCTGTGCACCTTCTCAGTCATAATTTTCACTGCACAAACTTCACTTCCCTGACACTCTTGAATGTCCTGTATACTGCAGACATCTTCCACTGTGAAGACTGTAGACTGTCCTCATTGGGACTCAATACCCTTCTCCTTAACTGGATCTTGGACTTCTTGACGGAAGGACCCCAGTCTGTCTGAATTGGTGACAACATCTGAAGCCCCAGCACACTGAACACTTGCGCCCCCCCCCCACCCCCAGGTATCTGTGTGCAGCTTGCTGCAGAATCACAACTGCATCAAATCGCATCAACAAGTTTTTTACTGTTAAAAGTGGTTGGCCTCATCAGCAACGATGATGAGTTGGTATACAGAGAGGAGGTAGAGGGGCTTGTCAAATGGCGTGGGAACAACAACTTGAGTCTCAACGTGGACAAGAGATGATTGTGGACTTCACAAGAAAGCTTAGTCAACCACTCTCCATTGCTCATCAGTGGCTCTGCCGTCAAGAATGTGAAAGGTACAAAGTTCCTTGGTGTGGACATAATGGATGATCTAACCTGAACTCATAACACCTCCTCATTAGTCAAGAAGTCACAGGAGTGGCTACACTTTCTGTGGAGATTGGGGCATGCAAGTCTCCCTGCCCCTATTCTAGCAACTTACTACAGGAACACTATAGGAAGTGCCCTGTGTAGTTGTATCATTGCACGGTACGGAGCATCAGACTGCAACACCCTACAGAGGACGGTAAAGTCCACTGAGGGGATGACTGGGTTCTCCCTCCCCATTTGTGGCATTAAACAGGATCATTGTACTGGTAGGTCTCAAAACATTGCTGAAGATCCCTACCACCCATCCCACAATCTCGTTGGCCCACTACCGTCGAAAGGAGGTACAGGAGCATCAGAACTAGGACTGCCAGACTGGGCTACAGCTTCTTCCTTCAGGCTGTGAGACTAATGAATTCCCTGCCACCTCTGAGTGTCATACGGTGGGTGTTGATGGCGGACCCAAATGCAAGACACAGACACTGAAGTACTGGGAACTGGACTGGACTAGAGTTAGGGACGGGACTGGACACAGACTAGGAGCTGGGGTAGGAACACCGACTTGGGCTAGGAAAGCGGGACCAGGACAAGGAACTGGGAACTAGGAGCCTGGGTTTGGACTCCAAGCCAGAGACTGGACAAGGACCCAGAACCTGGGTCTTGACTGGGGCATGGACCCCGGAACTAGGCGAGGACATGACGTGGCTACAGGACTGGACATGGCTTGGGTTCTTCGAGGCTTGGCTACGGGACTAGGTGAGGCTTGGCTCGGTTAGGCCCTTGAGTATGGAGCCAGGACTCCTTCTTTGAGCACAGGGCCGGGCCCCTTCTTTGGATGCCAGGCCGGGATGCTTACTAGGATGCGGGGCCGGGATGACTGCCGAGGTAAACCGCTGAGGAAACTGTCAGGGATTCAGATGGAGAGGGGAAGGGAACAGTCCAGCCTCAGGGTAACGGCAAAGACGGCCTGGCTTACCCAACGGAGGCAAGGACAGGAAGTGACAGATCCAACCGTAGGGTAACGGCAAGTACGGCCTAACTTACCCCACAAAGGCAAGGACGGAAAAGGACAGATCCAACCGCAGGGTACGGCAAAGATGGCCTGACTTACCCCATGGAGGCAGGACGGGGACAGGTCCAACCACAGGGTAATGGCAAAGACGGCCTGACTTACCCCATGGAGGCTAGGACAGGAAGGGACAGATCCAACCGCAGGGTAACGGCAAAGATGGCCTGACATACCCCATGGAGGCAAGGACGGGGACAGGTCCAACCACAGGGTAATGGCAAAGACGGCCTGACTTACCCCATGGAGGCTAGGACAGGAAGGGACAGATCCAGCTGCAGGGTAACGGCAAGGACGGCCTGACTTACCCAGTGGAGGCAAGGACAGGGACAGGTCCAACCACAGGGTAATGGCAAAGACGGCCTGACTTACCCCATAGAGGCTAGGACAGGAAGGGAGCTCAATCCAGGGTGGCTCTGAGTCTCGGGGCAGCCAGCAACCTTTGCTGGCCACGGAAACAGCCGAATCCATATCTAGCTCAGAGCAGCAGACAGCCGCTCAGCTGGCCCAGTAAACAGCCGAATCCATACCATGATGACTGCTCTGACGAGAGACAACAAGGCTCCATGAAGCTGTGGTCCTCCAACCAGGCCTAGAGATCACGAATTGCTGCTCTAGCCTTCCACCAGCAGATTGCTCTAAGGGGATACTGACAAGACAAACGAGCACCCACATGCGATCCCAGGGCCACTTATATTCCCAGCCCCAAGACGAGCATCAGGTGCCTATGATTAAGCCCAACTGAAACAAGGGACAGCCAGAAGACCCTGACTGTGAATCGGAACGTGGACTTCATGGACCAGACCATGACGCAGAGGTCTCATCACTAGGTCAGTCAGCTGTTTACGCTAGCTCACGATTTACCTTTCCTGTGCGCTGCATGCATTTTAAATTATATTTTATTAATTTATTTTTAATAATATTTTGTGTTATGTACTATGTGTGATATATGCTTTTTGGGTACACTGTGGTCTAGAGGAACATTTTTTCATTTGATTGTACAGCCAGATGACAACAAAGTTGAACTTGTACTTGAACTATAGAATTATCTACTCCAGAGGCCTGTAGATGTTCGGGAGATGAATATATTCAAGATTGAGTTTGAAATATTTTTAGCTACTCATGAAATCAAGAGACTTGAGGATAATGAAAATAAATGTTTTAAATGTTAAGTCATGATCTTCCTGAATAGGAGAGAAGGTGTCTGGAAAATTGCTTCAAGTACAATTGAGGCAAAAGAATTTAAAATGTGCAGCTGGTATATAATAATAGATGTATTGTAATCAGCTTGCCCCATGCCTCTTTGTCCAATCTACAACAGCAATGAGGAATTTATAGCACAAGAGATTCTGCAAGTGCTGATCCTACCACTAAACCCTTCTCTACCCCTTCCCACTTCTCATTTTCTGTCGCGATTGCTCGCTATGTGAATCCCCTGTCCAGTCATCCCACCCCACTAATATCCCTCTGGCCACTTAACCCTACAAGTGTGACAAGTGCTACATCCACCCCTACACCGCCTCCACCTCCCTCAACTCCGTTCAGGGCCCCAAACAGATCTTCCAGGTGAGGTGACATTTCACCTATGAATCGGTCAGTATCATCTATAGTATCCAGTGCTCCCAGTGTGGCCTCCTCTACTTTAGTCAGACCAGTCATAGATTGGGGGAGGGAATTATCGGGCACTTTGGCACTGTCAACCACAAAAGATAGGATCTCCCGGTACTACCCATTTCAATTTAGCTTTCCATTTGCATTCTGATATATTGGTCCATGGACTCCTTTACTGCAATGATGAGACCACTCTCACGCTGGAGGAAAAACACCTCATATTCCATCTGGGTAGCCAAACTGATGGCATGCACATTAATTTCTCTAACTTCTGGTAATTTCTCCCTTCCTTCTTCTTTCTTTTACCATTCCTCATTCTGGTTTCTCTCTCACCCCTTCTCTTCTTCTCACCTACTCATCACCTCCCTCAGGTTCTCCTCCTCATTTTCATTCTTTGATAGTCCACTGTATTCTCTACCCAATTTCCTCCTGTTTACCTCTACCACCTATCCCCTCCCAGCTTCTTACTTCATCAATCCCACACTCCCCTATGCATCCACCTTCACTCTCACCTGGTCTTACTTATTACCTGCCAGCTTGCACTCCTTCCCCCTCCCCCCACCTTCTTGTTCTGGTTTCTGCCCCTTTCTGTTTCCAGTTCTGATGAAGCATCTCAGCCCAAAACATCGTATCTATTCCCCACCATAGATGCTAAAGTTCAAAGTAAAATTTATTATCAGAGCACATACATGTCACCACATACAACCCTGAGATTCCTTTTCTGCGGGCATACTTAGCAAATCTACAGCACAGTAAATGTAAACAGGATCAATGAAAAGCAAACTACGCAGATGCAAATATAAATAAATAGCAAATAATAACGAGCATGAAATAACAATAAAAATGAGTGTATCTACTGTATCCCATTTTGTTCTTTGTTCAAGAGCCTGATAGTTGAGGGGTTGTAACTGTTTTTGATCCTGGTGGTGTGAGTCCTGAGGCACCTGTACCTTCTACCTGATGGCAGCAGTGAGAAAACAGCATGGTGGTGAGGATCTTTGATGATGGATGCTGCTTTTCTATGTCAACGTTTCGTGTGTGCTTAATGGTTGGGAGGGTTTTACCCGTGATGTACTGGGCCGAATGCATAACCTTTTGTAGGATTTTCCACTCAAAGGCATTGGTGTTCCCATACCAGGCCGTGATGCAGTCAGTCAGCACACTTCCACTGCACATCTATAGAAGTTTGCCAAGGTTTTTGATGACATGCCAAACCTCCGCAGGCTCCTGAGGAAGTTCTGTTGTGCTTTCTTTTCAATAATACTTATATGATGGGTCCAGGACAGATCCTCTGATATAGTGACACGCAAGAATTTAAAGTTACTGACCCTCTCCACCTCTGATCGTCCGATGATTACTGGCTCATGGACCTTTGCTTCCCCTGTCCTGAAGTCTACAAAAGGTTAATTTGTCTTATTGATATTGAGCGAGAGGTTGTTGTTATGACACTACTCAGTCACACTTTTAATCTCCTTCCTGTATACTGATTCATCAACCCATTTGATACAGCCCGAAACAGTGGTGTCATCAGCAAACTTGTATATGGTGTCAAAGCTGTACTTAGTTACAGTCATAGGTGTAAAGCAGGGAAAGCAGGGGGCTAAGTACACAGCCCTGTGCTGCTCTTGTGCTCTTGGAGATTGTGGAGGAGATGTTTTTGCCAATCTGAACTGACTGGGGTCTATAAGGAAATCCAGGATCCAATTGCACAAGGGGGAACTGAGGCCCAGGTCTTGGAGGTTACTGATTAGTTTTGAAGGGATGATGGTGTTAAATGCTGAATAGTACTCAATAAAGAACATCCCGATGTATGCACCTTTGCTGTCCAGATGTTCTGGGGTTGTATGAGGAGCCAACGAGATAGCATCTGCTGTAGACCTGTTGCTTCGGTAGGCAAATTGGAGTGGATCCAAGTTACTCTTCTGACTTGTTGAGTTCCTC
The DNA here is from genome assembly GCF_963921235.1 of Mobula hypostoma. Classification (NCBI taxonomy): domain Eukaryota; kingdom Metazoa; phylum Chordata; class Chondrichthyes; order Myliobatiformes; family Myliobatidae; genus Mobula; species Mobula hypostoma. Next base: position 24,636,414 of record NC_086099.1, on the reverse strand, counting down.
AGCAAATGTGTATTGATAATTTTTATAGTATTTGCCCTTGGCAGAATATACCTAATCTCTTTGCATTGAAAAATATATACATGGCCTGTTCTTCATCAAGTTACGGTATTACTTGCACTGTTGTAACTATATGTTATAATTATGTGTTTTTTTTTCGTTTTTTCAGTCTTGGTCTGTCTTGTGTTTCTGTGATATCACACCGGAGGAACATTGTATCATTTTTTAATGCATGCATACTAAATGACAATAAAAGAGGACTGTGGGTCCTCATAATCTAATCTAATCTAAAAAGTATGAACAGACTGGTAGGGTAGAATTGCAGTTAGTGTTCTGCTTACAGTGCCAGCGATTTGGGTTCAATCCACTGCTGCTGTAACTTTTATATTCTCTCCATGACTATGTGGATTTCTTCCAGGTGCTCAGGTTGCCTCTCAAAGATGTACGGGTTAGCGTTAGTAAGTTGTGGTAATGCTATGTTCGTGCTGGAAAGCTGGCAACACTTATGGGCTGCCCCAGAATGTGTTGGTCATTGAGGCAAACCAACACATTTCACTGTGTGTTTCAATGGTACATGTGACAAATAAAGCTAATCTTTCATCTTTAACTTTCAGAAGTGGAACAATCTGACAAACCTTTTACTCAAGGAATGCCAGCCTAATATAACTCACAGCTCTGTCTGGACTGCTCCTGATCAAATATTGTAATGTAGTATGTGTTACATATACAAAATATAAACACCCACTATCAGAATGGAATGACAGCTTCGGACACTTTAAGAAATGAGCTAAGATAATGTAGGAAGAAAGCCTTCTCTTCTGCCATTTCCCTTGACCTTCACTCAAAATTGATCATCTATCTCAGGTGCACAAAGGACAAGAAATAGCACTGGATTTACAAGTAGGTCTAGACCAAGTGGGTGACCACACTTCCCTAAAAGGTGTTTATGAGGCAGTTAAGGATTTAATACAATTTCACAAATTACTATTTAATTCAATTTTATTTGTTAGGATTTGAACTCACAATTCCCGCAAAGTTAAAAGTAAATTTATTATCAAAGTATGGACACGATATACAACCTTGAGAGTCATCTTCTTGCAGGCAGCCACAAAACAAAGAAACACGATAGAATCCACAAAAAAACATACATCACGAAGTCTGACAAATTTCCGATGTGTGTAAAAAGAACAAATCATGCAAGTAATAAAAATGTAAACAAATAATAAAAGAACCTGAGCTGCAGAATTCCTAAAGCGAGTTCATTGCTGCGGAATCGGTTCAGCGCTGAAGCAAGTGAAGCCAGAACAGGAGCCCGATGACTGCAGAGCAACAACTGCTCCCGAACCTGGAGCGTGGGACCACAGCTGCTGGTCAACTCATACAAATATGTTTCTCTTCCAAATTTTCCTCTCTTGTGCTCCAGTGAAGCAACAATATGTTGAGTACAGAATCTGCAAGTGTTCAAATTATAGACAGAGCAAAACTCTTACCTTGCTAACTGTTATGAGTTACTTGACTAGAATCTTACCCTGAGAGTAAATTTCCAAGTGTTCACCACCAATGTAGCTTCTATTAACTGAAATCTTGGGCAAGATAAGAATTTTACTCTGCTCACAATTCCACCACTAGTCTCAGTATTCGTAACGTTGCGTGCCTCTTTGCCTCCAGTAATCTCTTCAATGCAGCTCACTCTACGACCTTCTCCTTGTCCTTACATACTTGGTAATCTTACTGTTCTTGTAACCTCTCTTCTTCACACCAGGTTCCTGGCACAGCAATACTGACAGTAACACATCTCTCTCTATATATAATGTTTTAATGACCTACTTTAGCACTGATTGCATTAGCACTCTTATTCAAGGGACTGCATCATGAGCTGAAAGTCAGGCACTAGTGTGCATCAACTGCTAGACTTCCCTCAATTCTCATCAAAAAAAAAACTCAAGCAGAAGTCATTTGTTTTTAACAAATTCATGCTGGTTGTCGTTTGTTAACCAATACTTCTGAGAATTGAAAATTAAATTTATGCTTAATAATGGCCTCACCGTTGGAATTATGTGGATTTATGCAGCGACCACACCTGACTTATTATTATTTAGTTACACACACAAAATGCTGGAGGTACATAGCAGTTCAAGCAGCATCTATGGAGGGGAATAAACAGTCGACGTTTCGGGCTGAGAACTGGACCCAGCCTAAAACATTGACTGTTTATTCCCCTCATTAGATGCTGCCTGACCTGCTGTGCTTTACAACTGGTTTGTGTGTGTTGCATTGGCAGGATCTCTTGTGTTTATCGTTGGCATATAGTTACTCTCTTCACCATTCTGTAGTTCCTTTCAACTGGAATGTAGTATTTGTTGTGCTCCCGATCTTTCCGGTACCACTGATGAGCAGTTATTATATCCACACCATTACTTTCTCCAATAACTATGTTTGCATTCCACCTGAACTAGATCATTTAACTCTGAGGCAGCTGACACATTCGGGCAGATCTCCAGCAATGCCAGTGCCAGTACCCTCCACATATCCCTGTGAAAGCTTCAGTTTCCATTGCTGAGTTTGGTCTAAATTTACCATGCCGCCTACTGTCCCTTGCTGCTCCAGTGGACTCCAGACGAATCCACGAGAGCAACATCGTCTCAGACCATAAGACATAAGCAGAGAATTAGGCCATTCAGCCCATTGAGTCTGTTCCGCCATTCAGTCAAGGCTGATTTATTTTCCCTCTCAGTCCTATTCTCCTGCTTTCTCCCTGTATCCTTTGATGCCCTTACTAATCAAGAACCTGTTGAACTCTGCTTTAAATGTACCCAATGACTTGGCCTCCACCGTCATCTGTGACAATGAATTCCACTGATTAACCTTCCATTGACTAAAGAAATTCCTCCTCTTGTCTTCTGCATACATCCCAACTCTCAGGCTGGGAAACCTGTGCCTGAACCTGCATTCTGCTAAAGCTAATGCAGGCATAGCGGCTCCCTATAAAAAGGAAAGGGAGGCATTGACCCAAAGAGAAAGACAAGTCAAAATAATTTTACAATTTATTTCAGTTAGGTTTAAGGATTCATTTGAAATTCAGCTTACACGTGTTTTCTATCTTTGTGAATGGGAACTATGTTAGCTCATGAGCCTGGGTTTCAGATGAAGACACAGATTTTTAAAATAAAACCAGAAACACTCGACAGGCCTGGGAGTATCGAGAGAAATAATTTAAAAAAAACTGAACAGTTCAGGTGGAAGACCTTCATCAGAACTGTCAAACCTGGCCTGTGAAAATGTCAGCTGTTGCCCGTGCTGCCCCTGGCCACACCGACATGCTAGAACGTGGAACATGGGGACATAGCCTCAAGATTCAGCCGAGTGGATTCAGGATGGAGATGAGGAGGAACTGCTTTTCCTAGAGAGTGGTGAATCTGGACTTCTTTGCCCAATGAGGCAGTGGAGGCTACTTCAATAAATATATTTAAGACAAGGTTGGACAGATTTTTGCATAGTAGGGGAATTAAGGGTTATGGGGAAAAATCAGGTAGGTGGAGATGAATCCATGGCCAGATCAGCCATGATCATATTGAATGGTGGAGCAGGCTCGATGGGCCAGATGGCCTACTCCTGCTCCTATTTCTTATGTTCTTATTCCCTGCAAGTGTGGTACAGCAAAGGATTTAATACATTATTAGTCAAAATTGGAAGAGTACAGGTACCTGATATTTAAAGTAAGAACGGAAGGTGGTTGTAAATATTTATCGGGCAGCAGATTGCGAAAAGAATTAGAATCAATGTTTCACACTAACAAACATTCAATGTATAAAATAGAGATCCATGGATTTATAGTCAAATGCAAAGAAATGAGAAATTGGAGTAAGGAGGAAGGAATAAAAGTCCTGAGAAGGAGTGGAGATGAATGATATGTGATTAAATAATGATTAGAAGTGTACTTGCTCCAACATCCAGGTCATGCTCTCTTCTCGTTACTGCCATCAGAAAGGACGTACTGGAGCCTCAGTTCCCACACCACCATGTTCAAGAATAGTTATTATTCCTCAACCATCAGACTCTTGAATCAAAGGGGATAAGTTCACTCATCCCAGCACTGAACTGATTCAAAAACCTATGGACACACTTTCATGAATGCTACAATTCATTTTCACTATTGTCATGGCTACTTCTCGAGGTCGAGGATGATGGTCTTCATTCTGTTGATCTATTTCTGAGCTCTCAAGTGGCTTACGAGTCCAATCTTGGCTTTGAAAGTTCTTTCACATTAAAGACAGGTAGTTCCAGATGGCAGATCGGGCTTTGGTTGTTGCTGCCTCTCTTTCTATTTTTTTCTCTTTTCTTCTAATTCTGTACATCTGTTGGCTTTGAAAGTTGCTGTTCCTTCTCGGATGATGGCTTGCCAGAGTTTCCTGTCCTTGGCATTAGTTTCCCAATCGTTGATGTCGATGTTACATTTCTTCATGTTGGCTTTTAAGACGTCTCTTCTGTTGTCCGCCTCTTTTAAAATTGCCTTCTTTAAGCTGGGAGTAGAAGATTTGTTTCGGCAGACGTTTGTCTTTCATCCGAACAACATGACTGCTCCTTCTTAGTTGGTTCTTGATGACGTAGGCTTCAATGCTTGTTGTTGTTGTTGTGACAAATTGGATAGAACCATCAATTCAACTTGGCGAAACAACCCTGGAAAACGTGGACCAGTTTCCGTATCTTGAAGTCACCTTTCCTCCAATGTCAACCTTGATGACGAGATCCAACATCGTCTTAAATGCGCTGGAACAGCTTTTGGACGTCTCCAAACAAGAGTCTTTCATGATCATGACATCCGAACAGACACCAAAATGTTAGTGTACAAAGCAGTGGTAACCCCAACGCTCCTGTATGCATCAGAAACCTGGACAACGTACTGACGACATCCGAAGGCACTTGAAAAGTTCCATCAACGCTGTCTTCGAAGCATCTTAAATATCAGCTGGGAAGATAGAAGAACCAACGTCAGCGTGCTAAATGAAGCAAAAACAACAAGCATCTTCACTATATTTATTGTCTATTTATTATTATCATTGTATTTGCATAATTTGTTGTCTTTTGCACACTAATTGTTTGTCCACTTTTGTTGTGTATGGATTTTCATTGACTCTGTTGTTTCTTCGAATCTGCTGTGAATGCCCGCAAGAAAATGAATCTCAGGGTGGGTATGGTGACATATATGTACTTTGATACTTTGAACTTTTGAACTCTGAATTCAACAAGATCCAGGTTGAATTTAAATAAGGATCGACTTTGAAGGACAAAAAAAAGCAAAAGGAAAATTTTCAATTACTCAAGGAGGGCATGAAAGAAGTAAGAATTGATACAAATAGAGGAGACAAAATAGCACCTAAAATTATTGAACCAGATGTTGATGTTGAAAGGCTGTTAATCTGTTGTCATGGATAAATTCTTAGAATAGTTTTGCAGAGTAACCACAAATGCATATGAGCTGGATGGAATGCTGGGGAAGTGGGTGGCTGGGTGAGGAGAACATTTCCAATGTCAATGCATTCACATGGTATTGTATCAACAAGAAATATCAGTTTTATTTTTGCCAAAGCAAATTAATTCACTTTAATATCAAAGCAATACTTTGTATCACCAAACTGATTTTGAGTAACATGATCCATTTGGCACTGGACAGAGAACAAATATCTTTGGCATATGCCAGACACATGGCACATGCCAGTGAATATTTAACAAGTTCAATTACACAAATATATTCCAGTTGACTAGCTGGCATTCACTTTCATATGTGACTGAATCAGGAGAGGATAAGCCTCAGTAAGCAAAGATCACTTTCCACTCCTAAGTGGAAATATCGTGCTGTTTGATATGATTCTCTCTTGAAGGACCTCATATTGTATTTTTAATTTATTTCTTCCTTTCCAAGGGAGGATTTTAAATGATGACTATTGTCATTGATTTCCGAGATCAAGTAACATCTCATTTCCATTTAAACACTGCACAATTAAAAATAATGCCCTTACTCTTGAGTTTTATGTCTTGGGCAAGGTTTAATTGATGCGGTTTGTGGATTGGACCCTGTAGTGTTTTTGGTTACTCCTTTTTTTTATTGCTATTTTGATCGGGGTGGACTGGCTATTTGGCCTGCAGTCAATGAATGAGAGAGCTAAATTGAAGGATATACTGGCTTTGGAGGCAGTGCAGAAGAGGTTCACCAGGTTGATTCCAAAGATGAGGGGGTTAGACTGGGACTGTGCTTGCTGGAATTCAGAAGGATGAAAGGAAATCTTATAGAAGCATATAAAATTATGAAAGGGTTAGATAAGATAGAGGCAGGAAATTAAGTTCCACTGGTAAGTGAGACTAGAAATAGGGGACATAACCTCAAGATTTGGGGGAGTAGATTTAGGACGGAGATGAGGAGGAACTGCTTTTCCCAGAGAGTGGTGAACCTGTGGAATTCTTAGCCCATTGAAGCAGTGGAGGCTACCTCAGCAGATATATTTAAAATCAGGTTGGAATGATTTTTGCATAGTAGGGGAATTAAAGGTTAATGGGAAAAGGCAGGTAGGTGGAGATGAGTCCATGGCCAGATCAGCCATGATCTTATTGAACAGCGGGGCAGGCTTGACAGGCCAGATGGCCTACTCCTGCTCCTATTATATGTTCTTATGTTTCAAGGACTGTGGCTTGATGTTTCATATTCTGAGTGTTTTTTGCTTGCTTGTTGCCATTTGCGCAATTTGTTTCCTTTTTTTTGCGTGTTGGGTGTTTGATGTTTTCCTTAAATGGGTTGAATGGTGTTTCTTTGTTGCCTGGCTGTCTGTGGGAAGAAGAATCTTAGGGTTGTATATGCATACATTCTTTGATAATAAAAGTGCTTCATAACTTTTGAACCTTAGCTTTTATTGGCCAATGCTATTGCCGATTCTTGTCACAGAAGTCCAATTGCCAGAGGCTTGTTGTATCAAAAATTCTCTGAGGATCGTCACCTTGTCATGGTGGAGAGGCTTGTGAGTTCCTGAGATCCTCAGACCGATGTCGTCTGGCAGTTAGCTTCTGGTAAGATCAAGTGGGAGGTTCCAGACAAAGAGCGAGCCAACAAGACCACAGAAGTGGAGCTGGCGGAAGATGATGACACACCACAGAGGCAGTGAAGGGACTCCAGTCATCATGCATTCCATGCCACTGGACTCTGTCCTAGATCTGTCAAGGACCGTGTGGTGGCTGCCCGTGCATCAGCCTCCCCATGTTAAACAAATCATGCACAGGCACTCTCCATTAAGAGAATAACCCCTTAGGAGACCATCATGCTCACACTACCAATGCTGTATCAAACACTTAATGACACTAAGCTGCTTTTCATAACTGTAACAGCTCACAGCATTGGGAAAGGTAGGTGCATTCCAATTAGATGAGAAACCAAGTTCAGGAAACTCCAGTGGCATTTCAGCAGTCGTGGAAACTCATTACAAGATATATTCGGGTAGTGATAGGGGACATTGGGGAAGAGACTGGAGTCAACCATATCAAAGGATGTGGAGTGAAAAGAATGAAGGCGGATAGCTTACCATTGCTACATTAACTCGGGTGTCTTTCATGACTTTAATAGACCACTTACAATGTATTGTCACAATGATCTTAACTAGTTTGTAACCAAAGTAAAAAGAATAGGAAGTGAACGGACTCTATCGAAGAGAATGAGATGAGATTAGATTGATCCACAGTAGAGTAGAGCTACTAGGACTTGATGTTTCAATCCCTATGGTAAATTGGCACTCTCGATGTTGGCAGTGGGTTTAGAGTGGTGACAAGGAGGGAGGGTAGGTACGTCATCGGGGTCATCAGCTGGGCCCCCTCCTTTGACGTTTCGTGTGTTCAGGCGAGCAAAGAAAAACAATTAACATACATCAAAGTTGCTGGTGAACGCAGCAGGCCAAGCAGCATCTATAGGAAGAGGCGCAGTCGACGTTTCAGGCCGAGACCCTTCGTCTGGACTAACTGAAGGAAGAGTGAGTAAGGGATTTGAAAGCTGGAGAGGGAGGGGGAGATGCAAAATGATAGGAGAAGACAGGAGGGGGAGGGATAGAGCCGAGAGCTGGACAGGTGATAGGCAAAAGGGGATACGAGAGGATCATGGGACAGGAGGTCCGGGAAGAAAGACGGGGGGGGTGACCCAGAGGATGGGCAAGAGGTATATTCAGAGGGACAGAGGGAGAAAAAGGAGAGTGAGAGAAAGAATGTGTGCATAAAAATGAGTAACAGATGGGGTACGAGGGGGAGGTGGGGCCTAGCGGAAGTTAGAGAAGTCAATGTTCATGCCATCAGGTTGGAGGCTACCCAGACGGAATATAAGGTGTTGTTCCTCCAACCTGAGTGTGGCTTCATCTTTACAGTAGAGGAGGCCGTGGATAGACATGTCAGAATGGGAATGGGATGTGGAATTAAAATATGTGGCCACTGGGAGATCCTGCTTTCTCTGGCGGACAGAGCGTAGATGTTCAGCAAAGTGGTCTCCCAGTCTGCGTCGGGTCTCACCAATATATAAAAGGCCACATCGGGAGCACCGGACGCAGTATATCACCCCAGTCGACTCACAGGTGAAGTGATGCCTCACCTGGAAGGACTGTTTGGGGCCCTGAATGGTGGTAAGGGAGGAAGGGTAAGGGCATGTGTAGCACTTGTTCTGCTTACACGGATAAGTGCCAGGAGGGAGATCAGTGGGGAGGGATGGGGGGGACGAATGGACAAGGGAGTTGTGTAGGGAGCGATCCCTGCGGAATGCAGAGAGAGGGGGAGAGGGAAAGATGTGCTTAGTGGTGGGATCCCGTTGGAGGTGGCGGAAGTTACGGAGAATAATATGTTGGACCCGGAGGCTGGTGGGGTGGTAGGTGAGGACCAGGGGAACCCTATTCCTAGTGGGGTGGTGGGAGGATGGAGTGAGAGCAGATGTACGTGAAATGGGGGAGATGCGTTTAAGAGCAGAGTTGATAGTGGAGGAAGGGAAGCCCCTTTCTTTAAAAAATGAAGACATCTCCCTCGTCCTAGAATGAAAAGCCTCATCCTAAGAGCAGATGCGGCGGAGACGGAGGAATTGCGAGAAGGGGATGGCGTTTTTGCAAGAGACAGGGTGAGAAGAGGAATAGTCCAGATAGTTGTGAGAGTCAGTAGGCTTATAGTAGACATCAGTGGATAAGCTGTCTCCAGAGACAGAGACAGAAAGATCTAGAAAGGGGAGGGAGGTGTCGGAAATGGACCAGGTAAACTTGAGGGCAGGGTGAAAGTTGGAGGCAAAGTTAATAAAGTCAACGAGTTCTGCATGCGTGCAGGAAGCAGCGCCAATGCAGTCGTCGATGTAGCGAAGGAAAAGTGGGGGACAGATACCAGAATAGGCACGGAACATAGATTGTTCCACAAACCCAACAAAAAGGCAGGCATAGCTAGGACCCATACGGGTGCCCATAGCTACACCTTTAGTTTGGAGGAAATGGGAGGAGCAAAAGGAGAAATTATTAAGAGTAAGGACTAATTCCGCTAGACGGAGCAGAGTGGTGGTAGAGGGGAACTGATTAGGTCTGGAATCCAAAAAGAAGCGTAGAGCTTTGAGACCTTCCTGATGGGGGATGGAAGTATATAAGGGCTTCATAAGGTATCCATGGTGAAAATAAAGCGGTGGGGGCCAGGGAACTTAAAATCATCGAAAAGTTTAAGAGCGTGAGAAGTGTCACGAACATAGGTCGGAAGGGATTGAGAAAAACAATTTTCCAGGGAAGTCTAGCAGATTTCCAAAGTTGAATTATTGACTGGCCAGGCGACCTATCAAGTCTTGTCCATGTCTACAGACTTTCATAACTATTTGCCTTACTAATAGCCATCAGCGTAAACACTTGGGCCTAGCTATGCCCTTCTCTTTTCTTCACCAGGGGGCAGATGCTAAAACCTTGGTCTCTGTCCCGTAGACAGGTGCCGTCATCTTCCATTGAGAGGCGGGAAATGGGCGGGACTACTGTCGGAAGTGACGCAATAGCAGGAGCCCAATAGCAAGAGCCACGGCCGTGGGGAAAAGCTGATTGCTTCATTGTTGCGCTGTTGGATTCTCACGGAAACTCTCGGTCGGAGACGGTATGTATCTCCGTGAAAAGAGGCGACAGCGGAATTTTTTCGTTCTTTTCTTCCACTGAAGCCCCGTCATGAGTTTTATTTGTATTTGCCTTCATTGGTCATGTATTCGGGCCTGTGTAACGAGGGAGGAAACCAGCGCACTGGTTGATAATTGAAAGGCGGTCGCAGCCAATGGCAGCGGTGGCTCTGCGAGTTGCTGGGTGGGTCCGCCAATCAGTTGGATAGAGGGGCGGGACCTCCGGTTCTTCCTGCCGGACTAAGTACGTTCCGTTGAATAAAATGGGAGCTGGCCCGAGAGCGGAGCCGGGGAATGGGAAATAAGGCACAGGTTTCCCTGCCGATAGGTCGCAGTTGGCACCTCGGTGAAATGATGCGGGAGGATGTATGGTGCTTGTTTGGACCCCAGGTCACACTTACATTTCAAGGGATTATAAGTGTGTGTGCTCTGGTGGCGTTCAGACGCAACGTGTGCCCACGGGCGGGGATTTCATCCAGGTCAGAGTGACCACATTACAGTCCCGCAGTACTCGAGCCCAACCACGTGTGCTGCTGCTCCCAGCACATTTTTATGTCCCCCTCCTCTCGACTCCCACTTTCACAGCAGATTATGCCACTTGGGTTCGGCACTCGCGTGTTACGGGTTTTATTAGTGAGGCAATGAAACTAGCAGTTTGCAATTTCATCTTACTTTCAAGAAGTGTACGAAACAAAAGTGGGAAATTGTCCACAATGAATAATGCATTTCTTCTGCCTGTTCAAATGAATGGCGAATACTGGCAGGCCAAAAGTAATTGCAATGACATATGAATATGGGGGAAGAGGAAAGAATTGGCTCATTCTTATTGTGCCTTTGATATATAGTTTTAATAGTCATATATGTAAAGTGATAATATTTCAGAATAAAAGCTTGAAATTTGATCGTTGATTTCTTTCAAATGCCATAATTTATAGATCTAAGGTTAAGCACCCCTCCAAGTATAATGGCAATTTCCATATTAAAGGCACTACATAATCTTGAAGGCAAATTGATGTGAAAAATATTTCCCTGCAGGAAAGGTTACTCATTCTGATTTAAGCATACACTCCTAAATTCTTCATATCAATATCAAGGTCCAGAAAAATAAGTACTGAGTGGTGGTTTTATTTTGGTCCAGGGACTTCAAGACTTATCTCCATCAGTTGTTCTATATTATAATCGCATTTTATATTTTGCTGTTAGTCAACCTTAAGTTCTTCCCAAATATTTAATTTTTTTCAAATTTTGGAAAGTTAATTTAAAAATGCTTTTTCTAATAAAATATACCCAGATGCCTAAGTCAAGGGAAGTTGTTTCTACAAGCTCGGACAGTGAATCGGATAGTGAAGTTGATCAAAAGGTAGGAGAAAAGGAGTGTTATTGTGAAAAGTGTCTCTGTCGGGTATGATTGCTAATTTCAGGTTATTTGTATTAAAATATCTTCAAGATGTTTCAGCTCTTTAAAGGTCATTTATGTAACGACTGTAATACAGTATGATTATAGTACAATCAACTCATTTCAAGGCAGGATTATTTGATGTGCCATCACTCAAATCATAAATTGTTGATGATGTGAATGTGAATTGGGGTTATTTTAATACAAAATAGATGTTTTACTACCTGGTAAAATGTTCCCAATGCTAATTCATCATTGCTGTACAAGACTTCAGAAGGATTCCTGGTCTCGGACTAATCTGCGTACTAAATAGGTTAACGTGATTTTATTGTAGTTAATCTTTGGGGGTCCATGATTTATATCTATAAATATTAGATTTCTGTTAAGGCTCAGGAGAAAAGGTATTCTATCCACTTGGCTGAACTAGTTTCATAACCCCTAATCTATTCTTTAATTTTTCTCCCATCTACACACAAGCTTTGCTGATGTATATTTCTTGTGACCTTAAGTTAGTTACATTATCCAGGTGAGGATATTTGCCACACCTGAAGTATACATCATTTTATTTTTTTTTGTCTGAATATGTAACTTTATTAGGAAAACTCAGAATTTTCTAGATGAGTGTAATGAGTATATGATCCAATATAAAGCAGACATAAGTGAGAATTATAATTTATTCTGATCTGTCTAATTTCTTCTTGAAAATGGAAGAGATGCTGTATAATCGTCTGACCTAGTTTTACACCACATGGCAAATTAGCTGTGCCTTTTTTTTTTGACTACTTTATTTTATAACGGGACTTTCTCTACAGGCCAAGAGAAAGAAGGCGGCTGCGCCAGAGAAACCAGTGAAAAAGCAAAAGAGCGGAGAAAGTTCTGGAGGTTCAAAATGTACTAAAAGTGACAAAGATGATAACCTATTTCAGGTGTGTACTTTCGAGAAATCTGAAATATATCAGTATGTTGTGAATAAGGTGGAAATGGGCTGTTTGGGCCACCGAGCCACTGCTAACCATCAAATACCCACTTGCACCGTTGCTGGTGTTGGTTGTCTGTTGTATCCAACAATAACAGGAGACCTGTGCAGGATAGTTTTTAAAGTGAAAAAGCTGTTGCACTGGGGCAGTTCTACTCTGTTGACCTCAGAAGTCCGGTTGTCACAAGCTGGGGTCTTCCTTGGTTGTAGTAGATGACTGTGATTTCTGTGCCTTGTCATGCCCTTTGCTCTCCAGGAAGTGTTGCGGAATTGCCTTCCTGGCCATTGGATCTCCGTGTTGATCCCATCCGTCCTGTCCACTGGAGCTGACTTCACATGCTAGGACGGGCATGTCTCTACCTCACCGGGGTGAGAGGCCTCAACTAGTTCAGCCCGCCGATTGAAGTGGTATACTGGGCTGTGGCCACTATCAACATGAAGCAGCTACTTTGAGTTACAGGTGATAGCTGGGTGGCCAGTGGGGCCCAAATTTGAGTGAGCTGCCTCAGAATGGACTCAACAAGCCCCTTCACCAGAGGTGCTCCTTACCCTGGGACTCCCCATACACCCATTTACACTATTCTGACATTAATCCCACTTGTTTCAAAAATCCCCATCAACTTCCCCTTATTTAAACATTGGGGACAGTTCAGTGGCCAATTAACCTACAAATCTACATGTCTTTGGAAAGTGGGAAGGACACAGAGCACCTGCAGCAAAGCCACGTGGTCACAGCATGGATGAGACTGACACAATGAGCTCTGGGGGTCAGCAACTCCACTAACTGTGACCCTGTGCTACCTATGTGGTTTATTCTAAATACTGACTACTAGGAACTACTGGTTTAGTTTGCAAGAAATGCAGCTTATCAAACCTATGTGACATTCCTTCATGGCATAAGGGTATTTTACTCTTAGCTTTATATGGTTATTATTAAGTGAAGCTTGGATGTTTACTAGTAGTTGGCTTTAGAGTCCAGTTTAAGAAACGAGCTGTGTGGTGGAACCTTGTGTCTTATCCATTTTTCAAACAACACCTATGTTTTGCAGTGAAGGCCTGCCAATTGAAATTTGAGGTGTTTGTTTATTTTAAAAATATGATGTGCTGACATTATCCTGTAAATCATTTGATCCGATACAGGATTTAAATTTTTTGCTTGAGTGCATTGGTAATCAGAGTGGTTAAAATTGTGACCATATACCCAGGAGGATTGTTATTTGCATATTTAAGTAACCGAGCTGGTGCAAATATGACTCATTTCAACCTCAAGTAAATCTAAATCAGTGGTTCCCAGACTCTTTCGGGTTACTGTCATCTTGATTCCCAGGCCACTTCTGAAAGCCGCCCTCCCTTTCCAGCCATTACATAAAAAGTACAAAGAATTTTGATTTATGATGCACAGTGAGAGAAAATAGGAGCTGCAAATTGCAAGCAGTGACAAATAATTGCAAAAATTATTCAAATCTATTTAAAGGTACAAATAATTTTTTAAAAATTTAAATTCAATTAAAACAACTTTCATCAATAATTTGAGAGTGTACATTATTAGTCCATCTATTCACTACATTGCTTTGTCACCTTTTGGTGAGATGGATGCATTTGGTACATCAGGCTGAATGTCATTCAGTAGGGAGTCTCAGATCCCCACATTCATAAATTTGCAATCTGTTTTGTTGCTTGTGAAGAGGTTAGGTGATTGCACTGAAACCGCACTCCACTAAGTATGATGTTGGAAAAGCAATGAAGAACACCTTGTCCTTTCTCCACAGTGCAGGGGTAGCGTTCAGAGATTTCTTTCTGCAACCAAAATCTTATTTGAACCTTGGCTTCAGTTCTAAGTAGTTTTGTATAGCACAGTCAGCTCTTCCTCCATTACTTCCTGTTAATTCCTCATTATAAGTCTTCAGAAATGGATTTATAGATTTATTAGCCTATCTGGAATTGAGATCAAGGGAAGATCCTGAAATCACTCTGATGTTTTTAAATAGCTTGTTCAGGTTGGCACAGTATACTTGAAGATTATCCTGTGGTGTTTCTTTCTCTTCCAACTCAGAGGCTTGGAATTTAGTAAAGGTCATGAGGGCCATTGTTACACTCAAATAGGGTTAACTTCAACAGAATTATGGAGATGACTGATTTGTCTTTGATAAGATTCACATCATTTCCTTGCATTTGAAGATGGATTTCATTAAACTTTGTGAATAATTCTGACAAATGAACAATGTCATGCCTGATATTCTTGAGTTGATTACTGAATGAAGCATTTGAGTCTTCAAAGAATTTTATCAGTGTCATCTGACTTCTGTGTGCAACTGCGTGTTCAAACTCTTCATCATTCTCTATACAAAGTTCTCAAAATAGTCGAGAATTTTAAGCACGATTTTACCGCTGTCATAATAGTAGTTAATGACTCATGCAGTCGATCACTTATAGATTTTTTGTGATGATGTTATCTGTGAATTACACAATGAATGGTAAATATATTACATACAGTTTTTTCCAAGAAAGTAATAGCCCGGCGGAGCTGTCCTGACATTGGTGCCCCATCTGTTGCATAATCAAGAGTGTTGGTGAGCGGAATATCCTTCTCTTTTGAAAAATGCTCAACAACTTGAAATATTGACTTTCCCATTTGTTTCTATTTCTAGTCCCCTTGCAAATAACATTTCTTGAACCATGCTTTCATCTTTTATGAAATGAATATAATGAAGAAGCAAAGATTCATTGCCTGTCAAAGTTAACTCATCCAACTGCAGAGTAAATTCTTTTGTTTTAAGTATGTTGCACAATGTGTTTTCCACATTCTCAGACATCTCATCTATTCCATCTTTGAACAGTGTTGTCACTGAGTGGAATCACTTTCATTATTTGTCTGGTTATTAAAGCAAACTGTACTCAGAACTTGCCTTACTGCTGGCTGAATCAGTTCTGTAATTGTGTGGGGCTTTCCGGATTTGGCAGTGGGCAATAAAATGTTGTATGAAGCATGCAAAACTGTCTCTTGGGTTGTAAAGTCCTGGCACTGCTTTGAAGTGTTTTCCATTTCTGAAAGTCTTCACAAAGTGACTGCAATAAGTCAAGTTCTTGTTCACTTGAGCATTTTATTGCCTCATTTGAAAAAACTTGCAGCAATGCATTTTGGTTATTGGTTGCTCAGTGATATCAAATCCATATTTCAGATATTCCACACTGCCTGGCACGTAAATGTTGGCCCAGATCAGAGGCGATTGTCAATTCCAGAAAGCAAGTGAAATCGACAATCGCCTCTGATCTGGGCCGACATTTACGTGCTGGGAGGCACCTAATTAATTAGCTTGTTTATTTGGACTTTTTTCTTAAAGATGTGCTGGGTGCATACCGGCTACCGCTGTACCACTGCATGCTTCGCGGCCCGGAGGTTGGAGATCACTGATTTAAGGCAGAGGTTGATAGATTCTTGATTGGTCAGTGCATGAAGGGATACAGTGGGTGGGGGGGGGGGAGAGGCAGGAGATTAGGGCTGAGGGGAAAATAAATGATGAAATGGCAGAGTAGATTTAATGGGTCAAAAGACCTAATTCTACTCCTGTAGTTTATGGTGTAATTATGAGGCATTTATAATGAGTAATTCATTCCTTAAATTAAACCTGTAATCCCTTTGCTGCCACCCCTGCTACTGAGCACCCAGCTCCCACTGCCTACTTTATTTTTATTGCCCCTTTAGAAACTGATATCACTCCGTGGGAGAATGCTGCCGACTGGCACATTCTCGGCTGCAGGAGTACGTGCTGAGGGATGCACTGAAACTCGGTGCAGCCACCGCAAGGGCCCGGTGGGGGAGGACCACAGTATAGGTTTCTCCACCCGTGGGAGTGGGAGGGGTCGGTGGGCGGGGAGTATACCCCTCAACAATGATATGCTAAGCTGAACTACTGGAGTGCCACGTGGGTGGCTAAAAATACGGATATGTACCGAGTATAATGGAAACGTATGTAAAGGATGAAAAGTTATTGAATGGTTTATTGTATATATTTATTTTTGAATTTTTGAATAAAGTATATTTTGAAATAATAAAAAAAATCACTCGGGGAGCCACTGATCAAGATTACTCATCTTTTTCAGAGCTAGTTCCTCTTTGGTTTAGTGTAGAGTTGTTGTGGAGTGTTAAGGGAGTAATAGCCTATCATAAGATTATGCAGTTTACTTACAATATTTGATTTGTACCTTGGACACTGGATGGTAACTATCTGCACAAAGACTAATAATTAAAATATTAAAGTAAATTCAAATTAAAATTATTCCAAAACAGTTAAACATTAAAGCAAGCATGGTTTTAAGAATGTAATTTATTCGAGCCTCTTCCTGTTGGCCACACAAGTGACTGGTGTTTCATGTCCTGCATCAGGTCTCTTTTGGCTTAGGAGTCAAGAGTAGAATTGGCAAGCTCCTGCTTTGCCTTTTTGTGTTCCAGTAGTCGAATGCAACTGGGAAATTGCCAGCTGGACTCAGCCTGCATATTCGGAATTTCCACATTTGAATGATAATCCCAAATTTGCTACTAATTGTGAGAGGAAGCACTGGGAATTCCTTTTGATACTGCTGGCATGCCAACCAAAATTTGAGCCTATATAAATGGAATGCTAATATTTGGCTTAATTATTTTTAAAAAATTCTGGTACTTCCAATTTTAAGGTATATTTGTAGCATTATAATGAAAGTGGGAACTATACAATTGGGTCTACTTTGCATTCCCTGTATATGATTACTTAATTATACAGTATCTTTTGGTGAAGGCAGCTGTGTTTCTTTTCAGTGTGTGCTTGAGAAACTAAATTGCTCACCTCAATTATACAGGATGCCAAAACCATTGGTTATTACCCTGGTTTTTGGGCTTTGTGAGAAGAGTGATTTCTTGTATAATTGGGACTAATTTCAGCTGCATCTTTAACAGATTGGCAAGATGAGGTATGTCAGTGTGCGTGAGTTCAAGGGCAAAGCCTTAGTTGATGTCAGAGAATACTGGATGAACCAAGATGGTGAAATGAAGCCTGGAAAAAAAGGTAAATATTTGCAAAATTAGTAACATAGGTGCAACTTTAAACTAATGGATTACATTAAGGTTGTATGTGTAGAATTGTCCATCAGAGAACTAGTGTTGCACCATAAACTTAACGTATTTTGATATCATAGATCTTAACCATAAGCTAGCAGCGTACATCACTGTTCTGTTCTATTAGCTAGTTATTGTAAAAATAGCAACTGCCACATTTTAATCTATTCTTGCAGTTTTGTCATATTTGTAAATTATTTTCCCCAAGGACCTAATTCCTTGAAGGCTGCTACTTAATACTGACTGTCTTGTCAGTGTGCATTCCTAATTTTAATTTTAATGTTGTTTCCATGTGCCTTTTTTTCTTGATTACTTCTGTGAGAAGGGGTCTTTGTAGTGATCAGAATTGTTTGATCATAAATTGACATTTTCTCGTGCAAACTGATTAATGGGTGGAGGAAAGAGTTTTTACTTTTGTTCCACCTTAAACTAGCTGAGGTGTTTGGATAATAAATATAATAAATTGTTGCCATTATAAACTTTTATCCGGCATCTTGCCAATGTGGGTCCAATTCTGTCCTCTTAAGCTGAGGACGCATTTGGATCCACTTTGCTTTGAAAGTACGTGGCAATACCTAGCATAATGAGAAGCAAATTAGCAAGCTGCTGTAGAGGAGATTTTCACTTGAAATTTTTTCTTATTTCAATGTAATGCCTCCAGAAGGAAAATTGATTGAGGTTAATAATTATAAAATGCTGTTTTTTTTTAATTGTTTGTTCTGTAGTCTTGCTAACACTTGTTATGTTTTTCAAATTTAGGAATCTCTCTATTACCAGACCAATGGAATCAACTGAAGGAAATGATTCCTGACATTGATGATGCACTAAAAAAATTATAGAGTGTCCATCTGAAGACGTACCCTGCTTTCGTCATTGAAACTGTCTATCTTTAACATTTGTTTTCTAAAAGGAATTAAGCTTTGTACTGTTCATGTGACTGTTTTGTTTATGCAGCACATACGCTTTCATTTTTAAAATCACTAAGGGGTACTCTAGAAATATGAGATTTGTTTTTTAGTGTGGAAAAATGTTTTTTGATGGTTAACAACTGCCATATCATGTCTTTAAACTGTTGCGTATATTATCCCCAGCTAGTACTTTTGAAAACAGCTTCATGAATTTGTTGCTTTATCAAGATCTTCTGTTAGGGGTCCAATTGCTGAAATCTCTGGCTGTATCAGATTGACAATTTTAGCTTTCCCTTGTGGGTAAATCCATCCCAAGTGTTGCAATAAGTTTTCAAGCCAGGAAGTCCATGGTTTAATTTGTGATTGGTGCTGTTAGCTGAGCAGATCTCACTCACCCACAACAAAATTCAGATGCTAGTTTTCCTCAGTGCCCTGCTATAGGAAGGGGAGGGGGTGTTTGTTATTCAGTGTTTCCACTTGGGACCGTCTTTCGCCGTCAACTTCTGGAAAATGAACCTGATAAAATCTAAGGGAAGAATTAAACATCTTTTGCTGTCCATGGTAGGAGCCGTTTAAATGATTTCACTAAACAGATTTGCATTAGAAGGTTGACATTTTGAATAAGCTATCAAAAACGTACTTGTCTGAGATCTGCTCTTGTGTTTTGAATCCATTCTAAAGAGTTTTCAAGAAGGGCTGAAAATGCATGTTAACAATGCTATGGGTTTAAATTAGTGAGACTGTTTAAATTTTCGTTGCTGTAGTTGTACTGTACTTTAGAACATCTGTGAGCTTATGATCCAGATACGCATTTTGTTAGAATGGAGGAGGGTGGGTAATGTTTAGCTTCTCCACGTACTCTAACTGTGCTTTTGTGGAATCCATAGCTGGAATAATTTAGCTATGAATTTTTCAGGCTTTGTTGGACTTGTGTGAAGTTTTAATAGCTACATAATTGGTTAGACTATAGGAAACTGGCCCCATTTAGTTGACTGAATAGCAGTTGGTTTAAAATATGATCAAAGACTGACATTTGGTCCACTGTTCACCATTTCTATGGTCTCTGAAACAGCATAACCGTATAAGTGTTGGCTATTCAGGAATTTTAATCTGAAAACTGACTGGCTAGACATACCACTCTAAGGACTCTTAATTACAGTACTTTCATGAGGTACTAGCCTAATTTAATATTTTCAATATGCCTTTTGTATTATTTCACCATATTTGTCCACATTTCTGATCTGTATTGAAATATGGTAAATTAAATAAAGCTGCAGCAATTTGATTGGACTTTGTCTTTAATGTCAATTTGCTGAATTTTTGCTGAAGAGTTGTATATCTTATTTGTACATTCTGTGATTGCTTTCATTGCTGTTATGATTCAGAAGATCAGATTGTTGATCTTAATTAATAGTATCTCGGCACAGACATGATTTGGAAATTAAGCCAAAGGTGAATTAGTGTAGGTCACTGAATTGAATGCCAATGTGAGATATTTGCTTTTTCAGATTCTTGTAATCTATAAAATAAATGCAACTTTGTCTCAGTGATGCTATAATTGGATGTATCAGTGCTGCCTCTATAAATCAACAAATTGACTTCTAGTTTCATTTTATCAAAAGACTGAATTAAAGTTAAAATGGGAAAACTTTGTTTTCTGACAAATGATTACGTACTTGGCTACTTAAATATCATTTACATTTTGTTACAGCATTTTTCACTGCAGAGCTAAATGGGGTTTAAAGGGAGGGATAATTTTCCAACTCTTTGAAATTACACAAGTGATTGGTCAGGGTTGTGTGTTACTTTCTTGATTTTCCCAATATAATTGTGTTCAGAAAAGTACTATGTACCTACCAAGGTGGAGTTGGTCTTCTCAGTGTGTTGGCCCCACCTGTTTAAATTGCATTCATAGTAGTTTTTATAAGAACATTGAGTTATGCTGACTTGAATTGCACCTGTTACAATAAAATCATTTGTTTGTTTTTGCTTAATTATAATGACTAATGTGTCTGTTTAAGTTAACAACTAGTTAAACTGATTCTGTTGGAATAGCTTTTATTCTCATTTCTTTTTAACCTTTGTCCTGCTTCCTGTTGTAATCAGTTGGCTAAAATCTTCATCTGTTAAATAGGTTCAGTATTTAAGCCAGAACTGATAAAGTAATTACTGTAGTTGATAGCAGCTCAGGATTGGACAGAATTTGCTTAAACAGCTACAAAATGAAATGGTTTAACCATCAATAGATATGCAAATCTCTGTACAGGGGACCCTTACATTTTAGGAGTGATTCCATTTCCAGCAGAACTGCATCATGAGCACATGTCTCAAGAAACACATTAGGGGATGTTGTTTTATTTAACAGATTCTGTGAGTGAATGTGATTTTTATCACAGATTTTTATGTTGGGTATGAATTCTGTAAGAATGAATTTCAGAATCAGGTTTATTATCTCCAGCATGTGACATGAAATCGGTTAATTTAGCAGCATCTCCTACCTGATGGTAACAGTGAGAAAAGAGCATTCCCTGTGTGCTGGAGTCCTTAATGGACGCTGCCTTTCTTTCTGAGACACAGCTCCCTAAAGATGTCATGGGTGCTTTGTAGGTTAGTGCCCAAGATGGAGCTGACTAGATTTACAACCTCCTGCAGCAGCTTTCGGTCCTGTGCAGTAGCCCCTCCATACCAGACAGTGATGCAGCAGGCAGAATGCTCTCCACAGAACAACTATGTAAGTTTTTGAGTGTATTTGTTGACACGCCAAATCTCTTCAAACTCCTAATAAAGTATAGCCACTGCCTTGTCTTCTTTATGACTACATCAATATGTTGGGACCAGGTTAGATCCTCCGAGATCTTGACGCCCATGAACTTGAAGCTGCTCACTCTCTCCACCTCTGATACTTCTATGAGGATTGGTATATGTTCCTTCCTCTTACCCTTCCTGAAGTCCACAATCAGCTCTTTCGTCTTAATGACGTTGAGTGCCAGGTTGTTGCTGCGGCACCATTCCACTAGTTGGCATATCTCACTCCTGTACGCCCTCTCATCACCACCTGAGACTTTACCAGCAATGGTTGTATCATCAGCAAATTTATAGATGGTCTACCGGCCGGCCATAAAGTGGGGGTCATCTGAAAAGTGTGAAAATGTAATTAAACTGGTTTTGAATAATGGTGAACTGAAGTAGATTTGAGCTGCTTGGTATTGTGGTATTTGGTGTTTGCACCCATTGCATTCTGTACAATCTGAAAGATACATAAAAATGTAATGCTTTCAATTTGATGTATCCATGCATGATAAATTATGCGATGCCTATTGAGGTATTATGTAATACAGGAGGGATCTAGTGACTAGGGTGAAGAAATATTCAAAGGATTCAGACTAGGAATGGTAATTCTGAAAGCAATGCATGTTCAAGCTTTTACCACTTAACATTCTGGTACTGAGGTTTTACAATGCCTATAAAAAGTATTCTTGCTTGGAATTTTTCATTTTTTATTATTTTACAACATTGAATCACAGGATTTAATTTGGCTTTTTTGACACTGATCAACAGAAAAGACCTTTGTGTCAGTGAAAACAAATTTTTACAGACTGCTCTAAATTTATTCTAATTATTATACATAATTGATTGCATAATTAGATACTTTATTGATCCCAAGAGAAATTAGTGTAACAGTAGCATTACAAGTGCATAGATACACAAATATTCCTCTTCAGCCAGGGTGGCATCCAATGGTGAGAAACATTACACACCCCCTTAAAGTCAGTATTCAGTAGATGCAACTTTGGTGGCAATTATAACCTTGTCTGGGTGGATAGGTCTATCAGCTTTGCGCATCTGGCCACAGCTGTTTTTTTACAAAACTGCTCAAGCGCTGTCAGACTGCATGGGGATCGTGAGTGAACAGCCCTTTACACACCAAATCATCACTGGTGCTGCCATTTTGGTTTAGAAGTCACATAATTAGTTAAATAGAGATCACTAGTGTATAGGCAATGTGTTTCAATTGATTGTAGTAAAAGTATCTGGAAGATCCAGCTGCTGGTGCGTCAGTATCCTGGCAAAAACTACACCATGAAGACAAAAGAACACTCCAAACAACTCTACAAAAAGGTTATTGAAAAGCACAAGACAAGAGATAGTTACAAGATTCCCAAGTCACTGAATATCCCTTGGTGTACAATTTAGTCAATCATCAAGAATATGGCGCAGCTGTAAATCTGCCTAGAGCAGACCATCCTCAAAAACTGAGTGACCATGCAGGAAGTGGGCTAGTGAGGGAAGTCACCAAGAGACCTATGACAACTTTGGAGGAATTACAAGCTTCAGTGGCTGAGATGGGAGAGACTGACATGCAACAGCTGTTGCTAGGGTGCTTCACCAGTTGCAGTTTTATGGGAGAGTGGCAAAGAGAAAGCCACTGTTGGGGGAAAAAAATCACATGTCATCTCAGCTAGAGTTTTTCAAAAGGCATATGTGAAATTCTGAAGTCAGCTAGAAGAAGGTTCTATGGTCTGATGAAACCAAAATATAGCTTTTTGGTCATCCAAGTAAACACTGTTTGGTGTAAGCACGGCATCAAAAACATGTCATCCCTACTGTGAAGCACGGTGGTGGCTGCATGATGCTCTTGGGATGCTTTACTGCAGCAGGCCCTGGAAGGCTTGTGAAGGTAGAGGGAAAACTAATGCAGCAAAATACAGGGAAATCCTGGAGGAAAACCTGATGCAGTCTGCAACTTGGGAGAAAATTTGTTTTCCAACAAGAGAATGACCCCAAGCATAAAGCCAAAGCTACACAGGAATAAGCCATTCCTGTGACACGAAAGAGTCTTTCTGTAGATCAGTGTCAAACAAGCCAAATTAAATCCCCCGTGATTCAATGTTAAACAATAAAACATGAAAACTTCCAATGCGGTGGGGGGGGGGGGGGAGGTGGGTGAGTATTTTTTATAGGCACTGTACAAGATTCAGAAGGGCACTGCATGACAGCGGTAAGTGCGTGTTTTCCCCAGTTGGGGTATCTGTTTCTAAGCAGCATAGTTTGAGAATATCTGTCACCCATTAAGCCACAGAGGCGGTGGAATTTCTACTCTGAGGTCTTCATAAAAGGAACCCATTCTGACCACTTTAGGCGCTTCCTGCCCATCAATTTCTAGATGTAACATTGCCCTTATCAGATATCTCAGACTCCATTGGACCAGAGTTGACTGAATGCTCAGAGTCCCTCCAAGGAGTAGTATCTTATTGTCTTCCTTGACACTTGATCAACAGATGCCTTGGCTGAGCCTCATCTGGTCTAGGCACCTGTTCCACCCTAATATTGCTGGAAATAGCAATCCTACAAAAAAAAACCCTGTGGAGATTCTACTGGTGAACCACACGGGACTTCATTATGATTTAAATATTGAATTTCTTGCCTATAAGGTTTACATATGAACAATATTACACTTGTAAGATACTGTAGTGTGCGTGACGTCTTGGCCGCAATGTTAATAATGAAGTCAAAAGTATCTCTGGGGAGAGAGGGGATAAAAATGTGGATGCTTAATCATTTCTACTTTTTTGAGTTTGATTTTTATATTTAAAATGTTTATGCATCTGAGGATAGGGGTTTTGAAATTGGAATGGAGTCAATAATGGAAAGCTGAGGAAATGAGTTTCCGCATAAACAGAGCAGCTTCTATCTTGTGAACTAAATTTAAAGTTTCAGGGTTAATAAGGAAATTTATGCATTGCTTTCCTTAAGTAATCTACAAAAGCGATACAATTTTGAAAGGAAGTGCATCAGAGAAAAGTGAAGTAGAAAGAATATTAACGTCCATATTTATATTAGATGTTACTATAGAGGTAACAAAATAGGAGGAATATAGGGTGAGGGCACTCTGAAGTTTAAAAAAACGGAGTTATTCTAACGTGCGTAAAAGATTGTGCCAAACTTTTGCTTCATTTCAGCTTTTGTTGGTTTCAGCGAATGTGCGTAACTTCTGAAATATATGTAACATGAAAAATGGTATTAAAATTAGAATTGGCTAAAGTACAGAAAGTAAGTAATTCAAACGTACCTGAATACACAATTGTTATTTGTGAAGCAACACACATAAAATGCTTGAGTTCTGAAGAAGGGCCCCGTCCCAAAACGTCGACTGTACTTCACTTTTTTCCATAGAGGCTGCCTGGCCTGCTGAGTTCCTCCAGCATTTTGTGTGTGTTGCTTTGGATCTCCCACGTCTGCAGAGTTTCTCGTGTTTGTTATTTATGAAGTAACGCGTGTTTTTATACTGGATACATTACAGGTTGTATGCTATATACAGTATATTCTCTGATATTAAATTGAATCATTTTAATTTGATGGTCTGCGCAATATTGTGCATTTGGTGCTTTAAAGGGCATCAGATGAGAATACCACAAGCTGTTAGCAAATATAAACTTAATGGGGATCAATGGGAGATTGGTAGTTTGGAAACAAGTGAGTGAGTAATCATTATCCTATCTGAAGGAAGCATTTAACAGTGTTCACAAATGAGCCAATTCATGTCTATGCAGGCAAGAATTAAGGCTTAAAGATAATATGAACTGTTATAGTAGCAGCCTAATTCATACTTCAAAGAGTAGTGGAAGAGGCATACCTGTGGCAGATAAAGCTTAATGCAGAAAAATAGGAAGTGGTTGATTTTGAAAGATACGAGAAGCCAAACAGGCTAAATGGTACAATTTTTAAAGTGAAGTGGGGTGGCAGGAGTAGGCGTTATAAGGAAATGATGATTAAAAACATTATTAAACTAGCATTTGGGAACCTTTATAAGTAGAGGCAAAAAGAAGCACAAAAACAAGGGAGACTAAAATTGGTGGTTGTCCGTCATGTCCGACGATGACAGGAAAGCTGTGCAGGAGAGTATTTAAACGCAGAAAAGCCTTTGAGCTGGGACAGTTCCATTCTCTCGATCTCAGAAGTCCGGGTCCTGTGTGGACGAAAGTTCCTTGGTTGCAGTGGATGACCATAATGTCTTCCGTGCCTTGTCGAGCTCTTCACTCTCCACGGAGTATTGCAGTACCACCTTCCTAGCAGTTGAATCTCACTGTAGGTATCATCTGCCCAGTCCACCGGAGCTCCCTTTACATGTTAGCACAGGCATGTTCCTATCTCACCAGGGTATGAGTCACCTGGTTTAGCCTGCCTGTCGAACTGGTATACCTGGGTGTGGCTGCTGTCACATGCAAACAGCTACTTGGAGCCACACATGAGAGCTGAGTATCCCGGTGGGGACCAAAGGTGAGTGAGCTGCCCCAGAATAGACATAGCAAGCCCCTCCACCAGAAGTGCTGCCCCTCCCTGGATACCCCATGCACCCTCTAAAATTACAGAAGTACAAAATTGTGGAAATCCTAAATCCATATTGTCCTCGTGTTGTCTTAAATTGAGCACACTGCCTGAGTGTTAAAGTGTGGAGATGGTTGGTCGTCAGGATGGTATCAACATCAAGAAATCTAGACAAATTTGAGTGATTTTGCAAAGGTTTTCAAATGTAAGATTTTAATCGAGTAAATGAGACACTGCTGCCACTGGCAGAAGGATTACCTGTGACCAATGAGGTGCCCCAAGGGTCAGTAATTGGATTTCTGATATCCATTATTTAAATAATTTGGATGTGAATGCACATGGTATGATTAGTAAGTTTACTGATTATACTAAATTAGGGTGTCTTCTTGAAAGAGAAACAGGTTACAACGAGATTGAAATAGACCTTGATAAATTAGGATGATCTCAGGAATGGCAAATGGATTTCAACTGATATATGTATGAAGTGATACAGTTTCAAAATTCAAACGGAGGTCGGACCTATACGGTGAATGGTAGGGCACTAGCAAGTACTGTGGAACAGAGGGAACTGGGAGTACAAGTGTACAGTTCATTAAAAGTGGCCACAGAAAATCAACATCTCAAACTGAATCACATTGGTAATTTCAAGCCTCTCCTTCCCACTGTACTGAGGACGCATGTATATTGTATGAGCCTGTATCCAACACAACCACCGGGAGCTCACTCCACACGCCTACCATCCTCTGAGTGAAGAAGCACCCCCTCGTGTCCTCCTTAAACAATTCACCTTTCACTCTAAACCTATGACCTCTTGCTCTAGTTTCATTCAAGGCCAGGGGAAAAAGCCTGCTTGCATTTACTGTATCTATACTCATAACATTATACTCCTCTATCAAAACTCCCCTCATTCTCCAACCCTCCAGAGAATGAAGTCCAAACCGATTCAACTTTTCCTTATAGTTCAGGTCCTCAAGACCTGGAAACATCCTTCTAAATTTCCCCTTAATTTTCAATCTTCTTTACATCTTTCCTGTAGGTAGGTGACCAAAACTGCACACAATACTCCAAATTTGGCCTCGCCAAAGTCTTATACAACTTCAACATGACATCCCATCTCCTGTACTCAATTCTACGATTTATCAGAATCAGAGTCAGGTTTAATATCACTGCATATATCATGAAATTTGTTAACTTTTCAACAGCAGTACAATGCAATCCATTGTAAAAATTGAATTACAGTAATTATATACGCGCGTGTGTGTATGAAAATGATATCGTATCTGTTAAATAGGGGCCGTGGACAATTCTTACTTGATGGAGACAGACGTCAAAGCACAGCGGAACATCTGGAGAAATTTCTGAAATGCCAGTTTGCTGTCGTTGTTACTGCGCGATCGAGAATCTTCCGGAAAGAAGGCCGCAAAATCCCCGGCTTGGCCTGCTGCTGGTGACCGAGACTGAGGTCGAATCGTTCGGATAGAGATGGTGCTCAGTACTTGGTGTTGGAGGGCTGATCAGAGGCTCAAAGTTTTCGGACTGTGGTCAGGCATGGCAGGGAGAGTTTTCTTCCTTCTCCCGTCTGTGTGAGATGTGGGACTTTCGAGAAACTTTGAACTCTTTTACTGTGCCATGGACTGTTCTTCATCAAGTTATGGTATTGTTGCACTGTTGTAACTATAGGTTATAATTATGTGGTTTTGTTAGGTTTTTCAGTCTTAGTCTGTTCTGTGTTTTGTGATATCACACCGGAGGAATATTGTGTCATTTCTTAATACATGGATTACTAAATGACAATAAAAGAGGACTGCGTGTCCTTATAATCTAAAAATCTAATCTAAAAAAAAAGTAGTGCAAAAAACAGAAATAAATAAAAAAGCTAGTGAGGTAGCTTTCATGGGTTCAATGTCTGTTTAGAAATCAGATGGCAGAGGGGAAGAAGCAATTCCTGAATCGCTGAGTGTGTGCCTTCAGGCTTTTGTACCTCCTTCCTGATGGTATAACAATGAGAAGAGTTAATGTGCGAAAAGGAAAGGAATTTAATATAGCAAAATTAGTGGGAATTTAGAAGATTGGGAAGCTTTTAAAAATGAAGAGAAGGCAATTAAAAAAGCAATAAGGAGAGAAAAGATGAAATAAGAAGGTAAGCTAGCCAATATTATAAAAGGGCTTACCAAAAGTTTTTCCAGATTTATAAAGAGTAAAACAGATGAGTGATCATTGAAACATGATGCTGGAGAGGCAGTAATGGCGGGGGGGAGTAATGGCGGATGAACTTAACAAGCACTTTACATCAGTTTTCACTGTGGAAGACACCAGCAGAGTACCAGAAGTTCGAGAATGTCAGGGGCAAAAGTGAGTGTAACTAAGGAGAAGGTGCTTGGGAAGCTGAAAGGTCTGAAGTTAGATACTGTAGGTCACCTGGACCAGGTAGACTACACCCCACGGTTCTGAAATTAGTAGCTGAAGACATTAGTAATGATCTTTCAACAATCACTAGATTCTGGAATGGCTACAGAGTTCTGGAAAACTGCAAATGTCACTCCACTTTCTAAGAATGGAGGGAGACAGAAGGAAAGAAGTTTCAGGCCAGTTAGCCTGACTTCACTGGTTTAGAAGGTGTTGGCGTGCATTATTAAGTATGAGGTTTTAGAGTACTTGGAGGCACATGATAAAATAAGCCAAAGTCAGCTTGGTTTTTGTGGTAACTTCTACTTTGAAAAAGGCACACTTGACAACTTCATGCCCAAAGTTATAACATTATCTCAAACGTCAAAACTGTTATGTATATACAGAGGCTTTCACAACCCGTACGGCATGGCAGGAACACTATACACACCGCAGGTGAAAAGAACAGAAGTAAACCACCCCTCCCCAATTATCCTAATTAGTATTACCTTACTTTTAATAATGCTCACATTACAATAGTTTTCCTCAGAGGATATCTTGCTTGACAAATCTGTTAGAATTCTTTGAGGAAATAACAGACAGGATAGACAAAGGACAATCAGTGGATGTTGTTTACTTGGATTTACTGGAAGCCTTTGACAAGGTACTACACATGAAGCTGTTTAACAAGATAAGATCCCATGATATTACAAGAAGGATGCTAGCATGGATAGAAGATTGGCAGATCAGCAGAAGGAAAAGTATTGGAATAAAGGACGCCCTTTCTGGTTGGCTGCCGGTGACAAGAGGTGTTCCGCAGGGGTCGGTATTGAAACAGTTTCTTTTCACGTTATATACCAACCATTTTGGATGATGAAATTGATTACTTTATGACCAAGTTTGCAGATGATACAAGACTAGGTGAGGGGCAGGTAGAGTTGAGGAAACAGGGGGATCTGCAGAAGAACTTTGATAGATTGGGAGAATGGGAATGGAAGAAGCAGATGGGATATAGTGTCGGGAAGTGCATGGCCATGCAGTTCGGTAGAAGGAATAAAAGTGTAGACTATTTTCTAAACTGTCTAGATACCATATCCGATGCGGACTTTGGAGACCATGGTTTTCCATATAGATTTATCCTTCATTTTTTGGATGACTTCCATTTCCTCGATGTGTAGCCACCTGGCTATGCTTTTGATGTACATAAGCCGAGGTCTTCCTCTAGGTTTGCTCCCCTCAATCTTTCCAAAGAGTATGAATTTTTCTAGTTCATATTTCCGCATGATGTGTCCCAGGAATCTGAGTTGTCTTTCTCTTATTGTTGGTATGAGTGATCGAACTGCTTGGGCTCTTCTGAGAACTTCTTCATTTGATGTGTGTGTGGTCCATGATATTTTTAACATTCTCCTGTAGAACCATAATTCAGCTGCTTCTAGTCTCTTTTCCTTTGCTGGAGAAATGGTCCAGCATTCACTTCCATAAGTCAGGATAGAATAAATATATTCTGTTTTTAGTGTGCATGCTTATCTTTCTGTCTGTTAATATGGTCTTCATTTTTTGGAAAGCTTCTTTCGCCATTGCTATTCTGTATTTGATATCTGTGTCACACCTGCCATTACTTGTTATTAGGCTGCCAAGATATTTGAATTTGTTGACTTGTTTGATGTTTGTATTTCCGATCTTGATCACACATTGTGGGATGTTTGTCTTTCTGGAGATGACCGTGCTTTCTGTCTTCTAGGTGTTGATTGAGAGGCCTCTGCGATTACTTTCTGCTGCCACTATAGTGAGTAGTTCTTGAAGTTTTGTTTCTGAGTCAGCTATTAGTACGATGTCATCAGCATATCTGTTGTTATTTATATTATGGCCTCCAGTTATGAATCCTCTGCTGTCTTTGATACTTCTCAAGATATTTTCACTATACAGGTTGAATAAGTCTGGCGAAAAGACACAACCTTGCCTGACTCCTCTCATGATATTCACATATTCACTCACTTCTCCTTCTATTCTGATGGATGCTGTCTGGTCCCTGTTTTCTAAACAGGGAGAAAAATTTAAAAAATCAGAGGTGCAAAGGGACCTAGGAGTCCTCGTGCAGGAATTCCCTAAAATTTAACATTCAGGTTGAGTCGGTGTTAAGGAAGGTAAATACAATTTTAGCATTCATTTTGAGAGATTAAAGTCTGTCACGAGCCTTGTGGCCCATCAGGCCGGTGCTTATGCTGGTTTCCATGGCGTGAAGTGACTGAGAATGCGAGACTCCCCCCAGATAGGATGCCAGTCTATCGCAAGGTTAACCCCCAGCATTTTTGCTGGTACCCATTCTCAGCTGGGTAGACTGGAGCATTGTGTGGTTAATTGCCTTGCTCAAGGAGGGAACTAGAATATAAAAGCAAAAACAAGATGCTGAGGCTTTATAAGGCATTTTTCAGGCCACATTTGTAGTATTGTGAGTATTTTTGGACCCCTTGTCTAAGAAAAGATGTGCTGGCAATGGAGAGGGTCCAGAGGAGGTTCATGAGAATAATTCCAGGAATGAAAGGGCTAATGTATGAGTAGCATTTGACAGTTTCGGAGTTTAGAATGGGGGTGGCAGAGGATCTCATTGAAACCTATCAAATATTGAAAGGCCTAGACAGAGTGGATGTGGAGAAGATGTTTATTATGGTGGGTGAGTCTAGGACCAGACGGCACAACCTCAGTATGAAAGGATGTCCATTTAGAACAGAGATGAGGAAAAATTTATTTAACCAGATGGGGTGAATCTGTGCAAGTCATTAACATGGACGGCTATGGAAGCCAAGTCATTGGATATATTTAAAGCAGAGGTTGATAAGTTCTTGATTAGTCAGGACATCAAAGGTTACAGGGAGAAGGGAGGAGACTGGGGTTGAGAGGGATAATAAATCAGTCATGATGAAATACTGGAACAGACCCAACAGGCCAAGTGGCATATTTCTGCTCCTATATCTTATGGTCTTATGATAAATAACAGTGGACCCAGCACTGATCCCTGTGGCACTCCACTGGTCACAGACCGCCAGTGAGATAGGCAACCATCTACTACCACTCTCTGGTTTCTCATGTGAAGCTGATGTTGAATACCATTTGCTACTTCATCCTCAATGTCTACAAGATGGCTTTTTGTAGCAGCTTGTGGTAGAGCCCATTAGGGAACAGACAATTCAGGATTTGTTGTTGTGTAATGAGGCAGATGATTAAAGAGCTTAAGATCATAGAGACATAGAAAAGTACAGCACAGAAATAGGCCCTTTGTACGATCTAGTTCATGTCAAAACCATTTAAATTCCTGCTCCCATCAACCTGCACTGGGACCATAGCCTCCATACCCCTACCATCTATGTACCTATCCAAACTTGTCTTAAGCATTGAAATCGACTCGCATGTACCATTTGTGCTGGCAGCTCATTCCACACTCACACAAGTGAAGAAGTTTCCCCTCAAATTTCCATTAAGCTTCTCATCTTTCACCCTTAACCCATGACCTCTGGTTGTAGCCCCACCCAACCTCAGTGAAAAAAAGCCTGTTTGCATTTACCCTATCTATATCCCTCATAATTTTGTATAACTCTATCAAATCTCCTCTCAGTTTTCTATGTTCTAAAGAATATGGTTATAACCTATTCGACCTTTCCTCATAACATAGGTTCTCAAGACCCAGCAACATCCTTGTAAATTTTCACTGTGTTCTTTCAACCTTGACCTATCATGCAGGAAGCCATGCTAACTATCCTGAATCAGTCCATGTCTATCCAAATACATATATATATGGTCCCTTAGAATATCTTCCAATAAATTTACCTCAACTGATGTCAGACACACCGGCCTATAATTTCCTGGTTTATGTTTAGAGCCTTTTTTTAAAACAGCAGAACACCATTGGCTATCCTCCAGTCCTCTGGTACCTCTCCTGTCGCTAAGGATGATTTAAATATCTCTACTAGGTCCCTGACAGTTTCTATACTTGCCTCCCGTAGGGTGTGAGGGAACACCTTGTCAGGGTCTGGGGTTTTATCCACCCTGATTTGCCTCAGGGTAGCAAACACCTCCTACTCTGTAATCTATACAGGGTCTATGAAGTTGATGTTGTTTTGCCTCATTTTATAGACTCTGTGTCCACCTCCTGAGTAAATACAGATGCAAAGAATTCATTTAAGATCTCCCCCATCTGTTTTGGCTCCACACATGGATTACCATTCTGGTCTTCCAGAGGACCAGTTCTGTCCCTTGCAATCCTTTTGCTCTTAAAATATCTGTAGAATCCCTTAGGATTCTCCTTCACCTTGTCTGCTAAAGCAACTTCATGCCTTCTTTTAGCTATCCTGATTTTTTTTTTAAATGTTCTCTTGTATTTCTTATACTCCATAAGCACCTCATTTGTTCCTGCCTGCCTGTACCTGCTATGCACCTTTTTTCTCTTAGCAATGGCCTCAATATCTCTTGAAGACCAAGGTTATTATCTTTACTTCTTATCCTGCCAGATGAAGGAACCCTTGGGAGGCAGTAGAATTCACCCTTCATTTTAAGTGAGAAAAGATGAAATCAGATGAAATGGGTATGACAAAGGTGTAAAGGTAACTACAGAGGCATGAGGTAGGAGACAACCAGATTTAATTGGCAGTGGATCCTTGCAGGGTAGACAAAGCCTACCAAGGGGAGGATGAGGCAACCATGGCTCACAAGGGAAGTGAGGCACAGCATTAAAGCAAACCAGAAGGTATGCATTATGGTGAAGATTATTGGGAAGACACAAGACTGGGTAGTCTTCAAAAACAGAGGACAACTAAAAAGTAGGGGGAGGAGAAAAATGAAATACGGGAATAAATAGCTAATAGTTGCTAAAGATTGGAAATGTTTTTTAGATATACAGTACAAAGGATAAAGGAGAAGCAAGAGTGGACAGTAGAGTAAAGGGAACAAAGAAATAATGGAGGGGCTGCATAGGTATTTTGTATCAGTATTCACAAATATGTTGGAAATTCAAGAGAGTCGTAGCAGATGTAATGTAACGGAGAATATGCTTGGGAAGCTGAAAGAGCTGAAGGTGAATAAATCACCTGGACTTGATGGACCACACCCGAGAGTTCTGATAGACATAGCTGAAGAGATTGAGGAATGATCCTTTACTGGAGTTGGTAAGATTCCCAAAGGATTGGTATATCACAAATATGACAGGAGGAATTATTGGCTGGTTAGCCTAATAAGTAGTTGGTAAGATTTTAGAATTCATTATTAAGGACGAAATTTCACATTACCTGGCAGTACGACATGATAAAATAGGGTGGAGTTAGCATGGATTCTTGCCTGAGTTCTTTGAGGAAGTAACAGGTAGTGTAAACAAAGGAAAGTGCATGGAGAATGGTTACCTGGATTTTCATAAAGCCTTTGACAAGGTACTGCATATAAATCAGACTCTATGGTGTTTGAAGCAAGGTACTAGCATGGACTGAAGATTGGCTGACTGGCAGGATTCAGAGAGTGGGGATTAACGGGTCCTTTTCAGGAATGCTGCCAGTGACTAGTGGAGTCAATGTTGGGATTGCTCTTTTTCCCTTTATACCTTAATGATCTGGATGAAGAAACTGATGCCATGTTGCCAAGTTTGCTGATGATACGTCAATAGCTGGAGGGACAGGTAGTTTTGAGGAG
Organism: Mobula hypostoma; assembly: GCF_963921235.1. Lineage (NCBI taxonomy): Eukaryota > Metazoa > Chordata > Chondrichthyes > Myliobatiformes > Myliobatidae > Mobula > Mobula hypostoma. Next base: position 24,602,535 of record NC_086099.1, on the reverse strand, counting down.
AAAGGCAGTCTACAGAAGGACTTGAACAGGTATGGCAAATGGACAAAGAAATGGAAGATATAATACATCACAGGGAAGTGTATGGTTCTGAACTTCGATAGGAAGAAGAAAGATATAGACTATTTTCTAAATGACTCAGAATTCAGAGGTACAAAGGGACCGGTTCAGGATTCTTTTAAGGCTAACTTGCAAGTTGTTTTGGTATTAATGAAGGCAAGCACAATATCAGCATTTATTTAGGGAACATAAAAGCCAGGATGTACTTCTGAGACTTTAGTACAAGCTGTTGATTAGACAGCATTACGAGTAATGTGGGCAATTTTGGGCCTTGCATCCAAGGAAAGGATAAATAGAAGATTCACAGGAATGACCCTGTGATCATGGAAATGGAAGGCTTAATGTATGAGGAGCATTTAAAGGTTCTGCGCTTGTATTCAAAGGAGTTCTGCTAGGATGAGGGGTCATCTTATTGAAACCTGCTGAATTCTGAAGGGTTTGAATAGATTTGGATGTTTCTATTAGCAGATTCTGAGGGCGTGGCCTCAGAATAAAATCTAGAATCTGAGGGTATGGCCTCAGAATAAAAGGTGAGGAGGGACTTCTTCAGCCAGAGGGCGTTGAACCTGGAATTCATTGTCTGGCATGGCTGTAGAGGTTAAGTCTTTGGGTGTATTTAAAGCAAGGATAAATAGGCTGTTGGTTGGTAAGGATTACAGGGAGAAGGCCAAAAACGAATTTAAGAAAAAAAATCAACCATGATTTATGGCAGAAAATACTCTGGCCAGATTGGTCTACTTCTTCCCCCATATCTTCTAGTCTTAATATCTCAGCTGGCTGTCCATGATTTTATAAGTGTGTAACAGGGAAATTTAACAAAACATTTGGTCTAATGATGTTAAGACATGAGGAGTGTAAGACCTTAGAGAAATAAATATAACAAATTGCATTGACTATGTTGTTTTTTCGCTCTATGATCTAAGCAAAACATAACTAACCAGAAATAATTTTGATTTCCTCTGCAGAGGAGTAGAACACTTTGGTAGGATTCCATTTGTTAAGTACTAACACTTAAAACAGCCTTTTGAAATGAATGTTGAGGATCACACAAACGGAGCAATCAGTACTCCATCCATGTTGCGTGGAAATATGAAATATCAGCACTTGGCGCTCAGTTTTGAAAGTTCCAAAGAAATAAGTTCAGTGGGGGTGGGAGGAGATGGTGATTAATATGAATGCCATTCTCCACTACACTGTGCTGAAAGAAATTAAGAGCTCAGTCAAGGGGGAAGAATCTATAATAACTTTCCAATTTAAACTGTTTTTCTATCTTAATCTTGCTCTCAATTCATTTGTGGGCAAAAATTTAGTCCTTATCAGTTTGATGCTTTTAATTTAATTTTTGTAATTATGCAAATCTGGTGATTTCCCTCCAAACTACCTGGATTTTCTTCCCTACTTCTGTCATTTTCTGCATTTTGTTTCTTAAACTCACAGTGAGAGATATTAAAAAGAGCCAAGTACCAGAAATCTGGAATTAAAACTGCTGTAGACACTGAAAATCAGAACTTGGTTTACTATCATTGACATATGCCATGGAAGTTGTTTTATGGCAGCAGTACAGTGCAAGAGGTACCTAAGGTTGTTATAGCCGGGAGGTGGTAATGGGGACAAGCTCCCACCATCTATCAAGTGCTCCAAATGGCGTGCATCTCTAACAGCCTCTGACAACTAAGTCCAACTCTTGACCTTCATGTGTGGCTAAGCTGCGAGGCCTGGCGGGACTGTTCCTACTGACAAGAGAAGGGCAAAGGTGACCACTGTCGCCTCAAAAACAGTTGCTTCAGACAGGTGGGGCTTGTCAGCCTTGGATGGCAGCCCGCCTATGAGAAGGAAAACTCTGCTGCCTTGCGGCCATACCCACCCATGGGAAAGGCTTCCGGAGTAAACCCTGAGGACGAAATCCAGAACTGGGGTCCCTAAGGCAGTTTGATGTTGTTCACAACATCACTGTGGCAACCTCTACGACGACATTGATGCCAAGCTGTATCGGCGCTTGCCCTTCCCTTGGACTACATCAGTGACGTGGAGAGGGGGAACCCGCTGCATGGGCAACAGCCGGTTCTTCAAACCTTCCCACCCAGGCTTGTGCCCTGGAGAGGACACAGTCCCCTAGAGGCGCAAACCCATGATCCCCTGGGATCGACAGCTGCCTACTATAGTGCAAGATGTTAAAGATGCACAAAAGATTTAGATCTGTGGCACTGAAATACAAAAAACTCGAACTTTGGAAATTCAGTGAAAGACAATGAACAGCTCTTGCTGTGTGACTTGATTCAGCAATGCATAAAAGGAAATGTCTAGTTATGATCCTCAGAAGATATCTTAGAACCAAAGCTCGATGATATTTCTATCAAGCTGAATTTTTATAGTGCTGGAGTATAAAATCAGTCTGCATGAGATTAACGATGGTAGCGTAGCAGTCAGCTTGACGCTATTACAGCACAATGCGTCGGAGTTTGGAGTTCGATTCTGATGCCGTCTGTAAGAAGTTTCTACGTCTTTCCCATTAGCATGTGGGTTTTCTCCAGGTGCTTCGGTTTCCTCCCGCAGTCCAAAGATGTACCGGTTAGTAGGTTAATTAGTCATTGCGATTTTCCTGTGATTATCCAAGAGTTATATAGGTGGATTGTTGGGTGGTGCGACTCATTAGGTTGAAAGGGCCTGGTCTGTGCTATATTAAGTTTCAAAGTTCGAAGTAAGTTTTATTATAAAATACATATATGTCACCATATACGACCCTGAGATTCATTTTCCTGTCGGCATACTTAAAGTATGAAATAACAAGATAAATAGTTTTTAAAGTGAGATCATTGGTTGTGGGAGCATCTCGATGGATGGGCAAGTGAGTGTAGTTTTCCCCTTTGTTCAAGAGCCTGCTGGTTGTGGGGTAGTAGCTGTCCTTCAGCCTGGCGGTGTGAGTCCTGAGGCTCCTGTACCTCCTACCTGATGGCACATTGAGGGAGCAGCATGACTTGGGTGGTGAGGCTCTCTAATGATGGATGCTGCTTTCCTGCAACAGTGTTTCATGTAGATGTGCTCAATGGTTGGGAGGGCTTTACCCATGATGTACTGGGCCAAATCCACAACCCCTAAATAAAATAAAATAAATAAAATGAAGCTGTTCCTTATTGTTAGTTACCCAAAGGCCTGAATTAGTGCCACTTATTTATTTGTTTGTTTATTTAGTTATTGAGTACAGTGCAGAATAGGCCCTTCCAGCTCTTCGAGCCATGGTGCCCAGCAGTTCCCCAATTTAATCCTAGCCTAATTATGGGACAATTGACAATGACCAATTAACCTACCAACTGGTACGTCTTTGGACTGTGGGAGGAAACCGGAGCACCCAGAGGAAACCCACGTGGTCACGAGGAGAACGTACAAACTCCTTACAGGAAGCAGTGGGAATTGAACCAGGGTCGCTTGAATTGTAAAGCGTTGTGCAAACCACTATGCTATTGTGCCAGCCCCAAAGATAAAGCAGAACCTATCGTATATGAACACTTTAATGTCTATAGTATACAGCAATACCTCATGAATCCTCTATATGGAAATCTTGATAGTTCTGCATCTGACAGATAAGGTAATGTTTGCTGCTCTGCCTTTGCACTCATTTAGACCTGAGATCCCGTGCTCAGTCTAACTCACTCACACTTGGTTCCTGCACTCCTAGCACATCAGAGAGCTAATTTCCATAATCCTTTTCCACCTACCTGGGCCCCAGTTCTCATGATCCTTCTAGCTGGTAAACAATATGCACCACTTTTGGAAAGTGCAATATTATGGATCCTACAAGTGAAAAAGTGGACCTGTCATGCTGTATCTTTGGACCTAAACACAGAGACTTGGAAGGGTTAAACAAAACTAGCGATTTTAGTAACAAAACAGAATAGTTGAACTTACAAGGTTTTGGATAACTCAGCCAGAACCACACTAAGCAACTGTTGTAATGTGAGCATTATTAAAAGTAAGTTCATACCAATTAGGATAATAGGGGGTTTTACTTCCGTTCTTTTTAGTTCCAGTGGGCTCTGTACATAGTGTGCCTGCCATGCTGTACGGGCTATGAAATCCTCTGTATATACATAACGGTTTTGAAGTTCGAGATAAAGTTGTTTCTTGGGCATTAAGTTTGTCGAGTGTGCCTTTTTCAAAGTAGAAGTTACTATATATTTTTGGCGATGAGGTGAACTGGTTTTGTGAACGTATCAGCACGTTTTTCGAACGGGAGCTTCACGTTTCAGATGGCCACGTTTGGAACTATCGGTGATTTCTGGAAGGAAACGAGGACTGGCTGGAGTATGAGGAAAGGTTGGGACACTTTTTCTGTGCCAATGGAATTACAGAGGAGGCTAAGAAACGCTGTATTCTCCTGAGTATGTGTGGGGCAAAGACTTACAAACTAATAAGGAATTTAGCTGTACCGCAGAAACCAGGGGACATTCCATATAACGAACTGGTCAAGCTCATGGGGAACCACTACAATCCAGAACCTTCTGTGATAGTCCAACAGTGTAAGTTTCACAGCCGTTTCAGGAAGCCAGGTCAGTCTGTGGCCAGTTTCGTGGCCGAGCTTCGGCAGCTGTGGGAGCATTGTGATTTCGGAGCGGTGTTGGATGACATGCTCCGTGATCGATTGGTATGCAGCATTAATAATGACGGCATACAACGCCGCCTGTTAGGGGAAACCCCACCACTGACTTTCAAGAAAGCCTTAGAGATTGCCCAAAGCATGGAGATGGCTGCTAATAATGTCAAGGATATCCAGAAAGGACATGGGGGGGGGGGGGGGGTCGTAGTCGGAAGCAGTGCACCAAGTCAGGAGGGAGACCGGTAAACAGGCAAAGCGGGTGGAATGTTTCCGGTGTGGAGGGACGCACTGTGCAAATAATTGCAAATTCAAAGACACTGTCTGCCATGCTTGTAGCAAAAAGGGACATTTAACTAAAAAGTGCAGAAGTTCAAAGGGTAAGATTAAGCCTGGGCGGGAGAAAGCTCGACAGACTCAGGCAGCCACACACCATCTGGAAGAAGCAGATGAAGAGGCAGCGTGTGCCTACAACGTGTTTGCAGTGGAAACAGATGAGGAACCACCTGAACCGTATTATGCCACAGTCACTGTCAGGGGAAAGGACATTAAGTTTGAGATTGATTCAGGGGCTACTGCATCGGTCATTAGTGAGGAGACCTACAGGAGGACATGGGGGTCCAACCTGCCTCCCATCAGACCGTCAAAGCTCAAACTCAGGACCTATACGAGGCAGCCCATACCTCACTTACAGGTGTTATATATGAACATTGCAGCCTGGGGTCAGAAGGCTGATAGCTAAGGACAGGAGGCCCAGTCTTTTGGGTCACGATTGGCTTCGCAAAATCCAGCTAAACTGGCATGAAATTAAGTATGCACACACGGTGGAGGACATTCTGCAGTGGTACAGTGACGTTTTCAGGGTCAAGCTACGAACACTGAAGGGTGTGACAGTGAAACTCCATGTCGACCCTGAGGTTACACCACTTTTTTTAAGCCCAGGTCAGTGCCCTATGCCATGAAAGGCAAAGTCGAGGAGGAGCTGGAACGTTTACAGAGGCTGGGCATTATTGAGCCCATCCAATTTTCAAGGTGGGCGGCTCCCATTGTTCCAGTTTTGAAGGCAGACAAACTCAGGCAAGTGTTTGCAGTCCACGGGTTGCCTAACACTCTAGTCACTGATAATGGCCCGACGTTCACTAGTGAACTGTTCAGTGAGTTCATGCAGCAGAATGACATTCATCACTTTCAGATGTCCCCTTTCCACCCAGCCTCCAATGGTTTGGCTGAGCAGGCTGTTCAGACAGTGAAGGAGGGCCTGAAGTGGATGACAGGGGACTCTGTTAGCATGCGGATTTCACACTTCCTGTTTAAATACCGCCTCACGCCACAGACTACGACTGCCCGCACTGCAGCAGAGATGCTGATGGGGCGTAGGCACAAGTCAAGATTGGACCTGCTGCGTCCAGACATGAAGGCAAAAGTGGAGAGAAAGCAGGAAAAGCAGAAAGAGGGACATAGAAACATAGAAAATAGGTGCAGGAGTAGGCCATTCGGCCCTTCGAGCCTGCACCGCCATTTATTATGATCATGGTTGATCATCCAACTCAGAACCCCGCCCCAGCCTTCCCTCCATACCTCCTGACCCCTGTAGCCACAAGGGCCATATCTAACTCCCTCTTAAACATAGCCAATGAACTGGCCTCAACAGTTTCCTGTGGCAGAGAATTCCACAGATTCACCACTCTCTGTGTGAAGAAGTTTTTCCTAATCTCGGTCCTAAATGGCTTCCCCTCTATCCTCAAACTGTGACCCCTCGTTCTGGACTTCCCCAACATCGGGAACAATCTTCCTGCATCTAGCCTGTCCAATCCCTTTAGGATCTTATACGTTTCAATCAGATCCCCCCTCAATCTTCTAAATTCCAACGAGTACAAGCCCAGTTCATCCAGTCTTTCTTCATATGAAAGTCCTGCCATCACAGGAATCAATCTGGTGAACCTTCTTTGTACTCCCTCTATGGCAAAGATGTCTTTCCTCAGATTAGGGGACCAAAACTGCACACAATACTCCAGGTGTGGTCTCACCAAGGCCTTGTACAACTGCAGTAGTACCTCCCTGCTCCTGTACTCGAATCCTCTCGCTATAAATGCCAGCATACCATTCGCCTTTTTCACCGCCTGCTGTACCTGCATGCCCACTTTCAATGACTGGTGTATAATGACACCCAGGTCTCGTTGCACCTCCCCTTTTCCTAATCGGCCACCATTCAGATAATAATCTGTTTTCCTATTTTTGCCACCAAAGTGGATAACTTCACATTTATCCACATTAAATTGCATCTGCCATGAATGTGCCCACTCACCCAACCTATCCAAGTCACCCTGCATCCTCTTAGCATCCTCCTCACTGCTAACACTGCCACCCAGCTTCGTGTCATCCGCAAACTTGGAGATGCTGCATTTAATTCCCTCATCCAAGTCATTAATATATATTGTAAACAACTGGGGTCCCAGCACTGAGCCTTGCGGTACCCCACTAGTCACCGCCTGCCATTCTGAAAAGGTCCCGTTTATTCCCACTCTTTGCTTCCTGTCTGCTAACCAATTCTCCACCCACACCAATACCTTACCCCCAATACCGTGTGCTTTAAGTTTGCACACTAATCTCCTGTGTGGGACCTTGTCAAAAGCCTTTTGAAAATCCAAATATACCACATCCACTGGTTCTCCCCTATCCACTCTACTAGTTACATCCTCAAAAAATTCTATGAGATTCGTCAGACATGATTTTCCTTTCACAAATCCATGCTGACTTTGTCCGATCATTTCACCGCTTTCCAAATGTGCTGTTATCACATCCTTGATAACTGACTCCAGCAGTTTCCCCACCACCGACGTTAGGCTAACCGGTCTATAATTCCCCGGTTTCTCTCTCCCTCCTTTTTTAAAAAGTGGAGTTACATTAGCCACCCTCCAATCCTCAGGAACTAGTCCAGAATCTAACGAGTTTTGAAAAATTATCACTAATGCATCCACTATTTCTTGGGCTACTTCCTTAAGCACTCTAGGATGCAGACCATCTGGCCCTGGGGATTTATCTGCCTTCAATCCCTTCAATTTACCTAACACCACTTCCCTACTAACATGTATTTCCCTCAGTTCCTCCATCTCACTGGACCCTCTGTCCCTTACTATTTCTGGAAGATTATTTATGTCCTCCTTAGTGAAGACAGAACCAAAGTAATTATTCAATTGGTCTGCCATGTCCTTGCTCCCCATAATCAATTCACCTGTTTCTGTCTGCAGGGGACCTACAGATGATCAACATGCGCGAGAGAGACAGTTAAAACCGGATGACAATGTCTATGTGAGAAACAATCAGCAATGGCTGCCTGGGGTTATTCTTCAGCAGAGTGGTTCCATCTCCTATGTTGTTAAGCTGACTGATGGGCGTGTTTTCCGCAGACATCAGGACTATGTGCACCTGCATCATGATACCGGCTCAGAGGCAGACAGTTCCATGGAGTTTCCATTTGTGAGTCAGACTACGGTGGAAGCATGTCCACCAGTGACTATGTCGGAGGGCGAGACGCTGGCAGAGGGGTCGGGGTCCCCTGAGGAGGATGGACATTCTCACGCAGACACACAGACCCCTCTCATGCCCCTAAAACCAGATCCACCCAAGACACCCTCACCAGCGGTGCCTGCTGGGTTACCGGGGGTAGTGTGCCGATCACAGCGCACTCGTAAACCTCCTGACAGACTGAATCTTTGACGGGACAGATTTTTTTGTTGTTAGATTGAACGTTGAATCTGTCACATTTTCCAGATGTTTTGTATTGATAAACTGTTGCTGAGATACTAGTATAAGTTTTCAGGGGTACGCAAGTTAATAACACCACTGTTTTTATTTCCTAGTTTATTACATTTGGGGAATGTTGGATTTTAAAGGGGGAGAAGTGTTGTAATGTGAGCATTATTAAAAGTAAGTTAATACTAAATAGGATAATGGGGGGTTTTACTTCCATTCTTTTTACTTCCGGTATGCTTTGTAAGCCTCTGTATGTACATAATGGTTTTGAAGTTCGAGATAAAGTTGTTTCTTGGGCATGAAGTTGTCGAGTGTGCCTCTTTCAAAGTAGAAGTTACTACAGCAACGATCAAAACACTCAAGCACACTAGGAGTTAGCACTGCCTCCTTAAATACACACCAGAGCACAAAAGAATCTGTGCCCAGCTGATAAAACCCAAGACAAATTACAAGCTAACTAATAACTATTCTAATAAGAGACAGAAGTCCAAGATAATTAATTGGATACCTGCAAAGTCATTGATAATTAATTGGAAGTATGCACTACTGAAGATTTGTGATAGCTTACTGGTAAATCGTAAGGCCATAAGGAGATCCTACTAAAAGCATTACTCATAATATCTTTCATGAAGCAAATTTTGGTGAACTACTGCCGCAGACAGCAGAGGCGAGGCTGGTTCGCAGGGTGAGCTGTGCTGGCATGTTGCAAGGTGCAACGTGCTCGAGCTGCAGACGGAGATGGAGTTTGTATCACTGCCAGAGACGGAGATTTGGAGAGGAGTCGAGGTGGAAGAGTTTCAATGCCCGCTCACCTAAACCGGATGCGATTTCGGATCACCGCAGGCTCCAAGCTGATTTGATGAGGTCGAGGACGGCTTCCGGTGGGATGGATAGCCCGGGCGTATCAGGGCACCTGGATTCAGGTGCTGGAACGTGGCACTGCTCAATGCTTGGACAATTGAAATACAGGCACAGATAGACTGGAAGCCCAAATGTCGGGTGCGGAGGCAAGGGTCGGGCTGATTTCGCTTGCTCTCTTGCAGATGTTCATTCCTTTCCCTGCAGTGCCAAGGCTGTGGACTGATCCAGCTGCTGTGCCTCTCTGACCCACTGGTGCGAAAACTGGGGACTGACGCTTGGCTTACTCCGGCTGCTTTGGGAGTGGGCCTGAGACTCAGCCTGGGATGCTGTTGGCTTGCTGCAATTGTTTGCACAATGTGTTTGTTTCTCTTGCTTTCTCTGCACCGTGGTTTTTATTTTTTTTAAATTGGTTTAGTCAAGTTTCTTGCTTTGTGGCTTCCCATATGCAGTCAAATTTCAAGGTCTATAATTTATACATTATTTGTTAATAAATATGCTTTGAATCTTTGAAGTAATCAAGGATAATTGCAACTTAAATGTAAATTAGAGAAAACCTAACAATGACACATAAAAATCCCGAAGTGCAACAATACAGATAATTATAATTAATAAAACACAGAGAATAAAAGAAAACAGTGAAAAACAGAACCCTTAGAATACTCTACCGATGACTCAAGGTCATGACAGAACCATGAAGATTTTATTTTGTATGGGAGGAATCTCAGATTGGACTGAAGATAGAAAGAGCAATTCTTGAAAGAAGTTATGAGACTTGTAAAAGGAACTAAGTGGAGCCAGCTTCTAATGGTGTGAGGATAATGGCTAACACTCTGTTTTAATAAAGATGAAATTAGCTGCCCTGACAGATAATATCCATAAAAAAATCTGCAAAACAATGGAAACTAAACAATATAAACAGAAGGTTGTTAGCTTCAATTTTCTCATGTATTGAACTGTACCTTTTATGTACTTGTCATGTTTCCTGGGAAGTGAGATTAAACTCGAATATTTGTGCAGCAAAAGATTAGAGTGATTTATCTTCTATCTAGATTTGCTGAGGCTAAACTATTTGGATTGGGTATTAGAAGTGCAACTGAGAATAAAAAAAATACTGTAAATTCAATGTGTAATGGGCCATAAGACATTTAAAATGAGTACTTTTTTCTGCTGTAGGAAATGTTATATTAGCTTGTTTAAAGTTTTCTTGAAGAAAACATTTTGATTAATGTTCAGTAAATGCAAGATTGGACAACATTAAACCCCAAAAGAAGCTGATAGTTTATTATTGTTGAGCATGAACTCGATCTCTGATGCGTTGCAGCTATTAAATGAGTAAAATGATATTCTGGGGTCCACTATTGCTACAATTAGGGTGAATATGACGCATAAATGCTTCTGTAGTGATTAGCTTAACACTAATACAGCGCCAGCGACCCAGGTTCTATCCCCGTTGCTGTTTGTAAGAAGTTTGTATGCTCTTCCCGTGACCGTGAAGGTTTCCTCCGGGTGCTCCGATTTCCTCCCATTTTCCTAAGACATATGCGTTACTAGTTTAATTGGTCACATGGATGTAGTTGGCTCATCGGGCAGGGATGGCCTGTTACGTGCTCTATCTCTAAATTAAAAATTTATAAAGATCCGCTTTATTTGACACCTGTCCATTCATTGAAACATATAATGATATGCATTGTTTGTGTCAACAACTTGCACAGTCCGATGATGTGCAGGGGGCAGCCCACATGTATCACCATGCTTCCAGTGCCAACATAGCATGCCCACAGCTTACTAACCCTCACCTTTATATTCTTTGTATGTGGGAGGAACCCGGAGCACCAGGAGCAAACCCAATCGCTCATGGGGAGAACTTATAAAACTCCCTTATTGACAGCAGAAGAATTGAACCTGGCTCGGTTGGCACTGTAATAGTGCTAGACTAACTGCTACTCTACCATCTGTCCTTAGAGACAGGGAAGCAGAATTAGAGTGGGAACTTATCTTGCATGAGGCCTCCGTTGGTCAGGGTCAACCATGGACATTGTGTCCTAGCTGTCTAGATACGCAAGCCAGGGCAGTGCAATATGGAGAGCGAGCTGCTGCCCATGTAGCAAGCTTCCCCCTCCACGCATCTGATGAACCCAAAGGAACGGTAGAGAACAATACAGTTTGGCACCAGCAGCATTGTAGGAATTGTCAGCTAGTGTTGAACTCAATGTAGTACCGCCTCAGGGATTCCTGCTCTGGATTTTTCCCTCGGGGTTCATTACTGAAGCTGTGCCCATGAGTGGGTAAGGTCACAAGGCAGTGGAGGTTTGAGATCAGAGTTTTCCTTCTAGATAAGCTGCCAGTCATGGTTGACTAGCCACATTTGCCTGAAGCGACTGGTTTTTAAGGCGCCAGTAATCCGCCTTTCCCTTTTCTCCTGTCAGTAGAAATGGTTCTGCTGGACTCCGCAGCTAAGCCACATGTGGAGACCAGGAGCTGCTCTTGGTTGTCAGAGGCTATTTGAGCAGCGTACCACTGGGAGCATTTAATAGTAGTGGGAGCTTGCTCCCACTACCACCCCTGGCAACAACAACCTTAAGGAACCCTTGGCTAGTTCCTGAATAATTAAAGCATAGCAGAACCCTCCAATTAGATTAATTATGTGCTCTTTTCTCCCTGCAGTGGACCAATACAGAAGGGAAGATTCTCGCAAGAAGAATGTGGAAGCTATTTAGCTGAAAGGACATACAAGGGAAACTCTACTGTGGTTTTGGAAGGAGAGGAGAAGAGGAACAAGATTGACATGTATTCACGCCTGTGATCAAAAGAGGAGGGAGGAGAAGATGGCGGCATGATGCAGTGCATGCGACCATTCCAAATGATACCGTATGTGTTAACTAGGGGGCCATGCACAATCCTGATTTGATGGAAACAGCCGTGAGAAGCATGGAGGAACACCTGGAGAAACTTCTGAAATACCCGCTTCGCTGCCACTGCTACTGTGTGATTGGGAATCTCTGGAGGGGAAGACCCCAGATCCTCGGCTTTGCCTATTACCTGTTGCCGGGGCCGGGGTCAAAGTGCTCGGCAGAGATGGTGCTCAGTGCTCGGTGTCGGAGAGCTGGTCGGAGGCTCGGAGCTTTCGGACGGACTCGGAGTCGGACTGTGGTCGGATGCTTCCAGGATGCTACATTGGCAAGTTGGCGGCGCTGGAGGTTCACCGTCTGCGTGAGATGATGGGACTTTTGAGAGACTTTGAGAATTTTTACCATGCCCATGGTCTGTCCTTTATCAAATTATGATATTGCTTTGCACTGTTGTAACTATATGTAATAATTATGTCTTTTTTGTCAGTTTTTCAGTTGGTTTGTCATGTGTTTCTGTGATATCATTCTGGAGAAACATTATATCATTTCTTAATGCATGCATTACCAAATGACAACATAAGTGGTCTGCGTGTCCTCATAATCTAAGCTAATTTATCGAGGGCCCTGGCGACTCATGTGAAGGGAAGTCTTTGCAGTAAAGAGGACTCCAAACTTGTATGAAAGCCAGCATCATCAGAGTAGATGGAACAGAAACTGAAAGAAGAAATTGCATTATTACAGGAAGTGGGTTGGATTATTTATTAATTTGGAGGGTGTAGATGTTATTGGCAATGACAATATTTATTGTCTATCACATTCATTTATTGCCTATGAATTGAGGAAGGGAATAATATGAGTAGATTTGGAATCACATGTCTGTGAGACCAGGTAAGGATGTAAGATTTCCTTCCCTCTGGGAAATTAATGAACCATGAATATTGGTTTATTGTGTTTGGTATTGGTTTATATTTGACTCATGTACCAAGATACAGAGAAAAGCATGTCTTGCCTACTGTTTAGACAGTGCTTTGAGGTAGAAGGAGGTAAAACAAGAACAATGTAAAATTAAGTGTAAAATCTACCAAAAGAGTGCAGTGTAGATAAACAATAAAATAGAAGATGATAACAATGTAGATTGTGAGGCCAAGAGTCTATTTTTTCATACAAGAGGTCTGTTCAATATTCTGATACAGTAGGGTAAATGCTGTTCTTGTGTTTAGAGGCTCAAGCTTTCAGACACTTGTATCTTCAGTTTCACGGCTATATTTTCAATGCACAGTTTATTTGGAAATTTGGCCTTTAATATCTGTAAAACAGAGATCTGCTTGCCAAATAGCAACAGCAGTGAGCTTGCCAGCAGTCTAAGTCCATGTCTGTAGTCACGTAGTTCAACAGTTAAAGATTCATTTCAACTTTGAGCTGTGAGTACAATCACCAGGGAATAAATTTGTATTTTTGTTCAGCTTTTTAAAGTAGTTGGCTCACGTAGTGTATGCTATAAATAGGTATGTGCACCATGCTAGCATAGGCTAGGTTTGGTGCCTGTCAATGTGGAATAACCCATTATTTGAATAAAGCCAAGAAGCTATTAGGAAATGGTATCTGGAGAGAAGATTGATCATCAGGAAAGAAAGGCAAATAGAAGGGAACAAATTAAATTAAACAAATTATTTAACAAAAAAGTCTGTGAAATGTGCCTGGTTCATTTTTTTGAAAGCAACACACAATCTATTGGAAGAAATCAGCAGGTCAAGCAGCATCAATTGGAGGAGAGAAATTGTGGATATTTAAGCCAAAATACTGCCTCGGGACAGAGAGTGGAGAGCCAAGAGAAGGCTAGTGTAGAGAGGAAAAGGGGGAGTGGCGAGAAAGCACCCTGAGGTGATTGGTGGACTGAGGACAGGTGTAAAATAACAGATAAGTAGAGCCAGGTCGGAGAGGTGAGCAGGTGCATAGAGTTGGAAGACTAAGGCACCTGAATGACAGGTGGAGGCAGATGAAAAGAGAGATAGATAGGGGGGGGGATAAACAACAGATGGAGCAAGGTGGGGTGAGGGGAATGTGAAGGGGTTGACAGCTGCTGGAGGGAGATAAGCAGGAACCTCACTGCTGGATTATTTGGATAAGTAAGGAGGTGAGAATGGGAACCAGTAAGCGCAGGGATAGTAGCAGCCAAATGGAGGTGGGGGAAACGATTGTAGGGAAGCCTTTGTGTGAATTTGGTGGATGGAGGAGGGATAAGGGGACAAAGCTGAGAGAAGTTGGGGGGGCAGGAGGGATGGTGAGAAAGAGGAAAATGGAACCTGAGGATCGGGGAGGGGAGAAGGAAAAAATTGAGGGGTGGGGACTGTATCTAAATTTGGAATACTCAGTATCCATGCCATAGTTTTGTAGACTACTTAGGTGCTTTCCCTTCAGTTTGCACTTCTTGGCAATAGAGAAGGCAGATTCCAGCATCTGCATGCTTTTGTGACTCCATTTCTTTAAAACAATGCATTTCTTCAGTTCAATTATTGGGTGATAATATGGCAAAGGATCAAAGATTGTGGCTTTTCTCAATTTGGATCGGTAGCACTACTGTTGGTTTAGATATTTTCAGAAAGCTCTGATCAGATTGTGACGTGTTCCTGTATGTACTCATAATTCACTCTTCATACACTTTCATGGTTCATCAACAGTCTAATTCAATACTATGGTTGCTACATCTGCCCCCACCCTCCAACCCCCAGACACCTTTTCTGCTTGGAAACTTGGCCGCATACCTCATTATGATCAATGATCATAATATGATTGGATTCATACTGTAATTTGAGAAGGAGAAGCATAAGTCACATGTATCAGTATCACAATGGAATAAAGGGAATTACAGAGTCATGAGAGAGGAACTTGCGCAGGTGGATTGGAGGAGGATACTGGTGGGGATGATGGCAGACCAGAGATGGCTGAAGTTTCTGGGAATAGTTCACAAGGTGTAGAATATGTTCCACAGAAGTTGTTCTCAAATGGCAGGGGTAGGCAACCATGTCTGACAAAGGAAGTTAAGAACTGCATAAAAGCCAAGGAAAGGGTATATAAGGTAGCAAAAGTGAGTGGAAGTTGGATGAATGGGAAGCTTTAAAAATCCAACAAAAGGCAACTAAGAAGGCTAGAAGGAAGGAAAAGGCAAACCAGCCAATAGTATAAAGCACAATACTAAACGTTTTTTCAGTTGTATAAAGAATAAAAGGGAGGTGAGAGTTGATATTGGACCACTGGAAAACGATGCTGGTGAGTTAGTAATGGGAGACACAGAAATGACAGATGAACTTAATGAGTACTTTGCATCAGTTTTAATTGTGGAAGACACTAGCAGTGTGCCAGAGGTCCAAGAGTGTCAGGGAGCAGGAGGGAGTGCCATTGCCATTGTAAAGGAAAAAATGCTAGGCAAACTCAAAGGTCTTAAGGTGGATAAGTCACCTGGACTAGATGGACTACATCCCAGAGTCCTGAGAGAGGTTGCATTGGTCATGATCTTTCAATAATCTCTTGATTCTGGAGGACTGGAAGATTGCAAATGTCACTCCACTCCTTAAGAAGGGAGGACGGCAAAAGAAAGGAAATTATAGGCCTGTTAGCCTAACTTCAGTGGTTGGGAAAGTGTTGGAGTCTATTATTAAGGATGAGGTTTTAGGATACTTGGAGACTAAAGATAAAATAAACCAAAGTCAGCATGGTTTCTGTCAAGGGAAATATTGCCAGACAAATCTGTTAGAGTTCTTCGAGGAAGTAACAAGCAGGGTGGACAAAGGAGAGGCAATTGATGTCATTTACTTGGAATTTAAGAAAGCATTTGATAAGGTGCAACACATGAGGCTGCTTAACAAGATAAAATCTTAAGGTGTCACAGGAAAGACGCTGGCATGGATAGAGGCAGTGAATGGGTATAAAGGGGCCCTTTTCTGTTTGGCTGCCTTTGACTAGTGGTGTTCCTCAGGGGTCAGTATTGGGTCCGCTACTTTTCATATTGTTGGTCAGTGATCTAGATAATGGAATTGATGGCTTTTTGGCAAAGTTTGCGCATGGTACAAAGATACGTGGAGGGGTAAGTAGTGCTCAGGAAGCAATATGATTGCAGCAGGTCTTAGGCAAATTAGAAGAATAGGCCAAAGAGTGGCAGATGGAATACAGTGTCATTGGAGAGAGTCCAGATGAGGTTCATGAAGATGATGCCAGAAATGAAGGGATTAAAATGGGGAGCAGTTGGCAGCTTTGGGCCTGTACTCACTGGAATTTAGAAGATGAAAGAGGAACTCATTGAAAACTACTGAATGTCTAAAGGACTAGATATGGTGGATGTGGAGAGGATGTTTCCTCTGGTGGGGGTATCCAGAATTAGAGGACATTGCCTCAAAATTGAGGGGCAACCTTTTAGAACAGAGGTAAGGTGTAATTTTTTAGCCAGAGAATAGAGAATCTGTGGAACACTCTGCTACATACTGCAGTGGAGGCCAAGTCCATGGGTATATTTAAGGCGGAAGTTGATCTAATCGGTCAGGGCATCAAAGAATTTGGTGAGAGGGCAGGTGCATGCGGTTGATTGGGATCCGGGATCAGCCATGATGGAATGGTGGAACAGACCTGATAGGCTCAACGGCCTAATTCTACTCCTATGTCTATGGTCTGATACACTTTATTAGGTACACCCGTGCACCTGTGAAGCCAATCATGTGAAGCAACTCAATGCATAGAAGCATGCAGATGTGGTCAAGAGGTTCGGTTGTTGTTCAGACCAAATATCAGAATGGGGAAGAAAAATGATCTTAGTGACTTTGACTGTGGATTGATTATTGGTGTCAGATGGGCTGAGTGTGTGCCTTCAGGCTTCTGTACCTCCTACCTGATGGTGACAGTGAGAAAAGGGCATGCCCTGGGTGCTGGAGGACCTTAATAATGGACGCTGCCATTCTAAGACACCGCTCCCTGAAGATGTCCTGGGCACTTTGTAGGCTAGTACCTTAGATGGAGCTGACTAGATTTACAACCCTCTGCAGCTTCTTTCAGTCCTGTGCAGCAGCCTCCCCCCATACCAGACAGTGATGCAGCCTGTCAGAATGCTCTCCACGATACAACTATAGAAATTTTTGAGTGTATTTGTTGACATGCCTGGGATTTACACACAACATTCTCTAGAGTTCACAGAGAGTGGAGCAAGAAACAAAAAAAACATTCAATGAGCAACAGTTCTGTGGGCTAAAATGCCCTTTTAGTAAAAAGGTTCAGAGGAGAATGGCCAGACTGGTTCAAGCTGACAGGAAGGCGACAGTAACTCAAATAACCACACAATACAATAGTGGTGTATCAAAAAGCATATATGAATGCACAACACATTGAACCGTAAAGTGGCTGGGCTATAACAGCAGAAGACTATGAACATAGACTCAGTGACTACTTTATTAGGTTCAGGAGGTAGCTGAGTGTATACATTAATTAGCAGGACAAAGGAGGAGCATAACTGAATTCATTTTGCAGAATGATAATTTTATAGGTGTTTTATCATTTTGCTGACAACATCTAGGCTATGTATGACTAGACCACATCAATGCAGAATTCATCGTGTAACGAATAAAACACCAAAAAGTGGCTCTGGGAAATTGTTCCTTTATTAGCCAATGGGAGTCACATTGAACTATTTCAGGTAATGTATTCAGGTAGAATTATTTAATGTTTTCTGGGATGTCACAGCATGTACAGTACTGTGCAAAATTCTTTGGTACATATTAGGTACCTAAGGTCTGGCTTCTCCAGACTTCTGCACAATACGGTATATTATGTCTCTCCAGTTAGCAAATAACACATTGTACTCCTGAGCTAATACAAAGCTAAGTACTCTTATTTCTGTTTCCCAGCCACCTTCTTAATTTAACCAATATACAGTACTGTGCTGTGCAAAAGCCTTCGGCACCCTAGCTATACATATATATAAATATGTGACTAATACTTTCACACAGTACTTGTAATAGTTCTTTGAATTCAATTAAGGTAAATTATATTTTAGTTCAATGGTTCAAAGGTTCATCTATTATCAAAGTATGTATCCATATACAACTGGGAAATTTGACTTCTCCAGATAGCCACGAAACAAGGAAAGAACATGAAAGTTGTTCAGAGAGAAACATCAACCATCCCCACCCCCACACAGAAAAGAACTGGCATTCCAATGATCAATTCCCAAAGCACCACTCCCCGGCACAAAATGGAATAAGAACATTGACCTCAAAAACAATCCGTCCCCTGCACAAATAACTAAACCCCCAAACACCCTCCCCTCACACAACAAAACAGAAAAGCGATTAGTGACAAAAAACTCAGAATATAAAGACAGTAAGTCTTAAAGAGTCCTCAGTTCATAAATGCAGTCCTCAGTCAAATCCATAAATGCAGAACCATGATACCATCCTATGATATCACCAATATTCATGGAAAGAGAGGGAGACCACACAAGGCAGAGGCCTACTTACCTACCACAGCGAGCCATACAGTGATAAGCCGCTTACAGAATCCTTCTCTGGCAGCGATCAAGAGGAAGGCCGTCGGTGCTGAACTTCGCTCGCCTTCTCAATGTTTCAACCTTCCTTGACACTTTAATTGATGACTGGTGGACGCTTTAATCGGTAAGTGGAGCTGAACATTGGCTTGTGCCCTGTCTCAAAGTTTCTTCGCATCGAGACTGTCTGAGTATGTGCTTGCATCCCAGAAACTTCTTAGAGACAGCAAAGCACTGGGTCACTCAAATGATCTCCAAACTGTAAATCACAGGGTCCAAAAATCCCAGAAACATACTTAAGATGAAAAACAGATGTAAGAAGTAAAAACGACATTTTTGTGAGAAATCTAGACCAAGGGAGTATATCATGAAATAAACTGATTTATAACTGCAAAATTGTATTTATAAATCTGTAGAGTTGTATGTTCAGAAATGTTTGATGTGTCAGATTTGTAATATGTACAGCAATTTTACCCAATCACAGCCCTGCAAAAGGTCATGCTCAGCTAAAAGTACATTAGAAACAAACTTAGGGAGGTTTACATGCAGAAAAGCGTGTGAAAATGGGACCTATATAACTCCGAAAGGCATAGGAACGGAATTAGTCCATTCAGCCCATTGAGTCTGCTCTGCCACTCCCTCATGGCTGATTTCTCATCCATCCCAAACCCATTCACCTGCCTTCTCCCCATAACTTTTGATGCCATGACTAATCAAGAACAAATCAATTCTCAACAAAACAAAACATCATCACTTAGAGGCACACAACCCTTCCAGTCTGACTGCAGCAAACATAGGATACAGGGGGAGGGGGTGAGAGCTCAGACAGACATGAAAGTCCTCATAAAAGCTAAAGGTGCTGGGAGGGTGGGACAGGAGAGTCTGGATTTCAGTCAGGGCCTGCACAGGAAGTGGTTGCCAGGGGCTGCCTCCAGCTGTTTCCTGTGGCTGTGAAAGTCTGCCGTTATTTGAAGAACTCAGAAAAGTATCACATATCCTCGCAAGATATGTCAGGGTGAGCTGCATGCAGTTCACAGCAGTTGTAGGAAGCCATTTCAGTAACTGGATCTTGGGCTCATTCACTTGTGTGTTGTCATCAGTGCTGCTGATCCGGCAGAGTGATTACTGGGGCTCATCTGGGCACTGTCGTCTGATTGCTGATGAATCTTATTGATATTGAGGAGTAGTATTCCAATGAAGGCAGTTTTCTTTGCACTGAGTCCATGATTTAGTTACTTCCTTTTGAAAATGTGTCTATTTATGAGGAAGTCTTTCATTGCCCATGTACTGTACATAGAAACATTGACCATAGATCAGAACCGGAATAGGCCCTTTGGCTCCTGATGTTGTGCCAAACTAAATAAATGAACAATTAAACATTTAACTAAAACTAATCCCTTCTGCCTCTACAATATCCACATCCCTCCATTCTCTGCACATTCATGAACCTAGGAACCTTTTAAATGCCTCTATTGTATTTGCCTCCACCACCAGCAGCACAGCAGCACATTCCAAGCATCTTCCACTCTCTGTGTAAAATGAAATTTACCCCATGCATCTCCTTTGATCTTACTTTTCTCATACTAAGTGTGTGCCCTCTGGTATTAGATACTTAGACACTGAGAAAGCACAGATTGGCTTTCTACTTTCCTAAAACTCTCTCATAAAGACCCATCGGCTCTCCCATCAGCCTGCACCACTCCTGAAAAAATAACTGGTATTTGTCCACACTCTCCTCTTAGCACATGCTCTCTAATCCAGGCAGCATCTGGTAAACTTCTTCTGTACCTTCTCCAAAACCTCAACATCCTTTCTAAAGCAGGGCAACTCGAATTGAATGCAATACAGTAAATCAGTCCTGATGAAGACCCAGCCCGAAATGTCGACTGTTTACTCTTTTCCATAGCTCTGCCTGGCCTGCTGAGTTCCTCCAGTAATTTGCGTGTGTTGCCTGGATTTCCAGCATCTGCAGATTTTCTGTTGTTGAAATGCAACCTGATCACAATTTTATAACTTGGCAACATAAGTCATTGGCTCTATGGAGAGGAATAAATAGTTGACATTTCAGGCCGATGCTTTATCAGTGCTACAATGACGCATCTTGCTGAATGTCTTGATGTCTCGATATACATGTGAAAAATAAAGCTAATCTCATTTAATCTTGCTTAACTGGAATGGGAAAGAAGCTCGAATAAGAAGGTGAGAAGAGAGGAGGGTTGAAGGAGCAACATCTCATATTCTATTTGGGCAGCCTCCAACCTGATGGCATGAATACTCATTTCTCTCTTGTTCCTTTTCGCACCTTGTGGCACATTTGGTGCATTTTTGCCATTTCCATTGCGCTTGACTGATTTTTACGAGTTTGGGTTGCTAGCTCAACTCAGCACAGATAAGCAGGCAAGGAGCTGGTTGGAGTCAAACTCGGGGCCAGTTGCCTCGAAGTCTGGTGCTGATGCCACTACACCACCGACCGATAATTACTTACCTTCCCCCTTCTCTCTTTTTTCATTTCCCCATTCTGGCTCCCCCTTACCTCTCTTATTCTCCTCATTGGTCTTTACCTCCCTTTGGTGCTCCTCCTCCTTCCATTTCTCCCCTGGTCCACAGTGCTCTTCTCTTAGACTCCTTCTTCTTCAACCTCTTCCTCCTATCACCTGCCAGCTTGTACTCTTCCCGCTCTGTCCCCGTCACCTTCTTTTTCTGTCCTCTGCCTCTTTCATTTCCAGTCCTTGTGAAATGTCTTGGCCTGAAACTTTAACTCTTTATTCCGCTCCATAGATGCTCCCTGAGCTGCAGAGTTCCTCCAGCATTTTGTGTGTGTTACTCGATTGCTGGAACTTTGGTAGCATAGTATCTACCAGAAACAGATGGGACAATCATTAACCCATAGACATCAGGCCTGATGATATCATTAGGAATATAACGTGACAATACTTCCCGTATTTTGCAGGCTAATCCATAGTTTTTAAGAGTTGACTTCATAATACACATTCAAAACAAAATTTAAACTATTTAAAATACAGCAGATTCTGGTTAATTGGGACACATTGGAACCAGTATGTTTTAGCCCAATTAAATGGTTGCCCCAATTAAGTGGCTGCCCCAGTTATCTGAAGTTTCATGGAAATAGTTAAAAGGATATTAAAAAGACAAACTACCACTTAACTGACTAAAAAAAAAATTAAAATGTGTTATGTACCCCGTAACTGGGTTGCCAAACCAGCAGAAATGGAACACTCGTTGGAGTCTGGATTACTGGGAACTAATAAAGTTTTATTAAAGAAATAAGTAATATAGTACACTGATTGTAAGGATATAAATGTAACAGCTTAGCAATGATAATACACACATATACACAGAAATAGGGTAATAGGAACCAACCAAGCTCTATCGCAGTCTAGGGCTAAAATGATCAGTCTTAAGTGAAGCAGAGTTCAGTTCAGTTTAGTGCAGTTCGCAGTAATTGCTGTTGTTGTACCGTTGGAGAGAGAGAGAGAGAGAGAGAGAGAGAGATGCAATTTGGTTTCAGGCAGACCTTTTGATGTCTTCTAATCCCGCTGTGGTCACCGACTGTGACCCCTCCGTTCTGGATACGATCGTTCTTCCGCAGTGAACCCGGCACCCCGGCAAGGGCAGACATACACCCCAGGTTCCCACCGATCGTACCTTTACACTCTGTGAGCCTCTGGTCGGTTCCTGCGAACCGGTCCTCCAAACTCACACCAACTTGTGGGGGCACACTGCTCTTTCCAGGGTCTCGTGGTGTGTCTCGTGCCTTAGCAAACCTGCTCCTTTTATCCCCTTGCTGGGGTATCACCTGTCCATCAAACTTCAAACAGTTCAGGTTCAAAGCAACCGGTCTGTCAATACCTGAATTGTGTTCCTTTCCCTTTAATCTCTCCCTTCTCTCTCATTAGCATTTTGAATGTTTCTCCATTGTCTTTCGTTATCTCTCTCATTAGCATCATCCGTCCGGTAACTCTGCTTGGCATCACACATGACAAATGAAGTACAGAACAGGTTAGAACACTACCAACATAACAACAGTACTATAAAACTGTGTAATAGTTCGTAGTGGTTAATGATGGCGGAATTCAATGAGTGTACACTGGCATAATACTCAATTGGCAAACTAGCCATTCTTAGCCCCTTAAAGCAACCAGGTTAAACACTTTTCCAAATAACCAACAGTTTATTTTTATCAGTTCCTGACAACATAACACAGTTATGCGATCCATTGTTTTCTTTGAACTTGATAGTGTTACGTGTTTGTAGCAAAGGGATCCATCCATCTAGAGTGGCACGATAAAAAAAGTCCAGTTTCATCAGCGTTGTAGATATCACCTGCACAGTTTTTGTAGTAAGTCAGGGAGTTTTGTAGATTTCTATGTTTCTGCACTTACAGCCTCAACACTACTTTCTTGCCGTGTGCTTTCTTGAATTTAATGTAATGCCTACATTTCCAGGCTCCGGTAAGATGTGGTGTGACTGAAAACTCTGTAATAGTAGGGCCTTCAAGGATATGTAAATCTCTACTCTCTGCCATTAATCTCAGACCCAGGGCAGCACAGTAGCATAGTGGCTAACAGAAAGTTTTACGGCACCAGCTGTAAGATCGGGATTCAATTCCCACCATCGTCAGTACGTTCTCCCTGTGACTACATGGGTTTCCTCCAGATGCTCCAGTTTCCTCCCACATGGAGAATTCCTTGTTTAAAGCAGTGAGGTTGATACATGGGCAGCCACCACACAGTCCTTAACAGATTGGGCTCAGGATCCAGTGGCATGGAATGCAAGATGACTGGGAACCCTTCACCGCCATCGTAGTGTTCCATCATCTTCCATCAACTCCACCAGAGAGCTCTTTTCTGGATTGCTTATATATTGCATTGCACTTTGCCACCAAATACCAAAATTCATAACATATTGTCAATGATATAACCTGATTCTCATTCTTCAAATAACGATGAACATAACAAGGTTGTGTGAAGGTGAGGCAAAGTTAAGATGGCACTAAACAGCGACTCCTTTGCTTGTCTCTTTGGAAATAGCTTTATTTCTATCTGTGATACCTCTTTTATTCCTTTTCAGGCTGTGGGGGGTTCTTCTGAAGACCCTCACCTGGAGTTACACTCTGACTTTGGTTCTATGCGGTTCTCTCAGAGCCTCACGACCAGCAGGCTTTTGATATCCTAAGGACACGGCCTGGAAAACAAGTGTGCCTTCAAGGTTCAGCGATTTCATGGCTCTGGGGATGTGCAACTTTCAGGGCGGTGCCCCTGACTGGAGTGTTGGGGGAGAACACGGAACATTGGGAGCAGTGGCTTAGCTGCTGGGGGTTGTGTGCCCGGAGAGTTGCACCTTTTTTGTGCTTTCTTGCGCAGAGCTCAGAAAATGCGATGCAACAGACTTCTAACATCGTAAATCAGCGAGTTACATAGAACATAGAACATAGAATAATACAGCGCAGTACAGGCCCTTCGGCCCACAATGTTGTGCCGACCCTTAAACCCAGCCTCCCATATAACTCCCCTAATTTAAATTCCTCCATGTACCTGTCTAGTAGTCTCTTAAATTTTACTAGTGTATCTGCCTCCACTACTGACTCAGGCAGTGCATTCTACGCACCAACCACTCTCTGAGTGAAAAACCTT
This sequence comes from Mobula hypostoma, assembly GCF_963921235.1. Taxonomy (NCBI): domain Eukaryota; kingdom Metazoa; phylum Chordata; class Chondrichthyes; order Myliobatiformes; family Myliobatidae; genus Mobula; species Mobula hypostoma. The sequence goes on along the minus strand of NC_086099.1, from coordinate 24,578,250 downwards.
CCTCTAATATCCACCTTGAACTTGCAACCACTTACCTTAAAGCCATGTCCTCTTGTATTGAGCAGTGGTATCCTGGGGAAGAGGTGCTGGCTGTCCATTCTATCGATTCCTCTTATTATCTTGTATACCTCTATCATGTCTCCTCTCATCCTTCTTCTCTTCAAAGAGTAAAGCCCTAGCTCCCTTAATCTCTGATCATAATGCATACTCTCTAAACCAGGCAGCATCCTGGTAAATCTCCTCTGTACCCTTTCTAATGTTTCCACATCCTTCCTATAGTGAGGCGACCAGAACCAGACACAGTACTCCAAGCGTGGCCTAACCAGAGTTTTATACAGCTGCATCATTACATCGCAACTCTTAAACTCTATCCCTCGACTTATGGAAGCTCACACCCATAAGCTTTCTTAACTATCCTATCTACCTGTGAGGCAACTTTCAGGGATCTGTGGACATGTACCCCCAGATCCCTCTGCTCTGCCACACTACCAAGTATCCTGACATTTACTTTGTACTCTGCCTTGGAGTTTGTCCTTCCAAAGTGTACCACCTCACACTTCTCTGGGTTGAACTCCATCTGCCACTTTACAGCCCACTTCTGCATCCTATGAATGCCTCTCTGCAATCTTCGACAATCCTCTACCCTATCTACAACACCACCAACCTTTGTGTCGTCTGCAAACTTGCCAACCCACCCTTCTACCCCCACATCCAGGTCGTTAATAAAGATTATGAAAAGTAGAGGTCCCAGAACCGATCCTTGTGGGACTCCACTAGTCACAACCCTCCAATCCGAATGTATTCCCTCCACCACAACTCTCTCTGCTTTCTGTGGGCAAGTCAATTCTGAATCCACCTGGCCAAACTTCCCTGGATCCCATGCCTTCTGACTTTCAGAATAAGCCTACCATGTGGAACCTTGTCAAATGCCTTACTAAAATCCACGTAGATCACATCCACTGCACTACCCTCATCTACATACTTGGTCACCTCCTCAAAGAACGCTATCAGGCTTGTTCAACATGATCTGCCCTTCACAAAGCCATGGCTGACTGTCCCTGATCAGACCATGATTCTCTAAATGCCCATAGATCCTATCTCTAAGAATCTTTTCCAACAGTTTTCCCACCACAGACATAAGGCTTACTGGTCTATAATTACCCGGACTATCCCTACTACCTTTTTTGAACAAGGGGACAACATTCGCCTCCCTCCAATCCTCCGGTACCATTCCTATGGACAACAAGGACATGAAGATCCTAGCCAGAGGCTCAGCAATCTCTTCCCTTGCCTCATGGCGCTGGGGATCTCTAATCGGTCTTACCTTTACTCCTGTCATCCTTTTGTTCTTCACATAATTGAAGAATGCTTTGGTGTTTTCCTTTACCCTATTCACCAAGGCCTTCTCATGCCCCCTTCTTGCTCTCCTCAGCCCCTTCTTAAACTCCTTTCTTGCTACCCTATATTCCTCAATAGACCCATCTGATCTTTGCTTCCTAAAACTCATGTATGCTGCCTTCTTCCATCTGACTAGATTTTCCACCTCACTTGTCACCCATGGTTCCTTCACCCTACCATTCTTTATCTTTCTCACCGGGACAAATTTATCCCTAACATCCTGCAAGAGATCCATAAACATCGACCACATGTCCATAGTATATTTCCCTGCAAAAACATCTTCCCAATTCACACCCGCAAGTTCTAACCTTATAGCCTCATAATTTGCCCTTCCCCAATTAAATATTTTCCTGTCCTCTCTGATTCAATCCTTTTCCATGATGATACTAAAGGCCAGGGAGTGGTGGTCACTGTCCTCCAGATGCTCACCCACTGAGAGATCTGTGACCTGACCCGGTTCGTTACCTAATACTAGATCTAGTATGGCATTCCCCCTAGTTGGCCTGTCAACATACTGTGACAGGAATCCGTTCTGGACACACTTAACAAACTCTGCCCCGTCTAAACCATTGGAACTAATCAGGTGCCAATCAGTATCAGGGAAGTGGAAGTCACCCATGATAGTCAGTCAGTCAGTGGGTGCCGTCCCAAATCCATGGTTGGCGGCTATGCACCTCCATCTTCTTCGATCTTGCGACAGCACCGAGTACAGCCTCTCCTCCAGTTTGTTCTCGCTGGCTGCCTTGGCATCACCCGCCACCGCCCTCGCCGATCTCGAGCCCGAGGCCATGTCGGCCTCCAGCCGCGGCCGCTTCTTCGAGCTCGACCCTTCCTTAGGCGGATGCCTAGGGCAGGTCCAGGCACATGGTGCAGTGCCCAAGTTCATCATGTCTCTTCTAACTAGGTGCATAGCATACGATTCGTAGATACGTGGTGAGGCTTTAAGCTCTTCCGCAGAAGATAGCCGTTGGCTCACAAGGAGCTCATCCGCCCCTTTTCAGGTCTTGTTTTTTTGTCGTCCTGCTGGGTGTCCTCACACCCTCCGCACCAGACTAAGCCCAGTGGGGGAGCTGGCCAAGTTGCTGACCACTCGACCACAGCCCCGGGCCGAGCACTGGGCGTTCAGCGCTGGACCGAAAACCATGGTCAAGCGGCCAGCGACCAAACCGGAAGAAATCAATAATAACCCATGATAACAACCCTGTTATTTTTGCACCTTTCCAAAATCTGCCTCCCAATTTGCTCCTCGGTATCTCTGCTGCTATCAGGGGGCCTATAGAATACCCCCAGTAGAGTAACTGCTCCCTTCCTGTTCCTGACTTCTACCCCTACTGACTCAAAAGAGGATCCTGCTACATTACCCACCCTTTCTGTAGCTGTAATAGTATCCCTGACCAGTAATGCCACCCCTCCTCCCTTTCCTCTCCCCCATCCCTTTTAAAGCACTGAAATCCAGGAATATTGAGAATCCATTCCTACCCTGGTGCCAGCCAAGTCTCTGTAATGGCCACTACATCATAATTCCATGTATGTATCCAAGCTCTCAGTTCATCACCTTTGTTCCTGATGCTTCTTGCATTGAAGTACACACACTTTAGCCCTTCTACCTTACTACCTTTACACCCTTTATTCTGCTTCTCTTTCCTCAAAGCCTCTTTATATGTTAGATCTGACTTTACTCCATGCACTATACTTGCAGTTCTCGCATGCCCTTTATCCTCCTCCACCTCACTACCTGCTCTAACACTCTGGTTCCCCTCTCCCTGAAAATCTAGTTTAAACCCCCCGGAGCAGCAATAGCAAACCTTCCTGCAAGGGTGTTAGTTCCCCTCCAGTTCAGGTGCAACCAGTCCTTTTGGAACAGGTCCCACCTTCCCTGGAACAAGGCCCAATTGTCCAGATACATGAAGCCCTCCCTCCTGCACCAACTCCTTAGCCACGTATTTAGCTGCATTATTTTCCTATTTCTGGCCTCACTAGCACGTGGCATGGGGAGCAATCCTGAGATTGCAATCCTGGAGGTCCCGTCCTTCAACTTTGCACCTAACTTCCTAAACTCTCTTTGCAGGACCTCCTCCTCCTTCCTATCCACGTCATTGGTCCCTACATGGACCACAACATCTGGCTGCCCACCCTCCCTCTTGAGAATACTGAGAACTCGATTTGAGATATAGCGGACCCTGGCACCAGGGAGGCAACAGACCATCCGGGATTTTCGATCTCTTCCACAGAACCTCTTATCTGTCCCCCTAACTATCAAATCCCCTATCACTACTCCTCTCTTGTTTTCCCTCCTTCCCTTCTGAACTGAGGGTCCAGTCTCGGTGCCAGAGACGCAACCACTGCAACTTGTCCCTGGTAGGTCGTCCCCACCAACAGTATCCAAAATGGTATACTTATCATTGATGGGAATGGCCACAGGGGTCCTTGGCTCATTCTGTATATTCCCCTTCCTTTTCCTGACAGTCACCCAGCTACCTGTCTCCTGACTTTTAGGGGTGACTATCTCCCTGAAACCCCTGTCCATTTCTGCCTCTGCCTCACAAATAATCCGAAGTTCATTCAGCTCCAGCTGCAGTTCCCTAACTCGGTTTGTCAGGAGCTGCAGCTGGATGCACCTTTTACAGGTGTAGTTATCAGGGACGATTCTGCCCACCCTGACTTCCCATATACTGCAAACGGAGAACCCGACTGCCCTAACTGCTGCCTCCATTACCTACTTCTAAATGATTTAGATTAATTAAAGGAGCTTACCCGGCCTTACCTCACTGTGAGCAAGCTCGTCCTCAGCCTCTGCTCGCCGAAGCCTCTTGAGCCAAAGCCTTCCTATTCTGTCTCCCACTACTCCGTCACCCGCTCCGTAATCATCTCTCTTTTAAAACTCTCCCACTGTCTCATAGGCCGACCTTCACACGCTTGTGCAGTCATGCCCTGTTCAAACTGCCGAAGAAATTACCTCCCCCTTCTCAATCAGCTCGCTTTTTAAACTCTCCTGCTGTCTCACAGGCCGACCTTCACGCGCTTGGGCAGTCATGCCCCGTTCAAACTGCCGAAGAAATGACCTTCCCCTTCCCTGTTGTTTGTTATGTCTCCCCTCTTGCTGTGAAATGGGAAATCCTCTTTTCCCCTTATTAGGGAGAGAGAGAGAGAGAGCTTGTGGTATGCCAAATTATCAGGTGAACGTGTACTTTTTTGGGGTACTGCAAGTCTGTGTCTTTATTGATGCTTTGTTGCACACTTGAGTGCTCGGTAGAGGGTGCTGATGCTTTTCTGCTAGTCGGGGGTGGAGGGAACATTGCCTTGATGCTGCTTGTGCGTGGGAGGGGGAGTTTGGAGGGGGTTAGAGGTTCTAATGTTTTAACTGTCATTTATTCTTTGGGGCACTCCTCTGCTTTTGTGGATGTCTGCGAAGAAAAAGAATTTCAGGATGTATATTCTATATATTTCTCTGACATTGAATGCACTTATTGGACTATTGAAACCTATTGATATGCAACTAGTTACACTGTGACTGTTCATTTCTGTTGGTAAAGGCAGGAAGGGCTTTGGGTGATAAGTGACATCGATTTGTGCTTTGGATTCTGGGAAAAACACAAGCAAGTTATTCGAAATGGTGTGTAGAATCAGAATCCGGTTTATCATTGCTGACGTACACTTTATTAGGTACATTTGTATGGCTGCTTGTTAATGCAAATGTCTAAGCATCAAGCAACTCAATGCATAAAAACATACCGATGTTGTCAAGAGGTTCAGGCGAAACATCAGAAAAGAGAAGAAATGTGACCTAAGTGACTTTGAGTGCGGAAAGATTGTTGGTGCCAGATGGGGTGGTTTGAATATCTCAGAAACTGCTGATCTCGTGGGGTTTTCGCTCGTTGTGTGCATTCAGTGATATTCAGTGTGCAACAGTTCTGTGGGTGAAAACACCTCGTTAATGGAAGAGGTCAGAGGAAAATGGCCAGGTTGGTTCAAACTGACAGGAGGGCGATGGTAACTCAAATAACCACACGTTACAACAGCGGTGTGCAGGAGAGCTTCTCTGAGTGCACAACACATTGAATCTTGAAGTGAATGGGCTTTGGCAGCAAAAGACCATAGATATACAAGTCAATTAAACTGACAAAAAAAAAGAACATTCCTGCTAATTCACTTCTGCAAAATAATAATTTTTTTGATAAGTGTTTTGTTGATAACACCTAAAATAAATGTGACTGTACTTCAATGATACAATATTCTTCACAGCACCAATAAAACATCCAAAGCTGTCGCTAAGAAATGGAACCATGAACATACATTCAGGGGCCACTTTATTAGGTACAGGAGGTAACTAGTAAAGTGGCCCCTGAGTGTATGTCATAAAATTTCTTGTTTTCTGGTAGCAGTACAATGCAAGACATAAAGATTTTTTATTCATTTTGTGATGCAGCATGGAATAGGCCCCTTCCAGCCCTTCAAGCCACATTGTTCCAGCAACCCCCGACAAACCCAATTAACCCTAACCTAATCACGGGACAATTTACAATGACCCTTTACATAACCCCGTACATCTTTCGACTGTGGGAGGAAACCGGAGGACCTGGAGAAAACCCATGCATTCCACGGGGAGGAGGTACCGAGTCTCCTTACAGAATGACACCGGAATTGAACTCCAAACTCCAGAACGCCCCGAGTTGCAATAGCATTGTGCTAACCGCTACGCTACCATGGTGGCCATGGTAACTTATAGTAACTTATTACCATAAATCACACATATCAATATTGCAAATGATGAATACTGCGGAAGCATTCATGTGTTTATGGACCATTCGGAAATCTGATGGCAGAAGAGAAGAAACTGTTCTCAAAACGTAGAGTGTAAATGCCATTCTAAGTTTTGGGTGGGCAGAATTTCTCCTGCCATTGTAATTTACTTCAGGTTAAAACATTTATGTGTGATTTGTGCATAAAAGGTGTGCTAATAGATCTAATTTCTAGACTGCAGTGCAATGAGGTATCACTGAAAGGGAAAAAAATGAACTGTCTAGATGCAAATCTAATTTGGTTATATATTGGATGAGATTTAAAGGAACCCTAATTAAACTTACTAAACGTTTAGTGATTTTAATTGCAGGTTATTTAAGGGCTTCCTCAAGTGAATCGTCAAATTCTAATAACACTGCACTGAAGTACTTGGGCTGTTTCACTTGGTTTAAGGCACTATACAAATACTGTATAGATCTAATACTGTACATAATAAAAATACATTTTATATCAACACCCTGATGCAGCATCTCAATTAACATTTTTTTTTTCTCCTCACACAGGTTAATCTTCTTTGGCCCCTTGAAGATACTGATTGTCTAACACAGGACTAGAGCTAGACATACATCAGGAATGAACAGTTGTGTAAATAGAAAAGAAATGTAACAGGGCAGACTGTATTATAGCCCTCTTTGTGCCAGTTTCTTTCAGAAATTCCCAGGGAACATTTAGACAGAATGTTTAAGAATAAAGAACACAGAACAGCACAGCACAATACAGGCCCTTCAGCCCACAATGATCTGCTAACCTACATATATAGACCTAAATATATAAAGCTACTCCACAATTAATCAAACCTTTCCCTCCTACACAAACCATAACCCTCCATTTTCCTTTCATCTAAGAGTATCTTAATTGTCCCTGTTGTATCAAGCTTTGGTACGAACCCTGTCAGTGCTTTCCAGACACATACAACTCTATGTAAGAACTTACCTTTGATCACTCATGTTCAATGGATATCCTCTGGTATTGCCTATTTTGGCCTGTTTGTGAACATCCTATTTAACAAAGGAGGAAATATAGTTTAAGGTGACTCGTAAACATAAAATACTCTGCAGATGCTGGGGTCAAAGCAACACGCACAACACGCTGGAGGAACTCAGCAGGTTGGGCAGCATCCGTGGAAACGAACAGTCAACATTTCGGACCGAGACCCTTCTTCAGGACTGAAGAGGGAGAGGGCAGAGGCCCTATAAATATATATGCCCCCTCCCTCTTCAGTCCTTACGAAGGGTCTTGGCCCAAAACATTGACTGTTCATTTCCACAGATGCTGCCTGACCTGCTGAGTTCCTCCAGCATGTTGTGCATGTAGTTAAGGTGACTAATATTTGAAATAGTTCAGAAAATGTGTAGCCCAGGTGATCGAAGGTCGGGTTGAATTGTTCTCTGATCTTGACAATTTACTAGGAAATGTTTCAGCACCATAGATGGAGACATCATCAGTGCACTGTTAATTGTGGCGTCCTCTGAATGATCGCCTTTATATACTTATCAATCAATTGATTGGTCATCATTATGGAAACTCAATTGTGATGTGGGGTGGAAGTCTCATCGCTGATTAGTTGTGTGGCGAACTTTGCGGTTTGATATCTTTAGAAAGAGGTGGCATAGGGTCAGAGAATGTTGAATCTTTGTGAGTGGAGTTAAGAAATTGCGAGGGTAAAAGAAACATTATGGGAATCATATATAGGCCTCCAAATAGTAGCCAAGATATGGGGTAGAGATTGCAAAGGAAGCTGGAAAAGGCATGCAATAAGGATAATGTGATAGTTATCATGGGGGCAAGGGGATTGGGAAAATCAGGTTGGTGTCAGATTGCAAGAGAGGGAGTTTGTTGAATGCCTATGAGATGGCTTTTTAGAGCAGCTTGTGCTTGAGCCTACTAGGGGAAAGGCTATCTTAGATGGGGTGTTGTGTAATAACCCAGATCTTATTAGGGAGCTTAACGTAAAGGAATCCTTAGGAGGTAGAGATCATAATATGTTTGAATTCATACTGCAGTTTGAGAGGGAGAAGCATAACTCACATGTATCTGTATTGCAATGGAATAAAGGGAATTACAGAGGCATGAGAGAGGAGCTTGCCCAGGTGGATTGGAGGAGGATACTGGCGGGGTTGATGGCAGATCAGAGATGGCTGAAGCTTCTGGGAATAGTTCCCAAGGCGCAGGATAGATATGTCACACAGAGGAAGAAGTTCTCAAATGGCAGAGATAGGCAACAATGGCTGACAAAGGAAGTTAAGGACTGCATTAAGGCCAAGGAAAGGGCATATAAAGTAGCAAAAGTGAGTGGGAAGTTGGATGATTGGGAAGCTTTGAAAATCCAACAAGAGGCAACTAAAAAAGCTATAAGAAGGGAAAAGATAAAATACGAGGGCAGACTAGCCAATAATATAAAGTAGGATACCAAAAGTTTTTTCTGTTATATAAAGAGTGAAAGGGAGGTGAGAGTTGATATTGGACGACTGGAAAATGATGCTGATGAGGTAGTAATGGGGGACACAGAAATGACAGATGAACATAATGAGTACTTTGCATCAGTTTTCATTGTGGAAGAAACTAGCAGTGCGCCAGAGGTCCAGGGAGCAGGAGGGAGTGCCATTGCCATTGCAAAGGAAAAAATGCTAGGCAAACTCAAAGGTCTTAAGGTGGATAAGTCATCTGGGCCAGATGGGCTACATTCCAGAGTGCTGAGAGAGGTTGTTGAAGAGATAATGGATGCATTGGTCATGATCGTTCAAGAATCACTTGATTCTGCCATGGTCCTGGAGGACTGGAAGATTGCAAATGTCACTCCACTGCTTAAGAAGGGAGGAAGGCAAAAGAAAGGTAATTATAGCCCTGTTAGCCTAACCTCAGTGATTGGGAAAGAGTTGAAGCCTATTATTATGGATGAGGTTTTGAGGTACTTGGACACTCATGATAAAGTAAGTCAAAGTCAGCATGATTTCTGTAAAGGGAAATCGAGAAAGTAACAAGCAGAGTGAACAAAGGAGGAGCAGTGGATGTCACTTACCTGGATTTTCAGAAGGCATTTGATAAGGTACCACACATGAGGCTACTTAACAAGGTAAAATCCTATGATGTTACAGGAAAGATATTGGCATAGATGGCTGACAAGCAGGAGGCAGTGAGTGGGAATAAAAGAGGCCTTTTCTGGTTGGCTGCCGGTGACTAATGGTGTTCCTCAGGGGTCAGTATTGGGACCACTGCTTTTCACGTTGTTTGTCAATGATTTAAATAATGGAATTGAGGCTTTGTGGCAAAGTTTGCAGATGATATGAAGATAGGTGGGGTGCTGAGGAAGCAATGCAATTGCAACAGGGCTTAGACAAATTGGAAGAATGGGCAAAAAAGTGTCAGATGGAATACAGTGTAGGGAAACGTATGATAAAGCATTTTGGTAAAAGAAACAATAGTGCAGTCTATGATCCAACCGGGAGAAGGTTCAAACATCAGAGGTGCAGAGGGACTCAGGAGTCCTCATGCAAGACTCCCAGAAGGTTAATTTACAGGTTGAGTCTGTGGTAAAGAAGGCAAATGCAATGTTGGCATTTATTTCAAGGGGAATAGAATATAAAACAGCAAGGAGATAAGGCTGAGGCTTTATAAGACACTTGTCAGGCCACACTTAGAGTATTATCAACAGTTTTAGACCCCATATCGCAGAAAGGATGTACTGTCTCTGGAGATAGTCCAGAGGAGGTTCACGAGGATGATTCCAGATATGAAGGGGGTTAATATGTGAGGAGCATTTGGCAGTTTTGAGCCTTTACTCACTAGAATTTAGAAGAATATCGGGTGGAGGGCGGTGGTCTCATTAAAACCTATTGAATGTTGAAAGGACTAGGTAGGGTGGATGTGGAGAGGACATTTCCTATGGGGGTATCCAGAAATAAAGTGTGCAGCCTCAACATTGAGGAGTCAACCCTTTAGAACAGAGGAATTTTTTTAGCCAGAGGGTAGTAAATCTGTGGATAGTGGAGGTAAGATTGTTAGAGATTTTCCAGGGAATTTATTGGTGAATCAACATATTTAAAAAAGATGGTATTGTCACTTAAGAAAGATGGTACCCTGTTGCTTGTAGGCCTTTTCTGAAGTTGATCTTTCACCGGTCCAAAATGTCGACTGTTTATTCCTCTCCTTTGATGCAGTCTGACTTGCTGAGTTCCTCCAGCATTTTGTGTGTGTTGCTCAAGTAGCAAAAGATGTTTCAGTGTTATCCTCGCACATATAGTCACAGTATATTGCTGGAGGCATTAAGTCTTGAATATACATGAGGTTCTAATATAAACAAAAGAAAATACTTAATATAAAAAAAGAAAATACTGCAGATGTTCGAGTAAAACAGAGACAGCGGAGGAAATGGAAAACAGAGTCACTGTTTTAATTTTGAAACGCAACAGCCAGTTTGCACACAGCAAGGACCCACACACAAACCATGTGATGATAAAGCCATAGGCTTTTTGTGAAGTTTGTTAGGAGCTACAGACGAGTCAAGCCGCAGGAGAGCCCTCCCCTATTTTTCTGTGAATTTGTGCTATGGGATCATTTAGGAAAAAGCAGGCCGGCTTGGATCTCTCTATCAATTAAAATTGCAGAGAGGCATCTTATGCAAATATTGAGACTAAGTGTATGTAACTTTAACTGCCACTCACAATATTTTAATATTATTCCCATACATATTTAAATGCTCTGCCCTGAATGTATTTTATTAAGTTTCATCTGGCTGGCATAACTCTTTCTGATAGTGTGCCACTAACACAGTATCATCTGCATTAAGTTAAATTCTGGAGTGCAGTATTTATTATTGAAGGCTTCACGCCTAATTTACTAGATGCTAGGATCCTGTCTGCATATATAATGAAAAGTGACTGTAATAATATGCATCCTTGCCTAACACTAGATTTCACATGTATCCAATCACTTAGCTGACCATTAATATATGCTGTCGCTTTGCTTGAGCTATAGAGAGAAACTTCATTTTAGTCTGGCTAAAAGGCTTCTGAGAATGAATCGGATATTAAAGAGAGATTTCAGAACGAAGATCACATGGGGATGTTCTTTCTTAATCTCCAGTGGGGTCTTTGACTTTTATGACTATAATAAAATCACATCAAAAGCAACTGCTGTCCCAGAGTAGTGGCTCGGTGCAGCCATATACTGTACAATGTGTCAAAACCTTTTAAGGGGTATCCATTAAAAATGGATTTAACAGCAATCTAAACTCCATAGTCTGTGCATTCATTTTTTATTAGCACTTACTTTTAAATAGTTTTCCCCTCATATTTTCATCTTTATGACATATATCATTTCAGGCCAAAATAGAGACGTGTGACATTTGCCCAGGTCTCCTGCACATTTTGGGTATCTGAGCAATGAGTGGCAGATAGCAGCAGTAATTCCCCCAAACTAATTTTCTTCCTCTCTCCCTGTGGGGAATCACGAGTATGAAACCCACTTTCTGTCAAACCATTCCTAACTGGGGTCTTCCGAAGGGAAACTTTCCATTAGCTGCTAGTGCCACGTGTGTGGGGATTATACTGGCTGCCAGGTATAAACTACTCTGCAGATTTGGTTGTGCTGACTTCAGTGCTGCAGGATGAATGTGAGTGAAAACAATGCGAGGTACATTCCCACTTACTTAGTACCATGGATGCAAGGCCTGCTCACCACAACCCCCCTCACCTCTACACTTTATCATTTCCTGTCAGTCACCTTATGTACCAGACACTGTAGTGCCCAGCATCACTTTAGGGCATCAAAGGGTATGGGGTGAAGGCAGGGGTGTGGGGTTGACTGGAAGAATTGGATCAGCCCATGATTGAATGGCGGAGCAGATTCGATGGGCCGAATAGCCTGCTCCTATATCTTATGGTCTTATGGTCTTTATGTACATACAATCAATCTACATATATAAGTCAGCTTATGTATTTATATTTATTAGGTTTTTTATTAACGTTCTTTATATTATTATTTTTTTTTGTGCTGCTTCAGGTCCCGAGTAACAATTGTTTCATTCTCCTTTACGCTTGTGTGCTGGAAATTACATTAAACAATCCTGAATTAATAATTTTGAATTGAATCAAAACACCTGTATGGAGAGAAAAGCTGACTTCCTTTTCATCAGCACCACCATCCAAGAGAGGATTAGTGAAAAGAGAGGATTACCCTAAATATTTAAGTCAAAGAGATAGAGAGAGATGCAGCTCAGAAAAAGGGCTTTTCCACTGAGTCCACACCGACCATGTAAATAATCAATGCCCAAGAATGGAAAACCTTACAGAAGGTGGTAGATACAGTCCAGTCCATCACAGGAAAAGCCTTTCCCTCCACTGAGCACATTTAAAGGAGCTTTGCCACAAGAAAGCAACATCCATCAGCAAGGAACCCCACCATCTTCTCACTGCTGCTGTCGGGAAGGAGGTACAGGAGCCTTTGGTTCCACACCACTAGGTTCAGGAACAGTGCTGACCATCAGCATCCAAAATCTGCGTGGATAATTTCACTCGCCTCAGCACCGAGCTGATCCCACAAGCCATGGTCTCACTTTTAAGGGCTCTACAACTCATGTTTTCAGGATTATTTATCTATCTATTTACTTATTTATTGTTTGCATTTGCACAGTTTGTCCTTTTTTGCATATTGGTTGTTTGTCAGTTTTTGTGTAGATTTTCATTGATTCTATTGTATTTCTCTGTTCTACTGTGAATGCCTGCAAGAAAATGAACTCAAGGTATTATAAGATAATATATACTGAACATATTTTGATAATAAATTTACTTTGAACTTTGAACACTGAATCCTATTTGTAATGTGGGAGAACAGGTTCGAGGATCCAGTGAATGAAACAGGAGACACCCAAAAATGGGTGTGTGAGGTGATTATTAACAGTGGAACACTGAATTGGATATCTAGCTAAACTAGTATTTTTCTAAGCTATCCAAAACCGCTACACCACACATTCAGTTACCCCTTAAATGAACAGATACTCTGCTAAGCCTCCTGGATCTATATAATCCATGCAGTAAGCATGCTACGTAACTAAACAAGCCTGGAGGGGCCCGTCTATGTCTGCAATGCTCTTTCTCAGAGTGGTCCTTCAGGACTGGTCGTGAATTCACCCTGAAGTTGGGTTCTGTTGGTGGCAGAAAAGAAAGAGACCAAACCCTCAGCAGATGCTGTCCTTTATACCCCCAATGTGCCCAGAACCAGAGATGGGTTCCATTGCGCCCAAAACCAACTGATGGGAACAGAGCACCGCAAACTTTAAATAAACTAATCAGTTCCATGGAAGCGGCTTTCTAACAGAAGAAACTATGTCCCCAGAGGACACCATTTCAATCTATTTTATTCTCCGATTCCCACCCCACCAGATTCAACCACTTTACCACTCACCTACACAGAGGGGCAATTTTCAGTGGCCATTTAGCCTATTAACCCGCACATTTTTGAAATGGAAGAGAAACTAATAGTGTAATAGGGAGAAGATGCAAACTCTACACAGAGGGCACAGGACGTCAGGTCACTAACGCTGTGTTTTTGTGGTCCCAGTACAGAGATAATACAAAATGTTGAATTGAAAGCCCATAACTTACAACCAAGGTAATGAACCACCAGAAAATGTAACTCTATAAACCCCTGGTTAGAACACAATTGGAATATTGTGTTAATTTCTGGTCACCTCATTATGGGAAGCTTGAGGAAGCTTTAGAAAGGGTACAGAGGAGATTTACCATGATGTTGCCTGGATTAGAGAGCAGATCCCATAATGGTAGGCTGAGCGATCTTGAGCTGTTGTCTTTGGAGCAAGGGAGACTGAGAGGTGACCTTATGCAGATGCATATGATGATAAGAGCCATAGATTGAGTAGACAGACAGAGACTTTTTTCCAGGATGGAAATGGTTTACTGGAGGGGGCAAAATTTGAAGGTGATTGGAGGAAAGTATAGTGAGATGTTAAAGATAGGTTTGTCACACAGAGAGTGGTTGGTGCATGGAATATGCTGCCGGAGTGGTGATAGATGCAAATACATTAGGTGCATTTAAGAAACTCTTAGATAGGCACAAGGATGACAGAAAAACGGAGGGGTATGTAGGAGGGAATGGTTAGATTGATCTTAGAGCAGGTTAAAAAGTCAGCACATCATCGTGGGATGAAGTTCCTGTACTGTGTTGTGATGTTCTGTGTCCTGTGTTCTACAAGGGAAGAATGGCTGAATTTTAGCTTATTTTTTCCAGTATCTCACAGTTGGTAATCTTCAGCCTCTGCTCTGTGTTCCTTCCCTGCTGCAATATAAGGTATCCAACATTCAGCTCACACAAGAACTCAACCTGGACGATTATGAGCTCTTACCAAGGCTCATGGGCACAATCTTCTGCAGCCAAGCCAACCAGCACCATTAAGTTTTGTCCTGGAGCTCTGTTGGTTTTCCATTGCATCATCTAAGTGCTTCCTTTCACAGGTGCAGAACAAGGCTCTGTCCACTGCCAAGGGCAGCATCTTCCATTCACTCTGTCTACTGCCAAAGGCAGGATTTCCCACTCACTCTGTCTACTGCCAAAGGCAGGATTTCCCACTCACTCTATCCATTGCCAAAAGCCATTTCAATTCAACTTCCCATTCCCACACTGACATATCTGTCCATGATTTTCCTTACTGTCACAAGAATGTCAAAATCAGATTAACAGAGCAACACCTCATATTCCATCTGGGTAGTCCCCCAACTGATAGCGTAAACATCATTTTCTCTAGCTTCCTGAAATTTCTCCCCCTTCCTCTTTCTGTCTTTTTCCATTCCCCATTTTGGTTACCCTCTCACACTTCTCTTCTCCTCATCTGCTCTTCACTTCCCTCTGGGTCCTGTGAGGGGATCCCGGAGTGCCCCTATTAACTGTTTGAAGAGAGACAGAGAGAGACATTCATCATTGATGGTTTGTTTGGAAGAGAGAGAGAGAGAGAGACGAAGATTAACAGTTGGACTGTCACTTTAAGGCATTGGAAGTAACTTTGGATTTTTACTGAGTTTGGAGTTGGAGACAGCACCGAGCAACTTGTAAGTGCTATGGTGACCGAAGGCAATGTTACTTAATGGACACTCGAGGTTACGATTTTCAGCACATTGTTGATATTTCTTCAAGGACTTGTTGCCTGCTTGTGCACTCCTTTACAGACAAAGGAGGGAGGGACTCTGAGTGACAGGTGATGCTCAGCCTGGTGAAATAAATGGGAGGTCAGATGATACAGACCTCAGACACATGATCTGGACACTGAATGAGCATTGTTGCGCCCACAGGGAAAATGGGTTTTGGAGGATCGATCAGGCGGATAGATCCAAGTTGCTATTCCAGCGGTGAAGAAGGGGTTGACTGGTGGGGAGTTGTCTATGTGCCCACCCTTGCCGGGGTGATAGCTCCACCACAGGAAAACCGGTCCCCCTGGTTAAAGTCACAGTCGGTGACTGGTAAAGGATTTCGGAGGATGACGAGAAGATCGATGGCATCAGCTCACCTGAAGACTCAACTCTCTCTCTCCATCACTACTCAACTCAATACCACGAACTGAACTGAACTTCACTCAACATCGTAAGATTGTATCTTTTTACCCCTAGACTTAAAGAAGCCTGGTTTTCATACAGATATATATTCCACACTTACTTTTATATATAATCATTGCTAACCTGTTTGATTTATTTACATTTATATTACTGTATTGCATAGTTACTAATAAATATTATTAGTTTATAGCAATACAAGACTCCAAAGTGTTTTCCATCTCTGCTGGTTCTTTATCCCTGTTACGGGGTCCGTGACAGTCCTCTCTTCCTTCTCTTTCTTATATGGTCCACTATACTCTCCTGTGGGATTCCTTCATCTTAAAGCCCTTTACCTCTTCCACCTATCATTTCCCAGACTCTTACTTCAATCCCCCTCACCTACCCACCCTTCTTCTCCCTAATCTGGTTTCACCTATCCCTTGCCAGCTTGTACTCCATTCCCACCCCCACCTTCTCTTATTCTGACTTCGGCCACTTGCTTTCCAGCCCTGACGAAGGATTTTGTTATCCTCCATCGATGCTCCCTGACCTGCAGAGTTCCTCCAGCATTTTGTGTGTGCTGTTCACGATTTCCAGCACCCGCAGAGTCATGTCTCTGTGTGCACAATAAGGTTAGCAGCAGCATCTCTTCCAGAGCAACCCTCCTTGAGAATTATGCCCCACAGTGAATCCTGGGCTAAAATATTTGGAGCTTCAGTAGAACTAACTAGCTGACGATTTTGCATTTTATCTGCTTTTTGGATTTATTTATTTAGTTATTTAGAGATACAGTGCCGGTTAGGCCCTTCTGGCCAGCAACCCCAGATTACTCCAATTTAACCCGACCCTAATCACAGGACAATGTACAATGACCAATTCACCTACTAACTGGTACATCTTTGGACTGTGGGAGTGAACCAGAGCAGCTGGAGAAAACCCAAATGGTCACGGTAGGACGTATAGACTCCTTACAGAGGACGCCAGGAATGAACTCTGAGCTCTGACACACTGAGCTGTAATAACGTTGTGCTAACTGCTACACTACTGTTGCACTCTAGAAACTGGGGCAACGTATACATTACTGTTCGGGAAAGATAACAGTTCACCCTTTGTTTGGGATCTTACAGAACCCCTAAAACTTGTCCTTAGATTTCACACTAATGGCATAAATATGCCACACTGGCATTGGTTGAATTTTCAGAGCCAGCTCTCCCAATTGGGTGATATAAAATGTCAGGTTTGCTGCAGCACTATCCCAATAGAGGGAGCAAGGGAAGCTCCACTTCTGCCCACTTCAGAACCTCAGTGGCTCCCTTAACAATATAGAGGCTACGGAAATCTGGTGGTGGATTGCACTTCAATTGGACAGTCCAGAATAGGGATCTTCTTTTGCAATTTTACATTAAATCAGTGGTGATTTCAAGCAGCACCAATCACATTACAAACAGCAGCAACAATCCCAGTAGTGCGGCTTCTGGCATAAAGACCTGAGAGCTCAGGGCAGGAGGAGAACATGGTGGCGCGCCTGTGTGTGCGCAGCCCTTCGGTGAAAAATGATATTGTATCTGTTAAATAGGGGCCGTGGATAATTCTGATTTGATGGAGAATGGACGTGAAAGCACAGAGGAACATCTGGAGAAATTTCTGAAACGCCCGTTCGCTCCTGTTGTTACTGTGTGGTCGGGAATCTTTCGGAGGCTAGCCCTCAAAATCCCCGGCGTTGCCTGCTTTTGGCGACTGAGAAGGAGGTCGAATCATTCGGACAGAGATGGCGTTCAGTACTCGGTGTCGGAGAGCTGATCAGAGCTCGAAGTTTTCGGATGACTCAGAGTCGGACTGTGGTCGGGCATGGCAGGGAGAGTTTTTCTTCCTTCTCCCATCTGCGTGAGATGCGGGACATTTGAGAAACTTTGAACTTTACTGTGCTCATGGACTTCTTCATCAAGTTATGGTATTGTTACACTGTTGTAACTATATGTTATAATCATATGGTTTTGTCAGTTTTTTCAGTCTTGGTTTGTCCTGTGTTTTGTGATATCACACCGGAGGAAATAATGTATCATTTCTTAATGCATGCATTACTAAATGACAATAAAAGAGGACTGCGTGTCTTCATCATCATCATCATCACAAGCACAAGAGATTCCGCAGATACTGATCATCCAGAGCAACACAACGGAGGAACTTAGCGTGTCAGGCAGTGTCTATGGAGATGAATAAATGGTCGACATTTTGGGCCGAGACCCTGAGTCCTGACGAAGGTTTTCGGCCCATAATGTCGACTGTTTATTCCTCTCTATAGATGCTGGCTGACCTACTGATGTCCTCTGGGGCACTGTTCCCAAATAGATGAGGGCATCGTTTAAAATTTCTAGCTATTGATTTTCACTAACCTGAAGCTATCTTTATTTCTCTCTCTGCTGGTGCTGCCTGACCTGTTAAGTATACCCAGAAGTTCTTGGTTTTATTTCAGATCATGACTGGTTATAGCATCTGTCTACCCCTGTACATTCTAAAGTTCTATTTTGATTG
The DNA here is from genome assembly GCF_963921235.1 of Mobula hypostoma. NCBI lineage: Eukaryota > Metazoa > Chordata > Chondrichthyes > Myliobatiformes > Myliobatidae > Mobula > Mobula hypostoma. Next base: position 24,559,981 of record NC_086099.1, on the reverse strand, counting down.
TGGCCTATATTAAATCAGATCTCTGGGAAAGCTGAATTAATGCTGCTAATCTAAAGGCTTTTTTCATCTAAAGCTCTTTGATTTATTTTTCTTTGCATCCACACTTTTTGAAGTTTAATATTATTCTACACTATGGCTTTCAGATAAGCTATGTTATGTAACAGTTGACCATAACATTAATGATTCTTTGACAGCTCAGTAAAACACAGCCTTCAATTTAATCAAAAACAAAATAACCAAACTCCATATTATAATTCAGATTGTGAAATATTAGAATCTTGATAGCTTTATAACTAGATTTCCTGGAGATATTTTGCTTGCATTATTATTTCTATCAGCTTGGCTTAAATATAAGTTATTTGCTATGACTTTATTACATTTTATTTAAACATTTGTTCAAAGTGAAAAGAACAGAAAACAGGAAACACACGAAGAATACAGGTATTTGAAATATTGCTGCTATCCCTGGACTTTGACATTGCATTGAACATCCACTCAGTGGCCGCATTACTAAGTACCTTCTGTACCTAACCATGAAGCTAATCACTGAGTGTATGTTCATGGCCTTTGGCTGTGGTAGCCCGTATACTTCAGTGTTCACTGTGTTGTGCATTCAGAGGTGCTCTTTTGCACATCACTGTGGTTGAGTTATTGCTGCCTTCCTGTCAGCTTGAACCAGCCTGGCCATTCTCCTCTGACCTCTCTCATAAACAAGCCTTTTTTGCCCATAGAATTTGTGCTCACTGAATGTTTTTTTAAATTTCTTGTGCTATTCTGTGTAAATGCTGGAAATTGTTGTGCGTGGAAATTGCAAGAGATTTTGCATCCGTCTTCATGGTGAAAGACACCAGCAGTATGGTGAAGCTCCAGGTGTCAGGGATCATGAAGTGTGTGAAGTTACCATAACTAGAAAGAATGTTGTCCTGAAGCTGAAAAGTCTAAAGGTAGATAAGTCACCTGGACCAGAGTTCCGAAAGAGATGACTGAAGAGATTGTGGAGGCATTAGCAGTGATCTTTCAAGAATCACTAGATTCTGGGTTTCTGGAATGGTTCTGGAAGACTGAAAAATTGCAAATGTCACTCCATTCTTCACGAAGGGAGAGAGGCAGAAGAAAGGAAACAAAAGGCCAGTTATTCTGACCTCAGAATAACTGTTGGAGTCAATTATTAAGGATGGAATCTTAGGGTACTTGGAAGCGCATGAAAAAATAGGCCATAGTCAGCATGGTTTTCTTGAGGGAAAATCTTGCCCGTCCAGTCTGTTGGAATTTATGAAGAACTAACAAGCAGGATAGACAAAGGAGAATTGGTTGATGTTGTGCACTTAGATTTTCAGAAGGCCTTTGACAAGGTGCCACACATGAGACTGCTTAACAAGCTACGAGGCTATGTTATTACAGGAAAGATTCTTTCATGGATAAAACAGTGGCTGATTGGCAGGAGGCAAAGAGTGAGAATAAAGACAGCCTTTTCTGATTGACTGCAGGTGACAAATGATGTTCCATTGGCGTCTGTGTTGGGACCGATTCTTTTTACATTATATGTCAATGATTTGGATAATGGAATTGATGGCTTTGTTGCAACGTTTGCAGATGATATGAAGATAGGTGGAAGGGCAGATAGTTTTGTGGAAGCAGAGATGCTGCAGAAGAACTTAGCAGAATGGGCAAAGAATTGGCAGATGGAATACAATGTCGGGCCGTGGTGAGGAAGGCAAATGCAATGTTAGCATTCATTTCAAGAGGACTAGGATATAAAAGCAAGGATGTAATGTTGAAACTTTATAAAGCACGGAGTATTGTGAGCAGGTTTGGGCTCCTTAACTTAGAAATGATGTGCGGAAACAGGAGGGACTTCAAAGAAGTTTCATGAAAATGATTCCAGGATTGAATGGTTTGTCATATGAAAAGCGTTTGATGGTATTTGTTTGAATTCAGAAGAATGAGGGGTTTCCTCATTGAAATTCACCAAATGTTGAAATGCATCATTAGAGTGATGTGGAGAGGATGTTTCCTGTGGTGAGAGAGTCTAAGACCAGAGGACACAGCCTCAGAATAGAGGGGCATCCTTTTAGAATAGAGATGAGGAGGAATTTCTTTAACGGAAGAGTGGTGAATCTGTGGAATTCTTTGCCAGAGGTAGCTGTGGAGGTCTTTGTGTATATTTAAGTCAGATATTGATAGATTCTTGATTGGTCAAGGCATGAAGGGATATGGGGGGTGGGGGGGGGGGAAGACAGGAGATTGAGTCTGAGAGGAAAATTGGATCAGCCATAACAAATTGACGGAGCAGACTCAAGGGGCCAAATGGCCTAATTCTGCTCCTATACCTTATGGCCTTATGGAGATCAGCAGTTTCTGAGATACTCAAACTACCCTGTCTAGCACCAAAAAACATTCCATGGTCAAAGTCATTTAGATCACATTTCTTCCTCATTCTGGTGTTTGGTCTGAACAATAACAGAACCTCCTGACCTTGTCTGTGTGTTTTTATGTACTGAGTTGCTGCCACATGATTGGCTAATTATTTATTTGCATTAATAAGCAGGTGTTCAGGTGTGCCTAATAAAGTGGCCACTGGGTGTACTTATAGTGCTGGCTATATAAAATATACACTAAAATCTACTTCATTATAGCTTTGTTTCATTGCAAACATTGTAATTGTCAGAACATAATGTGTTACCATTATGGTGGTGTTGTTTTCTAACTTTTCCTGGTTTTGATGAAATGTTAACTTCTGATTGTCTCTCTTCTGATGCTGCCTGACCTGTGACCTCTTGCAATTTGTGTTTCATTTCAGATTTCCAGCACTTTCAGTTTTGTTTGTCACTTTCCATATAGATAGATGGATAGATAGATATACTTTATTGATCCCGAGGGAAATTGAGTTTCGTTACAGTCGCACCAACCAAGAATAGAGCATAAATATAGCAATACAAAAACCACGAACAATCACACAACAAAATGCAAACTGTGCCAGATGCAAAATAAGTCCAGGACCAATCTATTGGCTCAGGGTGTCTGACCCTCTACGGAAGGAGCTGCAAGTTCGATGGCCACAGGCAGGAACGACCTCCCGTGCCGCCCAGTGTTGTATCTCGGTGGAATGTGGCCGAAGTCCAACAGCAAAAAGTTCAATATCCGGTCTACAAATATGTTCCTCGTTCGTAATATGACCCGGATTGCAACATCTGTTGTTAACCAGAACAGTAAGCCCCCAACTCCTTTACGCTTACCGCTCTCAGTGCACTTCTGGTCAGCCTGAACGGTCTGGAAGCTGTCCATGGAAAAGTTTTGATCGGGTATGTCCTCGTGCAGCCCCGTTCCAGTGAAACACATAACACTGCACTCCCGAAATGTTCTCTGACGCCTGGCTAGCGCCATGAACTCGTCCATTTTATTACCCACTGAACTCCTCTTCTCCATTAGTCTCTGTTGTCTCGACCCGGTCCGCTTTCCTCGACTTTGTGATCCCCCTCTGCATCCTATGTGCGTATTCCTCCAGATTTCAGCAGGGGTGTCCGCTGCTCTGCTCGCTAAACCAGCCGGCATAAGCGCAAGCAGCTGGTCCCTGGAATAAACAATGCGACCATATTGCTGCCACGCTAATGAGACGTGTCCGGATGTAACTATTTCCAGCGCTAAAAACCCAAATAAAACTCTCTCTACCAGCATGTTAGAGAGGGTGCAGCTTCAACCTGTTACCGTGAAAAAAAAAACAAAAAATAACCTAAGTTAAAAAGTAAGAAGAAAAGAAGTAAGAATACTGATCGGAACGGCTGTAACAGGCTGCATGCACGACCGGCGCATGCGGACTTATATGCACGCTATGGCTGACATCAAACAGGCTGCATTGAGGTTATTTCCGTTTTTCCAGAGGTGGAAAATGATTGAACCCAATGGAATGCATGTTAGGGGAAAATCTGAAAGAGTCCTGTTTTTGTGCTTTGTAACTTTCCAGGACAGTGTGTGAAAGGGCATCAGCACCATGATCCAGGTTCACCCTGTAATTCCAGCAGAATACTGCAGTGGTGGAGCTGTTGTTCTTTGAATGAGATGTCAACCGTAAGGGTGCAGTTATTTGCTCAGACAGATGAAAAGGTTCAACAGAAGCCTGTGCAGAGAGTGTCCTTGACTACTTTTCTGTCTGCAGTAATGTCACCAGAAATGACAAGCACGCTGGCTTTGGGCACTTGAATGTTGTCACTTATAGCACAGAACATCAAAAAGTACAGCACAGGGATCAGACCCTTCAACCCAAGATGTTGTGCCAAACTAATTAAACTAGTAATTAAATACCCAACTAAACAGGTTCCTTCTGCATACACAGTGTCCAAATCTGTCCATTCTACGCACATTTATTTGCTTATCTAACAGCCTCTTGCATCTTTGCTTCCACTACCACCCCTGACAATGAATTGTTGGCACCTGCCATTCTCTGTGTAAGAAAAAGCTTGCTCTGTAGATCACCTTTGAGCATAAGTCCTCTCTCTTGAAAGGCACGCCCTCCGGTGTTAGGCATTTCATCCTGGGCGGGTGGGGGGGGGGGGAATAAAAGATTACTGGTTGTTTATCAATGTCTCTCATAATCTCATAAACTTCTATCAGTGAACTTCTGTCATTTGTCAATGAAATAATGAACACACCTTTTAAATAGCCTCTGTGAAGCAGTCTTTTGACATCTGGGTCTGTGCTAGGTGCTCTGTGAATCCTGGATCTTTCTTTCTTGAAAGGATGTATTTTGATAAAAATAAATCTTGCATTCACGGAAGCTTTTTATCATATCAGGGTGCCTAATAGTACTTCATTGCTGACGGATCACATTTGAAATGTTGTCATTGTTAGCAAATCAGTTTGCATACACTTAGACCATGTGCACAAGTGAACGATTTAGCAGCTGATCTATTTTTGGTTGGGGGTGGAATGTTGGGCAGTGTATCTATTCTTCTCACAATGGTGCCATGGGTTTTACCCGAACAAGAAGCCTGAATTTTGGTTTAACAAGTCCACCGAAAAGATCAGATTTCCAAGAGGGAATACATTCTTGTTAAAATAGCCATGAAGTTGCCATATCTTACAGCTGACTGATTTAGTGAACAGGCCAGCTGCTGTGCCCACTAATATTTCTACTCAGCTTTTTACTTAACTAAGCTTCAAGTCCCTGGGTGTCAACATCTTTAACAATCTATCCTGGACACAACATATTGATGGAATTCTGACGAAGGCACACCAGTGGTTATATTTCATTAGGAGCTGGAGGAGATGTCACCAAAGACTCTAGCAAATTTCTACGGATGTACAATGGAGAATATTCTGACTCATGCATCACCATGTAGTATGGAGGCTCCAATCCACAGGATAGCAAAGCGCTGCAGAGGGTTGTAGACTCCCCCTGTTCCATCATGGGTACCAGTGTGCAAGAGGTGACTTAAGAAGGTGGCATCCCTCATTAATCATCCTCGCCATCCATGGCATGCTCTCTTCTCATTACTACCATCAGGAAGAAGGTACAGAGCCTGCAAACAGAACTCAACATTTTAGAAACAGCTTCTTCTCCTCCACCATCCGAAATTCCAAACAGTCTATGAACCCATGAAAATTACCTTGTTATTCATCTTTTGCATTATTTATTTATTTTTTTATAACTTATAGTAATCTTTATGACTTGCATTGTACTGCTGCTGCAGAACAATATATTTCACAGTATAGATCAGTGATAATAACCCTGATTCTGATTCTTATTCTGGTGGATTTTGATAAAGGGGGGCATGGTGAAAGATCTCTGGGTTCTCAGTTGGACATGCCCTAACACACATGCCTAAAGAGACAGTTGAGAGATGTGATATCCTAGAGCTTAGCTCCTATTATTCTAGGGGAATCTTCCACCAGTAGGCTTCTGAACTTCTTGCCCCATCGCATTCAACGTGTCACCAGTTAATTTGTACTATACCCTACAACATTTAATTTATGTATTTTGTTTATCTCTGTATTCATTTGTAGAATTAATTCTTACTTTTGAAGTTATTTTGTGCTATAAGTGTGTTATGTGTACTACTGTGCTTTACACCCTGGTCCAGAGAAGCATTGTCTCATTGCTGGTATACATACATATATGTATGTGATGGGTAATTTGTGATTATGAAGATTGTCTCCTTGTGAGTTCCTGATATCCTAAGAGTGAAGCTATCTGGTGTTTAGCCATCTGGCACTTAGCTCCTGGTAGGATCACCCACGGTGGTAAAGTCAAGGCGGAGGTTGCAGACAAAGAGTGATCCAATCAAGGCCTCAGTGCTGGAGATGGCAGAAGATGATGACACATCGCAATGGCAGTGAAGGCAGAGGAAGGCTGCAGCAGTGAATTGTCCATAGTTGTCTTGTATTTCATCCCATTTGACTGTGTGGTGGCTGCCTCCCCACGTTAAAAAAATGTAATGCAACAGGCATTCACCATTAAGGGAATTCACCCTAACATTCCTGATTTGGGGATCCCAGATTGGCTCCTACAGACACATGAGGAGCCACCAGTAGGCAATTCCTTAGGAGAACATAATACTTGACTCAAGTGATTGCACTACTAATTTGTGAAGCATATGAATAAGACCATAAGACCATAAGATATAGGAGTAGAATTAGACCATTCAACTCATCGAGTCTGCTCCGCCATTCCATCATGGCTGATTTATTATCCCTCTCAATCCCTTTTTCCTGCCTTCTCCCCTTAGCTTTTGATGTCCTGATTAATCAATAACCTATCAACCTCAGCCTTAAATACAGTCAATGACGAGGCAATGAGTTCCACAGTTTCACTACCTTCTGTCTCAAGAAGTTTCTCCTCATCTTTGTTCTAGATGGATATCCCTCTATTCTGAGGCTATGCTCTCTGATCCTGGACTCACCCACTATGGGAATCATCCTCTCCACATCCACTCTATCTAGGCCTTTCAATATTCAATAGGTTTCAATGGATGTACTGGTCCAGAGCCATCAAACATTCCTCATATGTTAACCTTTTCATTAATGGAATCATTCTCAAAAATTTCCTCTGGACCCTCTCCAAGGCCAGTACACCATTTCTTAGATGAGGATCCCAAAACTGCTCACAATACTCAAAATGCAGTTTGACAAATGGCTTATAAAGCCTCTGCATTATATCTGTGTTTTCATATTGTAGTCCCTGTGATATTCGTCTGAGCATTGCCTTTGCATGCCTTACCACCTAGTCAATCTGGTTTTTGAACTTCCTCACATTTAAAAATAGTCCGCACCTTTATTCCTTCTACCAAGGTGCATGAACATACACTTCCCTACACTATATTCCATCTGCCACTTCTTTACCCATTCTTCCAATCTGTCTTCTGCAGACTCCCTGCTTCCTCAACACTACGTCCCCGTCCACCTATCTTTGTATCATCCCAAACTTGGTCACAAAGCAATCAATTCTATTATCCAAATCATTGACATATAACATGAAAAGAAATGGTTCCAATACCGACTCCTATAGAGCACCACTAGGCACTGGCAACCAGCTAGAAAATGGTTCTGGTAGGCTGTCAGTGACTGACTAGTGAAAACAGTGAATGACGTGTCCTGCACAATATAGCCAACTCACAATAAATATGTCCTCAATGCTGTGATCTTGGCAAAAGGGTATGTTCGTGCATAGAACATAGCCATGAATTTCTTCATCAAAGTGTGGTTTGGCCAAAATCTAATGTGGCTCTTTAGATATGGAAAGTGATCCATATTTTACAGGATCTTGCACTGAACCTTTATTGTTGGAAGTCAGTGTAGTGTGGTGGTTGGGATGAAGGAGATCTGGGATGGAATAGTTTGGTAGTGGATCTTTGTCTCATGGTTGTGAAGTCTAAGGTCAATATTTTAATATACTTCAGTATATGTGAAAACTGAAGTGTTGAAACTTGAAACCAGTATGCACACAAATGCAAGATTCAATTTGAAGTGCTGCCACTGAGGTTTGAATAACCCCAGCTTTTTGACTGTAGACCTCATATATTGAACAATTTCTTCATTTGTTCTGAAGGTTAAATCCATACGTGTGAGGGATTTGTTGGAATGAGATGTATTGGCAAGGAAATCCTGATAAGGTGATATTTAAGATAGAAAGCTTGTGTTATGGATTTTTACTATAAAATAAGCCGGTTTGGAAGTATAACATAGCTCAAAGTATTTAGTCATAGAGTCACAGAGAACTACAGCACAGAAGCAGGCCTCTTGATCCATCTAGCCCATGCCGTTATTCTGCCTAGTGCCATTGACCTGCACCTTCATCATAACCCTGCATACCCCTTCTGTCCATGAACTTATCCAAACTGCTCTTAAATTTTGAAATCAAACCCACATCCACCACTTCCTCTGGCAGTTCATTCCAAATTTGCACCACCTTCTGACTGAAAAAGATCCCCCTCATGTTCCCCATAATTTTTTTTTACCTTTCACCCTTAACCTCTGACCTCTAGTTCTAGTTTCACCCAACTGCAGTGGAAAAAACTTGTTTGCATTAACCTTCTCTGGCCTGTCATAATTTTGTATACCACTATTTGCTGAATGTATATTAATAACAATTATTTTTTTAAAAAATCAAGCTTCCAAAATTAAACAGAGAAACTATATTGACTTTCTTCAGACACATTCATTTGTTCCATGCTGATGCATCATATCCAAGGCTCCCATGCATAATGTGCTTTGATTGGCTTGGTTTTCAGACCTTGATCTCGAGGAGTAATGTGGAAATTCCTGTCCTGTTTGTTGTTTTTTTGTGATGACTTAAGGAAAGCAAAAGAAAGAAAACAGAAATTTAAGTTGATAGGCCTAAGTGAACAGAGTGGTGTGAGGGAGATTGCATGGAACATTAAGATTAAATGGATCCATTGGGTTGAATCACCAGTTGCACGTTTTATGCAATTTAATTTCTAGGGATACATGCAAGTGTGTCACCAGGTTAGGCAGCATCTACAGGGAACAATAAAGTTGACATTTTGGGCTAGGACTCTTCATCAGGACTGGAAAGGAAGGGGGAGAAAGGCTGACTAAAATGGTGGGGAAAAGGGAAGGAGTGCAAACTAGCAGGTGACAGTTGAAAAAAGGTGAGGGGGAAGGTAGCTGGGTGGGGGAGAGGCGATGAAGTAAGAATGTGGGAGGTGATAGGTGGAAGAGGTCGAAGAAGAAGGAATCAGATTGGAGAGGGCAATGGTCCAATTGGAAAAAGGGAAGCACCAAAGGGAGGTGATAGGTAGGTGAAAAGAAAGAGAAAGGATTAGAGGGGATCCAGAAAGGGGAATAGAGAAAGAATGAGAGGGGGGAGAAATTATTAGAAGTTAGAAAAATCGATGTTCATGCCACCATGTTGGAGGTGGCCCAAATGGAATATGAGGTGTTGATCCTCCAGCCTGAGAGTGGCCTCATTGTGACAGTTGAGGAGGCCATTGACCATCGTGTCAGGATGAAGGCAAACCAGGCAAATATGCGTTGTTCATAAACATGAGAAAGTCTGCAGATGCTGGAAATCCAAAGCAACACACACAAAATGCTGGAGGAACTCGGCAGGTCAGGCAGCATCTATGGAAATTAATAGATAGTTGACGTTTTGGGCCGAGACCCTTCTTCAGGATTAAGAAGTAAGGAGGAAGATGCCAGAATAAAAAGGTGGGGAGAGGGGAAGGAGGTTAGCTGGAAGGTGATAGTATGAGTCGTTGCCCCTCTGACTTCCACCAAAAGTCTTTTATGGATCTTTTAATTATTCCATGCACAAGTGTGCAACCACAAGTTTACTGATTGAGACTAGCTGCCTTCATAAGGAATGAATTATTTTTCACAGTAAGTTGGCAGCATTTCCGTGAAAATTTTATTACAATCAATCTGTAATAAGGCCACTAGATGGCAGCCAGTGCATTGGTTTCAAACTTGGATGGTTTTGACTCCATGGTACTTTTCTGAGAAGCTAAATAAATTAACATTGAAGGCTCGCAAAAGATCTATTATATTATTAGAGAACAGATTTTTTTCGGCGAGACAATGAATCTTGTAGCACAATTGAACTCCTTTTTTGGTGCTTTTAAATGTTACATTTCCAGTTCAATTTAACCAAATGAATACATCATTAAACGTTGACATTGTCATGTTCTTTCTGAGCTTTATGTCTGGAATTAATTTTTGAAGAAAGTGAATTTCTTGGTTTGAATTTCCAAACAAGCTATGATGTGGGTGGCAAAATTCCAAAGATATTGCTTGCTCTTGGTAGCTGATCATTTAGTGGCATTTCTATAGTTCAAACCAGTTCTTTACCGTACCCTTAAATAGGTGTGTCCTCTCCAGAATGGAGGGCCCCTTATTAATTTATATAGTACTAACCTTTAGGATGCAGTTAACTCTGCACTGGCTGGAGGCAGCTGTAACAAACAGTAGAAATCTGCATCACTAAGAAAAAGCATCTCATCTCTAACTCAATTCTCTCCTTTTTTAACCTATAGACCACAAGACCATAAACACAGGAGCAGAATTACGCCATTCAGCTCATCAAGTCTGCTCTACCATTCCCTCATGGCTGATTCACCATCCCCGCCAACCCTATTCTCCTGACTTTTCCCGTAACGTTTGACGCTCTTACGAATCAAGAAGCTATCAACCTCCGCTTTAAATTTACCATTTGCTTGGCTATCTCTGGCAATGATTTCCACAGATTTACCACCTCTTGCTAAAGAAATTCCTCCTCATTTCTGTTCTACAGGGATGTCCATGTAATCTGAGGCTGTGCCCTCTGGTCCTAGAGTTGCCCACTACTGGAAACATTCTCTCTATATCCACTCTATCTAGGTCTTTCAATCAGGAAGAACTTCCCCCCTACTTGCCTACATAGTTCAAATAATTGATTTTTATAGACACAACTCAATCTCTTTGTGAAATCTGGATCAGATTGTTGCCAAGTCTTTGCTGTTTCTGTAGTGGTTCAGGCAATTGCTTGACCATGTTAGCGATCACCGACGGTGTTTGATTCCCACTGCTGTCTGTAAGGAGATTGTACATTCCCCTTTTGACTGTGTGGGTTTTCTCTGGGTGCTTGGGTTTCCTCCTACATTCCAAAGAAGTATGGCAAGGGTTAATGAGTTGTGGCATGCTATGTTTTGCTAGAAGCATGGGTACCCCCAGCACAATTTTCGGACTGTGTTGGTCATTGATGCCAAATGATGCTTTTCACTGCATGTTTTGATGTATATGAAACAAACAAAGTTAGACTTTAAAGTATCCTTATCCAGTTCTTTAAGCTTATTATAATAGAAGTCATGTTTTACTAGCTAATAGTGCTATGCTTTGCATGTGCCATTAATAGAAATTCTATATACCCCATGATATACATAGGTACTAAAGATAGATAAACTTAATAACCACAGCCTATCTGAGATCTTGTTCAGGAACGGAATGCTATGCTTTGTTTATAATGAAGTCTGAACAGCACAAAACCTAAGAACCGTGAACTGAAGATCTTGCCAAGCCATCATATTTGAGCATATTCAAGCACAAAGACACAACTTAGAGCTCAGACCTTTGATAATTGTGCTATGGGTCAGGGAAATTCTTGAGTATAGGGAAATTCTTTATCCTCAATATAATCCTGGTTTCAGCAGTATTGGGAACTCTGGTAATCAAGGATTAAAGTCAATCTGTCGTAATGCAATAGTTCAGATATTGCAAGCAGAAACAGAAATTCCCCGAAACATAGTGGTCAACAACTGTGAATAGAGCAGAGATGTACATGTTCTAAGTGTTCTGCGACATTCTTCAAAGTTCAAAAGTTCAAAGTAAATTTATTAACAAAGTATGTATGTCACCATATGTTACCTTGAGATTCATTTTCTTGGGGGCATTCACAGTAGAACAGAGAAATACAATAGAATCAATAAAAAAGAACACACACAGAAAGACTGACAAACAACAAATATGCAAAAGCAGACAAAATAACAACTACAAAAAATGTTTAATAATAAATAAATAATACCGAGAACAGGAGTTATAGAATCCTTGAATGTGAGTCGTTAGGTTGTGGAATCAGTTCCGAGCTGAGGTGAATGAAGTTATTCGTGCTGGTTCAAGAGCCTGATGGTTGAAATGTAATGGTTGTTCCTGAACCTGGTGGTGTGGGACCTGAGGCTCCTGTACTTCCTTCCTGATGGCAGTAGTGAGAAGAGGCCAGGGTCTAAATGGTGAGGATCCAGGTTGATGGATGCTGCTTTCTTGTGGCTGTGCTCGGTGGTGGTGAGGGTTTTTCCTGTGATGGACTGGGTTGTATCCACATTTTTTTGAAGACTTCCATTCATGAACATTGGTGTTTCCGTACCAGGCCATGATACAACTAGTCATGATAATCTCCACTGTGCATCTATGGAAGTTTGTCAAGGTTAATATGACCATCGCCTGGTAGCACTCACATTGATAATGATGAAATGCTTTGAAAGGTTGGTCATAACTAGACTGAACTCCTGCCTCAGCAAGAATCTGGACGCATTGCAATTTGCCTGTCACCACAATAGGTCAACGGCAGATGCAATCTCAATGGCTCTCCACACGACTTTAGACCACCTGGACAACACAAACACCTATGTCAAGATGCTGTTCATCGACTATAGCTCAGCATTTAATATCATCATTCTCACAATCCTGATTGAGAAGTTGCAGAACCTGGGCCTCTGTACCTCCCTCTGCAATTGGATCCTCGATTTCCTAACCAGAAGACCATAATCTGTGCAGATTGGTCATAACATATCCTCCCCACTGACGATCAACACCGGTACACCTCAGGTGTGTGTGTTTAGTCCACTGCTCTACTCTCTATATACACATGACTGTGTGGCTAGGCATAGCTCAAGTACCATCTATAAGTTTGCTGATGATACGATCATTGTTGGTAGAATCTCAGGTGGTGACGAAAGGGCGTACAGGAGTGAGATATGCCAACTAGTGGAATGGTGTTGCAGTAACAACCTGGCACTCAGCGTCAGTAAGATGAAAGAGCTGATTGTGGACATCAGGAAGGGTAAGATGAAGGAACACATACCAATATTCATAGAAGGATCAGAAGTGGAGGGAGTGAGCAGTTTCAAGTTCTTGGGTGTCAAGATCTCTGAGGATCTAACCTGGTCCCAACATATCGATGTAGTTATAAAGAAGGCAAGAGAGCAGCTATACTTTATTAGGAATTTGAAGAGATTTGGCATGTCAACAAATACACTCAAAAACTTCTATAGATGTACCGTGGAGAGCATTCTGACAGCTGCATCACTGTCTGGTATGGAGGGGCTACAGTACAGGACCAAAAGAAGCTGCAGAAGGTTGTAAATCTAGTCAGTTCCCTCTTGGGCACTAGCCTACCAAGTACCCAGGACATCTTTAGGGAGCGGTGTCTCAGAAAGGCAGCGTCCATTATTAAGGACATCCATCACCCAAGGCATGCCCTTTTCTCACTGTTACCATCAGGCAGGAGGTACAGAACCCTGAAGACACACACTCAGCGATTCAGGAATAGATTATTCCTCTCTGCCATCTGATTCCTAAACGGACATTGAATCTTTGGACACTACCTCACTTATTTTTTTAATAAACAGTATTTCTGTTTTTGCACATTTTTAAACATTTATTCAATATACGAAATTGATTTACTTTCCAGTGCTGATGAAGGGTCTTGGCCAGAAATATCAACTCTTTATTCCTTTCTATAGACGCTGCATGACCTGCTGAGTTCTTTCAACATTTTGTGTGTGTTTCTTTGGAGTGCTTTCTTTGTGTTAGGTCGGTCTATCCAATATTTACCACTGCTGGAAACCTGTCACAAATACTGTATTACTCTCCCTTGGTTGCCAAAAGGAATTTATTTGCATTATTCAAATTGAACTCATTTGATGATTTCAGTTAAAATTACTACTAAAAATATTCAGATTACCGTGTAGATTTATTTCCTCACCATGCGATATTAATGAGTGCCCTGCAACAGCGTCTCTTTGCTGCTGATAGTTCAAACAGCAGCTGTAGTTTGTAGTGAGAGACAGTGCTGGAAATATTCTGTGTTATGGAACATCAAAGCCAATGGGGATGAGCATCCTAAACGTTCAAACTCAGAGAAAATTGTGGGGCAACTGGAAGAGCTGGGACAGCGATACATTTATCAACACCTTTGATCTTGATAGTTGTTTTTAAACTCTCAGCCTTATTTAGTTGTTTATTTAGAGATACAACACAGTAACAGGTCCTTTCTGTCCATCTAGCCTGTGCTTCCCAGTTACATCCATGTCACCGATTAACTTGCTAATCCGTGCAACTTTGGTGTGTAGGAAGAAACAGGAGCACGTGAAGGAAACCAATGTGGCCATTGGGAGAATGTACACACTCCTCGTAGACAGCGCTGGGGACTGAACCAGGATCACTGGTAATGTAATAGCATTACTCTAACCACCACACTACCGTTCTGCCCCACGCTTTGTTTGTTAAGAGCCTGTACAACAGCGGAAAAAAAAACCCTTAGTGCCAAACGATCTAATGTTATCCTTGTGACCATTACTCCCTGGGAAGGATTTGGGTAGTTTATTTTGTCTCTCAAAACTTCTAGCATTTGTCAATTTCTTATTTATGTTCATAACAGTCTGTCATGATTTTACTTTTCACTCAGTCAATCACTCAGTCACTCTTACTTTCTTTGTCATCTCAAAATCCCTTAGCTTCTGGTTTTCCTGACAACACCTGCTATTTTTATTCACAGTCTCTCACTGAAGTGTTTGTATGTAGTTGCTTTCCCCAGTATCCCAACAATCCCCACAATCTCGGTCATTATTTGAGTATTAATTTCATATTTTTATCCTGAGGTCCCATTTTATTTTCTGAAATGAATCCTTCCGATACATTCATCTATTTGGTGCTTTCAGTTCATCCTTGATTCCTGAATCTTGCATTTCCCACCACTGAGCGCTATTGTTGTTTTTTGTTATTTCACTGCTGTGTGAAATCTCATTTCCCCTCCATTTGTCCTCTGCTCCTTACGTCTGGCTTTAATTATCCTAATTTGCAATTCTTTCTTGGCTGTTGACATCTCTTGACCCCACTGTGATGCCTTCATTTTGAAACACCCATACTCCCTGGGTCCATCTTTCATTTCCACCTTGTTGTCGAGTTTCTCTTTAATCTTCCAGCTTCTGTCCCACTAGAACCCATGAAAAGGCACCAAGTTTGGTGTAGAACCACACTTGCTTGAGAATTTGTACGAAGAAAGTCAAAAGGTAAGAAGTCGTATGAAGGAAGTCCAAACATGGTCTGAAGTATTGTGAGCTGTCTTGTGCCACTTATCCAAGAGAGGATGTGTTGACATTGGCGAACATTCAGTGGAAGTTCACAAGAATGGTCCCGGGAATGAAAGGGTTAACAGATGAGACATGTTTGATGGGCATAGGCATGTACTCGCTGGAGTTTAGCGGAAGGAGGGGGATTCTCATTGAAACCTATTGTACGTTGAAAAGACTAGATACAGTGGACATGGAGAAGAAGTTTCCTTTAGATGGGACCAGAACAGAAGGACGTCCCTTCAAAACAGAGATGAGGAGGAATTTCTTTAGCCAGAGGTTGGTGAACCTGTGGAATTCTTTACAACAGATGGCTGTGGAGGCCAAGTCATTTGGGTATATTTAAAGCAGATATGTTCTTGATTAGTAAGGGTATCAAAGGTTATGGGGAGAAGGCAGGAGAATGGGGTTGAGAGCGATAATAAATGGAACGATGGAATGGTGGAACAGACTCAATGGGCCGAATGGCCCCCTTCTGCTCCTTTGTCTTATAGTCTCTCCTTGGAGAGGGGGACAGTGCTGACAACGTGAACATCAATACTACTCTATGGTATGAACCATCCAGAACCAATCTGTTGCTGCTGGAATCTAAATTCTTTTCTTAGTTTAAAGCAGATTTGTAAGAGTTAATCAAAACAGCATAAAGGCTTTTCAAGCAAATCAATGCTCTTTTTTAAAAAAAAATTTCCATCCAAATGCTTGATAATAATAAGCTGCAACACTTTATGGCCCCAGCAGCTCATTCATCTGTATGTGCTGTGGAAACTTGCTTCAGGGGGTGTGATTACAAGCTGGAAATTACAGTGATTGACAGGCTTTGCGGCGTTCGTCTGGAGAAGGCCTGCTTGTGAACAGCGAGCTCAGCAGCACTTCCATTTCAAACGTTTGAGAGAAGACTGTACAGAAGAGGGAGCTACTTTAAAAACGATTACATTCAATGACACAGCACAAAGTAAAACCAAGTTCCATTTTCTAGGAAAAAGGCATCTGAACTGAGTGCTACCCTAAGTGAGCATTAAATGAAATAAAGAAAAGGCCCTAGAATAAAAGAAAGTATTGTGGTATTCGTATTTGGAAGAAGTGGACTCAAAGGAGGACTTTTTTTTTCTTATGACTATGTAGCCTATTGAATTAACTAGGGAGAGAAATAATAAGATTTATCAGAAGAAGCAGTGATGGAGACAGCTGTCTCATTTTCACCTTGACTCAGAGAGGCTTTGGGAAATTGCACTGCGCTCTCAATGAACAAGGTGGATATTCTGAAGTCATTTAAAGACTGGCTAGTAGTTGTGATGGGGACTGTCGGTGTCTTTGAAAGGATGGACTGGATGTGTTGAGTAGCTTTGATCATCTTTACTTAACTCTGTGGTCTCTGAGAAGTTGACAACATTTCAAAGCCCAGTAAAACCTCAAGTAATTCAGGTTCACCAGCTGATGGCTTACTCTGCATTTGATCTAAACAAGAGGATTTCCACTGACTATTTTCTAAACGGAGAGTAAATTCAGAAATCCGAGGTGCAAAGGGATTTGGGAGTCCTGGTGCAAGATTCCCAAAAGGTTAACTTACAAGCAGAGTCAGTGGTAAGAAAAAAAAATGCAATGCTAGCATTCATTTTGAGAGGACTAGAATATAAAAGCAGCTGTGGCTTTACTGGGCACTAATCAGACTGCACTTGGACAACTGTGACCTGTTTAGGGCCCCCTATCTAAGAAAGGATGTGCTTTCATTGGAAAGGGTCCAGAGGAGGTTCACGAGAATGATCCTGGGATTGAGGACCATCGCGGGTTGGCTCTGGGCACGTACTCATTGGAGTTTAGAAGAATGAGGGGGGCGATCCCATTGAAACCTAGAAAATATTGAAAGGCCTAGATAGAGTGAACATGGAGAGGATATTTCTTATAGTGGAGGAGTGTAAGGCCAAAGGGCAGAGCCTCAGAATAGATGGATGTCCCTTTAGAACAGAATACCTTTAGTGGTGAATCTGTGGAAGTCATTGCCACAGACGGCTGTGGAGGCCAAGTCACTGGGTATGTTTAGTTTATTATTTATTATTTTAGTGCAGAAGAGGCCCTTCTGATCCTTCGAGCTGCGCCACCTCAACAACCCCCGACAACTCCATTTTAACCCTGATCTAATCACAGGACAATATACAATGGGCAATAAACTTACCCGGTCTGTCTCTGGACTGTGGGAGGATACCGGAGCACCCGGGGAAAGCCCATGCATTCCACAAGGAGGATGTACAGGTGATGCTGGAATTGAACTCTGAACTCCGACACTTTGAACTGTAATAGCGTTGCATTACTGCTACACTACCGTGGTGCCCAAAGGTAAAGTGGAGGGATGGGTTCTTGAATAGTAAGGGAATCAAAGGTTATGGGGGAAAGGCAGAAGAGTGGGGTTGAGACAGATAATAAATCAGCCATGATGAAATGGTGGAGCAGACCCAATGGCCTAATTCTGCTCTTCTGACTTGTAGAGGAAGTGGTGCATGATGCTGCACTCCATATTACTCCCGGGCATTTACAGTAGGGACACTCCTGTTCTTCCTCATGTCAGAGCTCCAGGACTGGAACCTCATTTTATCATTTACATCCTGTCACGTGGAAACAATGTCTAGAAGTTTGGAATCACCTTAACACTTGTATTGATGACATCCAACTATACCAGTCTCAGCCAGTCTCCACATCACTTCCATACAGCTGTTTTATTCTTTTGCAATAATAGTGTTATGCATAATGTGGGCATGCTATGTGGGCACTGGAATATGTGTCCACACTCGTGGGCTGCCCCCAGCGCATTCTAGGGTGCGTTGGTTATTAACTCCTTGATGATAGGGGGTTCTTGATCATGGATACCCCAAGAATGCAGTGTTTGTCATCAAGGAACCCCATGCTCTCTTCTCACTATTACTTTTGGGCAGGAGGTATAGAGGCCTGAGGTCACAGACCACCAGGTTCAGGACCAGTTATTACATTACAATCATCCAGCTCCTGAACCAGCGTGGCTAACTGGACTCACCTGAATGCTGAACAAGCTCCACAGCCTATGGACTCGCTTTCAAGGACTCTGTAGCTCATGTTCTCAGTATTATTTATTGTCGTTGTTCCTCTCTGCACTTTGTGTCAAATCGGGTGACAACCTTGCCGTTTCTTTAGGATGTTGTCTGTTTTTTATGATGCTGAGTTGCTAGCTGAATGCCCAATCCAGTGTGCAAGGAGTCGGCCGGATTCGAATCCGGGACCATTTGCTCCAAGACCGATGCAGATGCCACTACGCCACTGGCCAGCTATTATTTCTTTCCTTATTACTTGCACAATTTGTCTTCTTTTCACATTGGTTGTTTGTCAACCTCTAGTTCGACTCTCAACCAACCTCAATGGTAAAAGCCTGCTTGCATTTATGCAATCTTTACCCCTCATGACCTTGTATGACTCTGTCAAATCTTCCCTCATTCTCCTACGTTTCAGGAAATAAAGTCTGGTTTGAAACTGTTTATGTTCAATAAAATGCTGCAGCAGCAATGCTGTTTAATAATAATTTACATTGATATAGCATTTTAACTTTGTTAAATTAATATTAATAATATTGTAGAGTGTTACCAAACAACATTTTACACCAAACCACATGTATATCTTAAAGTGAGGAGAGAGAAGTAGAGAGATAGAGATTGTAGAAAACATAGATATCAGAGTGGTGCTAAAGAACTCCATGTAGGATGCTGTCTTTGGAAGAACGTGGATGACGTTTTGGAATTAGTGGGGATGAGATATATGTAGGGATTTGAAAAGGAAGATGAAAATTTTAGCATCTCGATGAAAGCAAGGCAGGGATAATGGGAGAATGAGATTGTACAGGTTGGTTGAAAGGTAGCCAAGATCCGGACGTGGCAAGGTAGGAGGTCGCAGAGTGTATGGGTAGACAGGAGAGGATTGGATTGGTTGAGAGCAGAAGTAACAAAGGAGGTGACTAAGCTCTGAGTTGAGCCGTTGACAAAAAAATCAACATTACTACAGAACGTAGATTCTTCGACACATGATGTCATGCCAACTTTTTCACTTACTCTAAGATCAATCTGATCCTTCCCTCTTGCATATCCCCCACCCATTTCCCTATCATTCTTGTGCCTATCTAAGAGTGTTTTGAATATCTCTAATGAATCTCCCCCTACCACCATCTCTGGTAGTGCATTGCACGTACCCACTACTCTTTGTGTAAAATAAATGATACCTCAGACATTCCCCCCTATACTTTCCTGAAAACACCTTAAAATGATGCCCCCTTTTATGAGCCATTTCTGCCTTGGGAATAAAGTCTCTGGCTGTCTACTTGATCTATGCGTCTTCTTATCTTCTACAGCTCCATCAGGTCACCTCTCATCCTTTGCTCCAAAGAGAAAATGAGAAAGAAGGACCCAGCGAGAGGGTGGATATGGGATTAAATGCTTTGCTCAAGATTAGGAAGAACCCCAAGCCTGCACCATCTTGTTCTTGTTGTTTCTCCTTGCCAAGCCTTGTGCCGCATTGGGTGGCAACCTTGCTGTTTCTTTTGCACTTCTCTTTTGTTTACTGCAGTTGAGTTGCTAGTTCGATGCTCAACCCAGCACAGATGGGAGGCGTGCAGGGAGCTGGCCAGATTCGAACCCGGGACCACTCACCTCAAAGTCCAGGGCAGATGCCACTATCCCACTGGCCGGCTACTGCATCATCTGACCACCCATTTAATGAATAGGTATTTGCACCTTTCACAGAAATTCCCTTTGTCCCTTTTATTTCACTCCTCCTATCTCATGAAGGCAACTTGTTGCTCTCTAAGTTCTGAAAAATGGAAACACTTGCTGGTTTCTCTTGACCTGACAATCTACCTCGTTGTTATCTTTCTTTTTGTTCCCTTCACTGCCCTTTCTCTGTTGCTGTTATACTTTATTCTGCATTGTTCTATCTCAATGCATTACGAAATGATTTGATATGTATGAACAGTGTGCAAGACAAGCCTTTCACTGTATTTCGGTACATATGACCTTAACTAAGCTATTCCAATTTTTCAGAGGTGCTGCCTGACCTGTTGAGTTAGCTGGAACAGAGTTAGTGATGGGGTCGTAAACATTAGCAGGGTACAAAGTACAGTTTATTTCCCAATTCCAAACACTAATTTATGTGAATAAAAGGGTTAAACTAGTTTAGTCGGAAAGGTTTAAATTTGCATAATACAGCTAAAACAGCTGACTGTTGCATTTAAGAAAATAGGTTTAAATGGCTTACTCACTTTCAAGGGAAAATGCACACAAAGATAAGATCAGTTATTATTTTCAAAGAATTTAAATGCAGATGAGTCATGTATGGTGACAACAATCATTATATAAGTACTATTAAGCACTCTGCTAGACACACATTAACAATTCTTTCTCATACAACAATTTATTTATGTATTAAATATAGGAGTAAACAATATCTTGTAAGCTTTTTGGCAACGGGCTCTTACTCAAGCGAAGCACACTACAGGAAAACATAATGCAAAGGGAGATGATATTTTCTCTGACATCTTTAACTGTTGTCATTGTATTATGAAATGTACTTTTGCATTCCTAGCTTAATTGAAAATATGTCTACATCAGAAGTTGTGTTTATAAATCAATCAGACAAGGGACTGCATTTTCTTCTTGCATTTGCTTTGTTCCTCTCTGCCTCTTTTGTGGTCTACAGCCTGATCGAGCTTCCTGCACTTCTTTTTAAGAGCTAAGTGCTTGGTCTCACATTCTGAGCCTCTGTTCACTAGCTTTGGATTTAAACAGAGTATGAATTGTAACCGAGTGACAACCTGATTTATATTTGTAGATGGTGTCTAACCTACCTTGCCTTCAGTTTCATTTTAGAAGGAAAAATGTTAACCTTTCCTTGAATAGTGTGGCAGCCAATTCTAACAAATCTATTGTCGCTGCTGGCGACCTAGCATGTGTTGTTATCCTTGTATGATGCACCCTCTAATCACTCCAGTAATGATGTTCCAAAAGTCGAAGAGCTGTATTCGATTCTTGATTAGCAACTAGGAAAAAACAATTTAGAAGTAAAGTAACTAAACAAAATTAAGCACAATTAAGTGGTCAACAAAAGTTATGACATCTATCGGCCCCTAGTTCTAAACTAAACTGCCCGGAGCAAAGCACAAATCTGTCACTTATTCCTTTTGCTTTTACCACGGCCCCACTCACGTGACTAGTTACAATAATAAACACACAACACAGATACAATGCAGATAGAAATGGCTCCTGCAGATAATATGCTGTAATTGAAAAGCAGGGTCAAACAGATCCTGCTGCATTAATAATTAACATACTCTTAGACAAGTCACAGTCAAAATAAACACTTGTTGATATGATACTAACTCCTCCATGGATGGTCCCAAGCCTGGCTGTGAAAGGAGGTGGGTTGGGAATGTGTCCAGGAGCCCCATTCCCTAAAGACCCAGAGCTACAGAAGCACCAACAGAAGCGCTAAAGACCTCATCCCTCAGAAACGAAGGATCTGTTGGTGGTCTATGCCCCAGTAGCGGTGACGAGCTTAAGAAGAAGACAATATCATATTACAATATGTCGCCTTAGATGTTTAAATCAAGAGGGAAGTGCAGCCAAATCAGAAGAACTCATTCATTGTCAGTGAGTTAAGCACTGTCATAATTGACAAATATAAGATATTAATTGACAATATGAAGCACTTTAACTGAAGTCAAACATTTGTTTTAGAAAAAAGCTAAATGTTTGTTTTTTAGCATATACTAAAACAATATGTCCTCCTAAATCCACAACATGGTAGTTGTTGCATCTCCATCTGCTTGATGCCAGTCCTAAAAAGATCTATCCAATATTGATGCAATTATGAAGAAGGCACACCAGTGGCTATATCTCATTTAGGGGTTTAAGGGGTGTCACCAAAGACTCCAGTAAATTTCTACAGATGTACTGTAGAGAGCATTCTAGCTGGTTGCATCTTCATCTGGTACAGAGGGGTCAATAAACAGGATCGGAAAAAGCTGCAGGGGATTGTAAACTCATCTAGCTATGTCATGGACACTGGTTTCCCCAGCATTTACGACATCTTGAAAGGCCATGTGTCAAAAAGGTGGCATTTATCATTAAGAACCCTCCATTACTCAGGGCAAGCCTCTTCTTATTACTACCATCAGGGAGGATGTACAGGAGCCTGAAGACCACACACTCAACACTTTAGGAACAGCTTCTTCCTCTCGCCTATCAGATTCCTGAATGGTTCATATATATATATATATATAAATATTTTATGTACTCCTCTGTACTGCTGCCCGAAACAAGTAATTTCATGACATATGTGAGTGATAATATATCTGTTTCTGATTCTGAAAGAACTGAAGGTATCAGCAACCAGAACTAATATTTGCTGGCTGCTCCAGCACATATTCGGACTGTGTTGATCGTTGATGCAAACGACGTATTTCACTGCATGTTTTGCTGTTTTAATGTACGTGCGGCAAATAAAGCTAATCTTTAATTTAACTTCTATCTTTAACCAAGCACTTGCTCAGCTTTTAGTCTTTTACGTGGTTCAATGGTGCATTGAATGTCCTGTATCTCACTGGTGAAGCAGCAGTAACACCATCAGAGCATTTCCGCAGTATGCATTACATGAGGGCCAATAATTCTCGGACACCCTATAGTTAACCTAGTAGGCATTTCTTTATTGCTCTCTCTGATCCTACGCTTTCATATCTGTTCTCTGCTCTTTCAAGTGCACAATGAAATCCCTTATCCATCTACAGTGCTAATTTTTGTTTCATCCAAAAAGCATTTCCTTCCAACCAATTCTGGAGGACCAAGGCAGAAGCCTGAAAGTCGAAGACTGAAGCTAGGAGCCTATAGGAGACATGAAGGTCCAAGTCACTGGGGTTGGGATGCCTGTGTGAATCTGGAAGTCAAGGCCTGAAAGTCAAACCCATGATTAGCGAGTCCTGAGTGAAGTTCAAAGTTAACGGCCGGATGTCTATGAGTCATGGACAAGGACTGGAAAAATGTGTGGTGAGACTTGTCAACTGCCCTCAGTGCATTCTTGGGTGTGTCGGTTGTTAATGTATCTGATGCATTTGACACATGATAAATAAATGAATCTGAATTAGTTCTGAGAAATCTGTCCAATCGATTATAGCTTTTGGCTCTACACCATTTCATTCTTAATGAATAACTTCCCTTTCTCTTAAGCATGTAAAGTGTTGTGCTAACTGCTATACTGCCATACTATGTTCATTACTTAGATAATACTCGGATAATACCTTGACTTATGGGCCATAAGGGACAATTAACACAAAATTAATTAAAATTAAAATTAAAACAAAAAACACAAGAGATTCAGCAGATGCTGGAAATCTTCAGTGACGCACACACAACTCAGGAGGAACTCTGTAAAGCACTAACTTACCTTGATCATATTGGCCTATTCATTTCCAATTATCTTTTGAGGTTGAATATTCTTCAAGTGGTTTTGTGAGAGGATCCTTGGAATACAGGAGATATGCACGTGAATGACATCTAATGTAATTACACAATTCAAAGCTTATGGGTGATATCTTTATTTCTGTCATTGTATTTAAGATTTCTAAACTAAATAAAGTAGTGAGATATTAAGATGCATGGGATCCAAGGGGACTTGGCAGTCAGAATTGGCTTGCCCATAGAAGACAGAGTATAGTGATGGAAGGATGATATTCTGGTTGGAGATCCAATAGTGTTCCACAAGGATCAGAGCTAGAGCTCTGTAGTTGAATTGAATTGACTTCATTACTTACATCCTTCATATACATGAGGAGTAAAAATCTTTACGTTGTGTCTCTGTCTAAGTGTGCAATGTGCAATTTATAGTAACTTATAATAAATAGTATATACACCAATATAAAATAGAAATACAGTTGTATCAGCATGAATTAATCAGTCTGATGGCCTGGTGGAAGAAGCTGTCCCGGAGCCTGTTGGTCCTGGCTTTCATGCTGCGGTACTGTTTCCCGGATGGTAGCAGCTCCAACAGTTTGTGGTTGGGATGACTCAGTCCCCAATGATCCTTCAGGCCTTTTTTACACACCTGTCTTTGTAAATGTTCTGAATAGTGGGAAGTTCACGATTACAGATGCACCAGGCGATCCACACCACTCTCTATAGAATCCTGTGATTAAGGAATGTACAGTTCCCATACCAGGCAGTCAGGATGCTCTCAATTGTGCCCCTGTAGAAAGTTCTTAGGATTTGGGGGCCCATACCAAACTTCTTCAACTGTCTGAGGTGAAAGAGGAGCTATTGTGCCTTTTTTACCACACAGCTGGTATGCACAGACCACATGAGATGCTTGGTGATGTGTATGCTGAGGAACTTAAAGCTGTTCACCTTCTCAACCCCAGATCCATTGAAGTCTATAGGGGGTAGACTGTCTCTGTTTCTCCTGTAGACCACGACCAGCTACTTTATGTTTGCAGCATGGAGGGAGAGGTTGTTTTCTTGACATCACTGTATCAGGGTGATGACTTCTCTGTATGCTGCCTCATTATTATTTGAGATTAGGCCAATCAGTGTACTATATTCAGAAAATTTAATTAACAGATTGGAGCTGCGGATAGCAACACAGTCATGGGGAATCATAGGGGGCTTAGTACACAGCCCTGAGGGTAACCTGTGTTGAAGGTCAGAGGGGCAGCGGTGAGGGAGCCCCCTCTTACCACCTGCTGGCGATCTCCTATATATATAAGGAAGAAAATACAGTTGGGTGTGTTTGTAAGATTGCAGACAGCAAAAAGACTGGTGGATTTGTGTATCCGAAACTAAAGCTCCCTGATAGTGGTCAAACAAGTAGATGGGGATGTAAAGAAGGTGTATGGCATGTTTGCCTTCATTGGTCAGGGAACTGAATATAAGAGTCAGAAAGTCATGTTGCAGCCACAGTACTGTTTACAAGCCTTAGGCACATATACAGTATATAATTAGGGTGACTAAGACTTTTGCATAGTACTTTATATGTAAACGTGGAGCGGAGAGAAAGTTTGTAAATCTGGCGGGAGCAAAGAATGTTGGGAATGGCGACAATAAAATGTCGTGGGAGGGGTGTGGGGCAGGTGGCAGTGAAGGAGTGCTGGGGCAGGTTGTGGCGTGGGTACAGACACACCCAGCCCTGAGATACCAAGCAAGGTAATTTTATTCCAAACAATTGGTATATTGATCATTACAGAATGTCTCTCTGGTGCTTCCTGTTCTGTCCCTTCTCCCTTCCCCTTTTACCAACCATGATTCTTCTCTCTCTGCCCCCTTCACATTCTCATAGAACATAGAAATCTACACCACATTACAGGCCCTTTGGCCCTCAATGTTGTGCCAACCATGTACCCTACACTAGAAACTGCCTAGGATTATCCTACCCCATAGCCCTCTATTTTTCTAAGCCCATGTACCTATCCAAGAGTCTCTTAAAAGACTCTTTTGTACCCGCCTCTACCACTGTCACTGGCAGTGCATTCCACGCACCCACCACTCTCTGTGTGAAAAACTTACCTTTGACATCTCCCTTGTACCTCCTTCCAAGCACCTTAAAACTATGCCCCCTTGTGTTAGCCATCTCAGTCTTGGGGAAAAAGCTTCTGGCTATCTACATGATCAATGCCTCTCATCACCTTATACACCTCTATCTGGTCACCTCTCCTCCTCTGTTGCTCCAAGGAGAAAAGGATAAGTTCACTCAACCTATTCTCATAAGGCACACTCTCCAATCCTTGTAAGTCTTCTCTGCACTCTCTCTATTTTATCCACATCCTTCCTGTAGTGAGGTGACCAGAACTGAACACAGTACTCCAAGTAGGGTCTGGCCAAGGCCTTATATAGCAGTAGTCTCAGTCCACAATACAGACCCATATCTGAACCTGGTTTACAATCACTCACATATGTCATGAAATGTGTTTTTTTACGGCGGCAGTACAGTGTAATATTTAAAATTACTACAGTGCTGTGGAAAATTCTTAGGCACCCTCACTATATGTATGTGCCTAAGAATTTTGCACAATGCTGTATATAAAACTTTGGTTCTGCCCCACTTTGAATATTGCATGCAGTTCTGATTGCTCCTTTACAAGAAGGGTGTGGAGACTTTGGAAAGGGTGTGGAAGAGGTTTACCCGGATACTGCCTGGGTTAATGAGTACGAGCTATAGGGAAAGTGTGGTCAAACTTGAGCTGTTTTCTCTGGGGAGTCAGAGGCTGAGGGGAGACCAGATAGATCTTTATACAAATATGAGAAACAAAGATAAGGTAGTCAGAATATATCTCTCAGGGTAGAAGTGTCAAATTCAAGACATGCATTTCAGGTGAGGAGGGAGGGTGGTGGGGAAGGTATAAAGGAGATGTGTGGATAAGTTTTGTTTATTCAGTGTTGGGTACTTTGAACAGGTTGCCAAGTGTAGTTGTAGAAGTGGATGCAATAGTTCGATGTGCGAAGTTCAAATAAATACATTGTCAAAGTACCTATATGTCCCCATATACTAACCTGAGATTTATTTTCTTTCAAGCATTCACAGTAGAACAGAGAAATACTAAAGAATCAATGAAGGACTGCATACAAAGACAGACATGTAGCTGAAGTGCAAAAAAGACAAATTGTGCAAATTAAAAAGAAGTAAATAACTAATACTGAGACCATGATTTCTAGAGTCCTTGAAAGTGAATCCATTAAGTTATGGAATTTATTCAGTATTCAGATGAGTCAAGTTACCTGCACTGGCCTGGTAGTTCCAGATCCAGATCCAGATCCTGAAGGGTTAAGGATAATAACTGTTTCTGAACCTGGTGGTGTGGGACCTAAGGCTCCTATACCTTCTTCCTGATGGCAGCAGCAGGAAGAGAGCCTGGTCTGGATGGTGGGGGCTCCTGATGGCAGATGCTGCTTTTTTGTGGCAGCTTTCCTTGTAGGTGTTCTCAATGGCGAGGACAGCCTTGCCTGTAATGGACTGGTTTGTGTCCACCACGTTTTGTAGACTTTTCCATTCCTGGACATTGGCGTTTCCGTCACTCACAACATGCTGGAGGAACTCAGCAGGTCGGGCAGCATCCATGGAAACGATTAGTCAATGTTTCGGGCCAGAAGCAGGACTGAAGAGGGAAGGGGCAGAGGCCTTATAAAGAAGGTGGGGGGAAGGTGGGAAGGAGAAGACTGGTAGGTTCCAGGTTGAAAACCAGTAAGGGGAAAGATAAAGGGGCGGGGGAAGGGAGTCAGGGAGGTGATAGGCAGGAAAGGTGAAGAAGGAATAGGGGAAAACACAATGGGTAGTAGAAGGAGGTGGAACCATGAGGGAGGTGATAGGCAACTGGGGGAGGGGGCAGAGTGACATAAGGATAGGGGAAGGGAGGGGGTGGGAATTACCGGAAGTTGGAGAATTCTATGTTCATACCAAGGAGCTGGAGACTACCTAGACGGTATATGAGGTGTTGCTCCTCCAACTTGAGTTTAGTCTCATCATGGCAGTTGAGGAGGCCATGTATGGACATATCTGAATGGGAGTGGGAAGCAGAGTTGAAGTGGGTGGCTACTTGTCCTTACCTACCACCCCACTAGCCTCCGGATCCAGCACATTATCCTCTGCAACTTCCGCCACCTTCAACAGGAACCCACAACTAAGCACATCTTTCCCTCTCCACCCCTCTCCTCTTCCCACAGTCCCTCCACGACTCCCTGATCCACACGTCCCTCCCCATGGATCTCCCACCCGGCACTTATCCCTGTAAGCGCAAGTGCTACACCTGTCCCTACCTCATCTCTTGCCACCGTTCAGGGCCCCAAACAGTCTTCCAAGTGAGGCAACACTGGCAACACTTCACTTCTGAGTGTGTTGGGGTCATCTATTGCATCCGGTGCTCCCAGTGCGGCCTCCTCTACATCGGTGAAACCCGACGCAGATTGGGGGACTGCTTCATCGAGCACCTCCGCTCCGTCCGCCACAACAGACAGGATCTCCTGGTAGCCACCCAGAACAACAACAACAGTAGTTGTTGGCATTGAGTAAGGGTTATTGTGGCACCATTCAGCCAGATTTTCAATATTCCTTCTATATGCTGATTTGACACAACCTTTAATTCGGCCAACAACTGTGGTGTTTTCATTTATACTAGATTTACAAATATTAACAACCTCAGACATGCAGATGATACCATTCTAATGGCTGGA
The DNA here is from genome assembly GCF_963921235.1 of Mobula hypostoma. Lineage (NCBI taxonomy): Eukaryota > Metazoa > Chordata > Chondrichthyes > Myliobatiformes > Myliobatidae > Mobula > Mobula hypostoma. Next base: position 24,531,435 of record NC_086099.1, on the reverse strand, counting down.
AGTGAGGAGGATCTGAGGAAGCTTTCAAGCAAAGTGAAAGAAGAAAGTGCAAAACCTGGCCTGTCGCTCAGTACTTGGTTTTCTTACCAAGGTTATGTTGACCAGCCGTATTAACTCCGTAGTAATAGATGAAGAGGAAGTGAAAGCAATGACGGATCTTGTCTTTCTCGGTTCAAAGATTTTGAGAGATGGTAATTGCAGCAACAAAGTGGAACGGTGTTTTCTTCTGGGAAGTGCAGTAATGGCAAATTTAGATAAAATACTGAAAAACACAGTCATAACATTGTCTCCGAAGATCCGTATAGTCAAGCCTATGATACTTCCAGCTGTGAGAGCTGGACTATTAGTAAGGCTGAATACAAAAGAATTGATGCCTTTGAAAGGAAAGTGTTAAGAGTTCATTGGACAGCAAGAAGATCCAACAAGTCAATACTTGAAGAAATACAGCCGGACTGCTCACTAGGAGGCTTGATTATGAGACAAAAGCTCAAATATTTTGGCCACATCATAAGAAGGCAGGATTCCTTGGAGAAGACTCTCATGTTAGGTAAAACAGAAGGTCAAAGAAGGAGAGGATGACAGGGGCTACGATGGATAGATAATATTACTTGGATAATGTGTATGACCCTGGGGGATCTTAGAGGCAGTTTCCAACAAGAAGGTTTGGTGTGCAGGAGTCCGTGAGGTTACGAAAGGTCGGACTTGACTTAATGACAGAACAACAACAAACAACAGGGAATGGAGGGATTTAGATCATGTACAGGCTGAAGAGATTTAATTTAATTTGGCACTATGCCAACTACAAAGCTTGTTTCAATACTGTCCTGCTATATGTTCTATGTCTATCTATTCTGGTCAATGATGCAACTTGTTTACTTGCAGTAAAGCACATTCACTTCAAATATGGGATTGTTTGTAACACTCTTCAAGACAGAAGATTTGAGTTGATGTCTAGTCCAGAGACTGGAACCGAATACCCTGAGAGCCTTTCCAGTATGGTACAGAGAGAATGATTTATCAGATGTTAAAATCCCTCCAGGATTGTAAATGTCCTACAAACCCTCTTGATGAGTGTAAAATATTTCAAGATAATCCTTCTGAAGAGAATCAGGGAAGTTACTGTTGTCATTCTGACAACTTAGTTTTGTTTTGTTTCTGATAGATGGGTAAAAAAATTTAATGCTTTATTTAGAAGATGTGATGAGTTGCCTCCACTATGACCCATTTGGTGAAGGCATTCTCACAGTCTTGTCAGTAATGCATTTTCAAGAAGATGTGTGACTTTGGAAGTCATGGTAATTCCAAAAGTCTGCAATCCTTGACCGTGTAGGCAAAGAGACTGCAAAATGGAGTACCTGGATAATGAATTATCTCTGGGGAGTGAGGTGGTGACTCTGTTACCACAGAATGCCTCTGATGCTCCATTACACAGTATTCATGCAGTTGATCCAGTTAAGCTCCTAGTCAATGATAGGATGTAGGATGTTGATGGTGGGGATTTGTTGATGGTAATGTTGCTGAATATCAAGGAGAGAAAATGTCTTTTAAATAAATATTGCAAGAAATTGATTTTTTCCACGAGCCCGTATAAGCAATACATTCAGCATTCTTAATATGCATCGTGTTGACATACATGAAACATAAGCTTTGGTTTTCTGATATAAATTGAACCAGTCTGTATGTAAGAGAGCACCCATTGCATTTGGTAGCTTACTCCTGGGGACGTAGGTCGTAGGAATAGTTCATTTATGGACAGGCTTGATCTTGAAACTTCCTGCTTCTCTGAGAAGGGCGTAAATTGTTCTATATCTGTTGTTTTTGTACAGATTTCTGTACTTACATTTTGAGGCTCTTTGAACAAGAACTAGTGGCAAGGACCTTCCTGTGGATCAGCGAAATCCTGATTTCTTTGCCTCTTCTGCGTTAAAGTATAGAACAAGTTGGAGGTCAAACTCCAATGTGGCTGACTTCCCGCTTCACTCTGCCTTGGGATCCATCACTTGAGGCTTAGTTACTTATTAACCCACTACATGCATCGCAACAGAAGTGAGACCTCCAGCTCAGAAGATTCACAAAGGGTCAATGTCACTGGTGGTCCAGGTGGGACGAATGATGAGAATGTGAGGTGCTTTGCTGAAATCATGAATTAGTTCACCGAAGTATGACACTGCTTTCTTGAAAGTAGGTAGTGTGTTTTTCTTAACAGTGCTTAAAGCTGAGATACAAATAATTAGGAGGCAAAGGTTTATGTAAAAGTCTTGAATCTATGGATGGTATAACTTCTGTTGTAAATATCTCTTTTTAACACTGGGTTTCTCTTGTGCTTTACAACTAATGCTTACAAATGTTGACAAGCCTAACCCATTCAAATATTTTGATATCCCATCTGGCACTTGGAATGAATTGACCGAACATGAAGTTAAAGTAACTTAGTTACAAAAAGTATTACAAAAACTTATATTCATCAGTGATCAAATTGCATTTATGAATATTAATAAGGTTATTTTCAATAATAACTTTTAAATTGAAAAGAATAAAGAAGAACATATTGGAAATACCCAGCAGGTAAGACATCTAAGGAGGGGAATGTATAGTTAACATTTCGGATTTTGATCTTTGATTAAAATTCACAGTAGAAAATAGAACTTGTTTTAATTTGCAGAGGGGACAAAGGGGTGGGGCCAAAGAGAGTGTGTATAACAGAGAGAGTGAATAACAGGGATGGAACAGCAGCATGGCGGTTAAGGTAGCCATTTACGGTGACAGCAATTGGTCTGAGCATCTGGGGTCAATTCCCACTATGTTTAAGGAGTTTGTACATTCTCCCCATAACTGTGTGAGTTTCCTCTGGTTGTTCCAGTTTCCTCCCACATTATAAAGATGTGCGGGTCAGGGTTAGTCAGTTGTGGGCATCTATGTTGGCACTGGAAGCATGGTGATGCTTGCAAGATGACCCCAGCACACCGTGTTGGTCGTTGACTCACGTTTTGATGTACTTGTGCCAAATGAAGCTAATCTTTAGAAATGATATTTATGTTGGTGTGGAGAATGTTGAAGAGTCATGAGGAACTGGGAAGTGAGATATCGCAGGGGATGACTGAGTGAGGGAAGTGCAGTGAGTTCAAGCCATGTGCCTTAAAGGATGTAGCTGATAGAATGGCTATTCAAATCATTCTTATATTCACAGTGATTTGAATTTTCTTACCTGAAGTCTGCCCACAAATGGGAGGGATATTGCTAGAATCCATGCATTAAGATTTCTACCATTTCTCCTTCGCCCTGTTTGCGAGAGATCACATTTTTTCTGAACTATGAAGAACACAAGAAAATATGAAGACAAGAAATTCTGACCTGGAGTAGGCTTTCATTCCTGCCCCACCTTTTAGTATGATCATGGCTGACTTAGGCTGGTTTTAACTCATCTTCTGTGTTGTTTCTCCCTACCCCACCCATTCCTCTATCTACCATATAGACATTTATTCATCTCCACATTAAACATATCTCACAATCCAGCTTCTACCACTCATAGACCAAAAAATTCCGGAGATTCACCACCCTCTGTGAGGAGAAATCTCTACATGGTCAGTTTTAAAAGACCATTCCCTTATCTTGTAGTTATGTTTCTTTCTTTCAGAAAACATCCCAACTTCTATCTTGTCAAACCCCTTAAGATCTTATATGTTTGGATAAGGTCACCCCTCAGGCTTCTATACACCAAGAAGTACATGCCAAAGCTACTTATCATCTCTTTGTAGGACGCTTCTCTCATCCTTAGAATTAACTTGCAGAATCTACTTTGTACTACCTCAAATATTACTTCATCATTTGTTGTACTCTGTACAACTGCACCTGGGCGATGGAGTGGAGATATGTCTCTACCAAAGGAGGTGTAAGGTGCCCTTTCCCTCCACTAGCCTGCAGGTCACCCTTGGGCAAGGTGTAGCTCCCAGACGAGGGTCACATTAAACTGTGGAGAAGGTTCGGGATAATTGCATGAGCAGATGGTGCATATCACAAGCCCTGGTTGTATGACCACTGACACCAGGCAGAAAATCTCTGAAAAGTATTGATAATGGCTGGTGTAATGTATGGATCCATTTCTTCTCCAGCAATGACTCCCCTTGACACTACGTATGGACTGATAACTTACCTACGTGCATCGATCTGTTGTCTACACATGTGCACTGATCTGCTTTCTCTCTCTCTCTCTCAATGTGAATACATCAGTTAAAGCCATCTCCTGCATGTGTGCTTTTATTTATTTGTTATGTAATTCCACAGACACAAAAGCTGAGGCCAGCTGTCTTGTAAAGACACTGCCCAGAAGAAGCCAATGGCAAAGCACTTCTGTAGAAAAATTTGCCAAGAACAATCATGATTGTGTATAAGACTATAATCGCCCACTTCATACGACAAGGCACATAATGATAATGATGATGACCATGATGATGAATGCAACAAGACCTCCTTATTTTCAAACTCTAATCCTATTGAAATGAAGACTGAAATTTTGTTTGCCTTCTTGACAGCCTGTTGGACCTGCTTGTTAGCCTTTTGTCATTCATGCACTGGAACACCCAGATCTGTTGTACTTCATTTGCTTTCAGCCTCTCTCTTCAATGAGATAACAATCTGCCTTTTGACATCTAATGGCTAACCTTCTGCAAAGGGTTGTAAGAAAAAATTGTAATAGCATTGTAAAAAACATACTTTCACACAGCCAAAAGTCTAGAGACTGGAGAGCAAAAGAGACATAGAAACATAGAAAACCTACAGCATAATACAGGCCTTTTGGCCCACAAAGCTGTGCCGAACACGTCCTTACCTTAGAATGGGGGTCCCCAAACTTTTGCGCACCACGGACAGGTTTAATATTGATGATATTCTTGTGGACCGGCTGACAGGGGGGTGGTATTGAAGTTCAACAGTGCGTGACAGGGAATGAGGAAAGGTGCAGCTGACTGATATCGTTTCATATCGCCAAATCACATCGTTTCCGCGTGGGCCAGTAGCACATGCTCGCGGCCTGGTGGTTGGGGACCACTGCCTTAGAAATTACCTAGAGTTACCCCTAACCCTCTATTTTTCTGAGCTTCATGTACCTGTCCAGGAGACTCTTAAAAGACCCTATCTTATCCGCCTCCGCCACTGTCACCCACAGCCCATTCCATGCACTCAGTACTCTCTGCGTAAAAAACTTACCCCTGACATCTCCTTTGTACCTACTTCCAATCATCTTAAAACTGTGCCCTCTCATGCTAGCCAATTCAGTCCTGGGAAAAAGCCTCTGACTATCGACAAGATCAATGCCTCTCATCATCTTATACACCACTATCAGGTCACCTCTCATCCTCCGTCATTCCAAGGAAAAAAGGCTGAGTTCACTCAACCTATTCACTCAACCTATTCATGCTCCCCAATCCAGGCAATATCCTTGTAAATCTTCTCTGTACCCTTTCTATGGCTTCCACATCCTTCCTATAGTGAGGCGATCAGAATTGAGCACAGTACTCCAAGTGGGGGTCTGACAAGGGTCCTATATAGCTGCAACATTACCTCTCGGTTCTGAAACTCAATCCCACGATAGATGAAGGCCAATGCATCGTATGCTTTCCTAACCACAGAGTCATTCTGCGCAGCAGCTTTGAGCATCCTATGGACTCGGACCCCAGGATCCCTCTGATCCTCTACACTGCCAAGAGTCTTACCATTAATACTATATTCTGTCATCATATTTGACCTACCAAAATGAACCACCTCACACTCATCTGGGTTGAACTCCATCTGCCACTTCTCAGCCCAGTTTGGCATCCTATCCCTGTCATGTTGTGAAAATGATGGGGATGGTGAAGCGTGGGGAGTTTGAGGTAGTCTTGGTATGTCACCAAAGTCTCTCACAAATTTCTACAGATGTACTGTGCAGAGCATTCTAACTGGCTTCATCACTGTCTGGTGTGGAGCAGCCATTGCGCAGGATCGGAAAAAGCTGTAGAAAGTTGTAAACTCAGCCAGCTCCAACATGCGCAGTAGCCTCCTGAGTACCCAAGAAACTTTCAAAAGGCAATGCCTCAAACAGGTGAAATCTATCACTAAAGACCCTCATCACCCAGGGCTCGCCCTCTTCTCATTGATTCCATCAAGGAGGAGGTTCAGGACCCTGAAGATGCACTCAATGTTTTAGGAACAGCTTCTTACCCTCCACCATCATATTACTGAACGGACAGTGAACCCATGAGTACTAGCTCACTATATTTTGCTCTCTTCTTGCCCTGCTTATTTAGTTTAGTTTTGTATATATTTATCGTAATTTATAGCTTTTTTATTATATATCATAATATACCACTGCATCAAAGCAACAAAGTTCATGACATTTACCAATAATATTAAAACTGATTCTGATGTTGATGCAAGAGAATGGGATCAGAGTCGTTACAGTGTGAGGTCCTGTGATGAATTGGCAGCGAACCAGAGCAACTGGCTTCCTTTCATTTGTTTCTAGGTTCTGTTGAAATTATGGTAGAAAGTCACAGAAGGAAAGTTTGTGTTGATATTTTATGATACAGTCCTTTCCCTCAGGTCATTTAAATTCCACCATGATTGTCTTTTTCTCAGAAGTCACGTCTCTCTGTCATTGCTCAACCGTGCCTCATCTCCAAACATTTGAATGTTCTATTCCTTTCTAAATTCATGCCCATCTTTTCAAATTAAATGTCAAGAGGAGATTCACATGAATGTTGTCTGGATCAGAGGACCTTTCTCTTTTTTTTCTAGAGGTACGGCGTGGTAACAGATCCTTCCGGCCCAATGAAAGTGTTGTTGATAGATTCTCAATGAGTAAGGGTGTCAAAGGTCCATGGGGAAAGGCAGGAGAATGGGGTTGAGAGGGAAAATAAATCAGTCATAATTAAATGACGGAGCAGACACGATGAGCCAAATAGCCCAAGTTTGCTCCTATGTCTTATGGTATTATGGAACACGCACAGCCCAATTGCACCCTTGTGATCAATTAACCTACAAATCTGTATATCTTTTGCTATCAGGAGGAGGTTCACAAGAATGTTCCACAAACACGGAAAAATCTGCAGATGCTGGAGATCCAAATCAACACACATAAAATGCTGGAGGATCTCAGCAGGCCAGGCGGCATCTATGTAGTTGATGTTTCGTGTCGCGAACCTTCATCAGTTTCAAAGTGCATTTATTGTAAAAGAATGTATAAATTATACAAGCCTGAGATTTTTTTGCTTACAGGTGTAAAGTAAGGAACCTGAAAGAACCTAATTACAAAAGAATAAAAACAACTCCCTAATGCACAGAGAAAGAGAGAGAAAAAAAACAAATCATGCAAACAATAGAATTGAGCAGCAATAACAGCTCTGCAAACCAAATTGAGTCCATAGTTCCAAATTCCTGGAGCAACCCCGAATAAGCCCGAAGCTCAGTACTCAGTTCATCATATTAGCAGGGCAAATCGGCACAAAGTTCACAGACTCAAAGAACAGCAGTCGGGGGCAGTCTCACAGCCCTGCCTTGCAGAGAGAGAAGCCCCCAGACTATCTGGGACGGTGTCCGAACCTCACACTAGGACCAGGCCCTGCTGCCAGCAAATCACTCCAGGCCTAGGAATGGGGAATGGTGAAGAAGAGGGAATGGAGGTAATGATCGGTAGTTCAAGAAATTGATGTTCATGCCACCCAGGCAGAATATAAGGTGCTGTTCCTCCAACTTGACTGTGGCCTCATTGAGGCAGTTTAGAAGGCCATGGATTGATATGTTGGAATGGGAATGGGAAGTAGAATTTAAATGGGTGGCCACTGGGAGATCCCGGTGTTCGGGCAGATGGAGCATAGGTGCTCGGCAAAGCGGTCTCCCAATCTACATTGGGTCTCACCGATAAACAGGAGGCCATACCGGGAGCACTGGATACAGTATATGACCCCAACAGACTCATAGGTGAAACGTCACCTCACCTGGAAGGACTGTTTGGGGCTGTGAGTTGTAGTGAGGGAGGAGGTGTCGGGGCAGGTGTGGCACTTGTTCCGCTCGCAAGGCTAAGTTCCAGGAGGGACATCAGTGGGGAGGAATGAGAGGACAAGGGAGTCGCGTGGGGAGCGATCCTGCAGAAAGCAGAAAGTGGGTTGGGCTGAGGGAAAGGTATGCTTGGTGGTGGATCCTGTTGGAAATGGAGGAAGTTATGGAGAATTATGTGCTGTATGCGATGGATGGTGGGGTGGTAGGTGAGGACAAGAAGAACCCTATTCCTGGTGTGATGGTGGGAGGGTGGGATGAGGGCAGATATGTGCAAAAGGGAAGAGATGCGGTTGAGGGCAGCGTTGATGGTGGAGGAAGGAAAGTCCCTTTCCTTGAACTAGGAGGACATCTCAGTTGTTTTGGAATGAAAGGTCTCATCCTGAGAGCAGATATGGTGGAAATGGAAGAACTGAAGGAAGGATATAGCATTTATACAAGTGACAGGGTGGGAGGAGTTATAGTGTAGATAGCTGCAAGAGTTAGTGGTTTTATGAAAGGTATTAGTAGATAGACTGTCTCCAGAGATGGAGACAGAGAGATCGAGAAAGGAGAGAGAGGTGTCAGAAATGGACTAGGTAAATTTGAGGGCAGGGTGGAAGTTGGAGGCAAAGTTGATGAAGTCAACGAGCTCAGCATGGGTGCAGGAAGCAGCACCAATGTAGTGGTATGAAGAGTTAGGGAGCGATGCCATTGTAGGCTTGGAACATGGACTGTTCCACATAGTTGGTGAAAATGTAGGTATAGCTGGGACCCATGCAAGTGCCCATGGCTACACCTTTGGTTTGGAGGAAGTGGGAGGAGTCAAAGGAGAAAATACTGAATTTGTTTCCAGACTGATTCGCAAGTTGCTCGGAGAAGAGCACTTCCCATATCCGGTTAAAGTTGATCGCGTGCATTGCTCTCTCTATCCGAAGCTGGCTGCCGGCGGGAAACCGTGCATCATCTTGGCACGTATCCATCACTTTCAAGTGAAAGAGCTGATCCTGTGCTGCAGCAGACTACAACCCATGGAGTACAAGGGAAACAAGGTTTTGATCTTCCCGGACTATGCTAAAGAGGTGATGACTCAACGTCGTGCCTTTCATGATGTACTGCAAACTCTGCGTGATGGAGGAATCAAGCACACCCTGCTGTATCCGGCTAGGCTCCATATTTATCATCAAGACGGAAGAGCGCCTAAAGTATATGATGACCCAATAGAAGCAGCACAATTCTTGGAAAGGAATAATGCACAAAAAAAGGAGTAGACATATTGACACTGTTTATTCAGCTTATATTTGTGCCGGTTTCCATGTTGGGATATGGAGAGGGACCTTGTTATATGTAGTTTTATAATGTTGTATACCGCACTGGGATTTAATTGCAAAGAATGTTCTAAATATTTCTGTTATTATAAGGGTTAAATCTGAGTTGGTGTCATGAACGTTCAGCTTCAGGTGCGGACACTGGATAAATCTCCCCAGACATAATAGCATTTGTTTAACCGTATTATATAATTTGTGTTATACATTTTCTCAGAGAGGGGGTTTGTGATAATTGTATAATGTTAGTTACCTGCCCAACAGCTCCTTTTGGGATGGAAATGGGGAACTATGTGTCTGGTTTAGGGAGACACGAAGGGGGGTGGGTTAGGGTGTGTGTTGTTTTTGTTTATAGCTCAGACATGCTTTTTTTTGTGTATGTTGTGTTCTTATGAGGCTGCCAGTTATTTTGCATTGTATACTATGTTTGTGCTCAACTCTAATAATCTCTTCTTTATTCTCATATGCAGAGGCCTTGCGGTAGAACACAGCAGCGGGAGGGGGGTAAAGATATTACAATAGTCTCGTGGAATGTTAAGGGCCTTGGTCATATTGTTAAGAGGGGTAAAGTTTTCAGACATCTCAAATCTCTATCTGCAGATGTAATTTTTCTACAGGAAACCCATATCAAAGTAAGTGAGCAACGCAGATTGAGATCTAGCTGGATATCGCAGGTTCACCAGTCACCATTTACTTCTCATGCCTGTGGTGTGGCTATCCTCTTTAGAAAAAATATTCCATTTCAACTCACTTCCATGACCACAGATCCTCTTGGCAGGTTTATTATGATCTCTGGCACCATTAATTTGTTTCCGCTAACCTTCCTTAATATTTATGGTCCAAACACAGACGAGCCAAATCTTTTTAGGAAAGTTTTTGATTTACTTCCAGATGCCAGTAATTCAAATATAATAATCGGCAGTGACTTGAGTTGCTACCTGGACCCATATTTAGATAGAATGTCCTCCCGCCCGCCCTCAAGTATCGTGTCAGTGCAGGTCCTAAATAATTTGATTGGATCTAGGAATTTAGTAGATATTTTGCAAGTTCAACATTCCACCGACAGGGATTATTCTTATTATTCTCATGTTCACAAATCTTATAGTAGAATAGATTATTTTTTCATTTAACATCTCGTGTTACCAATACAAAATATCATAATAGATTAATTTCTGACCAAAGCCCCTTGACAATGTCCCTAAATCTCTCCCTTTCCAAATGAATCTATTCCTGGCGTTTTAACCCCTCCCTATTCGCCAATAGGAATATATCACCACCAGATTAAAAGATTTTATAGAAATTAATGATAACGGCGAGGTGTCAGATTCCACACACTGGGAGACATTAAAAGTCGTAATTCATGGGTATATAATTTCATATGAATCCGCTGCTAAGAGGGAGAGAGAAGGGCGATTATTAGAGATTGAGAATACTCTCCCAACCCTCGAAGTGACATACCAGGCTTCGAAATCCTCTGAAGATTATAATAAACTAATGAAGCTTAAATATGAGTACTATTGTATCTTGGGTAGTCAAATAGATAACCTCCTCTTAAAATTAAGACAAAAACATTTTGAAATGGAGGACAAGCCTGAGGGCTCCTGGCGCGGCAGCTCAGGGGCGCCCAGGCCCTAAGGTCAATTTGTTGCATTAGATCGAGGGCGGGTACCCTGTTAACTAACCCCAAGGAGATAAATGATTGTTTTAAAGAATTTTACAGTGAACTCTACACCTCTAAATGCAAAGCCACTCAATCTGATTTGAATGACTTCTTTGATTCTCTTGTAATGCTGAAACTTAGTGACGCTGCTAGGGAGGACTTAGATTCTGACATCACATTGGAAGAAATAACTTCTGCCATTAAGTCATTTCCGTCCGGCAAGGCTGCTGGGCCTGATGGATTTGGCTGTGAATTTTATAAGAAATTCTGTGATATCCTTGCCCCACTTCTCCTCAGAATGATATCTTGCTCTGAGAGAGATAAAGCCTTGCTTAGGACATTGTGCGAGGCTAACATTTCCCTCATTTTAAAGAAAGGTAAAGAGGAAATAGATCCAGCCAGCTATAGGCCCATTGCACTCCAGAATTTTGATAGAAAGGCAATTACTATCTAAAAAGGTAGATAGAAAGGTAACCTTTTTGATAGAAAGGTAAAGGCAAGAGGGAGGAGAAGATGGCGGCACGACGCAGCGCGTGCGGCCGTTCCGAATGATATCGTATGTGTAACTAGGGGCCGTACACAATCCTGATTTGATGGAGACGGCCATGAGAAGCACGGAGGAGCACCTGGAGTAACTTCTGAAATGCCTGCTTCGCTGCCGCCGCTACTGTGCGATCAAGAATCTCCAGAGGGGAAGGCCCCAAATCCTCAGCTTTGCCTATCGCCTGTTGCCGGGGCCGTGATCAAAGCGCTTGGCAGAGATGGTGCTCGGTGCTTGGTGTCGGAGAGCTGGTTGGAGGCTCGGAGTTTTCGGATGGACTCGGGTCAGACTGCGGTCGGATGCTTCCAGGATGCTGCATCGGCAAGTTGGTGGCGCTGGAGGTTCACCGTCTGCGTGAGATGATGGGACTTTCGAGAGACTTTGAGACTTTTACTGTGCCATGGTCTGTTCTTATCAAATTACGACATTGCTTTGCACTGTTGTAACTATATGTTATAACTATGTGGATTTTGTTAGTCTTTAAATCAGTTTGTCACGTGTTTCTGTGATATCATTCTGGAAAAACATTGTATCATTTCTTAATGCATGCATTACTAAATGACAATAAAAGAGGACTGCGTGTTCTCATAATCTAATCTAATCTAATCTACTAAAATACTGGCTAACTGACTAAATAAGCATTTGTCATCTATCATTCATCCTGATCAGACAGGATTTGTCCCGAGTAGGTTCTCTTTTTCCAATGTCAGATGCCTCCTTAATACTATATGGGAAAGCTAATGGGGCAGCAGTTTTATCCCTTGATGCACAAAAGGCTTTTGACCAGATTGAGTGGCCTTACATGTTTGAGTCACTGTACAGGTATGGGTTCGGTGAGTCATTTGTATCTTGGGTAAAACTGATATATGCCTGCCCAATGTGCTCTATTATAACTAATGGTGACAATTCAGCTCTGTTTCCCCTGCACCATTCAGTCCAGCAGGGGTGCCCTCTCTCGCCGGCCCTTTTTACCGTCGCGGTAGAGCCCCTTGCCCTAAAGATAAGAAGACACCCAAATATTCTGGGTTTGAAAGTGGGAGGTATTGAAACACTTGTTAGTTTATATGCTGACGATGTGATACTCTACTTACAAAACTCAGAAAAGTCAGTCCCTCTTCTTCTAGATTTAATCACCTCTTTTGGCAGATTATCAGGATACTCAATCAATTGGACAAGAAGTGACTTTGTGCCCCTCTCCAACGACTGCACGTGGGGTTTTTAGAAAGTGTCCCGTTCAAAGTATTTAAAGATCACTTTACTTATCTCGGCTTGATAATCCCCAAAGATCGTAAATTAATATTCAAATTAAACTTTGCGGGGTTTATTTCAAAACTTAAACAGAATACAGGAAGTTGGAAAACCCTACCTTTGTCCATGATTGGTCGTATAAATTCAATTAAAATGGTTTCCCTTCCTAGGTTTCTCTATCTTTGTCAAATTCTCCCCATTTTTCTTACATCAGCTTTCTTTAAAGTGTTGGACTCCATGATATTGTCTTATATCTGGAATTATAAGAATCACAGGATTTCGAAAATTCATTTACAAAAGCCCAAGTCTGAAGGAGGGCTGGGATTACCTGTATTTAGACACTATTATTGGGCTGTCAATGCTAGGGCTTTAATGTTTTGGCAACAGGGGGCTCCGGATAACCTAGCCGCTGAGGCTCCCTTGTGGCTATATATGGAGTCCAACTCTGTTGTCAATTCCTCCTTGCCAGCCATGCTGTTCTCCAAGTTAGAGAGGCCTGGGACTTCAAAAAGTTTGAGTTCTGTTTTGAAAAATTCCGGCAGAATTCTAAATCAGATTAGGAGCGTGCTGAATTTACCAGAGACCTCTGTACAAACACCAATCTGTTTCAATCACTCCTTTCTACCCTCATGGTCAGATAAAACCTAGCATGCTTGGAGAGAGAAGGGTCTAGTTTCTATTGAAGACCTGTACATAGAGGTACAGTTTGCAACATTTAGTCTGCTGAAAGAGAAATCTGACCTGCCTCATTCGCACTTTTCTTGTTATTTGCAAATTTGGCACTACATTCAATCTAAGATTTGTAATTTTGAAATCCTTCCAGGGAAACATATATTTTTTGATATTTTAAAGAACCCTCCTGACTCCAGGCATCTTGTTTCTAAGTTTGTACATTTGTTTGATAATTGCATTGTAGTGTCTACTGTGAAGATTAGAGACGCCTGGAGAGAGGAGTTGGGCACTGAATTTTCTGAAGCTGCCTGGGATAAGTGTTTGTCTATGATACAGGCTTGCTCTGTTAACAGCAGGTACCAACTGATCCAGTTTAAAGTTGTCCACCGTCTCCATAACTCTAAACTTAGATTGCATAGAATTTACCCATCTGTCTCGCCAGTGTGTGATAGATGCCAAGGGACGGAAGCCACGTTGTTACACACCTTTTGGTTTTTCCCATTCCTGACTGGATCTTGATCCAAAATATTCGACAGGTACTCAAAGGCCTATAAAAGATCCTTTCCCTTGGAAGCTTGTCTTGTTATATTTGGGTGCTTGCAATCTACTATTTGTTTCCCTGCAGCCATACAACAGTCTCTGATGCTGGGGATGATTATTGCCAAAAGACTTATCTTGAGGGAATGGAAATCACCTTCTCCCCCTTCCTTTCGGAGATGGATGGCTGATATGATCTCAGTCATACAGATGGAGAAACTTAGGTTCTTGAGAACCAATTCAATTAAAAAACATTTTCGGCTATCTGGGATCCATTTCTTGCCTACCTGGACGAGGCCGGGGGTGGATGAGCAATTTCCCCCCAGCTGATTTCTCACGACCCTCATTTGAGATTTAATGTTTAGTATTTTTGAGCACTTTGTACAATAGACATCCCTCCAATGTGTTGTCTTTTGTTTTTGCTTATTTCATTTTTATACATGTCTGAGCTGGTATGCTTCTGTTGATTTCATTCGTTTATTTTTGAACATTTTGAAAATAAAGTATTAAGAAAAATATTGAGGGTGAGGACTAGTTCCGCCAGACGGAGGAGAGTGGCGGTGGAGGGGAACTGGTTTGGTTTGTTGTCCAGAATGAAGCAGAGAGCTTTCAGGCCCTCCTGATGAGTGATGGAACTAGGGACTGGACATCCATAGTGAAAATCAAATGATCGGGGCGAGGGGACTTAAAGATTTTGAAGTCAAGAGCTTGTGAAACATCATGGATGTGGGTATGAAGGGACTGAACCGAGTTGAGGTATGTAGACACAAGTTCAGTGGGGCAGGAGCACGCAGAAACAATAGGTCTACCTGGACTGTAAGGTTTGAGGATTTTGGGTAGGAGGTAGAAACGGGAGGCGTGGGGTAATGGAACTATGACATTGGCGGCAGTGGATGGGAGATCCCCAAAGTCAATAATGTTGGTGATAGTATGGGACCCTTGTGCTCCTAAGTGGAGTCCTGTTCAAGGGGATATTAGACGAGGTATCTGAAAGTTGCTACCTGGCCTCAGCAAGGTGGAGGTCAGTCTGTCAGACTACTACAGCATCCCCTTTATCTGTGGCTTTGATGGTGAGTTTGGGATCAGTGCGGAGAGCAGTGCATTCAGAGGGAGTGAGGTTAGAATTGGAGAAAGGAGTGTTAAAGTTGAGATGGTTGATAACTCGTTGGCAGTTAGAGATAAAAAAAAATCCAGAGCAGGCAGAAGACCAGAGCGTGGTGTACAGGAAGAGAAAAGTGGGAGTACAGGTCATTGGTGCAGGCTGGAAAATCCTTGCCAAAGAAGTAGGCCCAGAGAAGGAGACAACAAAAGAAGAGTGCAGTGTCATGGCGGGTGTGGGTGCAGAGTGACGAAGGTGAGGCCCTTATTGAGGACAGAACATTCTACCTCAGAGAGGCGAAGGTGGGGGGGGGATTGTGAAGACCCTGCACGCTTGAGTACTGCACTCAGAGGAGGGAAGAGGGTTAGCCTGACATGATGTTGGTTAAGGTTCACAAGGATGTTGCCTCTATCAGGGGACTGTTTTAATATTTTTTAGATTGACATAATGGTAACAGGCGCTTCTGGCCTAATGAACCCACACTGCCATGTGGCTAATTAACATGTTAACTTGTACATCTTTAGAATGTGGGAGGAAACCAACACACCCAGAGGATACCAATGTTTGTACATTCTTCACTGGAAGAATGTACAAACTCTGTCTCTTTACAGATAGTAGTTGAATTGAAATGGGTCATTGGCATTGTAATAGTGTTTTGATAATCACTACACCACAGGCTGGGCTTGTTTTTCCTGGAAAAAGGAGGTTGCGGCTGAGGGATAACTTGGTGGAAGTACATGAAATTATATTGGGGTTAAATATCAAAGTCTTTTTCCAAAGTAGGCAATCATAAAACAAAAGGCTATAGGTTCAAAGTTCAAAAGTCCAAAGTAAATTTATTATCCAAGTGTATATATGTCACCATATACAACTCTGAGATTGATTTTCTTGCAGGCAATCACAGCAAATATGAAGGACCCAACAGAATGAAAAACTGCACACAACAAAAGGAAATAACCAATTTGCAAAAGGCAACAAATTTTGCAAACACAAAAAAAACAAGTAATAATAATACAGGATAAACAAGCAAGAACAACTTACTTAATAGATAAAGCCATTCCAAACACACATAACTAACAGAAATCAGTAAGTGTAAAACAGCAGAAATATGCTGAATTAAAAGAGGAAATTGAAAGACTATGGAACGTGAACAGGGTATACATTGTCCCATTGTAATATCTACAGCTGGTATCATCCCAAAGTCACTATACAGTAGTGTTAAATAATTAGGGCTACACAGCAATATCTATGTAAATCTTCAGAAAGCTACAATACGAAATACTACTAGAATAGTTTGAAAGATCCTCGCAATTGACAAATGAGCATGCATGGCTATTCTCTTACCTCAGGTTTTACCAGCCTAAGCTGAGAAAAAAATAAATAATAATAACAACTGAGACCACTCAAGCAGTTAAGAGAAGAAAGTCGCGTATGAAGTGGTTATTAGAAGCAAACACATTCATAATGCCTGTATACTGCCGAGTAAAGGAACTTGAGACTGGCATGATAGCACACACGAACAAACTTCAACAGTTTATAGCACAATATTCCTTGATGCAAGTAAATGCAGAATGAATAGCAGATCAACGTAGAGTAACTGTAAAAAATAACTTAATCCCTATAGACATGTTAAAGGAAATAAAACATGAAGTTGCACAAGAGCTGGAAAGAAACCAACCCAAAGACATGACAATACTACACTAGAAAATAATGAAGTTGCAACCCACCAAAGCACTGATGTAAAAACAAATAGTTCAACAGCTTCACAATCGAATGTTAACAGCAGCAACACAGATCCAGAACCTCTGTAGGATGCTGATGATGAAGCTGAGCTTACAGACAAAATTAAACTAATATTTGTTACCACTCTGACAGAATATACGGGCATATATTCAACAAAAGACCTTACGTATTAGAACAAAATACTTCATTAAAATCTGCAAAGATTTTTAAAACTCTCAACAATACTATATTACCACAACATTTAGGGAAACTTGAAATATTTGGAGAACTGCATACAATAACATACTGTGCAGCATTAACAGCTGTGCAATGCAATGGGTCCAAAGTAGGGGCACTCATTAATAGAAACTCAAAACTTTTGGCGGGACAAGGAGATAGCAGCGTGCCGTGCACGCGCAGCCCTCTGGTGAAAATGATATTGTATCTGTTAAATAGGGGCCGTGGACAATTCTGATTTGATGGAGACAGACGTGAAAGCACAGAGGAACATCTGGAGAAATTTCTGAAACGCAGGTTCGCTGCCACTGTTACTGGGCGATCGAGAATCTTCTGGAGGGAAGGCCCCAAAATCCCCAGCTTTGCCTGCTGCTGGCGACTGAGATTAAGGTTGAATTGTTCGGATAGAAATGGTGCTCGGTACTCGGTGTCGGAGGGCTGAACGGAGGCTCAAAGTTTTCGGACGACTCAGAGTCGGACTGTGGTCAGGCATGGCAGGAAGAGTTTTCTTCCTTCTCCCGTCTGCGTGAGATGTGGGACATTTGAGAGACTTTGAACTTTTTACTGTGCCATGGACTGTTTTTCATCAAATTATGGTATTGTTGCACTGTTGTAACTATATGCTATAATTATGTGGTTTTGTTTGTTTTTTCAGTCTTAGTCTGTCCTGTGTTTTGTGATATCACACCGGAAGAAATATTGTATCATTTCTTAATGCATGCATTACTAAATGACAATAAAAGAGGACTGCATGCCTTCATAATCTAAAAAAAACAAAAAACTCAGTAATGAAATGAGAACACCGAAATGGCAGAAGAGATTAAAAACAAAATTGAAACCTTAAGAGCAGAAATAACCTGCCTAATGGAGTACAAAAGGGATAATCCAAGTAAGAGAGTTAAGAGAAAAGCTAATAAAATACTAAGGAAATATAAGCTCCATGCAAGATACAATCAGCCGAACAAAAACACTGTAGAGTTTGTAGATACAGTCAGAATCAATGAAAAAGGTTTATATAGGACACTGAAACTAAATTCCACGTGCACAAAACTGTCACCAACCCTAGCACAGAATTACCAACAAACTCAGAGATAATGAAACTTTGGTTTAATATCTCATCAAACAGGGGGACGCACAATCAGGAAGCAAGCTGGATTAGGGAGGATAAAGAGCACACACACATGATTGATGAAATGCAAATACCTGAAGTTACAATGGATATGCTGAAAGAGGTTATAAACAATACGCATAAACTGGAAAAGTACTGGAAGTGATCATACTCTAAATTATTAGCATAAATATTTACTTGCCCTCATCCGTATCTATTAACGCATATCAACAATTTTCTTAAAAATCCTGAAAAAGCGCCTGAATTTTTGACAGAAGGTAAAACATATTAAATTCAAATTTCCAATTTTGAAGTAAAATTTATTACATGTCACCACATACAACCCTGAGATTCGCAACTGATCACCACTCACTTAGATTACCACAATATACTTGCAGAAAAGCAGAAGGAATACAGTAAGGGTATGAAAGGATGTAAAGATCAACTGATAATAGATTCTGTAATTCTAAATCAAACCCAGTGGGAAAGCAGAACTATTTCATGTTGTTATATTGACCACCAAAAGACATTTGACTCTCTCCCACACTCAGTTAATAGAAGTTCTTAACATATAAAAAGTATACCCAATACTTGTGAAATTCCTACAACATCTGATGAAGCATTGGTATACTATAATCACCCAATTGATTAACAACCAAAAAAAAACTATCACCATTGTCAAAATAAACCAAGTCGTTTTCCAAAGTGACTCTTTAACTCCACGATGGATCTGTTTAGCTCTCCGATTTACTGAATCAGACAAAAATTGGGTATTAAATCAGAAACAGTGAAATGAGCTATATTGCAACACACCTTTTATACATGGATGATTTGAAAATATATGCTTCTTCATCAGTTAAGCTAAAGCAATTAATTCAGATAGTAGAGCTATTGTCGAAAGATATAAAACATGAAACTTTTGGTTGGATAAATGCAGAACGTTAAACATAAAGAAAAATGCAATAGAGCTGATAGAATACAAAACAGAGCAGTAGGATACAATGCAACTGATGGATGAATATGAAACATATAAGTTTCTGGGGTATCAACAAAAAATAGATCATGGTGCGATAAATGAAAAACTTCTGACAGAATTTACTTCAAGACTTAAGAAAATCTGCCAATCAGAGCTCAACAGTAAAAATATAACAAAGGCAAGAATCACTTTCACTAACCTCTATTAATGTACCCTTTTGGAATAATATTTAGGTCAAAAGCTGATCTCAAAAATTTACAAAGAAAAATAAGAACTGAAATGATAATTTTCAAAAAGCGTTATGTATATTTGAATGCACTTAGATTAACACTACCTAGGACAGAAGGGGGAAGAGGAATAACAGACATTAAAAATCTGCACAGCAGTCAGATAAAACTTCTAAGGATAGATTTTCATCAACAAAAACAGGAATCAGCGCTTCATGTAAGCATATACAATTCGATAGGAAGTATGTATCACTAAACTTAAATGAGACCACAACCCAGGAAAATGAAGATACTATCACTATTGATGAAAAAGCTAAGAGCATGACCCTCCATGAAAGACATCCCCACGATCGGAGCAGACTAGATATCGACAAGGAATTGTCAAATGCCTGGCTCAGAGTTGGAGACTTCTTCCAAGAAACAGAAGGTTTCCTTCTGGCAATACAGGATCCGGTGGTTAACACAAAAAATTATCAAAAATACATAATAAAAGACCAACATATTCAAGACGAATAATGTAGAAAATGCTGCAAGAAACCAGAAAAAACCCAACACATTACAGGGTCCTGTAGCAGTTTAACACAATCTGATTATTTACACAGACACAACCAAGTGGCAAACATCATTCATAAGAATCTTGCTTTAAGATACAAACTCATAAAAGAAATCACACCTTACTATAAATACAAGCCTGATCCAGTTTTAGAGTCAGAATACTACAAATTACGTTGCGACCAATCAGTTATTACAGATAGGACAATCTATAATAACCGTCCGGACATAATTATGCAGGATAAACAAGCAAGAACAATTTATTTAATGGTTATAGCTATTCCGAACACACATAACATACAGAAATCAAGAAGTGAAAAACACCGTAAGTATGCTGAACTAAAAGAAGAAATTGAAAGACTTTGGAACATGAACAGGGTTTACATTGTCCTGATAGTAATATCCACAACTGGTATCATCCTAAAGGCACTACTCAATAGCATTGTCATGGTCCGGTCCATGAAATCCGCATTCCGGTTCACGGTCCAGTCCATGCTCCTTATTCCAAGTTTTCTGGTTTTCCCCAGTTTCTGTTGAGGCAGCTGATTCTTGTTTGTGCTGGCTTCATAAACAGCTTCAGGATTCAGCCTCTGGTTGCTGGATTGTTCCTGTTCTAATCTCCTGTCTGAATACCTTCTCTGCCCCTTTCTCCTAAAGTCTTGCCATGCCCCTGCAACCTGTGTCTGGAGCCTTGCCTCTCCTGGATCCTTGCCTTGCTTGTACCCCTCGCCTGCACTGCTGTCAAGTTCTATCGCCGGAGCAAGATAAGGAACTGTCTATCGTTGTTTTAACTGTCTCTGTGTCCACGTCTTCACTAGGTAGGTCTGGCCATTTGCTGCTACCTAGTGTTGAGATCTGTCTTTGTGTCTTCGCCTTCGCTAAGTAGGTCCATCCGTTTGCTGCTACCTAGTGTTGGGAACCGCCTGTGTCCACGCCTTCGGTAGGTAGGTCCAGCCATCTGCCGCTACCTTGTGTTGGGAACTGTCTCGTCGTATTCTGCATTCTGTGTAATGAGTCTCAGCCCTATGTCCCGTACCCAGGGAGGGGTCCTGGCTCTGTGTTCTGTGTATGAGTCCCAGCCCTACATCCTGTTTCCAAGGAAGGGTTCCAGCTCTGTGTTCCATGTTCCTGTCTCTCCCTCGACCAAGGCTCTGCGTTCCTAGTTCCTCGTCCAGGTCTCGCTGTCTTAGTCAAGTCCTAGCCCAGGTCTGTGTTCTTGTCCCAGCTCCTAGTCTGCATCCAGTCATGTCCTTAACTCTAGTCTCTAGTCCTGTCCTGTTCTTAGTACTTCAGTGTCTGTATCTTGCATTTGGGTCCACCATCAGTGCCCCCATTATGACAAGCATTAAACAATCAGACTATACAGCAATACCTATGTAAATTTTCAGAAAGCCACAATACCAAACATCACTAGAATAGTCCAAAAGCTCCTAGCAATTAACAAATGAGCATGCTTGGCTAACCTGTACCTCAGGTTTTACCGGCTTGAGCTGAGAAAGGCACTGCGCAGTTCAGTGTTGAGGTAAATGAAATTATCCACTCTGGTTCAAACATGAGGCTCCTGTACCTTCTTCCTGATAGTAACAGAGAGAAGAGCGTGACCTGGATGGTGGAGGGTCTGTGATGCTGGATGATGTTTTCCTGTGACAGCACTCCTTGTAGATCTGCTCAATGGAGGGGAGGGGATTTTGCTGATGATGGACTGATTATAAGGCTATGTGAGGAAGGTATTTTAAAAGGAATCTGAGGGGTTTGTTTCCCACAGAAAATGGTTGATATCTGGAACCTGTTGTTAATGGAGCTGGTGGAATCAGAACTTGCAATCACTATGTGTGAGAGTATTTATACAGGCACTTAAATGGCCAAGGCAAATAATGCAGGCAAATTGAATTAGTGCAGAGGGTTATGCACTGAAGGGCCTGTTTCTATGCTGTATGACTCTGATTCAATGACCCATGCCACAATACTGAAACATCATTATCAAAATCTCAAGCAGCATCCTGTATGACTCCATGGACACAATCAGCAGACACCATATCAGACATCATGTTTCTTGAGCTTTCCACATGACTTCATCCTTTTTCACGGTTCTCCTCGTCTCCACATGAGTGAGCTGTGCTTACTGGTTCCATTTTTAACTATCCAAACGAAACCACAGTATGACTTCAGCTTTTTTTAAAGTTTTAATTCTAATCCCATCCTTCAAAAGGTTTCCTTGGATACAAGGACAGTGAATTCTGTTGCCAAGGTAAAAACAAATCTCTTGCATTAAAATTTGTTTTTCAGCGAGTCTATTTATTATGGGATAATGGATGCCCAGGAGTGATTCCAGCCTTGAAATTGTTCCAGGATGTCCATTATTTTTTATATTATGCTGTGTGAAGTTCACACAGGTGGTCTTATTCTTTTGCTCCATTCATTTTTTTTTACAAATAGGAGATTATGAAACCTATTACGAGAAATAATGTGATGAGGAAGTATCAGGGGGAATATTTTCTTTGGTTGCCATGCACTACTGACATTGTAAATATTACTGGAAAACCCCTGATGTTTGCTGTTTCAGAATCAGGTTTATTATCATTAACATATGTCACAAAATTTGTTTTTTTTTGGAGCAGCAGCATAGTGCAATATGTGCATAAAAATGCTATAAGTTGCAATAAGGAATATTAAAAAACAAATTGTGCAAAAAGAGAGCAAAAAGCGAGGTGGCGTTCTAGGGTTCGTTGGTCATTCAGAAATCTGATGGTGGAGGGGAAGAAGCTGTTCCTAAAATTTGTTTGTATTTGTTCAAGCTCTGTACTTCCTCCCTGATGGTAGTAATGAGAATAGGGCAAGTCATAGATGGTGAGCGTCCTTATGGATGTCACCTTCTTGAGGCAACATCTAGCACTTATGATGGAGCTGACTGAGTTTATAACTCTCTCTAGTTTATTTCTATTCATGTGCATAAGTGCATCCATTCCAGACAGTGATGCAACCAGTTGGAGAGCTCTCCATGGTACATCTGTAGAACTTCTCTAGAGTCTTTGGTGACATACCAAATCTCCTCAAACTCTTAATGAAATATAGCTGCTAGCATCTATTTCTAGTGAAATCAGAGAAACACTGTGAAAGAACATCTTTATGATTTTGCAAAAAGTTGCAATAGTGCCTCATGCCTGAGCTGTGTAATGATTTGTTACTCTGTCTTGCTGTCCAATGATAGAAAGGTATGTGGTAGTTGTTGAAAGTGTGTTCCTTCCAAATCTTATGGCCACTTCTCTATCCCATTTCCACTCTGGCCAGTCTGGGTGTGGTCTTCCATAATGTTCTAATGAAGTTCTATGCGTGAGCTTGAGGAATAGCACCTCACATTAATTTAGGCTTGCTGCGTCTTCCCTCACTCAGTAGTGGATTCAACAATTTCAGATCACTCACTCTCTCTATGTTAGAACTGGATAATTCTGTAACCCATCTGTAATAATGGCTCAGCTTCTCATCCTTCACGAGCATGGGTCTGTCTGCTTGGCAATTCTGGTAACTCTGTATTTCTCAGTTATGTTTGTGTTCTCTGTTCTAGCTGCCTTATTAATCTATCATCCAGATAACTTAATCACCACAACAACTATTCCTATCGGAGATGTGCCTTTTAGTCTGGGCATTAATCTCCTACCCTTGGGTTCCCTGCCCACAGAGCCCTAAAATTAGAAGAGGATTTAAAGCCCTATCCAATATAGAAAGCTATGGGTACCCTCACTATCGGAAGGTTATATTCAATCCACCTACCCTTCAAGGGCTTGTTTACTCCCCTGTCTATTCTCTGTGGTGAGTTCTAGCTGCCAATACCCACTGTTTGAGTGGTGGCTCCCCCTTCTCTACCATAAAGGAGATACTTCCAGCTAACATAGTTTAAACACAGTTTATTTTGGCTTCAGTGATACATGTTTAAATGTAGACAAATAGTTCTTAATACACATTTACAACTCACAGGGGTTTCTGATTTATTAAAGAACATACCAATGATCTGCAGGTGAATGGCTGTCCATTGAAGACTGAGTAATAGATTCTGTAGATTCTGAACACACACAAAATGCTGAAGGAACTCAGCAGGTCTGGCAACGTCAATGGAAAGGAATGTTAATGGACAGTTTATTCTTTTCCATTGATGCTACCTGATCTGCTGAATTCCTCCAGCATTTTGTACGTGTTATGATGAATTCTAGTTTTTCTGTCTGTCACCCCATATTTCTTTCATTCTCCTTGTTGCTTAGAATCAGAATCCGAATCAGGTTTATTATCACCGGCATGTGTTGTGAAATTTGTTAACTTAGCAGCAGCAGTTCAACGCAATACATAATATAGAAGAGGGAAAAAAAGTTACATTCTACATATTAAATAGATTAAAAATCGTGCAAAACAAGAAATAATATATATGAAAAAGTGAGATAGTGTTCACAGGTTTAACGTCCATTTAGGAATTCGGATGGCAGAGGGGAAGAAGCTGTTCCTGAATTGCTGAGTGTGTGCCTTCAGGCTTCTGTACCTCCTACCTGATGGTAATAATGAGAAAAGGGCATGCCCTGGGTGCTGGAGGTCCTTAATAATGGACACTGCCTTTCTGAGAATCAGAATCAGGTTTATTATCATCGGCCTGTGACGTGAAATTTGTTAACTTAGCAGCAGCAGTTCAATCCATACATAATGTAGCAAAGAAAAATAATACTAGTAATAATAATAATAAATAAAATAAAAAATAATAATAAGTAAACAAGTAAATCAATTATGTATATTGAATAGATTTTTAAAAATGTGCAAAAACAGAAATATTGTATATTTTAAAAAAAGTGAGGTAGTGTCCAAAGCTTCAAAGTCCATTTAGGAATCAGATGGCAGAAGGGAAGAAGTTGTTCCTGAATTGCTGAGTGTGTGCCTTCAGGCTTCTGTACCTCCTACCTGATGGTAACAGTGAGAAAAGGGCATGCCCTGTGTGCTGGAGGTCCTTAATAATGGACGCTGCCTTCCTGAGAATAATGCATTTCACTGTATGTTTCGATATTTTGATACACATGTAATAAGTAAAACTAACCTTTAATCTATATCTTCTCCAGGATGATCACAACCTTGTCATAGGGTTTGGAGGATTGTCTCAATGAGCTGGAGGGATATGTTGGCTGGAGTTAGGGCCTTGTGCTTTGATTCTTGGTAGGTCAAATAGTAGAGGCAAGACTGAGAGTGGTCCACTGGTCCTCCAGGATTGGGGGTTCAGCTCAGAGCTAACAACCCTGACTAGTAATTTATTTTTTACAGAACCAGCAATGAAGAATCTCTCTATATCTGTGTGGAACAGTATGGAAAGTGTGAGATGTTGCCCTAAGCACCAGTGGTGTAACGGGCAGTAAGTAAGTTCGTCTGTATCTCTTTACACAGGTGTTACTTGACTTTGTGTTTCTCCAGTATTTTTGTTTGTTGTTCATTTACAAGATCCCCTCCAATCTAATGATCATTACAACTTCAAAATACATTACTTTTCTTTAACCATTTCTAGGTAAAAGATCTGAACTTGCTCCCACAAGCTCTATGTAAAAATAACTTCACCATACTTTCTACAATAGTTGAAGAAGATAACTCATCACTACTTTTCAAGGGCGAGTGAGGACACAAGAGATCAGATGTTGGAAATCTTGAGCAACGCACACAAAACACTGGAGAAACTCAGCAGCTGAGGCAACATCTATGGGAATAGATACTCAAAATTCAAAGTAAATTTATTATCAAAGTACATATATGTCAACGTGTACAACCCTGAGACTAATTTTCTTGTGGACTTTACTCAATAAATCCATAAAAGAATAATAACCATAACAGAATCAATGAAAGACCACACCAACTTGTGTGGTGAATCAGTATGAAAAAAGACAACGAACTGTACAAATACAAAAATAAAGAAAAAAGAAAACAATAATAATAATAAACAAGTAATAAATATTTGGTCACCTACCTACTGGAAAGATGTAAACAAAGTTGAAAGAGTACAGAGAAAGTTTACTAGGGAGGTTGCCAGTTCTGCAGAACCTGAGTTGTAAAGAAAGATTGAATAGGTTAGGACTGTGTTCCTTAGAACACAAACAATTGAGAGGAGATTTGATAGAAGTATACAAAATTATGAGGATTACAGAGAGGGTTAATACAAGCAGGTTTTTCCACTGAGGTTGGGTGGGACTACTATTGGAGCTCATGGGTTAAGGGTGAAAGGTGAAAAGTATAAGGGGAACATGAGGAGAAATTTCTTCTTTCAGAGGGTCGTGATTGTGTGGAATGAGCTGTCAGCACTGGTGGTGCATGCAAACTCGATTTCAACGTTTAAGAGAAGTTTGGATATGTACATAGATGGTAGGAGTATGCAGGGCTATGGTGCCGGTGCAGGCTGATGGGAGTAAGCAGTTTAAATAGCTTTGGCACGGACCAGTTGGCCAGAAGGGCCTGTTTCTGTGCTGTACTTCTCTATAACTGCATAGCATGCGATGCTGAGACCCTTCATCAAAGTAGATGGGTTTGAGCCACTGTTACTGGTCTTGCCAATTCTGGGAACAGTGTGAGAGATGGCTGTGGTCAAGATTTGTGTGATACCTTCAATATTTCTATGAGGTTCTCAGAGAAGCTCTCTTCTCTGTTATAAGGGGTTATCCTTGGACTTGTCAAACGTTCTGTGGTACTTTGTAGAGGCCACACGTACGACTGTGAAATCCTGCATTATAGCTGCCATGTGCTAAATGTTGCTAGGCACACTCCTCCAATGACAGCAGTAATTTTTTATTTTGATAAAGCACCTTGTTTTAAAAGCAGGGCCCCTGAGGATGAGTTCCCTGTCCTCATAAGCTGAGAATGGATGTGAACTAACCCTCTAGGCATCCGGTTCCTGCTCCTCCTGTGTCAGTGCCATGTCCTCCTGCTCACTCATGCTCTGTCTAATACCCGGTGCAATCTCATCACTCATGCACAAAATCTCCCCTGATGGTTATACCGGGGCTTATGCTTCGCAAGGTCACTGAGCACTGAAGGTTTGATTCCTTTGTTTTCTTGAATCCTGGATCAACCTCACATATCTTATGGAGTGAAATATGAAGGCTAACTTTTGGTCCCATGGTTTATGTCTTATGCCTTTTACTGTATGTTAATTCTGCCCTGATACTAACTTGCTCACTTTCAGAGACACAAAGCATTACCCTTCACCCCTTCTATTCAATGCGGAACTGTTTTTCTCTCTAGACTTATTGAACCGAACATGGACCATAACCCTCCATACCTCTCCCAACCACGTACTTATCTAAACTTCTCTTAAATGTTGCTGTGGAACCCACATCTACCATTTCTGCTGGCAGCTTGCACTATCCTCTGAGAGAAGAAGCTCCCCTTCAGGCACCCCTTATAAATTTTACTTTTCACGCTTAACCTATGACCTTTAGTTGTAGTCTCACCCAACCTCAGTGGGAAAACCTGCTTGCATTTACCTTATCTATACCCCTCATAATCTTGTAATACCTCTTGCAAATCTCCACTCATTCTTCTACTCTCCAGGGAATGAAGACATAAGTTATTCAACATTTCCCTATAACTCAGGTCCTCAAGTCCTAGCATCATCCTGATAAATTTTCTTTTTAAATCCTATTGACATCTTTCCTGTTGGTAGTTGACTAGAACTGCACACAGTACTCCAAATTTGGTCTCACCAATGTCTTACACATGTTCAACATAACATCCCAATTCTCGTGCTCAGTACTCTGATGGTCAACATGCCAAAAAAATGTACCAATGTGACTGAAAAGAGCAGAGAATATGGCTGAACATTTGACCGAATCTTATTTACCATCTACTCAATAGTAATTCTGCTCTGAATCTCTTGCCCACCAATTTGAAGAGTTTAGTTAGTGGAGGCTTGTCTCTACTTTTTTTTTTGCAAAAGATTAATAAATACTTGACTAACTGAATATGGCTTAAAGACACATAGGAATATCAATGTAGTGACCTCATTTCTACAATGAATACATTGCCAGAACAAGTTGTAAGCAATTAGAGGAAATAAAGATTTGGCTTTGTGGATAGTAAATGTATATCTGAGGAACGGAAAACAAAATGCTGATGAATAGTCTTGGTCTGAAATATAGACTGTTTATTTCCCTCCATAGAGGGTGCCTGAACTACTGATTTCCTCCAGGGTTTTGTATGTGTTGCTGAGGAATGGAAGTGGTGTTGGGGAAGAGAAGACGGCAACAGATTTTCTCATAAATAAATCGACAACCAAAGGAAGCATATTAGATAACGTGGGTGGGAACAATAATACCAGGTTACAGTGGGAATCAATTTATCACATTTTGAAAGAAAGCAATGGATTATCATCACAGTTTATTTTTATCATAGGCAGGGTGATTTAGATTCATGAATTCAGGTTACTGGCTGGACCATCTGATTCCCTAAACAATAAGCCGACTGCACCTGGCACGCCCGGGAGATCTTCTAGCCAAGTACAAACCAAAGTCTGTGTAACATAAAGAGAATGCGGAGTCCAGGGTCCTCATCATCAGTGTGGAACATTCTGATGGCAATGACTTTGGGACTATCTATGTAACTAATATCACAAAAGAAAAACACTCAAGATATTGGAACTGAAGCAAAAATAGAAGTTCTGGTAGAGTGCCATGGTAACGTAGTAATTAGTGGGATGCTATTACAGCTTGGGCATTCTGAAGTTCAGAGTTCAATTCCAGCACCACCTTTAAGGAGTTAGTACTTTCTTTCCTCCTGGTGCTCTGGTTTCCTCCCACAGCCTAGAGGAATACTGACTGATAGGTTAATCGGTCATTGTAAATAGTCCTGTGATTAGGCTTGCATTAAGTAGGTTGGTTGTTGGGCGGTGTGGCTCATTGGTCTGGAGGGGCCTGTTCCATGCTGTAGTTCTAAAAAAGAAATAAATCTTTAAATAAGTTAAATTACGTAATTTGATTAAATTTAAATTCAATAATAAATATCTAAACCAATAAATGCATAGCATCCGGGTAGTGAGAAGCAGGGTAGAATGTCAGAGAGATTAAACAGAGAGAACAGCGAAAGGCAAAAGTAATGGTAATGGATCAAAGAAAACAAGAGCAAACTATGGGTGTTAGGAAGGAATAAGTGCAAATCCTAGAACCATTATTTGAAATTGTTGAACTTGGTGTTGTCCGGAAAATTGTAACATGACTAACTGTCCACAATATTCCATCTGCATTCTCACCAAATCACCACCTAATTTCCATATGATATCTTTGCCATTGTTTTGCAATGAAGACCAGTATTTGTGTTGCCTTCCAAATTCTTTGCTGATGAACATTCAATGATTCATATGACCAGACATCTATTTCCTTCTGAAACCTAACGTATTTTCAATCTATCTGAGTTCCGGTTGCCTGATGTTAATTACAAGGAATTACTCTTCATCGCTCTCCATAGGTGCTGCCTGACATAGAGTATTTTCAGCTTTTTTGTTCATAGTTTTCTAGAACTGCACCATCAGCTAATTTGTTTTTTGATTACTGTTTAATTCAACACCTCATCTCCATTAGTGGTGACCACCTTGAATACATTCTATTCCTCTGGCGGGGCTTCCATTTGTCTTTTTTACTTAGGATAGACATATTGATTTCTGTATCCCTGCATGTTTTCAATATGGTGCTGTCCAAAACTCACTTCCATAATCATAACTCTTTCTTCAACAGACCCACACACACCAATACATATCACTAAGAAAAATGATGAATGCAGGATTGTAGATGTAATTAATACAGACTTCATCAAAGCTTTTGACAAAGTTCTACATAATAGGTCAATCCAGAAGGTTAGGCCACATGGGATCCAAAGTATGTTCTAAGTTCGAAGTCACTTTATTATCTAAGTACATTTCTGTTACCATCTACTGCCGTGAGATTCATTGTCTTGCAAGCATTTACAGGAAAAAATAAAGAAATAGAATAGCATGTATGAAAATCTAATCTGAACTCACTGGGGTCTGCAAGTGAGGAAATCCAGGGTCCAATTGCATAAGGAGGTAGTGATGCCCAGGTCTTGAAGTTTACTGATTAGTTTTGAACATTGATCAATATAGTGGTGCTGTTCCTGCACTCAAATGTTTCATCAGCTTTGACATAAATTTTAATTTTTTCACACTTTTGCATTATTCATTTTTTACATTTCTCTCCCCAATCCCAGCTTCTCCATTTCTTTTTCAAGGGACTTTTGTTTTCAGTGATCAAGCAGTGGCAAGTCTGCAGACTTACACAACTCTCGACTACTTTTCTTCCCATCCTGTTGCTCTATGCACTAAGTTCCATTTTCCTACGTTCTCCATTTTCATCATAAGGAGACAATACTTTCCAAAGAAATACTTCTGAGATATCTTTTCAGTGTGGCTTACCCTTCATCATTGTTGTCAGGGCACTCATCTGACCTTCTATTCTCACTCCTCTTTTCACCCAAAGCAAAAATAGGATTGCATATGTCCTCCCCTTCAACTGACCAGGTGAATATT
The DNA here is from genome assembly GCF_963921235.1 of Mobula hypostoma. Lineage (NCBI taxonomy): Eukaryota > Metazoa > Chordata > Chondrichthyes > Myliobatiformes > Myliobatidae > Mobula > Mobula hypostoma. The sequence continues at coordinate 24,500,984 of NC_086099.1, read as the reverse complement.
CTGATTATTACGTCCATCTTCAACATGATGCCACTACCCAGCACATTTCCTCTTCCCTCCCTTCTCTCTTGCCCTCTGCAACCACTCGGCACTCTTCCACCTCCACAGGCACATACTCCCCTCACATAATGTAAGTGCAGAAGGTGCAACACACATTATTTTGACACTTCCTCATTCATAGACACAAAGATTTATTCCAGGTGAATCAACAATTCACTTACTCATCTGACAACTTAGTGTACCATATTCAATGCTCACAGTTGTCTTGTCTACATTAGAGAAACCAGATGTAAATTAGCTGACCTCTTCAGAAGATGCTTCAATTCAATCTTGATCCTCAATTTCCAGTTACCTGTCACCTTAACACTCTATCCCCCTCCAACCTTATTGTGTTCAGTTCTGGACTCCTCATTATAGGAAGGATGTGGAAGGTTTAAAGAGCGTGTAGAGAACATTTAACAGGATGATGCCTGGATTAGAAAGCATACCTTATGAGGACAGATTGAGCAAGCTAGGGCTTCTTGCTTTGGAGAGAAGGAGGATGAGAGATGACTTGATAGAAGTGTACAAGATGATAAAGGGCATAGATTGAGTGGATAGCCAGTGACTTTATCCCAGGGCTGAAATGGCTAATACAAGGGCACATAACTTTATGATATTTGAAGGAAAGTATAAGTAGATGTCATAGGTAGTCCTTTTACACAGAGAGTGGTCGGTCCATGTTACGTGGTGCCAGGGGTGGTTGTAGAGGGATAAGGATAATGACCAGCCTCTCAAAGGTTTGTGTCAGAGCAGGCCTGTTCTGATAACAAGGTCATCGATCTATGTTGTTAACTGCTTTTTTTTTCATTCCTTAGGTGCTGTCTGCCCTGCTGAGAATTTCCTGCAATCTTTCATTTCAGACCTCTAGCATTTGCAATCTTTCTTCATCTCAAGGTTTCAAAGCACTTTATTTTTTCCCTCTACCCCTGTTTATCTCCTTTGGGTTACATCTCCACCAGACAGATCAACTTCAATTAACTGATCTTCCTCAGCTAGCTTCCTTGTCATTTCTGCCATTCCCTTTCCTGTGGTCTGCACACTTCACACAAGGATTCCCTTCATTCTCTCCACTCCACTTCTTTCTCCACAATTTAAAGCATGCTTGATTCCCTACTTTTCTAATTCTGATGAAAAGTCATCGGCTTTGAACTACTCACTTTGTTCTTCTCTCTCTGTCTATGCTTCCTGGCCAACTGAGTATTTCCAGTATTTTCTGTTTTATTTTAAACTTATAGAAAATGCAATTATTTCCTTTGTGATCTTTCATCTCCTCACCATTTTGTAAAGAAACTCTGCTTTTCTAGTTGGTTTCTGGCTGTGGACTTTTCCATGCTGCAGTCAATCCAAGGCTATACAGTTAGACAGTCTATATATCCCCCTGCATCCTTCACAAACTCACGCCAGCACTTGACTTTGGCCTATTTAGAGGAAACCCTATTATAAGCAATTAACATTGTAAATGAAAGGAAATACATCAAATTATTAAGATGAGAAATTCTGCAGGTGCTAGAAATCCAAAGCAACACATACAAAGTGCTGGAGGAACAGTTGATGTTTGACCCAAAACTTTTCAAGACTGCAAAGGAGCAGGAAGACGCCAGAGTAAAAAGGTGGTGAGGGGGAGGGGAAAGAGGCTATTTGGAAGGTGATAGGTAAAGCCAGATGAGTGGGAAGGGCAAAGGGGTACAGTAGAAGGAACCTGATAGGAGAAGATAGTGGACCATAGGAGAACGGGAAGCAGAATGGAACCCAGGGTGAGAGGAGGTAAAAGTTAGAGAGTGGAATGGGGGGGATATTTGTTTATTGGAAGGAGAAATCAATATTCCTGCCATCAGTTTGGAGGTTACCCAGATAGAATACAAGTTTTTGCTCCTCTACCCTGATGGTGGCCTCATCTTGGCACAAGAGGAGGCTATAGATTGACAATGTCAGAACGGTAATGGGAATTGGAGATAACATGTTTGGCCATTGGGAAGTCCCGCTTTAGACGAATGGTGTGGAGGTGCTCAATGAAGAGGTCTCTCAGTTTCATCTGGAGAGAATGTTTAAGGTCTTGAATAGTAGTAGGGAAAGACTTCAAAGTTAAGATGTATCTAATTTCACTTAATCTCCCCTAACTTTTGTCTTGTCATGGACATTAGATTTTCTACTTTCCTTCTCTTCCCACTTTCTTTATATCTGATCAATAAATTTTTTCCAACCTGTTTCATTACAGCAAAACATTCTTGGAATTGGCTTGAATGGGTAGAAAGACACAAACTCCGATTATCTACTTAGAACTACAAAACTTCATTTATCAGGACAGAACAGAGCAAGCATTAAATTTCATATCTAGGTATGTGTGAGCCCATCTCACTGCAGCACACCTCCCGTTCTGTTGATCCATGGCCCCATTTCTGACGAGGCCATCAGTGAGGCCCCAAAGAACTACCTTCAATACTCTTATGAAACCTTCCACTGAAGCTGCAGAAAGTGGATCAATACAATACCACCAGCTCAAACTACCAAACCAGAACCATCAGTGGTTATCACTCTTCACGAGTCCCAGACCGTGCAATCACCGAACTTTCATATTGCCACAGTTGTTCCCACGGCATTGCATTTTCATGTTTGTATTCCCATAGGAGAATCAAATCTCCTGCAGCCATTTCCCGTATGTCCAAGGCTACAGTGGTGGTGAAACATTCGATAAGCATGAAGGTGAACCCCTAACAATACATAACTCTAAAGAAAATGATGAACTTCGAAAGTTTAGTGTTTCCCTTTGTACTGTTGTGACATTCATCTTGCCCTTTATTTCCACTATTTTCCATTTGATATACTTATGTAATTTCCCTTGTCTGATGAATTATTGCTGGTGCAGATTTAGGACAACAAAGATAAATGGGCACCCAAAAATTCAGGTCCAAGAATGGAGAATATTCAGGATCAGAATCAAGTTTATTATTACTGACATAGATATGCAATGAAATAGGTTGTTTTATGGCAACAGGAGGCATGGAGACAGGCTAACCCCTGTAGACATCAATGGATCGGCAATTGAGAGGGTGAACAGCTTCGAGTTCCTTGGCATGAACGTCACCAAGGATCACATGTGGTCTGTACATATCGGCTGTGTAGTGAAAAAGGCACAACAGTACCCCTTTCATCTCAGACAGTTGAAGAAGTTTGGTCCCCCAGATTCTAAGAACTTTCTACAGGGGCACAATTGAGAGCATCCTGACTGGTTGCATCACTGCCTGCTATGGGAACTGTACCTCCCTCAATCGCAGGATTCTGCAGAGAGTTGTGTGGACAGCCCTGCGCATCTGTAGATGTTAACTTCCCACTATTCAGGACATTTACAAAGACAGGTCTGTTAAAAGGGCCCGAAGGATCGCTGGAGACCCAAGTCATCCCAACCACAAACTGTTCCAGCTGCTACCATCTAGGAAACAGTACCGCAGCATAAAAGCCAGGACCAGCAGGCTCTGGGACAGCTTCTTCCATCAGGCCATCAGACTGCTTAATTCATGCCAACACAACTGTATTTTTATGTTATATTGATACATAACATTTATTATAAATTGATACATAATATTGTACATAACACTTATTATAAATTACTATAATTGCACATTTGAACGGAGACATAACGTAAAGATTTTTACTCTTCATGTATATGAAGGATGTAAGTAACACAGTCAATTCAATTCAATAGACAAAAAAACTAGCACAAATATAGAATATAACTATGTGGTGCAAAAAACCAAATCATGAGGTAGTCTTCATGAGTTCATGGGTCTTTTAGGAATATAGTGGTGGAGGGGAAGAAGCTGTTTATAAAATGTTGAGGATCTGTCTCCAGACTCCTGTCCTTCTTACACGATGGCGGTAATGAGAAGAAGGCGTGTATCCAGGATAGCTCTTAGGGAAGTTGACACCCAGGAGCTCAAAGTTACTTACCCTTTCCACTGTTGATCCCTCAGTGAGGACTGGTATGTATTCTCTTGATTTTCCCTTCTTGAAGTTTACAGTCAATTCCTTGATCTTACTGACATTGAGTGCAAAGTTATTGTTGAGGCACCAGTCAACCAGCCAATCTATTTCACCCCTGTACACCTCCTCGACACCACCTGAGAGTCTGCCCTCGGCAGTTATGTCATTGCCGAATTTATAGGTGGTGTTTGAGCTGTGCCTGGCCACACAGTCATGAAGGTGGAGAGTAGAGCATTGGCTAAGCATGGACCCTTGCGTTGTTTGTCAGTGAGGAGCAGATGCAATTTCTGACCCAGCCTGACTGTGGTCCCCCAATGAGGAAGTCAAGGATCCAGTTGCAGAGGGATGTAGAGGGGAAAAGGATTTGAAGCTTATTGATTTGTACTTACGGGATGATAATGCTGAACACTGAGCTGTAATCAATAAACAGCAGCCTGACGTAGGTATTGCTGTTGCTCAGGTGATCCAAGGCCGAGAGCAGAGCTGATGAGATTGTACCCACTGTAGACTTGTTGTGGTGGTAGACAAAATGCAGTGCATCCAGGTTCTTATTAGTTGCAGAACCTATTATATTCTTATTTGTAAAATCTTGAATGCACGTGGGTTAAGATTGTTAGATGGGAGCAGTCATGGCTTACAGAATGCAATTTAAAGTCTTTTGGTAATTGGGTCAGCCTCCTTGCCTTTTGTCCCTGGACTATTTCATGCAGTGAACCCCCATGCAGGTTTCCTCAAGGATACAATAAACTTGTCCAGATGTCCTCTGAAGATAATAAATTTCCACTAAAGGAGAAGCAAATGCAACAAGAACATTGAACATCTTTATATTACTGGCTTCTGAACTGTCAGTGCAGTTATCTGCCATAAATATTCCTTTAACGAGGAGAAAATGTAATTAAGAGTACATATAATCTAAGAAGAGGTTCATGGGGTGAACACAGAACTGTGATAAAAGAATTCTGATTAGTATCCATTATCATTGAAACATAAAAGTGATACAGAATTCTTATTGACCTTCGCCAAATAGATGCAAGGACAATATTTCCCCTGGCTCAATTGCTCAGAACTAGAGATGACCATCTAAAAATAAGGAGTTGGCAATTCAAAGCTGCAACCAAAAGGAGTTTAAAAAAAAAAATTTGTCCAGAGTGTCTCTATGGAGCTTTCTATCCCAGTGTTGTATAAAGACTTACACATATAAAATGCTGGAGGAACTCAACTAGCCAGGCAGCATCGATGGAGAGGAATAAATAGTCAATCTTTCAGGCCAAGCCCCTTCCTGATGAAGGCTCTTTAGTCCTGATGAAGGATCTCGACCTGAAACTTTGACTGTTTGTTCCTCCCCATAGATACTGCCTGACCTGTTGAGTTCCTCCAGCATTTTGTGTATTACTCTGGATTTTCAGCATCTGCAGAATCTATTGTATGTATGAAGACTTAGTTGCTCAGTATATTGAAGACAGAGATCAATAGGTTTTTGGATATTGAAAGAATGAATGGATATAGAGTTAGTGCAGGGAAAGTAGACGATGATCCTATAAAGGCTGGACCAGGTACGAAGCTCAAAAGTGCATTGCTGTTTCTGATTCTTCAGTTCTGTCATCCTTGTGGTGATGATTTTTGTAATTTTGCATTTCCTTAGCTTGCTTACATCAGGTCTGAGCTGGATGATGCTATCATTTTACGCAAAACATTAAAAGAAAAAAAACATTCCCTTTGATGGGGTTGTCATGGAGATGGGGTTGGCTGTGGGCAAGATGCGACTGGAGTACGTGTGTGGAGCACGGTTGGGATTGGTGGAGAGGAATCTAAAACAAATGATATCAAAGTTAGAGCTATACCATTCAATAGCAATACTTGAAGATAAATAAGATGGACTGGAAGTCTGAAATTTGAATCCCATTGGCTGAAACCTGGAGACTGGAGGCCCGGATGCCCGTCCGTGGAAGGGGGACTGTCTGTGTGTGTTGCTGGGAGGGAGGAAGGAATGGAGTTTTTGATTGTTGTGTCGTGTAATCATCTGCTGAGCATTGTGCACATACTATGTTGGCACAGGAAATGTGTGGCAACACTTACAGGCCCCAAAGTCCACAGCACATCCTCTGTGTGTTGGTTGCTAATGGAAATGACACATTTCACTATATGTTTCCATGTATATTTGATAAACTAAGCCAAATTTGAATATGAAGAGAACTTCAGAATGGGTTGGATTGACGTTTGGATTGATAAGTTAAACCAGTTGTGATTAAACTGAATGATTGAACCGAATTGCCTTCTCTTGATCCCCTGTTAACTGGAATTGTTGAATTAATAAGCACAAATCTGCTATTTATCTATATTTTTACAATTCACTAGCCGTTTATTTTTGGCACATTCGAAAAGCATCTTGCTCCAAATGTCATTTGGGACTGTTCATATTACACGCAACACTATTCTCCTGCTAACATTTCGCTAAAAGTTGGGAAACATGTCTCCAAGACATGAAAAATTTGGGGCCCTGTGAAATAGTGTGAACAATGTCTGCATTAAAAAAGATGCTGAGTTTGCTAAGCCAAACTGACTCTTTTCTATTGCTGAAACTGCCTTAGTGGGAAAAATATTAACTTTAGAAAGGTTAATGGCTTTCAGCCCTGAAGCTTTAGGGTTACAGTAATGTAGCAGAGCTGGGAATAGGCCTTTTAGTCAACACTACCACTGACTCTAATCTCCCAATCAAACTGAACCAGTGGTCAGTAGGAAATGCCTGCTCTTCACATCAGGCACCAGGAGATCATTACAGGAACCACATGATTCCTGGTCCAAGGTAAGTGCTGACAGAAAGGAGTCATTTTGAAGGGAACTGAGGCACATACATTGAAACTCAATTAGAGTATATCTGTTTGTATACATCATTCTAGCTGCTCATAGTGTATTGTATGTAATTTTAGGTGGGTATCCCAGTATTTGAATACATTTCTTGGGGTTAAACCATCCATTAGTAAATTAGTTTGGGCACATGCTAGCGAAACTTTCTCTATTGGTAATGCACTTTCCTGTTGTATTTTGCATGTGTAGTTATTTTATTGATATGGGCAGTGGATTTTATTTGTTGGATAAAGAAAAAAAACTATCAGAATCAAAATCAGGTTTAATATCATCAGCATATGTCATGAAATTTGTTAACTTAGCGGCAATGGTATGATGCAGTACATGATAATATAAAAAATAAATTAAAAAAAATAAGTAAATCATTTTCTCTCTCTCTCTCTCTCTCTCTCTCTCTCTCTATATATATATATATATATATATATATATGTGTGTGTGTGTAAATTAAATAGTTAAATTAAAAATAGTGCAAAAACAGAAATAATAAAAAAAAAGTGAGGTAGTGTTCATAGGTTCAATGTCCCATGAATCAGATGGCAGAGGGGAAGAAGCTGTTGCTGAATCGCTGTGTGTGCCTTCAGGCTTCTGTACCTTCTACCTGATGGTAACAGTGAGAATAGGGCATGTTCTGGCTGGTGGGGGTCCTTAATGATGGACACCACCTTTCTGAGACACTGCTCCTGAAGATACTTTGGATACTACAGAGGCCTGCACCCATGATGGGGCTGATTAGTTTTACAACTTTGTGCTATATCCCGTGTTGTTAGTACATACTTAGTTCAGCGGGAAGCTTCTGGAAGTATTGTTGTTAGTCAAGAGGGTAATGAGGGTAGTGATCTTCAGCTATAAGACATTATAAACAATTTGATAAGGTGGATAAAGCAATAGCAGATAGGATTTAATACTGAAAGTGTGAGATAATGTCTTTTGGGAGTACTAATAAGGATAGGATGTGTACAATGCTGAGGAAGTACTGAGGAATATAGCAACCTTGGTACCCTGCTTAAGGATCCATTCAGGCAGCACTATGGATACATAAAGTGTTTAATAATGTATTTGGGTTACTTGTCTTCATAAACTAGAACATAAGAATGGAGAGCTTATGGAATAACTGTTAAATTATAGGTTGGGCCACATCTGGAGAACATGATAAGAATAAAGTAATTGCACTGGACCATGATGGGATGGAATATTTAAAATTATGGGCTGAGTTTGTTTTACTTCAGAAACAAAATTAATTATGAGGGCCGTTGACAAGCTAAATGTTAAGAAAAATGTCCCCTTTGCAGAGTTCAAAAGAAAATGTAGGAGAGTTGATGGGAGTTTGAGAAAGAATGCTTTCATTCAGTGGGTGAAAATCAGGAAGGTATTGCCTAGAGAGGTGGAGGCAAGTAATCTCACTATAATTTAAGAAATACTTAAATAAGATTGTTCACTGCCAAATCATTTCCATTGCTCTACCTTTGAGTCAAGCCTCCTCTACTTTTCCTGATACCACGGCTCTCTGACCTTGCTAAAATCTTTGTGATTTCAAGCAATATTGCTGGGGCATTGTTAATACATTTGTCATAGCAGTCATTGTTTCAATTAAGCTTTATTGTCATATAATAGATTCAAATTCATTTACTTATCACAAATACATTGAAACATACAGTGAAATGTGTAAACTGTGTTAACAACCAACACAACCTAAGGATGTGCTGGGGACAGCCCACAAGTGTCACCACACATTCCACCATCTCTGGCACAGAACAGGTTCATGGGACCAAAATACAAACCAATGTCAGTCTATCCCAGTCTCTCAGTATATTTCCCACCCATTCCCATCCTGGCTGATTGTTGCACTCTGCTCCCTCTTCCTATTTGCAACTTTTCCATAACGGAGCTGTGCATACAGCTGAAATCTCACGTCATTCATTTATTTGTTGTCAGAGTGAAGTTCAGCACCCATTAAATATGCCAAAAATCCAGTTTCTAGGCAATGGTGTTTTACTTTTGGATCTAGAGTAGCCTAAAATATCAAAACCTTGATACTTCGTGAAATGCATCATTTGTGTCAAATCAAATCAGCAAGGATTGTGCAGGGGGCAATCCGCAAGTGTCGCCGTGTTTCAGGTGCAAAAATAGCATCCCACAACTTACTCTCTCTCTCTACTGCCCTTTATGATGCTGGGGTTTAGGGTGGCAATGAAAGTCCTCCATCTCTGGTGGTGTTCAGGGCTTCCTTCATCGTGCCAGTGGCTTGGTTTTCACTACTGTCAGTCGTGCAAGTCCCGGGTGGAGACTCAGGAAGACTGTTGCACTCAGACGTAGAATGATTCTTCATTGCTCTTTCCGTAACAGTTTTGTTTTACAAGTCGGGCTTGGGTTGTTAGCCCTGAGCTGAACCCCAAAACCTGGAGGACCACTAGACCACTCTTAGTCTGGCCTCTACCCTTTAACCTGTTTGTCTTGGGTGACCCTACCAAGAGCCAAAGCATAAAGCCCCGATTTTAGCCAATATAGCTTTCCAGGTCATTGAAAGGATTTAGCCTCCAAACCTTACCACAAGGTTGTGGTTGTCTTGGAGGCCACAACCCACTATCCTGAACTATTTGTCCATGGAATGTGAAAGGAAACCGAAGAATCCAGGAAAAATGTATAAACTCCTTACAGACAACAGCGGGAATCAAACAACAATCGCTGATCACTGGAGCTATTAAGCAAAAGCTCTTCCTATTGAACTTCTTCAGGCACTGTTTCCAGAGCACTAGGCATGGAATGGCAAGGAAATCTCTCTTCCTCTGCTTGGGCCTTGAGTTCAAACAGTGATCCACCTCTCAAAGCCCCAAAAGGAAATGTGGTCAGATTCCAGGAGCAAGAATGTGGATCTGCAGGGGAAACAAAAGATGATGAAATTGTTGTTGAAATTCCTTTCTCAAGGTGCTAAAACTACCTGTAGATTGAAAATGAGACCTGCTGACATGGTTAAATTCCATTATCTTGTATGTTTAATTACTCATAAAAATTCTGCAGGCTGGGAATAAGAGAGACATAAAGGAAATAAACACAATAAACCTTATATTTTTGTGAACATTTAAAAGGAATTGATTATTAGCAATACTAGTTTTTTTGGCAAGTCTGATTATTTGAAGATTTTAGAAAGCAGATTTATGATTGAAAAAGGCTTAATAGACTCCTCGATGATCTTGGGGATTTTTATAATTTCATGGGATAATTTCTGACATTAATATCATTGCACAAATATTTTTTACTTAATTTATTATTTCTCATTTTCTCAATTAAAGGACTTGTATTTAGCCTACAGATCTTGTGGTCTTGCTTTTATGCAAATGAAAATTCGAAGGGATGATTACAAAATTGTTAACACAATAAGTAGTTATTGGCTTATATGCGGTTTTCAGGAAAGACGGATAGACGTTCCTTAGAGATTGTGCAATGAAGATTTACAAGGTTGAGGACTTCTGGGGTGAAGGAATTCTAAGAGGGAAGATTGAATAGATTGAGGATATACAGTCAGGAATTTGGAAAGAATCCAATATGATCTCATTGAAGGTTAAAACATTCTGATGTGTCTTGACAGAATAGAGGTTGTGTGGATGTTTCCTCCAATGGGAAAAGTCTAAAGCTGACGGTATATTCTGGAAGCTGAAACGAAGATGTATTTCTTTTCTCAAGGTAAAAAAGCCCTGGCATTTTCTACTCCAGACAGCCGTGGAGGCTCCATTATTAAATGTGCTTAAGAGTGCGAGAGATACTGTAGGTATTTGGAACGTAGCAGAGTAAAAAAAAATGAGAATAAGCCAGGAAAATGAAAATGAAGATCACTTGTCCCATCACTCATCTGTTCCCATAGCTATGGACTCACTCATGTTCTTGATATTTATTGCTTATTTATTATTATTATTTTAGTATTTTGCATAGTTTGTTTTCTTTAGCACATTGGTTGTTTGTCCACTTTGTTGGGTCTAGTTGGGTCACTGATGAATTTATTATGTACTTTGGTAATAAATTTACTTCGAGCTTTCAACTTTCAACTTTGAAATGAGGCCAATAACCAGATCAGACAGTCAAAATCGTATCCAATAGTGAGGTAGCTTTGGGATTTGAATGACTGACCTTGGCTTCCGTTCCTGGCCTACATTGTCTGTATTATCCATCTCTTTTGAGGTTATTTGCCAAGTTTTCATTTAGAACACAGTGCTGACTTTTGCCTCCTCGCTTCCGTCAGGCAGCAGATAAAAAAAGATAGAAAACGTACGTCACCAGGCTCAAGGACAGCTTCAATGCAACCTCCCCTCTTTGGATTCTGTCTATACTTCTCAGTGATTCAGTGATTAGCCAGCATAACCAAAGACTACACCCATCTCAGACATCCTCTCCTCTTTCTTTTCCCGTCAAGTATAAGATACAAAAGGCTGAAGGCACGTACCACCAAGCTTAAGGACAGTTTCTATCCCTTGGTTATCAGATTTTTGAATGGACGTTTTGTGCAATAAGGTGTAGTTCTGACTTCACGAACTACCTTGTTATGATCTTCAACTTAATTATTTATCTGCACTGCATGTTCTCTCTAGATTTTAAACTTCATTCAGCATTGTTCTCCCTCAATGCACTGTGTAATGATTTAATTCAATTAATGCATTTGTAATTATTTGGAAGTCAAAGTTGGCGGTGAAAATATCAATAATTTCAGATATGCGGATGACACTTAATCGCAAGTATGGAGGAAGAACTATAAAACTTAATTGATATAGTTGTTGAAGAAACTGCAAAAATGGGTCTATCTATCAATTACAAAAAGTCAGAATGTATGGTGATATCCAAAAAGAAGGAGAATCCTATCTGCAGGCTGAGAGTAAATGGGAAAGACATAAAACAAGGGCAGAACTTTTGCTACTTAGGAAGCTGGGTGACAGCAGATGGCAGGTGGACATGAACATCAAAAGAAGAATAGGACAAGAAAAGACACCTTCACAAGAATGAGGAGTATACTGACCAATACTAAACTAGGCATGACAACCCGCCTCAGAGTACTGAAATGTTACATTTATCCAGTTATGTTATATGGCTCAGAACATTAGACAATATCTAGTAACATGAGGAAAAGAATTGAAGCAGCAGAGATGTGGTTTTTGAGGAGGATGCAAAGAATAACATGGACGAAACGAATATCTAACGAGGATGTCATGAACAGAGCAAGCACAAAAAGAGAAATAATGTATGAGATCATGAAAAGGCAATGTAACTTTATTGGACATGTGATTAGGAAAGAGGGGTTAGAATGCACGGTAATTATGGGATAGATTGAAGGGAAGAAAGCAAGTGGAAGACAAAGACAAATGATGATGGAGACAGCAGCCAGAGAACTGGAAATGAATACCAATGAATTGATCCACTTGACCTGAAACGGGAGTGTGTGGGCCATGGTAGTCAAAGCTCAAACTGGGCATAGCACACAATGATGATGATGATGATGAATTATTTGTTGCCTGTATTTTTTTGCATGATCTCTGTTTACTATGTGAATTTTGTATTTAAATTCATTCCTGTTATTTTTGGATTTTCTGTGGTGGTGTTCTTTCTGTATTTGTAATAAGCTTCCCTTTTTTGGCTTATCTTCTCTAAAATGGTCCTCGATGGTCATAGGATTCTGAGTTCGTAATCTCTCAATATTTTTTTCAGTGTGCAGACATTTTGCTCTGGATCTTCTTAATGTCTCAATTGGTAAGTCCTGATTTGTTTGTGAACCCTCTAAATGACTCAGATTCAGAAATCAGAAAAGGAGATCACCTTCAGCATAAAAGGCTGTACAAAGTGTAAATAAATCTCCCATTAAATTAATTTGTCAGTCTTAATGAACGGGAACTTACAATGGATGGCCCCAAGCCCAGATGAAAAAAGAGTAGGGCATAGGACGAGCAACCCATCCCATAAAAACCCAGTGCTACAGAAATACTAGCAGAAGCTCCAAAGTCCTAAAGTCTGTGGGAGGAAGGACTTTTGAGGATGGGCTACAATTAGGAACGACTTGAGAGACTGTCCCAGGATAGAGGACTCTGGTGGGCGGCTGTCAGTGGCCTTTGCCTGCATTGTAAAGGGTAATTTTTATGCTTGGTCTTGTTGAATGTCTTCATCACTGCTGAGGTCTTGGACATATGTGAACTGGGTGCTGGAACTTTGATACAATACAACTGTGACAAAGCAAGACTATGGGAGTGCAGCCATGGGAACATGAAAGTCAGGTGAACACAGCGGCTGGACTCGTGAAGAGAGGTGACAAGTGAAGATTGCTTCTGGTTTGGTCGTTTGAGCTGGAGCTCATATATTGATCCAATTACTGCAGCATTTTATATTGGTGGAAGTGGTATAAAAATAGAATGGTTGGGGGGCTTGAGGGCATTCTTTGAGGCCTCATGGTTGGGCTGGTTGTGAAATACACTGTGGATTGGGCAGAATGGGAGGTGTGCTGCAGTGAGATGGGCCTGTGCATACCTAGATATGTATTTTAACGCTTGCTATTCTGTCGTAATATGCAAAGTTGTTTAGTTCTAGGTAAGTAATTGACCTCCGTGTTTTTGCCTTACTGAGCTGGAAATGTGAACCTTTTGTTGTAACATAGCAATGGCCGAGTCGAGGTGAAGGCTTAAGTAAGTAAGTTAATAAATGGTGATGTCAGTAATTTACTTTTGGCATGCCAAAGTTATTTTGTAAATGTTTATATCAAAGTACACTCAGTGGCCACTTTATTAGGTGCACCTGTGCATCGCTCGTTATTTCAAATATCTCATTAGCCAATCATATGCAGCAACTCAATGCATAAAAGCATGTAGAGATGGTCAAGAGATTCAGTTGTTGTTCAAACCAAACATCAGAATGGGGAAGAAAGGTAATCTATGTGACTTTTACCGTGAAATGATTGTTGGTGCCAGTTGGATTTGAGTTTCTCAGAAACTGCCGATCTCCTGAGATTTTCACACACAACGTTCTCTAGAGTTTACAGGGAATGGTGCACCTTCTGGATTATGCTACTGGAGTACAAACTGTGAAATACAGGCAACACACATAAAAGTCGCTGGTGGACGCAGCAGGCCAGGCAGCATCTCTAGGAAGAGGTACAGTCGACGTTTCGGGCCGAGACCCTTCGTCAGGACTAACTGAAGGGAGAGCTAGTAAGAGATTTGAAAGTGGGAGAGGGAGGAGGGGATCCAAAATGATAGGAGAAGATAGGAGGGGGAGGGATGGAGCCAAGAGATGGACAGGTGGCTCCATCGCTCCCCCTCCTGTCTTCTCCTATCATTTTGGATCTCCCCCTCCCCCTCCAACTTTCAAATCTTTTACTAGCTCTCCCTTCAGTTAGTCCTGACGAAGGGTCTCAGCCCGAAACATCGACTGTACCTCTTCCTAGAGATGCTGCTTGGCCTGCTGCGTCCACCAGCAACTTTGATGTGTGTTGCTTGAATTTCCAGCATCTGCAGAATTCCTCGTGTTTGCATTGTGAAATACAGTCTCCTTTTGGTGGAAAATGAAAACACATCTTTTTCTTTCATGGCATTATGACAAGTTGCTTCTAACTTATTATTTATGCTGCTGTGCATAGCAATCTGCTCCCAAGTACATGGCGAAGTTATTCTGCATTAACAAGTAAAGTTTTGAGACAATGGATACATTGTTTTGTTTTCGGATTCCTTCTATTTTTTCCCATTAAGAACTTTCTTCATTATAACTGTCCAAGGCTTTCCCTAAGTCTCCAGCAGATCAGTCTGATGTTTCACTTAATTTGAAAGTTTGAGCAGACCTAATCCCCAAAGAGAAATGCCCAGCCACTCATCTCATAACACCCTACAGCTGAAGTAACACTGGAGGGAATTGGAACTGAAAGGGGACCCAGCTGGGGGCATTAACTAACCAAGGAACAAGAAAACAGATTGTTCACTTCGATACATATAAAAGTGCAACTTTTTTGACTTATAACAAGGAATATCAGGATCATAATCAGCTTTATAATCACTACAATATGTCATGAAATATGCTGTTTTGCAGAGCAGTACTGTGCAATATATTAAATACTAGAAAAGCAATAAGAATATGTTAAGATGAATAAATAGTGCAAAGAGAGAGCGAAATAGTGAGATAGCTTTCATGGGTTCATGGATCATTCAGAAACCTGATGGCAGAGGAAAAGAAACTGTTCCTAGAGCACTGAGTGAACATCTTCAGGCTCCTATATTCCTTATTGATGGTTGTAATGAGAAAAAAACATGTCCTGAATGGTGAGGGTCCCTGGAGATGGATATCACCTTCTCGAGACATTGCCTTGGAAAGTATTTTGGTATTAAATGATAAATTCTTGTCTGAGTGATTTTTAAAAAAAAATCTTATGTTCTTGCATAACGGGAGCAAGGAGTCTGATAATAGCTCTACTTGTAGGTGAATCAGCAGCTGGGAAAGGGCCCCGCTCCTTTTCCTTAGCCTGGAACAAATGCTTGGTTGCCTATTCCCTATGCTGGCCTAGTGTCATGTCTTCCTCTTTCAACTACATTTCCCTTCAACTTTAAAATCATATAGCAGGTGAGCCACTGAGAAGATATTGCAAAACTGATCAATGCTGATACACAGTTGAACACTGTATTATATTCTTGTAAAATATTACATACCTTCTCTATTGTGATTCAGGCTATATTTTAAAGATTAGCTTAATTTGTAACATGGACATCGAAGCATACAATGAATTGCATTATTTGCGTCAAAGCAAATCAGTGAGATTATGCTGGGCAGACCACAAGTGGAATCAGAATTAGAATATGTTGTGAAATTTGTTAACTTTGCAGTACAATGCAATACATAATATAGGAGAAAAGATAAGTAAATCAATCACAGTAAATGTATATATGTGTATTAAATTGTTATATTAAAAGTTATGCACAATCAGAAATAATAAATGTGAAGTAGTGTTCATGGGTTCAGTGTCCACTGAGGAATCAGATGGCAGAAAGGAAGAACCTGTTCCTGAATCGCATTGTTATCCCGATAACAATGATAGAGGACATGTCCTGGGTGCTGAGGTCCTTAATGATGGACACCACCTTTCTGAGACACCGCTCCTTGAAGATGTCTTGGATACTGAGGAGGCTAGTACCCAAGGTGGAGCTGACTAACCTTTCAAATTTCCGTAGCTGCTTTTGATCCTGTGCAGTAGCAACCCCCCCCCATACCAGACAGTGACATAACTTGTTAGAATGCTCCTCATGGTATATCTGTAATATCTATAGAGGTTTTCGAGTGTCTTGGGTGACAAACCAAATCTCGTCAAACTCCTAATGAAATATAGCTGTATTGATATGTTGGTACCAGGTTAGATCCTCAGAGATCTTGACACCCAGGAACTTGAAATTGCACACTCTCTCCACTTCTGATCCCTCTGAGGTTTGGTTCATGGTCCCTTGACCTACCCTTTCTGAAGTCCACAATCAGCTCTTTGGTCTTACTGACACTGAGTGCAAGATTGTTGCTGCTACACCACTCAACTAGCTGGTATATCTCATTCCTGTACGCCCTCTCATCTCCATCTAAGACTATGCCAACAATGGTTGTATCATCAGTAAATTTATAGATGGTATTTGAACTATACCTAGCCAGACAGTCATGGCATAGAGAGAGTAGAGCAGTGGGCTGAGCACACATCCCTGTCGTGCAACAGTGTTGATCGTCAGTACAGATTGTGGTCTTCTGGTTAGGAAGTCAAGGATCCAATTGCAGAAAAAGGTACAGAGACCCAGATTCCATAACTTACCTATCAGGACTGTAGGAATGATGATGTTAAACACTGAGCTATGGTTGATGACAACAACTTGACGTAGGTGTTTGTATTGTCCAGGTGATCTAAGGCTGTGTCAAAAGCCATTGAGATTGCATCTGCCGTAGACCTATTCTCGTGATAGGCAAATTGCAATGAGTCCAGGTCCTTGCTGAGGCAGGAGTTGATTCTGGCCACGACCAACCTCTCAATGCATTTCATCACCATAGATGTGAGCGCTACTGGATGATAGTCAATAAGGCAGCTCACACTACTCTTCTTGGGCACTAGTATAATTGTTGCCTTTTTGAGGCAGGTGGGATCTTCCGAATGTAGCAATGAGAGATTGAAAATGGCTTTGGATACATCTGCCAGTTGGTTAGCATAAGGTTTAGGAGCATTACCAGGTTCTCCACTGGGGCCTGCTGCCTTATGAGGGTTCACCCTCCTGAAAGGCAGCCTGACATTGGCCTCCAAGACAGATCACAGGGTCACCAGGTGCAGCAGGGATCTGTTGTATTCTCCCTTTCAAAGTGAGCATAAAAAACATTGAGCTCATCTGGCAGTGAAACAGCGCTGCCATTTATGCTATTGGGTTCCACATTGTAGGACACAATGTTCTACAAACCCTGCCAGTGTTGATGTCACCTCCTACCTCGCTCGGAATTGTTTCCTCACTTTTGAAGTAGCCCTCTGCAAATTATAACTGTTTTTCTCGTAAAGGCCAGGGTCGCCAGACTTAAATGCCACAGATCTAGCCCTCTGCAGATGACGAACCTCCTGGTTCATCTATGGCTTTTGATTTGGGAATGTACAGCAAGTTTTCATAGGCACACATTCATTCACACAGGTTTTAATGAAGTCGGTAACAACTGCGGCATATTCATTCAGATTTGAAGATGAATCCCTGAATACAGTCCAGTCCACTGATTCAAAGATGTCCTGTAAGTACTCCTGTATCTCTTTTGTCCATATCTTCTTAGTCCTCACTACTGGTGCTGCAGACTACTGGTCTCTGCCTATACTCAGGGAATAGAAGTACAACCAAGTGATCACACTTTCGGAAGTGTGGGCATGGAATAGCATGGTAAGCACTCTTGATCGTAGTGTAACAGTGGCCCAGTGTGTTGTTTCCTGGAGCACTACAGTTGATTTGTTGATGGTAATTATTTAGTGACTTTTTCAAGTTGGCCCATTAAAAATCCCCCAAAATGATAGTGAAGACATCAGGCTGTGCTATTTTGTGCATGCTGATCACATCACTTGAGCCTGTTTGATATTGGTCTGTGGTGGAATGTACACCAATACCAAGAAGATCACTGAAATCTCCCATGGCTGGTGAAATGAACAGCACTTAATTGCGAGATATTCCAGGTCTAGTGAGCAGAATTGGGACAACACTGATACATTTGTGCACCAAGAGGAGTTGATCATGAGACATACACCTCCACCTCTGCTTTTGAGAGACTCGATAGTCCTAACTTGATATTATGTAGTGAACCCGTCAATCTGAATTGCTGTGTCTGGTACAGGGTCCCATGAAGCAGAGATGAACGCTGCCTTAATATCTCTGAGATCATCGATTTTATCTACCAGAGACTATACGTTTGCCAGCAAGATAGTCGGTAATGGTAGTCAAAAACCTCATTTTTTAAACACACTTGCAGCCCTGAGTGACAGCCATGTTTCCGATGAGGTGTCCTCCTTGCGAGGATCTTATGGCCACAGTCAGCATTATTTTCATCAGTTTTAAGCAGTGTTAGATTATTTATGGAACATAACATAAGAAATAGGAGCAGGAGTAGGCCATCCGGCCCATCGAGCCTGCCCAGCCATTTAATAACATCATGGCTGATCCGTCTGTAAACTCAGCCCCACCTATCTGCCTTTTCCCCATAACCCTTAATTCCCTTACTATGTAAAAACCTATCTGTTTCTTAAATATATTTAGTGAGGAAGTCTCAACTGCTTCCCTGGGCAGAGAATTCCACAGATTCACCACTCTCTGGGAAAAACAGTTTCTCCTCATCTCTGTCCTAAATCTTCTCCCCTGAATCTTGAGGCAATGTTCCCTAGTTCTAGTCTCACCTACCAATGGAAACAACTTTCCTACTTCTATCTTATCTATCCCTTTCAAAATTTTGTATGTTTCTATCAGATCCCCTCTCATTCTTCTAAACAGCAGAGAGTATGGTCCCAGGCGACTCGATCTCTCCTCATAGGTTAACCCCTTCATCGCTGGAATCAACCTGGTGAACCTCCTCTGCACTGCCTCCAAAGCCAGTACATTCTTCCTCATGCAGACCAGAATGGAGACCAGAACTGCACACAGTACTCCAGATGCGGCCTCACCAGTACCCTGTATAGTTGCAGTATGACCTCCCTGCTCTTGAATTCAATCCCTCTAGCAGTGAAGGCCAACATTCCGTTTGCCTTCTTAATAACTTGTTGTACCTGCAAGCCAACATTTTGTGATTCATGCACAAGCATTCCCAAGTCCCTCTGCACAACAGCATGCTGCAATCTTTCACCATTTAAATAATAATCTGTTCTTCTATTATTCCTTCCAAAGTGGATGATCTTGTATTTACCAATGTTGTCTTCCAGCTGCCAGACCTTGGCCCACTCACTGAACCTATCTGTATCCCTCTGCAGACTCTCCACATCCTCTGTGCCATTTGTTTTTCCGCTCAGTTTAGTGTCATCAGCAAATTTTGCTACGTTACACTCAGTTTCCTCTTCCAAATCATAAATGTAAATGGTAAACAGCTGCGTGCCCAGCACCGACCCCTGCGGCACCCCACTCACCACAGACTGCCAACCAGAGAAACACCCATTTATACCAACTATTTGCCTTCTATTGGTTAACCAGTCCACTATCCATGCCAGTATACTTCCTCTGACTACATGCATCCATTTCTTATTTATAAGTCTCTTGTGCGGCACCTTATCCAATGCCTTCTGGAAATCCAAGTATACGACATCCACCTGTTCCCCTCTATCCACTGCACTCATTATGTCCTCAAAGAACTCCAGTAAGTTTGTCAAACAGGACCTGCCATTTCTGAATCCATGCTGCGTCTATCTAATGGAACCACTCCTTTCTAAATATTGCACTATTTCCTCATTAATAACAGCTTTAAGCCTATTCCTGACTACAGATGTTAAGCTAACTTTCCTATAGTTGCCCGTCTTTTGCTTACATCCTTTTTTAAAAAGTGGTGTGACATTTGCTGTCTTCCAATCTGCCGGGACCTGCCTGGAGACTAGAGAGTTTTGATAAATGATTACCAACGAGTCTACTATAACCTCCACCAATTCCTTCAGCACCCTGGGATACATCTCGTCAGGACCAGGGGACATACCTACCTTCAGGCCCTATAGTTTGCTCATCACTATCTCTTTAGTGACAGTGATTTTATCGAGGTCCTCACCTCCCATTTCGTCCATAACATCCTTCTTTGGCATATTAAATGTGTCCTCCACTGTGAAGACGGACACAAAATAGTCTGCAATGCCTCAGCCATTTCCTTATCACTCAATATCAATTTCCCCTTATCGTCTTCCAAGGGACCTATGTTGACTTTAGCCACCCTCTTCCGGTTTATAATTTATAAAAACTTTTGCTATCTGTTTTTATATTTTGTGCTAATTTACTTTCATACTCTATCTTCACTTTCCTTATTTCTTGTTTTATTTCTTGATTGCAAACAATCTCTTTAGGACATTGATCCTGGCCCTGCCCAGTTGTCGACCGTCTGGATGGTACTGGTCCCACCTCCCCCAGAAACGGTTCCAATGCCCCAAAAATCTGAAACCCTCCCTCCTGCCCCACCGCCCAAGCCACATATTCATTCTAGCTATCCTGCTATTCCAACTCCGGCTAGCATGTGGCACCGGTAATAATCCTGCAATGATTACCTTTGAGGTCCTACTCTTTAATTTATCTCCTAGCTCCCTAAATTCTGCTTGTAGGACCTCATCCCACTTTCGTCCTATATCGGTAGCACTGACATGCACTACGACAGCTGGCTGCTCACCCTCCCCTTTCAGAATGCCTTGCAGCCTCTCCGAGACATCTCTGACCCTTGCACCCGGGAGGCAACACACCATTTGGGAGTCCCGTTCGCGGCCACAGAAGCTCCAGTGCTGCCATGCGGTCTATCAGGAGCTGCAGCTGGACACACTTCCTGCACACGTAGTCTTCAGGGACACTGTCAGCCTCCCTGAGTTCCCGCATGTCACAGGAGGAGCATGGCACGGGTCTGAGCTCACCTGCCATGCCAGAGAAACCGATGTTAGCAGAAGAGGGTCACGAGAGAAAGGGAAGAGTCCGCTGGGGAAGTCGAAGACTGTTATCTGTGAAGCTTTGCGAATCAGTTCTTCGCCAAAGCCCCATTTGAGCCAAAGATCTATCACCCTGCTTTAATCGCCTTAAAACATCTTTATTAACTGTACAGGCCTTGGATGCAGTTCTGATTCTCAGCTGTAGCAGGCTGAAAAGGGAATATTTAATTGTATCCATTGATCTGCCCTGCCACGAGTTCGTCCTTTTCAAGGCATCCCGAAAGTCCATTCTCTCACGCATTCCCTCAAGTATTGCCATGCTTCCAGTGCAAAAATGGCATGTCAGCAACTCACTTACCCTAAATATTCATCTTTGGACTATGGAAAGTGGAGAGGCCAGAGGAGATCACGGGGAGAACATACAAGCTCCTTGCAGGCGGCAGTGGGAATTGAACTCTACTGTGCCAGTCCTGTTTTGGTGCTATTGTGAACCTGACACACCTGAACAACGGGGTGCTCTAGAATGTAGAAAATACACAAAATACGAGCAGGAGTGATCTGTGTAATAATGGAGATCAGAACAGATGCAATCTTGGCCTCACCTTCACTATCCAGCCTGTTTGGATTCCTTTCCAGACCAAACCAATATTGATCCTAAGTATATTCAATGACTTAGACTGCACAGCACTCTGGGGGGAAAGAATTCTGAGAGAATTCCAGCCGTGTGGTGAAAAAGGCACAACAGCGCTCTTTCCCTCAGGCGGTTGAGGAAGTTTGGTATGGGCCCTCAGATCCTAAGAGCTTCCTACAGGGGCACAATTGAGAGCATCCAGACTGGCTGCATCACTGCCTGGTATGGGAACTGTACCTCCCTTAATCGCAAGATTCTGCAGAGAGCGGTGCAGACAGCCCAGCGCATCTGTAGTTGTGAACTTCCCATGATTTAGGACACTTACAAAGACAGGTGTGTAAAAAGGGCCCATAGGATCATTGGGGACCCGAGTCATCCCAACCACAATCTATTCCAGCTGCTACCATCCGGGAAAAGATACCGCAGCATAAAAGCCAGGACCAACAGGCTCTGGGACAGCTTCTTCCACCAGGCCATCAGACTGATTAACTCACACTGATTTGAGTGTATTTCTATGCTACATTGACTGTTCTATTTATTATAAATTACTATGATTGCACGTTCAGATGGAGGTGAAACAAAGATTTTTACTCCTCATGTATATGAAGGATGTAAGAAATAAAGACAATAGTGCAAGCAGCCAAGAGCAATCAATAATTAGCAGAACGGTCACAAGCTCAATAATCAAATATATAAACAGAGTCAATAATTAATAAACAGAAGAAGGAGAGTAGGAAAGACCATTTAATGGATATTGTGCAGGGATAGATAGGGAATTATACCTGAGTGAGTTTTGTTGAGAAGGCTGATAGCTATAGGAAAGAAGCTTCGGAGAATGACAAGTAGTGATGGACTTGTAGTGTCTCCTTGATGAGCAATTTGGTGAATAGCTGACTGCTAGGGTGGGTGGAGACAGCAGTAATTTTATCAGTTCTCTTCATCGCTCTGGCGATGACCAGGTCCTTTAATGTTGGTAGCTGATAGGCAATGATCTTCTCTGCCGAGTGAACCACTTGCACCAACCCGGGCTTAGCCAGATTTCAAAGTTCAAGATTCAAAGTTCAAAGTAAATTTATTTGGACAAAGCTTTTCTTGTGATGTGGAAGTTTTCAACCATGCCAATAACATGTTGGCAAGTTCAAGCAAACATTTCACTAAAGCCATGCTAAAAGTATAGACATACAGACAATGGGTGATATCGTACCTTCCTCAGAAGCAGTCAAAAATGATCCTGAGGCACAGAAGTACAAGGCATATTTCAGAGACACTGAAATAGATTACAGAGTTGACCAGCCAGTAGTTCTGTGCTTGTTAGCTGCAGGGTTTATTGAACATGTTGTTCATCTATATATCTGTACCCTCTAATTTGTAATGACCAGTGTACCCAAAAATTTTGCACTGGGCAATTTTTGATCTAGTGACAATTTTTGACCCAGTGTGCACTGAATAATTTGTTCAATAAAAACAGCATAAATAAGTCAGTTCTAAAATCTGCAGACAAATCATCACCAACTCCATGTTGTCAACACCGTCCTCATCAGAAACCGGAAACGGAAATGTGATTGTGTATGATCGTGAAATATACTTAGCATGCCAACAAGGTAGAGGGTGACAACCTTTTGTGTGCAGTTTAAATTCCTTTGTGCACTAGTAGCAAAAGATGTGTGCACCTGCACATGTGGACACCTTAGAGGGAATGTTGTACAGCGTCACTGAGCACTCGTGTGGAAAATGCCAGAGGTTGGATGTAGGAACGCCTGACCACTTGTGCCCACAGATTCAGTCCTGAGATTAGAGTTGTTCTGGAAGGTACTGACTGGGGAGCTGGAAACATTTTCTATCTGGCTAGTCAGCTTTACACTGGCATGTTCATTTAAATGAGTTTCCCAACCTTTGTGGAATGGTTAAGCAAAGCTGAGTAGCTCCTTTTATGTACTTTAATAATTGTTTAAAATTTGAGTCTGTGTTTTAAATGTATTTCAATGAATGTACAATTATTTAACTTGTTTATGATTTAAGTGTATTTTGACTTTTTGTAATATTTCTGGTCCTCATTTGGAAATTGTGAAAAGGTCCTCCGACTCCAAAAGTTGTTGGAAAGGCACCATGGTGGCGATACTTGTCTCCTGTTGGCTGTCCTACAACATGAATAAACCACGGCAACAACGCCATGACTGCACAGGGAATGGCGTGGCTCTAAAAGACACAAATGTTTCATTATCTTTGTTGTCAATTGCAGACCTGCTCTCACTTTCACATGGTCCATCTCTGACTCTTCCCTTTTTTGATTTCCATTACAAGTAAACAGATTCACATGGCTTTTTCCTCCCACACTGCTTTTCATAAGGACCCCGTTCCATTCTCCCAGGTTCTCCATCCCCACTGTATCTGTTCTGATGATGATATGTGGCTGCTGACATACCTTCCTTTTTCATCAACTAAGAATTTGCTTTCAATATGGTTGACAGGTCCCTCAACCTGATATAGAGTCATAGAATACTACAACATAGAAACAGGCCATTTGGCCTATCTACTACGTGCCAAACTATTAATCTACCGAGTCCCACTGACCTGTACCCGACCATAGCCCTCCATATCCCGCCTATCCATGCACCTATCCACATTTCTCTTAAATGTTGAAATCAAACCCGCATCCATCTCTTCTGGGGGGCAGCTCATTCCACACTCTCATATCCTGAATGAAAAAGATCCCTCTCATGTTCCTGTTAAACATGTCACTTTTCACCCTTAACCCATTACCTCTAGATCTAGTGTCATCCACCCTCAGTGGAAAAAGCCAGCTTGCACTTACTGTGTAAATACCGCTCATCAGTTTGTATCCCTCTATCATATCTCCTCTCATTCTACTGTGCTCTAGCGAATGAAGTGCTAAACTAATCAACCTTTCCTGATAACTCTGATCCTCAACTCCTGGAAAAATCCTTGTAGATTTTCTCTCCACACTTTCCTGTAGTTATGTGACCAAAGCTGCATATAATAATTCAAATTAGGACTCAGCTATGTCTTATACAACTTAAACATAACATCCCAAATCCTGTACCAATACCTTAATCTATGAAGGTCAATGTGCCAAAAGTTTTCTTTATGATGCTATCTGCTTTTAACACCACGTTCAAGGAGTTATGAATCTGTATTCCCAGAACTATTCCATTCTCCATCAGGTTCCAAGTTCAGTGGATCATTCTCTAAAATGTGTTCACTTGGAATCGTAGCACCAGGCACATATTCCAGTCCCCGTTATTTCCTGAACTGCAAAAAGACTTCCGTGTTTGAATCCATGGTTCATTCTCCCATCATCATTAACATATGCTCCTCGCTCTCTGACATCTTTCCATGTCATAACACTTGCCTTTTTATCTTTTTCCATTCCTACTATTCCCAGTTTCAAAAACTCCTCACAGGTGAAGCAGTGATCCATTTGTACTTCTTTCAATTCAAAATATTCCATTTGGTGTCTACGGTTTGGTCTCTTCTACACTGGGACATCAAAATTATGATTGGGTGATGCTTTACTGACTACCACCATTAGGTCTGCAAGAGCAACTTTCACTTCCCAGTTACCTGTTACTTTAATTCACCACCCTACATTCCCACTCTGAGCTCTCAGTCTCTGGGTTTTACACTTCCACCAAAGCCCATTGTAAGTTCTAGGAACTGCCTCTGATTTTTCAGCTGGAATGTTAAAGTTACCTGGTTCAATAATTTATGAACTGCATCATTATTTAAACACATATAGTCATGGCAAAACTAAGAGGATTTTTAAATCCCAACCAGTTATTGATTGTGGAAATTCCCTGGAGAACTTCCTCATCCTCTGATCAAAAAAGATGACCTATGCTCGAGGACACGGATGCCTATTTAATTTTCATGAAGTTTTGTTGCCTCAGATATTTCTCCTCTTTATCTTAAAAATGATTATCATACGCATTATGACCGTGAGAGTACTTGAACAGAAGTTGTGCAGCATACTTGACAATTTAAAGCACAGTGCCTGAGATTTCAGCCATGCATTTGACGATTTTCATGTTTTGAAATGTTGTAAAACCCATTTCAACAACTTCTTAGCCAGGATGTTATCAAGCTTCACCTTTAATGCTGTTTCTCAGAGGATGAAAATTCAATTCTTCCAATAGCTTAGGATCAGCCAAACAGTTAGAAATTCTTGGTAGAATTCTTAATACCATGCATACTTTGTTTTCCTTTGTTTGAATACAGTGCCTGAGGGTCAGCTGTAAATCAACCATACGTTTCCATCTCTTAAACTAACATCTAAATCTGACACTATCCAGCTGCTTCTGTTTTCTAGCTTTGAAGATTTGCGTACATTATCTCGAACCATCAAAAGAACTTCTTTGCATTTTTCTAACGTGGATTCCCACATCTAAATAATACATGGCCACATTTTGACTTTGTTCTACTAATTCCCAATTTCTTTTTCTTTTCACTTTGTACCCGCCAGCTTGCCTTTTCCCTTACTGAAGTTTGTTTTAACTCTTCTTGTGAATTCATTTAACTATGCTCATTTGGACACTTCATTCAAGTGACCACTCTTTACATGTTTGAGATGTGAGTGGAAGCAGGCTATTCAATTAATATGGTATCACTGCAAAGCATAAAGAAAAGATGATAGAAAAAACGTCAGACTTGCATAATTCCAAATCATCCATTATATGTAATGGTGTCCCTACTGTAAGTTAGGAGAGGTGAACTATATTGACTGTCAACAGGTTCAGTAAAATAATTAATCTCTGCAGAATCTTTAAATCTCTAAAATTTTTCATTCCCTGAGTCAAACTAAGTGAGCATGAGAAAATTGCATTTTCCTTCTTTTTTGTAATGCTATTATTGGACTATAAATCCAGAGCTTAATTCTTCACTTGGTGGTGATGGGAATGTTAATAGAGCTCCTAGTCTATTGGATCCCTGGTCATCCAATAGTACTCCAGGCAGGCTGAGGTAACATGAAAAAGCCCTGTTTTAAGACATTGATAATTTTGGTGAAATCATTGACATTCTGAAAATAAAACACAAAAGCATAGAAATAAAGAGACACAAGGGACTGAAGATACTGGAATCTGAAGCAACCATAAGGTATAGGAGCAGACTTAGCCTAATCGACCCCATCGAGTCTGTTCCACCATTCCATCATGGCTGATTTATTATCCATCTCAAATTCATAGTCCTGCCTTTTCCTTGTAACCTCTGGCAACCTTACCAGTCAAGAAACTAACAATCTCCGTTAAAAATATACGTACCCAAAGTCTTGACCCACACAGCCATTGTAGTAAAGAATTCCATAGATTCACCACCCACTGACTAAACAAATTCCTCCTCATCTCTGTTCTGAAGGGACATCCTTGTATTCAGAGGCTGTGGCCTTTGCTTTTAGATTTTCCCAGTATAGGAAACGTCCTGCAACACACATAAAAGTTGCTGGTGAAGTTATGTGTGTTGCTTGAAATTCCAGCATCTGCAGATTTCCTCATGGATAGGAAACATCCTTTCCACTTCCAAGCAAATAATCTGCTGGAGGAACTCAGTGGCCAAGCAGCCACTGTAGAAGGAACTGAATTATTTATATATTGGGTTGAAACCTTGCATCAGGATTTTGACTCAAAAAAATAAACAACATGTCATGCTTTAAAGCACCAGTGACAGAGGTTCAAATCTTGCTGCTGTCTGTAAGGAATTTGCATGTTCTCCCTGTGACTGAGTTTCCTCCAGGTACTCCAGTTTCCCCTCACTTACTAAAAGATGTACATGTTGGGGTTAGTAAGTTATGGGCATGCTATGTTTGGGGATGGAAGCAGAACGATGCATGTGGTCTGTTCTTGGCACATCCTCAGAAATGACTCTTTTCACTGTATATTTCAATGCTTTGAAATGATGAATGATACATGATGAATAATGCCAATCTTTAATAATAAAGCAAAACTTATTTTTCCTCCAGCAGATTGTTTGTTGTTGAACATTGAAATAATTAATAGCCATTCAGCCCCTCAATCATTTTCTGCCATTTAATGAGGCTATAGCTACAGTGCATCTTTACTTGCCTTGTTTCTTACATATTAAAAAGATCTACTAATTTCAGTTTATAAATTTTCATTTCTATGTTCTATAGCAAAGAACATTTTGCAGGGAAGGTTTGCAAACCTCTACTGTGTTCTTTCCTCAATGGACCCAGTATTGGTGGAGTGAAATGGAATACGTCCTCCTGTCTCATGCTATATTTCCTGTCACATCTCTTCCATGGTCTTTACTCTTCTTACAGTGAATTTTCATCAAGCTCCTCCATTGCATTAAATGTAACTCTGGATTGAGGGTTATCAACCTTCTTTATGTTGGGAATCCCTGCTCTGGATTAATGCTAGCATTGTGAATGTTGATATGTTGTCCTCTTCATTCAGTAATACAATATTCTGACTCAGGCACATGTAAAACTAGGTCATGGAAAGTAAGCACATTTTGCACAGGTTACACTGAACTACAACAATGTTATACAACAGGCACGGCTAAATCTGTTGACCATGAACTACACGCAAATATATTTGGAAAAAAATGCCCCCGATGATTTTTCCGACCACGTTTGCCTGAAGTTTTCTATCAGAGTGGTCTAGGTGGGGCATTATAGAATTCCAATTTACAGAGCATGTTAAGGCCTTATGTGTGGTGGGGTGGAGATACATCTCTACCAAAGGAGGTGTAAGTTGCTCCCTCCCTCCGCTAGCTTGCAGGTCTCCCTGATAAGGGTCACGTGAAGCCAAGGATGGTCATTAAAAAAAGAACAGCGCAGAAACAGGTCCTTTGGCTCATCTAGTCAGTGCCAAACCATTTAAACTGCCTTCTTCCATCAACCTGCACTGGGACCATAGCCCTCCACACCTTTACTTCTCATGTACATATTCAAGCTTCTCTTAAACATTGAAAACAAGTTTGCAAGTAATCATTTGCACTGCAACTCATTTCACACTCTCACAGCCCTCTGAGTGAAGAAATTTCCCCTCACGTTCCCACTTAAACTTTTCACATTTCACCCTTCACCCATGACTTCTAGTTATAGTCCATGCAACCTAGTGCATATGACAAATCCTGGTTATGATGCCAGGCAGACAATCTCTCAAGAGTATAGATAATGGCTGGGGTCACCCATCTTGTAAAGACATTGCCCTGAAGAAGGCAATGGCAAACCATTTCTGTAGAAAAATTTGCCAAGAACGATCATGGTCATAGGCGGCACATAATTGCCAATGTTGCCTTAGATACAGGGGGACTTTGCTGGAGCAATCCAAAGTGGAGGATAAAAGACTTCATTTATGTAGAGAGATAAAGAAATTAGTTATTGTCTCCAGTGCAGTAAAGGTTAAGGTTGGGTTTGATGAAGATACTCAAAATGCTAAATTCAAACAACAGGAATTCTGCAGATGCTGGAAATTCAAGCAGCACACATCAAAGTTGCTGGTGAACGCAGCAGGCCAAGCAGCATCTATAGGAAGAGGCACAGTTGACGTTTCAGGCCGAGACCCTTCGTCAGGACTAACTGAAGGAAGAGTGAGTAAGGGATTTGAAAGCTGGAGGGGGAGGGGGAGATGCAAAATGATAGGAGAAGACAGGAGGGGGAGGGATGGAGCCGAGAGCTGGACAGGTGATAGGCAAAAGGGGATACGAGAGGATCATGGGACAGGAGGTCCGGGAAGAAAGACGGGGGGGGGTGACCCAGAGGATGGGCAAGAGGTATATTCAGAGGGACAGAGGGAGAAAAAGGAGAGTGAGAGAAAGAATGTGTGCATAAAAATGAGTAACAGATGGGGTACGAGGGGGAGGTGGGGCCTAGCGGAAGTTAGAGAAGTCAATCTTCATGCCATCAGGTTGGAGGCTACCCAGACGGAATATAAGGTGTTGTTCCTCCAACCTGAGTGTGGCTTCATCTTTACAGTAGAGGAGGCCGTGGATAGACATGTCAGAATGGGAATGGGATGTGGAATTAAAATGTGTGGCCACTGGGAGATCCTGATTTCTCTGGCGGACAGAGCGTAGATGTTCAGCAAAGCGGTCTCCCAGTCTGCGTCGGGTCTCACCAATATATAAAAGGCCACATTGGGAGCACCAGACCCAGTATATCACCCCAGTCGACTCACAGGTGAAGTGATGCCTCACCTGGAAGGACTGTTTGGGGCCCTGAATGGTGGTAAGGGAGGAAGTGTAAGGGCATGTGTAGCACTTGTTCCGCTTACACGGATAAGTGCCAGGAGGGAGATCAGTGGGGAGGGATGGGGGGGACGAATGGACAAGGGAGTTGTGTAGGGAGCGATCCCTGCGGAATGCAGAGAGAGGGGGGGAGGGAAAGATGTGCTTAGTGGTGGGATGCTAAATTGCTTTGTTTGAGTAAATAATAGTAAGTTTTCTGCAGTGGCAGAAAAGTTTGTAACCAGCTTGTACAGGTTAAAGTTGCACTTGCACCTTATTGTTAACCTTCCCCACACATTCTCTGCAGCTGCTTTATTCTGCCTTCTGTTATTCTTTTACCTTTTAATTATGCACTGTATAATTTGAAGAGTGTGTGAAAATGCAATAAAGACAAACTATGTGAAATTTTTAAAAACTTTTTTTACAAAGATAAGTGGAGGGGCAGGTGGTGTTGAAGAAGCAGGGTGTCTGTGGAAGGACTTACATTAGGAGAATGGGCAAAGAATTAGCAGATGGAATACAGTACAGGAAATTTATGGTCAACCACTTTGAAGGAATAAAGGAATAAAGGAATAATTTTCTAAAAGGGAAGCAAATTCAGAAATCAATAAAACAGAAGGACTTGGGAGATATTGTGCAGGATTCCCTAAAGGTTAAACTGCAAGTTCAGCTGGTTGTAAGGAAGGCAAATGGATTTTTAGCATTTGTTCAAGAAAACTAGAATATAAAAACAAGGATATAATGCTGAGGTGTCATAGGGACTGGTTAGACCACATTTGGAGGATTATGTGCAGTTCTGGACCTCTTCTAAGAAAACATTGGAAAGAGTCCAGAGAAGGTTCTCGGGAATGATCCTGGAATGAAAGGATTAATGATAGCTCTGCACCTGTACTTGAGTTTAAAGAATAAATGGTGGATCTTATTGAAACCTATTAAGTCTTGAAAGGCCTAGGTAGAGTAGATATGGAGATTTTATTTCTTATATTGGGTGAGTCTAGGACCAACGGGCATAGCCTCAAAATATAAGGACGACCCTTTAGTATAGAGATGAGGAGGAATTTTTTTTAACCAAAGGGTGGTGAATCTGTAGAATTCATTGTCACAGACGGTTATGGAGACAAACTCATTAGGTATACTTAAAGCGGAGATCGATTGTTTCTTGATTAGTAAGGGCATCCAAGGTTACATGGAAAAGGCTGGAGAATGGGGTAGAGAGGGATAATATATCAGCCATAATGGAATAGCGGTACAGACTCGATTGGGGAATTGCCTAATTCTGCTCTTAATATTTATGCTTTTATGGTCTCATGATTTTATCTGTATGAACAGCATTCCAGACAGATTCTCACTACTTGAATACATATGACAATAATGAAACAATTCCAATTCCACTTCCATCATAATGAGTTGCTAACTTCTGGGTGTACTACCCAAGAGAGAAGAGATATTAGATTCAATAATGGCTTTCACGGGCGAATCTGCTGAAAGCTGTTATTGCACCTAGCATCTACAAAGTAAAGAAATGCTTGGCTAGTGAGGAAGAAGAGGGGAATGCAACTTATTAGATAACTTTTTCAGCCATTATTACAAATGGAACTTTTCTACTATATTATTCTATGATGTAAAGATCAGCATGCATACAAATGAGTCTCAGGAAGACATAGGACCAATGGGACCAATGAAGTCAAAGTAGCAGACCCTCAGTTTTAATTGACCAAAAAATTTTGTTAGCATAAGACACTTCCAACCTGCTAAGCTTTCATCCAAAGATTCTCAATTAATTTTGACTGTAAGTCTTAGAGATGAAAGTACCCCGTCCAACTACCTGTGTTTAAATTATACGGAAAATAGAGACTTAAAAGTAAGATTCTGGGCACTTTAACAAATACATTCCCTCTCCAAGTAGAGGTATAATGGATGTCTATTTGTTACATATTTCAATCCTGAAGAGGAATGATAAAGCTGTATCAAAACATCTGCAAACTGTATTTATAAATCCCTGAGGCATTGGTATCTTAATCTCACATCCAGCACGACGATTAAAAATTTCTGCAGGAAATACCAAAGCTGTGATATCAGGTAATTTCAAGTCAGAAAGGGCAAGCTGCCTTAAATGGATTTTGGACATGTGATTTTGGGCTTTTTGCCCAAGCATTGTTAATAGAGGAGACCCAATTAAACTATGCAAATCTGAATATACTTTTGACCCTTACCAGTTGTGAAATCCATCCTTATAATGTCAATTGAGTGGTGTCAGACTTGCCTGTACAAGGCACGCACTCTACGACGGCCCTATCAATACTCACTGGCTAGACTTACTGGCAGTGTATTACCACTTCAGTGTCTAGATCTTCCTGCCTTTTTTGGTTAATGTTTATTTCTAATATTTTCCAGTCTAATAGGATCAATCTGTTTGTTTAATAACATTACATTTAGTGGCTTATTTGGTGAAGTGTCTTCATCAAATACACAAAAATAAAATGGACTGCTGTTACTTATCACACACACATCCCCATCACCCCGTGGCTTCAAGTACCTATCCTTTTATTCATGGGAACAAAAAGCATTCTGCAGATGCTGGAAATTCAGAACAATGAAACATAAAATGCTGGAGGAACCCAGCAGGTCAGGCAACATCTACCGTCCTGATGAAGGGCTCTTGGCCAAAAACATTGGCTATTTATTTCCCTCCATAGGTGCTGCCTTGTCTTTTGAGTTCCTCCATCATCTTGTACCTGTTGTTCTTTTATTAATGGAGTTGGCTGTTTGACTCAATAATCCGGGCCTGCAGAAATTGCAGATGATTCCATGTACAAGGTCTGAACGCCGAGTGGATTTTGCTCTCCTTCCTTTGCAACTTTGAATGCGCAATAATTCCTCTCCTTTTAACTTTCAGGTCACTATACTTCTTGTCAAAGTAGACTCTTACTTGCTGAAGATTTTGGCAGGCACTCAGCTGTCTGCTTGCTAGGTGCAGCATTAAAACTAATGAAATACTGTCCTTGAAAGAGACCAGCACCACTGGACAGGGCAGCCAAAGATTTTTACTTGGCCATCCGACAGTTAAAATCTACACCAAAGTGGCCTTTCAGTGTATCACTAAAATAGTAATTTGTTGTGTGTAAGTCTGGACAGAGTATTGACAGGGTCCTCAATCATGGAGTGTGTGTCCCACACAGCCAAGCCTGACCCTGTCTCAGTTGACATGCATGCATGAGCACCTCCAGCAGAAATCACTGGTTAGCAATCAGGATTCGGAAATCAGGGTCATTTTTCACATTCGTAACCCATAGCATCTAGCACAAATTGAATTATCTCTCACTGCCCAGCTGGAGATTACAAATGCACAGATAGTAAGCTATTCCTTAGCATAAATATTAAGTTTTTTTTATTTGAACTATGAGAGTTAAAATACAAAATATTATATTTTTAATCAACATTTGCAGTTTAAACCAGAAGTATCTCCACACTTCTTTTGATTGAAATGCACTCGTTGGGGTGAAATACTGCAGGCACCATTGCGGTCTGAACATGTCATCCTTCTGCATGTCTGTACCCATGCAGTAGGGACATCTTTCAATTTACAAAGTTTGCACTCTGAGAATGTAAATCTAAAGTTCGGGGATTCAAAGAACTGACAGGATCGGATTTATTTTTCCTGTGCTTCTTATGGAAAGATCACAGTTTCAAGGATGGAATCCATTCTTGAATTGTTAACAGACTGTCTCAGCTTTCCTGAGCATCTAAAGACAAGGTTGTACCATCTTATTGCCAAGCCATTTACATGGGAGTGGTTACAATTAAACTCTGCTATGGCCTTACATTTTCCAATAATGTATATTGTCATAAGAAATCTCTGAATTTGAGAACTATCTCTGCTGAGGTTCACCAATGAACGCTGAAGTGACTCAGAATCA
Organism: Mobula hypostoma; assembly: GCF_963921235.1. Classification (NCBI taxonomy): domain Eukaryota; kingdom Metazoa; phylum Chordata; class Chondrichthyes; order Myliobatiformes; family Myliobatidae; genus Mobula; species Mobula hypostoma. The sequence goes on along the minus strand of NC_086099.1, from coordinate 24,467,263 downwards.
AATGCTAGAGCCATAGGTCTAGAAGAAGAATAATCAAGTTTATTATCACTGACTAATGTTGTGAAATTTGTTGTTCTGCAGCTGCAGTATATTGCAATACATAAAATACACTATAGTCTACAATAAAAAAAGATATCAAAATAGTGAAATAGTGCTCATAGGCTTATTGACTGTCAAAAATCTGATGATGGAGGAGAAGAAGCTGTTCCTAAAACATTAAGCAACACACATCAAATGCTGAAGGAACTCAGCAGGCCAGACAGCATCTATGGAAAAGAGTAAACAGTCGACGTTTCGGGCCAAGACCCTTCAGCAGGACGTTTAGCACACTTTTCCACAGATGCTGCCTGGCCTGCTGAGTTCCTCCAGCATTTTGTGTGTGTTGCTTTGGATTTCCAGCATCTGCAGACTTTCTCTTGCTTGTGATTGGCCTAAACATTAAGCGTGTGTCTTCCGGCTCATGCAACTCCTCCTGGTGGTAGTAATGAGATGCTGAACCACAGAAGCTGATGATATTTCCGTGTGTGTGAACCATGTGCTGACAAAGATATCTTTACTGACCCCTCTTACACTCTTTTTTTGTTTAGTGCAAGGAACTTCTTCTCAAATCAGAGTTAGTTTAGAACAATGAGCTGTTCACAGCACAGAGTCAGGCCCTTTGGCTCATCATGTCTGCATGTCATCATGATGCCAGTCTGCATTAATCCCACCTACCTGCACATTGTTTGCATCCCTCTATTCCCTGTCCATTCATGTCATTTCTCTAAATGCATTTTTAAGCATTGCTATTTCATCTGCTCCGAACACTTTCCTTAGTAGCATGTTCCAGGCACTTCATGTAAAATAGCTGCCTTGGAAATCTCCTTTAAACTTTCACCCTTCCGTCGTAAACCTATGTCGGCTGGTATTTAACACATTCATTGTGGGGAGAGAAGAACAGATCTGCTATCTACCTTATCCATGGCTCTCATAATGTTAAATACTTCTTTCAGGTCACCCCTCAGACCCCAACTCTCCAGGGAAAATAGTCCAAGTTAGTCTAACCCCACCCTATAAATAATATTCTCTGACCTAGGCAACATCCTAGTGATAAACACAAGAACATCTGCAGATGCTGAAATTCCAAAGCAAAACACGCAAAATGCTGGAGGAACTCGGAAGGTCATGAAAATGCTCAAACATTCGCCATTTCCAACCAAGACCCTGCTTCAGGGATGGAAAGAAGGGGAAAAAACACAAAATAAATAGGTGGGAGGAGGGGTAGGACGATAGTTAGAAGATGATAGGTGGGTAGGAAAGATAAAGGGGTGGAGAGGAAGGAGTCTGATAGGAGAGGAGAGTTCATAGGAAAAAGTGAAGGAGGCTGAGGTGATAGGCATGTGAGAAGAGGTAAGAGACCCGATTGCAGAATAGAAGAAGAGGGGACAGGGAGGGAACTTTTTTTTACCGGAAGGAGGAATCGATATTCATGTCATCAGGTTGGAGGCTACAAGGATGGGATATAAGGTGTCGCTTCTCCATCCTGAGGGTGGCCTCACCATGGCACGAGAGGAGGCCATGGACCGACATGTCAGAATGGGAATCAGAATTAGAACGTTTGCCCACTGGAACCTTTTCTCCGCCCTTTCCAAACCTCCACATCCTTCGTGTAAAAGGGTGACCAGAAATGCAAGCAATATTCCAAATATAGCCTAACCAGAGCTTTATATATCCACAACGTGACTTTCCAGTGTTTTCTCAATACCAATGAAGGCAAACTTTTTGCATGAAAGTGATTTTGATTCTGGTTATGAGCCATATTTTCCCCCATCCTGTTTATGTCTGTTTTCCTGAGATATGCCTACAGTGTGACTTTCCAGAGTCTCTTCCGATTACAGAGTCGCAGGATTTGGCAAGAGAACAGATATTCATGTATTGGTCTTCTCACCTAATACAATGTATTTTCCAGATGCATCAATGGTGGTAAATCTCCAGACACATGAAGTGAGAGAACACTGTTTCAGAAAAGAAAGCAGGAACTTGTCCTGACCTTCTATTCCCTAGTTCCTTGGTAATGCACAAATTGTGAATATCAGCTTATATTGTAAATGAGCCCATTGCATCCCATTTTTAACTTGCTCATTGCAGAGGCAGCTTTAAGCATGGCAAGCAAGATAATGAGCTGAATATGATTAGAAACATCATATTAATGTAAAATCTCTTGAAAATCTGATCTGATAAGTATGTTTATTGGCATTGAGGGTTTTGTTTAATACTGCACGTGTCCATCAATGTGGAACACACTATAAGCTAGAAAGAAAATATCCCTCTCCAGTTGTGATGAATGCTGACCTTTCAGATACTGCTTTATTCCAATTGTTGTCCTTTCCTTGGCTATAATCTAATGATTCTAATCTATCTTTCAATTTTTCTTCTTATTACTGCTATTCATTCATGCCTTACACTTCAAATTTCTCATTTATCTTGTATTATAATTTTGTACAGATCCAGTCATCTGAGAACATAGGACAATACAGTATTGGAGCAGTTCCTTCGGCCCACAATGTTGTGCCCAAACCAATTACGTTTCTAATCAAATAGCTAACCAAAATAATCTCTCCTGCCTGCACAATGGGGGTATGTATCCTTCCATTTTCTTCACATTCATATGCCTATCTAAATATCTTTTACAGTCCCGAATATATCGGCCTCTACCACCACCCCAGGCTGTGCATTGCAGGCACACACCACTCTGTGTAAAAATCTTGCCCCTCTCATCTTCTTTGAAATTACCCTTCTCGCCTTAAATGCATGATGATAGATATTTCAATTCTGGGAACATATACTGTCTGCCTACTCTATCTATGTCTTTCATAATCTTATATACCTCTATCAGATCTCCCCTCAGCCTCCACCACTCCACAGAAAATTACCCTAGTTTGTCCAGCCTCCCATTACAGTACACACCCTCTAATTCAGGCAACAGCGTGATGTACATCTTCTGCCCCCTCTCCAAAGCCTCACTTCCTATAATGAGGTGACCAGAACTGTATTCAATATTCCAGATGCAGCCTAGCTAGAGTCTTATAAAGCTGCAACATCTCTTCCTGACTTTGACTAATTCCATATCACTTCTTAACCACCTGATCAACCTGTCTAGCCACTTTCAGGGAACTATGAACTTGGACCCCCAAATCCCTCTATTTGTCTACACGGTTAAGGGTCTTACCTTAAAAGTGTACTGTCTCTTTACATTTGACCTACCTAGGTGCAACACTTCACATTTGGCCGGGTTAAACTCCATCTGCCATTTCTCTGCACATATCCGCAACTGATCTCTATCTTGCTGTGTTCTTTGCCAGCCTATCGTTTTTTTTAAATTTTTTTTTTATAAGTTTCTACGATGCAACAACAAAAAAAGTGAAAAAAGAGGTTTATACAGTGCAAAGAAACATGAAATATACAGTTCATAACGTTTAAGGAAAAGCACCCATAGTAGAATCGTATAAAGTTAGTTACCACCCCTCCCTCCCACTACCCAACTCCAAGCCAACCTTACAATATATAGAAAAATTAATCAGAACTTTTATCACCACAGAGTTGTATTTATAAAAAGGTGGCATATTGCCTTCAACCTGAGCTATAACATGTTTACACATAAAAAAACATATCTCTTAACCGAAAGAAGCTGTAAGTAAGGGATTTAAATGCAAAAGGTAAAAAAGGAGGGATAGACCCTTAATCTAAACGGGAATTATGAAAATATTCAAGAAAAGGTCCCCACACCTTTTGGAACTTTATGTCCGAATTAAGAAGTGAATAATGAATCTTTTCAAGGTCTAAGCAGGACATAATGTCTCTGAGCCATTGAGCATGAGTGGGTGAGGCAACATCTCTCCACTTAAGAAGGACTGCACATTTGGCCTAAAGAGAGGCAAAAGACAATGTACGACGTTTAGCCGAACTCAGATGCATGTCAACTTCTCCCGAGGTGCTGAAAAGAGTAATCAGAAGGTCAGGTTCCAAATAGCAATTAAGTATATGGGATAAAGTTAAAAAGACATCTCTCCGGAATTTCTCCAAGCTAGGACAAGCCCAGTACATATGAATAAAGGAAGCCTCGCCCCCTTTACACTTGTCGCAACAGGGACTAGAATCAGGATAGAACCACGATAATTTAGTTTTAAACATATGAGCCCTGTGTATAACCTTGAACTGTAAAAGGCAGTGGCGAGCACAAAAAGAAGTCGGATTAACTGACTTGAGAATTGAATCCCAAACCTTGTTGGACAGAGGAAAATTTAAATCATCCTCCCAGGCAGTTTTAATTTTGTCAAAGGGGGCTCGCCTCAAAATCGCTAACATATCTCGAATAGTGGATATTAAACCTTTACCCAATGGGTTCATAGGAAGAAATAAGTCTGCAACATTTTTATCAGGTAACTCAGTAAAGTTTGATATTAAAGGGTTGATAAAATGTCTAATTTGGAGATATCTGAAGAAATGAGTGTTGGGTAGGTTGAATTTTACAGACAGTTGTTCAAAAGTTGCAAAGCGATTGTCTATGAAAAGATCTTCAAAGCACCTAATACCCTTTCTGTGCCAGTCTTGAAATGTGAAATCCTGCATAGAAGACTGAAAAAGATGGTTATGTAGAATAGGACTAGAGAGAGAGAAACTGTGAAGACCATTATATTTTCTGAACTGAGCCCATATTCTCAGCCTATTGTTTTTAAACCTTTCCTTAATCTGTGTGCAGATCTGTTTCTCTATGCCCCATTGGCTACTGGGGAGAAGGGAAGGGTCAGAGTGATTGCACCCTTCCTATTTTTGAGTTCTATTCACTGTAGACAAGCCCTCTATAATGTCCCCTCTTAGACCAACTACAATATTGTCCCTGATTTGTTGTGGAAAACCATCCTCCCATTTTACTTCTCTTTCCATCTTTTCTAAAATTTCAAAACCCTGAGACACCAATCACCCATTCCTGTCCTTCCCTCAACCAAGTCTCTGCAATGTCCACAACATCATAGTTCCATGTTCTGACCAGGACCTAAGTTTGTCCTTTTACCTATAATACTCCTGGTATTAATATATACAGACTTCAAACTATCCATCTCATTGTATCTAATACTTCATGCCTGCCCATTTTAACTGGCCCTGACATCAACCTTCTTTTCCATCCCTCCACTTTCTGACCTGGTGGTCTGATTCCCATCCCGCTCCCAAACTAGTTTAAACCCTCCCGAGTAGCACGGGTGAACCTCCTGGCCAGGATATTGGTTCCCATCCAATTGAGTTGCAACCCATCCTTCTTGCATAGGTCACCATTGGCCCAGGAGAGATTCTAATGATCCAAGAACCTGAAATCTTGCCCCCTGCACCAGTTCCTCAGGCACTCATTCATCTATACTATCATCCCATTCTTGTCTAGACTAGCACATTGCACAGAATTCTCTCCAAAGCCTGCTGACCCAAAGCCTTCTACTCTAACTCTGGCCCACTCCAACAATGAACGCTTGGACATCTTGTACATACTTTCAGTGGCACTTTATTGGGTACACCTATACTTCTACTTGTTAATGCAATTATCTAATCAGCCAATCATATGGCAGCAATTCAATGCACAGAAGCACGCAGACATAATCAAGATGTTCAAAAAAAAGTATCTGAAGGGGAAAAATACGTGGTGTAAGTGACTTTGACAATCGAATGATTGTTGGTTGCAGACAGAGTGGTTTTAAATATTCCAGAAACTGCCGATCTTCTGGGATTTCCACAACAATCTCTAGAATTTACAGAGAATGGCGTGAAAACAAAAATAAAAAAAAACATCAGTGAGAGGCAGTTCTGAGAGAGGTCAGAGAAGAATGGCCAGACTGGTTCAAGGTGACAGGAAGGTGTCTGAAACTTTAAAAAACTATGCATTACAACAGTGGAGTGCAGTAGAGCATCTCTGAATATGCACATCACATCAAACTTTGAAGTGGATGGGCTACAGCAGCAGAAGACCATGAACACACACTTTATTAGGTACAAGAGGTACCTAATAAAGTAACCACTGAATGTATTTACACGGATCTTTGTGTGGTCGGCTGGTGGCACAGTGACATCAGCGCTGGACTCTGGAACAGAGGTTCCCGGGTTCGAATCCAGTTGGGCCGCTCCCAAGTACGCTTTCCATCTGTGCCGGGTTGTGTGTTGAACTTGCAACTCGACTTCGTAAAATAAAGAAAAATACTGCGAAATGTCTGTGTGAGGAGTGGCTCCCCACACAGCCTCCTGATCCACGCTTTGTAAGGCATGAAGATGCCTGAAGCTGGCCTCTCAGGCCTGAGTCGACATCATCATCATTGTATGGACCTTCCAGGGCCTGTCTATTTGAAACCATTTTTACACCACAAATTAATTGTCAAAGATATTCTGATGACATGTTCAGCTAAAGCTAATTGAGGTATGGTACATATTACTGTTGGCTGAGGCAATACCTGCTTGTTTCCAGGAATATTTGCATTAAGCCATTTGCGAACTACAATGGAGGAAGGCATGCATGTATCATTAATTAGCTCAATGACACAGATGCTTCCAAGTAATGATAGATTCATAATTTTGTTCCTGCTTTCTCAGCTAGAGTCACATTTTAAAGCGTTTCTAAATTAAATGTGATGAGAACTATCTCTCCGGGGCATCACGGCAGCCTAGCGGTTAGCACAACGCCATTACACCTCGGGGTATCGGCGTTTGGAGTTCGATTCTGTGAGGAAATTTGTACGGTACTTCCCATATGTGCATGAGTTTCCTCCCACAGTCTAAAGGTGTACTGGTTAGTACTGTATGTTAATTGGTCTTTGTAAATTGTGCTGTACTGTGATTAGGCTGGGGTTAAGATCGGAAGGCTGCTGGGTGGCATGGCTCAGATGGCCAGAAGTTCCTATTCCGTGCTGTATCTCTAAGTAAGTAAACAGGTAAGTAAGCAAAAAGTCCATGAACTGGCACTCCAAATCAGTAATATACTATGACTCAGATAGGACTGTAAACCAAGTCCTGAAAGAATGGTTCTAGGTTTCTACATTTTCTTAATTTTTAAAATGTAGGAGTTGGCTATGTTAGCCATCCAGTCAATGGATGTTTTACAGAGTATTCCTATTCTGCCACATTAACTTCCCTGAAAACTTTTCTCCATATTTGATATTAATGATTCACAAGGCTTTCTGGAATGAAAAGACCATAAGATAAAGGAGCAGAATTAGGCTATTTGGCCCATTGAGTCTACTTTGTCATTTCATTATGGCTGATCCAATTTTCCTCTCAGCCCCAGTCTTCTGCCTTATCCCCAAAAATATATAGATTTTCTTCAATCTTCTGACCTGAAGCAAAAAAAGGATTAACTGACCAGGATCAACTAACTAAGATAGCTTCAGAATATTCTCCCTTTTGGACAATACATGGGAGTAGTTTGATTCATTGTGCATCTAGCTTCTGAAAACATAGAACATAGAACATTACAGCACAGTATAGGCCCTTTGGCCCATTGTGATATGCCAACCTTTTAATCTACTCTAAGTGTTGTAATGAGCATTATTAAAAGTAAGTTGATACTAATTAGGATAATGGGGGGTTCTACTTCCGTTATTTTTACTTCCGGTGGGCTTTTGTATATAGTGTTCCTGCCATGCTGTTACGGGTTGTAAAAGCCTCTGTATATACATAACAGTTTTGACGTTATAGATAAAGTTGTTTCTTTGGGTTTGGGCATGAAGTTGTCGAGTGTGCCTTTTTCAAAGCAGAAGTTACTACATATGTTTGGTGACGAGGTGAACTGGTTTTGTGAACGTATCAGCACGTTTTTTGAATGGGAGCTTCGTGTTTCAGATGGCTACTTTTGGAACTATCGGTGAATTTCTGGAGGGAAACGAGGACTGGCTGGAGTATGAGGAAAGGTTAGGACACTTTTTCTGTGCTAATGGAATTACTGATGAGGCTAAGAAGTGCTCTATTCTTCTGAGTATGTGTGGAGCAAAAACTTACAAGCTAATAAGGAATTTAGCTGTACCGCAGAAATAAGGGGACATTCCATATGACGAACTGGTCAAGCTCGTGGGGAACCACTACAATCCGAAACCTTCTGTGATAGTCCAACAGTGCAAGTTTCACAGCAGTTTCAGGAAGCCAGGTCAGTCTGTGGCCGATTTCGTGGCCGAGCTTCGGGTGCATTGTGATTTCGGAGCGGTGTTGGATGACGTGCTGCATGATAAATTAGTATGCGGCATTAATAATGACGGCATACAACGCCGCCTGTAAGGGGAAGCCCCACCATCGACTTTCAAGAAAGCCTTAGAGATTGCCCAAAGCATGGAGATGGCTGCTAATAATGCCAAGGATATCCAGAAAGGACATGGGGGGGGTCGTAGTCGGAAGCAGTGCACCAAGTCAGGAGGGAGACCGGTAAACAGGCAAAGCGGGTGAAACGCTTCCGGTGTGGAGGGACGCACTATGCAAATAATTGCAAATTCAAAGACACTGTCTGCCATGCTTGTAGCAAAAAGGGACATTTAGCTAAAAAGTGCAGAAGTTCAAAGGGTAAGATTAATCCTGGGCAGGGGAAAGCTCAACAGACTCAGGCAGCCACACACCATCTAGAAGAAGCAGATGAAGAGGCAGCGTGTGCCTACAACATGTTTACAGTGGAAACAGATGAGGAACCACCTGAACCGTATTATGCCACAGTCATTGTTAGGGGAAAGGACATTAAGTTTGAGATTGATTCAGGGGCTACTGCATCGATCATTAGTGAGGAGACCTACAGGAGGACATGGGGGTCCAACCTGCCTCCCATTAGACCATCAAAGCTCAAACTTAGGACCTATACGAGGCAGCCCATACCTCATTTAGGGGTGTTATATGTGGACATTTCAACCGGGGGTCAGAAGGCTGAAGCCAGGCTGGTGATAGCTAAGGGCAGGGGGCCCAGTCTTTTGGGTCGCGATTGGCTTCGCAAAATCCGGCTAAACTGGCATGAAACTAAATATGCACACACGGTGGAGGACATTCTGCAGTGGTACAGTGATCTTTTCAGGGACGAGCTAGGAACACTGAAGGGTGTGACAGTGAAACTCCATGTTGACCCTGAGGCTACACCACGTTTCTTTAAGCCAGGTCAGTGCCCTATGCCATGAAAGGCAAAGTTGAGGAGGAGCTGGAACGTCTGCAGAGGCTGGGCATTATTGAGGCTGTCCAGTTTTCAAAGTGGGCGGCTCCCATTGTTCCAGCTTTGAAGGCAGACAAAACGGTGAGGGATATATGGGGATTATAAGCTTACGGTGAATCAGGTCTCTAGGCTGGAGGAGTACCCATTGCCACGGGTGGATGACCTGTTTGTGACCCTGTCAGGGGGTAAGCTGTTCACAAAGCTGGACATGAGCCACGCCTACCAACAGCTGCTGCTCGACGAGGATTCAAAGGAGTACATCACAATTAATACGCACAAGGGATTATTCAAGTACAGTCGCCTGGTGTTTGGAGTGGCATCCAGCCCTGCCATTTTCCAAAGGACGATGGACACTTTGCTGCAGGGGATTCCACACGTAGCAGTGTACCTTGATGATATTTTGATCACGGGGCTACGGAGGTGGAGCATCTGGCTAATTTAGAACGGGTGCTGAAGAGGCTCTCAGACGCAGGGCTGCAGTTGAAATGCAGAAAATATGTGTTCCTGGCATCGAGTGTGACTTACCTGGGGCACACGATCACAGCTGAGGGGCTTTGCCCTGTGGAGGACAAAGTGAGAGCTATTAAGGAAGCCCCAAGCCCTAAGACCATCACGGAACTCAGATCATTTTTGGGCATGGTGAATTATTATGGCAAGTTTCTTCCTGACCTCTCAAGGGTTTTGACCCCACTGTATAAGCTGCTTCACAATGACACTAAGTGGCAGTGGGGTGAGGAGCAGGAGAAAGCTTTCAAGGAAGTGAAAGAACTCCTCCACTCAGCGAAGCTGCTTGTTCACTATGACCCAGACAAGGAGATCCACCCAAAACACCCTCACCAGCAGTGTCTGCTGGATCACTGGGGGTAGTGCGCAGATCACAGCGCACTCGCAAACCTCCTGACAGACTGAACCTTTGATGGCACAGTTCTTTTTTTGTTGTTGTTAAATTGAATGTTGAATCTGTCACATTTTCCAGATGTTTTGTATTGATAAACTGTTGCTGAGATACTAGTATAAGTTTTCAGGGGTACGCAAGTTAATAACACCACTGTTTTTATTTCCTAGTTTTTACATTTGGGGAATGTTGGATTTTACAGGGGGAGAAGCATTGTAATGTGAGCATTATTAAAAGTAAGTTAATACTAATTAGGATAATGGGGGATTCTACATCCATTCTTTTTACTTCCGGTGGGCTTTTGTGTATAGTGTCCCTGCCATGCCGTACGGGTTGTGAAAGCCACTGTATATACATAATGGTTTTGACGTTCGAGATAAAATTGTTTCTTTGGGCATGAAGTTGTCGAGTGTGCCTTTTTCAAAGTAGAAGTTACTACACTAAGATCAAGAAAACCCTTTCCTCCCACACATCCATCCATTTTTCTATCATCCGTGTACCTATCAAAGAATTTCTTAAAAGTCCCTAATGTATCTGCCTCTACCTCCACCCCTTAGCTATGAATTCCATGCACATACAACCCTCTGTGTAAAAAAAACATTAACCCTTCTGACATCTCCCCTGTACTTTCCTCTAATCGTTTTAAAATTATACCCTGTCGTATTAGCCATTTCCACTCTGGGAAATAGCCTCTGGCTTTCCATTCGATCTATGTCTCT